>NC_089845.1:82755561-83355561 GCF_035609145.1 Eleutherodactylus coqui | reverse complement strand
TGGGGGGGGTCACTGTTGGCCCCCGGGGCCACTATGGGGGGGGTCACTGTTGGCCCCCGGGGCCACTATGGGGGGGGTCACTGTTGGCCCCCGGGGCCACTATGGGGGGGGTCACTGTTGGCCCCCGGGGCCACTATGGGGGGGGTCACTGTTGGCCCCCGGGGCCACTATGGGGGGGGTCACTGTTGGCCCCCGGGGCCACTATGGGGGGGGGTCACTGTTGGCCCCCGGGGCCACTATGGGGGGGGGTCACTGTTGGCCCCCGGGGCCACTATGGGGGGGGGTCACTGTTGGCCCCCGGGGCCACTATGGGGGGGGTCACTGTTGGCCCCCGGGGCCACTATGGGGGGGGTCACTGTTGGCCCCCGGGGCCACTATGGGGGGGGTCACTGTTGGCCCCCGGGGCCACTATGGGGGGGGTCACTGTTGGCCCCCGGGGCCACTATGGGGGGGGTCACTGTTGGCCCCCGGGGCCACTATGGGGGGGGTCACTGTTGGCCCCCGGGGCCACTATGGGGGGGGTCACTGTTGGCCCCCGGGGCCACTATGGGGGGGGTCACTGTTGGCCCCCGGGGCCACTATGGGGGGGTCACTGTTGGCCCCCGGGGCCACTATGGGGGGGTCACTGTTGGCCCCCGGGGCCACTATGGGGGGGTCACTGTTGGCCCCCGGGGCCACTATGGGGGGGTCACTGTTGGCCCCCGGGGCCACTATGGGGGGGGTCACTGTTGGCCCCCGGGGCCACTATGGGGGGGGTCACTGTTGGCCCCCGGGGCCACTATGGGGGGGGTCACTGTTGGCCCCCGGGGCCACTATGGGGGGGTCACTGTTGGCCCCCGGGGCCACTGTTACTTTAGTCTTACAATTACAGTCAGCTCTTTGAAGGCAACCATAAGTCTGATGTGGCACACTCTTAAAATGAGTTTGAAACTGCTACTGAACACTATGTAATACAACATAATCTTATATCTGTTTGTGTGTTATAAACATTTAGAGCAGGATATGAAGTTATCTGCATAGTCTATAAACTAAAGCAGAGCAGCAGCTCCTTGCACCAGGCCACCAGGATTGAGAATCAGATATACACCCTGCAGAAGGGGAAATGGGGAACAATACATGATACAAGTCATATAATGACCAGAAGGTGTTATCCTTTATGTACACAAACAGTTACTTATTCTAAGAAGTGCTTCTTCACATTAGCATTGAAGATTCAATTGGGAGCCTCCATCACTAATTTCCATTAAAAAACCGGATGAAATAGCAATGAATGCAACACTATTTTGTCTTGTAAAATGCTGGACCCTCGAATGAAAACCGAGCAGACCCCACTAACCCTCTGGTGCTGGACAAACCATAGATGGCTGCACCGCTTCTTTGGCTGTGCATTTAGTATGCATCATCAGTCAAAGCGGTGTGTAGTGTCTTAGACTACCAATATATACCAATGCACAGTGTGCATCATGCAGTCAGAGAAGCCAAGAAGCCACCTCTGCCCAGGACTGGAAGGTCTCTTTAATGAGGTCTGTTCGGTCAAGTTCGATTCCATCGTAAGATGGATCGATTTATCTAGTAGTCTCCTTTTTTCTGCTCCCATAACGGAGTCGGAAAATGGAAGCCAAAGTGAATAAATCCTTAGGTATGCTTTAATATGTGCGTGACTCTGTCCAATTAAGACCTTTGTCATACACGTGCAAAGTATGTCCTAATATACTTATATTCACTTGGAATAGGGTATTCCTGTCTAAGGCTGGGCTCACACGGGACGGAAATCTTGCGGAATGACCGCACAGAAAGATTTCCACGTGAGATATGCAGCTTCAAAATTTGCGGCCTTTCGCTGCGGATTTTGGAGCGTCTTCGCTGCCTGTATTCTGCTGCGGCCATCTCTCCCCATAGAGAGTAGAGCGCTGCCGCAGAAACGGGGGGAGAATTGACATGCCACAGCTTTGAATTCTGTGTGGCGTGTCAATTTCAGCGCAGTTTGGCTGCAACAGATCAGCTGAAGCATGCGGATGAGATTTTTGCAAACCTTATCCACTTTGCTGCTTTATCCTGGGATACAAAGCTGCGGGTGGAATTTCTGTGCAGCAATTATGCCTAGTGGGAACCCATCCTTATAGTAGAGTTAAGAAAATCCTGTTATCTCAACCTAGGTGAGTAGTCTCATTTGATACTGAAGTAACCCTGGGAGCTTACTTAACCTAGTTTTCCCATATTAGCTAGCTCTGAGTCATAGCTGCCCAACCATATTAAATTAGATGTAGTACTGTACTCAATATACCTCTTTGGGACACCACCTGGTTGACAGAATTAGGGCTAATGCCCACAGATGGATTTCTGCCGCGTTTTTGTAGCGGAAATCCGCGGCATTGTCACGCATCTATTTGAGCTATTAAGTTCAATAGAACCTATGTTCACGCTGCGGAATTCCACCGCGGAATTCTGCAGCATGAAAGAAAACACAGCATGCTCTATTTGCTGTGGAAATACGCGCCGCCGGCTTCCATTGTAGTCAGTGGAACCTGGCCGTCACACTTTACTTCCGCTGTGAGCACAGCGGAAGTATCACATGAATACGTGTCTCTGCCGGCCGCGTCATCTCGCACTGCTGGCCCGTGATGCGCCGTACTGCATGCTGGCCCGCCAGGAGGGACGTGTAGAGCAGATCCGGAGTGGTGAGGTTTTGGGGGGCGCCGTGGCGGACTTTGCTGCAATATTCCACTGGCGGAGTCCATCACTGCCGTGGGCAGGAGGCATAAACAAGCTGAAAGATTTTGAATATTGGAAAAATAGGTGTTACACGTATCTCCCAGATACAGTCAGGGGAAGTGATAAAGACATTTGACCAACTGCAAAGGGATTATGATTTACTGCATACACAGTTTTATAGGGAATTGCAGTTGAGACATGCACAGCAGGCGGAGGGGGATCTCTAGGGAAATGAAGACTGCAAATTTTATATTGGCTGATGTTATAGGTACGGCATCTACTACAGCAGGGAAGATATCAAAGTTATACAAGGACATTTAAACCTATAGACTCAATCCTCGATTAAGAATAAATGGGAGGCAGATATTGGTCCCATAGAGGACTCGCATTGGGATGAAATCTTGCAGAATACCCCCAAGTTGTCCCTAAGCGAATCACCTAGACTGTCACAAATATATTTGATACATAGAGTATATTGTACGGCAGACTTTTTGCATAATATAGGGGTAAGGAATAGCCCTTTGTGTGTTCACTGTAACATGACAGGCAATCAGGTGAGGGAAGCAGGCATGGAAAAATGTGTTTTTGCTTAAGTAGCCCTTTAAATTCTGTTTTTAATCTCACCTATATCCTGTCTTTTAGGAGGATGTAGCCAACGAAGACCAACTTTACTTCGGCATCAGTGAATACAGTAAATCTCTTCAGTGGGGCATGACAAGTCCACTTCTGAGATGTGATGAAACCTATGAGAAGATGGTGAATACCATTTTGGAAAGGTGATGCAACAACTTAGCCATTTCACACCCTAGGGCGTATATGTACATCCTAGCTGCACAGGGTTAACGTGATGTGGACTCTGAAGCAGAGCCTGCGCTGTGCACAACCAGTGTCAGTTCTCTTTGATTGCTGACACCTGGCTGCAACAGCTGCCAACAGTATTCACGCTGATTGCGGTTACTAACTTTTTAAATGCCATGGTCAGTTATGACCGTGGCATTTAAATCACCCTATCAGAGGTCCCGAGCATGCACCCTTGCTTGATGAGATTGTGAGGTTTTATCCTGGTGTTATGGCAATCGGTGCCTTCTGAAGTTCCCCAGGGTTGCCATTCATTCCTGCCTATTAAGACTTGCTTGTGGCATGTTGTAATACAATTCCTGCAGAAATACCATATACTGCAATACTAAAGCAATGGTATACTGCAATACTGAAGCAATGGTATAAGCGACCAAATGATTGACCAAAATTCACTTAGAAATCTTTAAAAGTTTTTCAGTACATTATCTGGTACATTAAATAATCCAAATGAAAAACACAACTTGTCATGCAAAACACGCACCCTCAGACAGCTACGTTGACAGAACAATAAGATTTATGAGTTTTTGAAAGTGAGAAGAAGAAACAAAAAATGAAGTAAGATTATATAAATTATATATACATGTAATACATACACAACCCAGACCAATTTATCCTTATTACCTGCATTGCTAAGACGGTCAAGTAAATGTAAATCTTTTATTGTAGGTACCCGAGGTTACACAGCATGGTGATACGATGCTACCTTCTCATTCAGCAGTATACTGAAGCCCTTATGGCTCTAACTACCATGAGCTCGCTCCGAGATCACACTACATTGGAGACCCTCAACATCATGGATGACCTCCTCAGCTCCCCTGGAAAGGACAAAAGCGGACGGGGTCACATGGTCCTTATCCGGGTTCCTTCGGTACAGCTGGCGATGTTGGCGAAGGAAAGACTACAGGAAGTGAGAGATAAGCTAGGGCTGCAGTATCGTTTTGAAGTGCTGTTGGGTAATCCTGCGTCCGAACTCTGTGTTGCTAAGCATTTTGTTACCAGATTAAAGGTGAGAAAAGTTTTGTACTAAGGCGGTAAGATATTGGCTGTAATTAGTCACTGAGAATAATGGTTAAAGGGGTTGTCTGGCTCCTTTTTTATGGATCGGTCATAAATGATCTGCAGGGATCGGACACTTGGGACCTTTGCCAATCAGGTGTTTCACAGCACTGCAGTCAATATGGACAGTGCTGAAAGCAGATTGTGACATCTATACCGCAGCGGCCCTGTTCGGTGGTGCAGCTTTTATTGAATTTAGTGGGAGCTGCAGCTGCACTACCAACCCAGGCCCCTGCAGTATGGACGGCACAGTCTGCTTCCTGCTGGTCTGCACTGACAACAGTGCCAGGAGTAAGCTGATTGGCAGGAATCCCAAGCGCCTGACGCCTGCCTATCATCTTATTGGTCCTGACAGATGGGTCATCAATAAAAAAAAAAAAAAGCCCCCAATCCTGCACACCCTCTTTTAATGTAGCAAATTCCATTTAGCTAAGTGCGAGGAGATTCCAATTCCCACAAAACATACTTCGCCCCCCTACAACTATTAGTCTTTTAGCAGTATTTATAATCCCCCTCAGCTGTCCAATTTCCTATCTCACAGATTGAATCTGGCGTATGTCTCCTGGGGTAAAGGCGTTCACTTAGAGCAGTGTTTCTCAACTCCAGTCCTCAGGACCCCCCAACAGGTCATGTTTTCAGGATCTCCTATAGTAAGAACACCTGTGGCAATGTCTGAGGCGCTGACAATAATTACATCACCTGTGCAATACTGAGGAAATCCTGAAAACCTGACCTGTTGGGGGGTCCTGAGGACTGGAGTTGAGAAACACTGACTTAGAGGGTCCTGGGGCCATTTGTCATTTCAGATCCTTTGGGAAAATAGGGAGTCAGAAGGTTGGCTTGCCAACACCACAACCCTGTAGCAACGGTCTTTTCATCCTCTACCTGTCTTGCAGCACAGCTTACCTGAACAGTAGAAGGTTGCAGACCTGTGTGACATATTGGATGGTTATACACAAAGCACGGATACCCCTTTTTCTACTTTTTAGTTGCAACTAAAATGATATTTATTACATCCAGTGCATGGTACGACTGAAGGAGACCTCTATAGCGACTCATCATAATTTGAAAGGCTGAAAAGTTAGGAAACTTACGGCAGTTAGCTTAGTTTTCAAAACCTAAAAACAGGCTTACTCCTGGTAAAACGCCACTAATCCAGTGCTGGAGGTCCACCATTGTGAAAAGCAAACCACCACCACACATGTGAGCGCTGCAGCCAATCACTGGTTTCAGCATTGATGCTAGCATGTGAGGCATGTGACCACTGAGGCTGGTGATTAGCTGCACTGGTCCTGGTTTTTTAAAACCCAGCATGATCTGAGATTTATTTGTTTTCTGGCATTTACCTTTAGGCTTCTCTATAGGACTTGAAAAAATGGCATAAAAAGCACCTGTTACGCTTCATGCCCACAGCCGTGGCGGACTCTTCTAGCGGAATATCGCAGTGGAGTCGGCCACGGCACCCCCCCAAGACCCTCATACTCGCCTCTTAGATCCGCCACGTTATTCCCGTCCCTCGAGCCGGCGCACATGCGCAGTACAGCGCATGACGTGCACGGCGTGGGCGGGGACCCGTATTCACGCAATACTTCCACTGTGCTGCAATAGAAGCCAGCAGTGCAAATTCCCGTGGCAATTAGATCATACCGCCGTTTCTTTCATGCTGCAGAATTCCGCGGTGGAATTCTGCACCGTAAACATTGAGCTGTTAGGTTCAATATAACATAGAAGCTTTGGCATAACGTTGCGGATTTCCGGCCATGGGCATTAGCCCTTAAAAAAGCCACTCAAGTAATATTGACACATACACCAATATCTGGTTCTCATGTTCGCTCTTACGACCATTTTGGGAGGAGATTCAAAGGAAACTGGGGCTTATCTTCAAAATTCATATTACCCTCACACCTGAGATGATCCTCCTAAACATGGACGTTCCAGGCCTTTTTAATTGAGCACAAGTCTATTTTACTGTTTCTCATAGGGCAAGCTTAAAAATCTTAATCCCCAGACACTTTTTGAGACAGCACAGCGCCCTCCATTTCAGAATGGTATAACAAGGTGAATACTATCTATTCCTTTGAGAAAGTCAAGGCCAGACGAGAAGGGGACCTAGAGAAGTTCACGAACTTGTAGAACGCCTGGTCCACTTCTCGCGTGGCGTCCCCGGTCCACCACCACAAATGGTTAATGCCCCCTAATTTACTTTTGCCTCAGTATTGGATCACACTGCTAGAATGTCTTCTTTGTATTTTTGTTTTAAGCTTTTTCTGATACTCCTTACTGTATTCTCAATGCATGTATTTTCTGAAAGGCATGTATTTTCGATTTTTCATTCACACTCGTGGGTACGAATTGCATATTCTGCAAACTGAAGAAGAATCGCAGCATGCTCTATTTTAGCGTGAACAGCCACCCTTGAAGTCGATGGATGGCGAGTATTCCATTGCCCATAGTATTGCTTATGAGCGTCAGAAACGCTCACAGCTTCAGAGGAGAATAGATAGGAATGTCGGCTGGACGGGAGAGAGATCTTTTTGTTCCCGCTCGGTTGATGCACTGTGCATAGCGTATATACGTGCGGAAAAACATTCGCATTCCATTTCCTTTGCACGAATGATTGCAGGTTTTCCGCTGTGGAAATTCGGCCTTAGTGTCGTTTTTTTTCCAGCTTTAGAAAAAAACAGAGTAATTGAATTTTGTGTGAGTCTCTATGACTTCTCACCGAACGAGGTATATGATAGATTGCAACTTTGTTGATGCTTCTTTGAAAGTTTTTGTTCCGTCTTTAGCACTACAATATAGCATAAAGTGTTTGGTTTTTTTGCGGCCGTTCTAGATTTTATGGTTTATTTTGGTTTTCTTATGCAATCCATTTTTGTTGTAAGGTATGGAGGGGATGTCATCAAGAAGACTGGGTTCCTAGAACATATAAGGATCTTGAAGGCTTACCTTGTATTTTATTTCTCACTGGTAAGGATCCCCTTGGAGAAACGTTCCCAAGGTAGGTGAATTGGGTTTTTCTATCATTTACAAATGGGAATACATGTTCTGTTTTGTTTAGTAAACATGCTGTTAATTTTGTGCTTCAGATCTCTGAAATACTGTGATCTCCGACTGATTGACTCCAGTTTTTTAACCCGAACGACATTGGAACAGGAAATTGGCCTGGCTTGTTGCTATGTTTCCAGAGAAGTCATCCGAGAGCCCACAACTGTTCTGGATTTAAGTGATAAAGATGTTGATAAAGCCAATTCCATGGAAAATGACTCGGACGAGCTGTTTATAGACCTGGACAGACCTCAGAGTAATGGCAGTGAAGTCACAGGAACTTCAGGTTAGATTATTTTAGCCTTCGTGGGTTCTAAATTTAAATTTTTACATGACTTTGTGGTAATTAAAATGTCCATCCAACTTTTAAAAAGTTGACCGGTAACATAATTTTTGGAAATGCTTTGCTTTCTGTTCGGTTGGATGGAAAACCTTTAGCATGGTACTTTGAAACTTTCTATCTTTAGCTGTGAAGTATTTTCTTGATTTCAATACAGGTTCGATTGCAGAGAATGGAGTTAGTTCCTCAAGTGCAGCTGAAGAAGTTCAGAGGCAGCCAGCAAACCTTGACTTTCAAAATATGGCAAACAGCTCTGTGGATGAAGGCACTTACCCAAATTCCACCGCCAGTGATTTCAAACAAGAATGTGATTCTCTTGGGACACAGTTGGCCAGCAGTACAACATCCAAACTCTCCTCCTCGTCATCACAAGCTTACCAGTGGAGTCCCCAGTCTGAAAGCAAGAAGAGGATGAGCAACTTGGTGTTACCCCGAATTGTAGTTCTTTCAAGGGCTACTTATAACTTTTTGGCTTCTCATAGAAATGGAAAAACTCCATCCACAATTTGTCTTTTGCCCCATGCTGATGTAGGCTGGTCGAGATCACTAAGACCTATAATTTCTCCAGAGTTGAGCAGTGAAGAACAATCACTTTATTACAGGCAGTGGACAATGGCCAGGCAGCACCATGCTGATTTTGTAAACTCAAGCGAGGCCACAGGAACAAGGACTGTTCATCCACGTCGTCTACTCCTGATTGGACCACCACAGGTTATTGCTTGCACGTATAAGATTTTGATGCTGTTCTGTGTCTTTAAAATTGGTACCAGCTTGTAACGTCCTAACATTTGCAAGGATGTGTTCACATCTGGTGTCTGAAACACTCACTTTATCTGATGAATATTGGTACCATATGGGTTTGTGCACTGCATTGTAAAGTTGCTGTAGATGTAGAGTTTACTAAACTTTACAATATCAAATAAGTGTTTTGTTTCTTTAAGGTTGGTAAGACGGGTGCCTATTTACAATTTCTCAGGATCCTATACCGTATGTTGATTCGGCTTCTGGAGGTAGATGTCTATGATGAAGAGGAAATAAATGCAGGTAGGGATTTAATTATGAGTAAATCAGACTTTTGTGATTTAGGAAGGAATTGCTATTCAGATCAGTTTTGCTTTTTAAAATATATAAATAGATTTAAAGAAAGAAACATTAATATTATAAGTGTTCATCCAGGTTTTAAATATTGATGGTCTAGCCTCAGGATAGGCCTTCTATTTCTGATTGGTGGTGGTCCAACTCCTGACATCCCCGCCATTCAGCTATGTCAAGTGCAAACACTGTGGCTTATTTGAGGTTTATATCAGAGTACAATCCTGTTTGTACTCCAAATACTGTACTTTTCATAGCAACTTTTCTGAGTGTTGCAATTTTTTGTCCCATTCACTTCGGTTCCTCTTCAGATGGCTGATTGTCTGCCTACAGTTGGACCAACATCAGTCAGCACTTATGGCCTAATCTGAGAATGGGCTACTAATTTTTAAAACCTGAGTAACCCCTTGACACACAAGAAAAACATGCCCAGGAATTGCTGACATCTAGGTTGGCTATCGGTCTGTAAACCGTAAATAACCAGGCAGTCCTTTCTTTAAAGTAGTTGTGCCTCCAATTGGCTCTTTAGATTACATGATACAGTAGGGTTTGCCCTACAAAAGCATATTCCCTGATGTTACTTTTTCCCACTGGGTAAATCGAATTGTGCTGCTTAACAAGTGTCTGCGTCACTGGGGATTCCTGCCATTAATGTAACAATGAAACAAAAAGATCCACTACAGTCATGAGGAATTAGGCATCCAAACTGTTACCAACCTGTTATCCAGGCCGGCAACAGGTTCCAAATGCCATAGCATTACATTGCCTGTCAGATTGCGGTATAATCTATAGATAGACATTCTGCTATGATAGCCCTGGATCCTTTCAGAAGACTGCCATGACACCCGCTCGGCAACCTGCAATCTCATCGTGATACGGGACCCCAGAACATCGGTCAGGAGATTTAAAGGGTTAACAGCTCAGATGAGCCAGGTGGATAATGGCTGTAAGAAACAACCGGCACCAGCATTGTATGGAACGAGATTGCCCCGCGATCCCCCTTCATACACACCCCGAACCTGCAGGACGTAACACTACACCCTGTAGCATTAAGAGGTTAATATATTAGGCTATGTTAACATCTGTGTTAAGAGCCTCTATTCACAGGTCCTGCATGATCAACTTTTTCATGCTGGATGACCACATGGAACACATTATATTTAATGGGGTTCTTTTGGCACTGTTAGGACATGTTTTGTGAGGAGACTGATCGGCTAGAGGATTCCTCTTCCCTGCTCTAATAATGGAGCAGGAAAACAGAATCCCCAAACATAGATGTGAACATAGCTTAAGCTATTATTGTAAGTGTATAGAGGAGGTGTTTATAAGCATTTTTGCAATATGTTTATTGAGGCTGTTCTGTACTTTTTTTTTTCTTTTCTTTGTTTTAACCTGAAAAATCCTATTCAGCTAGCAGAATTCGTGTTCAGCTAGCTGCGTAGCTGAATGCTGAAGTCCCTTCACTATGACGGCATGGTTATCTGTAGTGCAGGCACAGCAGCTTACATAGAAGAGCTTATTAGTAAATGTCTGCCTTTTATTTTGTTGACTTATATACATATATTTTTCCTATGGTTTTATAATGCTGCTGTCATCTGTTTTGTATAACTCTACTTTTTCCTGTGTCCCCTGGCGCTGTGCAAGGAGAAGCCACCCTATACTACAGACAGCTTCTCTTCACATTGCACTTGTTCCTCAATGGAGCTGATGCACTGTGAACAATCTAAGGGCTTATTTACATGAGCAGTGTGAGCAGCTTCTATCTGAGCAGCCCCCCCTTTCCATCTCTCTGCTTCTCTCGTCTCCTCCCCTCCAGCGTTTGCAAAGGGAGGGGCATGATGGGTGCAGCTAAGCTCTGCTCTGCCCCACCCACTTCCATTGCTGGCTATGGAAAAGGGGAGGGGTGAGAGCTTAGCTCTGCCCCCATCTCGCCCACTCCCATTGCAAACCGCTCGGAGGGAAGAGAGGAGGGGAGGGGAAGGGAAGGGGGGGACTGCTGAGATGGAAGCGTATGCCGGACGATATACACTACCGTTCAAAAGTTTGGGGTCACCCAAACAATTTTGTGTTTTCCATGAAAAGTCACACTTATTCACCACCATGCGTTGTGAAATGAATAGAAAATAGAGTCAAGACATTGACAAGGTTAGAAATAATGATTTGTATTTGAAATAACATTGTTTTTACATCAAACTTTGCTTTCGTCAAAGAATCCTCCTTTTGCAGCAATTACAGCATTGCACACCTTTGACATTCTAGCTGTTAATTTGTTGAGGTAAGCTTGTGAAATTGCACCCCACGCTTCTAGAAGCATCTCCCACAAGTTGGATTGGTTGGATGGGCACTTCTGGCGTACCATACGGTCAAGCTGCTCCCACAACAGCTCAATGGGGTTCAGATCTGGTGACTGCGCTGGCCACTCCATTACCGATAGAATACCAGCTGCCTGCTTCTGCTGTAAATAGTTCTTGCACAATTTGGAGGTGTGTTTAGGGTCATTGTCCTGTTGTAGGATGAAATTGGTTCCAATCAAGCGCTGTCCACTGGGTATGGCATGGCGTTGCAAAATGGAGTGATAGCCTTCCTTATTCAGAATCCCTTTTACCCTGTACAAATCTCCCACCTTACCAGCACCAAAGCAACCCCAGACCATCACATTACCTCCACCATGCTTAACAGATGGCGTCAGGCATTCTTCCAGCATCTTTTCATTTGTTCTGCGTCTCACAAACGTCGTTCTTTGTGATCCAAACACCTCAAACTTGGATTCATCCGTCCACAACACTTTTTTCCAGTCTTCCTCTGTCCAATGTCTGTGTTCTTTTGCCCATCTTAATCTTTTTCTTTTATTGGCCAGTTTCAGATATGGCTTTTTCTTTGCCACTCTGCCCTGAAGCCCAAAATCCCGCAGCCGCCTCTTCACTGTAGATGTTGACACTAGTGTTTTGCGGGTACTATTTAATGAAGATGCCAGTTGGGTACCTGTGAGGTGTCTGTTTCTCAAACTAGAGACTCTAATGTGCTTATCTTCTTGCTTAGTTGTGCAACGCGGCCTCCCACTTCTTTTTCTACTCTGGTTAGAGCCTGTTTGTGCTGTCCTCTGAAGGGAGTAGTACACACCGTTGTAGGAAATCTTCAATTTCTTAGCAATTTCTCGCATGGAATAGCCTTCATTTCTAAGAACAAGAATAGACTGTCGAGTTTCAGATGAAAGTTCTCTTTTTCTGGCCATTTTGAGCGTTTAATTGACCCCACAAATGTGATGCTCCAGAAACTCAATCTGCTCACAGGAAGGTCAGTTTTGTAGCTTCTGTAACGAGCTAGACTGTTTTCAGATGTGTGAACATGATTGCACAAGGGTTTTCTAATCATCAATTAGCCTTCTGAGCCAATGAGCAAACACATTGTACCATTAGAACACTGGAGTGATAGTTGCTGGAAATGGGCCTCTAATCACCTTTGTAGATATTGCACAAAAAACCAGGCATTTGCAGCTAGAATAGTCATTTACCACATTAGCAATGTATAGAGTGCATTTGTTTAAAGTTAGGACTAGTTTAAAGTTATCTTAATTGAAAAGTACAGTGCTTTTCCTTCAAAAATAAGGACATTTCAATGTGACCCCAAACTTTTGAACGGTAGTGTATGCTCGTATAAATAAGCTCTAATAGTCATAAGAAAGACAAGGGGTCTAGAGCTATCAAGCCTGTTACCAAAGAAAACCAAAATGTGAAAATTACAGCTATGACCTGTGGAAGTTTCTACAACTTGAAAAATTCACAGATATTAGAGAAAAAAATTTCCATAGATTTACAGACTTTCTAGGAATTTACGGAGTTGGTAGTCCTTCTACACAACTGAATTTAAAGTAGATTACCAAAGGACCCCACGGTGAGCTAACCCCTATCAAGTAGTTTGGGTGTCAAGGTTGTAATCCAGATACTAGCATGCAGCCATATTATAGCCATGTGCAGGCGGTAATACACAATTCGATTACTAGCCTCCTGAGCCACTATGGTAGTACAACCCATTGTCTGGAAGCCACCGTGTAGATGCGCTTTTTGTGTTCCTGTTTGAGTGAAACATCACAGAAAGCAAAATGAAGTTTTCTTTTAAATTTGTTTCCTCTTGCAGATGTGGAAAAGGAGGAAGACCAAGAACCTGGAACAGAGAAAGATCTTTGGCCGGACATCGAAGTCTTCAGTAAAATGCCCTTTGACATCACTGTGCATGATCCAAAATACCGGCACATCAGCCCTCTTTACACTGAGAAGAATTTACTAGCTAAACAAGGTGCGTGCAGTTGGGAATACTTTTTTAAAAAACATTAAAGGGGTTGTGCCAAAAGTACAAGTCGTCCTCTACAGGGAAGGGTATAACTTGCTGATTGGTGGGGGTCTCCTCACTGAGACCTACACTGATCTTGAGAACAGGGGTCCTGTGTTACCCTCTTCTCCTCTCTGCCACATTGATGTCGCCGTAAATAGGGTGCAGGCTAAACATGTGCAGTCGGCGCTGTATTCATTTCCATGGGGCTGACAGAATTACCTGAGCTCTTGCTGCTCAGCAATCTCTGCAGTCCCGTAGAAATTGAATTGAAGCGGTAGCATGCTTACGCAACTGTTGCTCCATTCAATCCCTCCTATTGCAGGCAGTGCTGTGAGCCCCTATTGAGAACGGGAAAAACGGAGCTTCCGTTCTTGGAATTGGTGGTGGTTTCCTCGGCGAGACTCCACCATTTGGCAAGTTATTCCCTATGCTGTTGATAGAAGAGAACTTGTAATTCTGGTACAACTACTATGTTTTTACATACTGCTGAGGCCTGCATTTGTTAGGGAGCGTTCCCATGGAGCTTTTCACTACACCATAGGATTCTGTCTGGGGGGTTACCGTCACAAGTGCTAAAAGCAGCATTGTAATGAAACCCCCAAATGGAAACATTGACTATTAATGAAACTTTGGTGACAGTTTTGATGTCCATTTGACAAAGGCTCCATTTTTTTTTTAATCACTGGACAGGGATTGCTTGGTAGTAGTAAGTGTCAGGCTGGTTCAGGCTATGTCAGGCATTCCCTGATGTGAGAGATTTTATATCTGTGAACTGGTCTCCGAACGTTTCACTTGCCGTAGATTCGCCATGATCTGCCCGCACCCGCGTATCTTATAGCATTTAACATTCACATTGCATTAAACTTTGGCTCTTACAGCATTTAAAAGACTTTTTGATTCCTTAGTGCTTTGTCATCTGCTGAAGGAAGTATATAAAAGACTTGCTGGCTTTCTGGCCCAATGCAGTGTATGAGCAGGGCACGTATCTTAGCTCCCGGAAGATGTGCATCATTGATTGCCAGTAATGTCACATCGGCATTTGCACGCCATTACACTTTTCCATTCTGCTGTTATTATAGTAGGAACAGTCAGTCCAAGAAAATAACAGGACTGTCATATCCAGCATATCCAAACTTCAATGAAGTCCAAAAGACTCCAGTGACTATATAATGTTGTGTTTATGCTATGGTATGTAGTATTTTACCATAGAAAAATGGTGCTGCATGCTGTGTTTTGTTTTTTTTTTTTGTCCTCCACTGCTTTTTAAAAAAAAAATATAAAAAATATTTTTTTTTTGGATTTTCATTACTTTATTATTTAGCAAAAACATAAACAAAAAGCAGCCTCATCCTCCCTTGAGTCTCTCTCAAATATCCAGTATATAGATCGTCCAGCATCCTGAGTAAACAGCAGGAAAATGAGTCCACAGAATTTTCCATCCTTTCAGATTATCTCTTTAACTTTGTCCCTTTAAGAACAGTCAGTTGTACTTTCAATGATCTCAATCCAGACTTCAGTGAACGCTGTAGTTTACCCATCCCCCATCCATATCCAACAACTCTATATCATTATATAATGTACAAATACAATAGCACACGTTAGAAACCATCAACCAGATATACTTATATACATGCCTTATGATGATTTCATGGGTCACTACTTTGCATTTCCCGCCTCGAACAGTACAATGCAGATGCAAGTAGTAGTCGATTGTCTAGATGGATGCAGTAGAAGGGATCAGAGGCTCGCCTGGCACTGTATAGATTGAAGAGCTGTTCTCATCACCAATTATCGTATATTGGGGGTAAATACTTTTTCACAGCACTGTGTGGCCCAGGACTCCTTGGTATATCGCTATCCACAGTCCGAGATTGGTCAAACACAACCGATATCTGTGCTGTCATGTTACGACTTTCTTTGCTCTCCCCCTAAGCAGGTATAATCCGTTCTTACAGGATGAAGCAACAGTATTTCTCATTAAAAGTTCTAAAATAGCAGGCTTATGCATTTTTTTTTAGAATGGTCTTTGTGAAGACCTTGTAAGGAGTTTTGAGCTCAACATTGGAGTCTTTCTTGCCAGCAAACAAAATTGAGTATTTTTATAGCTTTCCTTTTAAATCCAGGTCCTTGTCTATTAGCGCAGCCGTAATTCACGGCTCTATATAGGGACTGTGCTCAGCAGGCCATGTAAATGCAGGGCATGGTGACACGGCTGCTCGGCTCTTGTACAGAATAGATCCTGCTGCTTGTTCCGTAAATTTATTAGTTTTTGCAGGTTGAACAAAAGATATTAGCAAACGCCATGTCTTTTTTTTTCCAAAGCGCAGTGCTTAATTCATGTTCTGCGGATTTATTTCATATGAATGTAAATTATTTACAGGGCATTCACAATAGTACAGGTTTTTGTTGCCAAGTTCATACCTGTGATTTTTCACCAGTTAACACAAATACCTGGGGTATGTTGAGACAAATAGACAATCGGGACAATCTTCTGCTTGGTACCCCCTGTATTGGCTAGAGCTCTGAAGAACTTGATGTGACCACTAGTTACATGGCTGCCCATTCAGTTGACTGATGGGAGTCCACCATTTATTACAGTGAGGGATCCCCACACATCTTAGTTCTTTGGATGCAGCATGACACACATACACTCCCTAAAGCTAAATGGCACCATCAGAAATCGCCAAATAAGTAGATTCCGCTTTTTTCCAGATGCTCTCAGTGGAGGCAGAGAAGAAGGGTTTGGGGCCCTTTGTTCTCAGCAGCAGTGGAAGTTGGATCTCCACCTAACTTTTTATTCTTGTCTGATTTGGGTGTAAAAGGAAAAAAAAATCAGGGGTCTGTCTAAAAAGATTTGCCTGACGACCCAAGTCTGTCTATATAAGACACAGGAGTGATTTATTGTATCTGAATTTTGTTACTTTGGTACAGTTGCATTCCCCTAATGTTTTTAGTACTTCTATTATGTGCTTGTTATAGACTGAAGTGTCTACATGCTTGTTTTTATTACTGCACCTGGAAAAACTTGCAATAAACTGTTAAAAAGTGACCATATTTATGTTGTATTTCTATAGGCAGTGGTTAGGACCATGGAAATGTACTCCGGAAGCTCAGAAGAGATGATAGATTTTGATTTTATTTATTTTTTTAACAATTTGCAGGGAAAAGCTGCACACTTAGGTCGCTCTCACACATAGCTTTTTGCCATAATTAGCTCGTCGTCCCGAGCGCCGCGCTAACCGCAGTACAATACCCCCATTGATTTTATTGGGGCATCTCAGACCTGCACTCGAACGTGGTGTTTCTAAAACCCTCAATTTTTGGGCACTGTCTTATTTTTGCGCTTTTTAGATCTTTTTAATGCACCTCATCACCCATCACCATGATGGAGTGCGTTAAAAAGCGCTGTCAGATGTTGCACCACACATGCAAAATCGCTGTAAAAATGCAGTTATTTGGAGCAGCATTTTCTGAACACATGTGAGAAAGCGGCCTTAAAGACAATCTATTAATGCAGTTACACCAGAATTCTGGCATCAAAAATCAGTTTTGGTGCTTTTCGTTTTTGAGATACACCCCGTGTACTAAGAGGCATGCACATCGTACAACATTGGAGCTATACATTCAGACTGGTGTACGAAAAGCCAGTTTTACTCAGATCCTTAGTCGCACAATCAAAGGTGATCTGGGTGTTGTGAGGTCTGGCACGTCTCACTAAGGTGGCTAAAGGCAAAAAAAAACAACCATTTTCAGAAGCTAAACCTTCCTGTCTTTCATATTCCTTTTGTTTCTTTGTACAGGAGTGTGTCCTGATGATGCCAGGAAACGTGAAACTGTCTCCATGATGCTCACAAAATATGCATCATACAACACTTTCCATCACTGTGAGCAATGTCACCAGTATATGGATGTCAGCGCCACCTCTCAGGTAAAGAGCCTAAATGCATTACTAGATAATGTCTGCTGGCCACACTGTCTCGTTGGAATGGTGACCTGCCGCCTGAGCGCTTGTGCAAGACGTGCAGCAACCTCAACTTTGACGTATCACTCTTAAAAGGTCGTAGTAGAGGGAGCATTGGATAAGCCTATGGGCAGCCAAGCAGTCCATTAACCCCTTTAGTGGCACACCCAGAAAATCTCCGGCCCTTGCTGCACTGGCCATGCAGTTAAACCCCCGGAAGATTTCCGCGGACAGCTCTAGTGCTGAAA
Organism: Eleutherodactylus coqui; assembly: GCF_035609145.1. Taxonomy (NCBI): domain Eukaryota; kingdom Metazoa; phylum Chordata; class Amphibia; order Anura; family Eleutherodactylidae; genus Eleutherodactylus; species Eleutherodactylus coqui. Next base: position 83,337,917 of record NC_089845.1, on the reverse strand, counting down.
TGATGACCAGGACACAGTTATTGTGCCACTATGCACGTTTGCCACTGCGAACTACCTCAGGAAAATCTCCAGGGCTTGCTGCGCTGACATAGTAATAATAAACCTTCCACTGAAGGGGTTAATATGAGATGCAGAGCATGTTAGGAACTCAAGAGTGGTGCGGTTCAGCTCAAAAGTAACCCGAGACAGCATTTAGTGCATCCTTAATGTATTGAAGAAATCTCCTTTTAAAAGGGGGATAATCCCTTCAATAAATATGGGGACCACTGCTGCAATCTTTATTCCTGCAGCCGCCTGATGGCAGCTCTTTGTTCCGGCTCATATAGGGAAGTCCCAAACAAATAGTTAGCATTTTTGAATCGAGAAGTATAGAATTCAGTGTTTCTGCATTTTCTTCCTTCTGTAGACACCTGAATCTACCATACATGCCTTCACATTCTCATCGTCAATGCTTGGAGAAGAGGTTCAGCTTCACTTCATCATTCCGAAATCTAAAGAACATCATTTTATATTCAGCAAACAGGGCAAGCATTTGGAGAGCATGCGGCTCCCCCTGGTGTCTGATGCTGTAAGTGTTTTTAATGAAGTTTGTACTATGGAGCTGACTTGTAGGTGTGAGTCCCGGCTGTATGTTATGTACAGTACCCTTCACAAGCTAATATAAGGGGTTTCCAAGCTTTTGGGGGGTACGATATGTGAGCGTTGCTATGAAAGTATGTTTAACTGAAATATAAGTTGGATGAAGCAAAACTAATGCAGAACACACACCTTCTTCCTTTCTCTAGCAAAGCTCAAACACGGTTAAGAGCCCAATTTTCACCCCCTCCAGTGGACGTCATGAGCACGGTTTATTAAACCTTTACCATGCAATGGAAGGCATCAATCATTTACATATTATGGTGGTAAAAGAGTATGAAATGCCGCTGTACAGAAAGTACTGGTCCAACCACATCATGCTAGTGCTTCCTAGTGTGTTTAACAATGCCGGAGCCGGTAAGTAAGGCCGTCCTTCATCACATTGTGTCTTTGGTGGGTTTAATTTTTGTGTTTTTCAATATCAAATTCTGCTATAAAGTAGGAGCTTCCAGATTCCTTATTAAAGAACTGTCTTACAATAACTTGGAGTTGGAAAGAAATCGGATGGAAGAACTAGGGGTGAAACGGCAGTGTGTGTGGCCGTTCATTGTAATAATGGATGATTCGTGTGTTTTATGGAATGCCCACAGCAATGTTCCGGAACAGACGAGGTTAGTCGCTATATGTTGTGCGTTTGTAGATTGTCCAACCACATTTTGTACATTCTTGGGTAAGAGAACGCATTTGTAATACTTTTAGGACCTCTTTGTAGAAGTTTTTTCAGGCTTGTTTTAAAAAATAAAATATTTTTTTGTTGCCTTTTTGGTAAACTTTTTGGCATGTGTTTTTTTTTTTCTCTTCATGCATTACGGCTTGCAAGTAGCTGTCACACTGCCTCTTTCCCTTTTCCCCCAAATTGCAGGAAATTAAAATATATATTTCTTGCAATCTGCATGTCGCGGCTACTTGTGATTATTAGATTGCGAGGTCACCGTGCTACGCCGCTCTTAGCAATAAAAGTTGCACTACAGCTATAGCCTTATTCTGCTAATAAGGATCCTCATTCTTTGTCGTGTGCCTTTTCGGGCCTGCCAAGCTGATGAATGTCAGGTGCCTGACTTACCGAAAATGTTCAAAAAAATATATATTCTGTAATTGCTTGTAAAGTGCTGGTCTTCCATAAGGAGGGGCTTGTCTATTGCGCATGTATGAGATATTGTCAAAATGTATATGGTTATGGATGACATTTGTAATATGTTCGTATGTGTTATCTATCCCCCAGCCAATCGATAGAGGCAGACAATGGTACTAGGAATGTGTCCCTAAAATATGTAATACAACACATGGAAGCTACACCAAAAATTACCAGCTATGCAATGCTTGGGATTCAGAAATGGAACAGCAAGTTAAATTCCACCACCCCTAAACATCCATTTTCCAGGTGCCATATTCACGATTTCATAATGCTCAACGTAGACCTCACCCAGAACGTGCAATATGACCTCAACAGGTTAGTAGATGTAGCCTTACAATGTAGAGGGCAGGGAGAGGGGACACTGTATGTGTGTGGATGGATATATATATATATATATATTGTGTGTGTGTATATAATATATATTTTATAGTGTGTATGTATGTATGTGTGTGTGTGTGTGTGTGTGTGTGTGTGTGTGTGTATATGTATATAATGTGTGTGCATATAAACCTTCCAGGCATTCTTAGGCAACACTACAGAAAATGTATCCTATAGAACAAGCTATTATCTATATTTCCTAACCTTGTTAGTGCCTTTCCTAGTGGATGGGTGTTGCTAGTTCTTAACCCCCTTGCACCCATCCCGCCACAGGGGTTTACTATACAGATTGAATATAGTCACCAGGCAGCATTTCCTATGGATGGAGTACTGATGGGAACCTCTGCACATCAGCGGTGAATGACCTCACACAGCTGGCATTGTAGAAGCCAAAAACGGCACGAAGTGAGATGTTGGGGTCTGATGTATGCCTATTTGGGGTTGGCCATTCGGTAGGTTGCCAGCTGTTGTGTGTTCGTCATCCATAGCACAGGTGTGTCTTTTCTAGTCTAGACTTGTTGGCCGAGCCTGGCTCTTTGAGGGTCGCTTGCAGGAACCAACATGGTTTTGTAAGGGAGGTGAAGCTGTGGGCGATTGCTGAGAGTTAGTATGTGTGCCATTTAGTATGTCTGCCATTATCTCCAAACTTTGGGGGAGGTGATGAAGAAGCAGGTAGCCAATACATGATGCATTGTGAACCTGTATTTGTATGGAATCTTCTGGGTCCACATGTTCCTCAGTTCTTCCCACACAAGTCCTCTCTGTCCTCTACTCCCTGGTCCTGCGGGCTGGTGAGGATAGACAGGTGTTCACAAATTCACTCATCGCCTGATTTTACTTTTATTCTAGTGGTTTGGTTTACTGGAAGCTAGTAGAACACTTGTACCTCCTTTTATTGTGGAGGTGAGCAAGGAGAACATGTATGTATTGCATGCTTCTACAGATTTTTGAGGTGCCACAATGATATACTAGCCACGTCGCTGGAAATATCCAATATTTGTGGTGCTCGGGAGCTGAGGAAATTCCATAGGCTGGGAGAGGTTGAGTAGATGAATGTCTGGTCCGAGAAGTGGAAAGGGTAGTTTGGGGTCTGTTGGTAGCTAGCATGGTCTAGTCTTGATCTCTTTGTTATCTGTAATGGATGGGTCTGTACATACAAGGGAGGTCTCACCTGGGGCTGTATCTTAGAGTCTGATGTATATTCTGTATTTGTCTAGGTGGTCTAGTATGGGGGTCTGTATTTCTTTAGCAGTATGCTGAAGGGGGTTATGTGTACTACATGTGATTCAAATGTAGGTGGTGTCTCTTATATTAATGGGCAGGCATTAAGAAAATTATACTGCCACTTTGTTTCCTCCTTTTGGAATTTCCTTTATATTTCTTCTGAAACGTTAGCGAGCATGACCCTACACACCTATGTACACCTATAGGAACACATGCCTATTCTGCAGAGCTGTCCGATCCCAGCGGTGGAGAAGGAGCAGAGCCCGCTACCTGACTGCACTGCTCTCTGCACTCCTTCTACTATCTGGATCAAGAAACTCTGGCTGTTGTAGCATTCTGCAGAAAATAAATGGAAATAGCAGGATTTCCACCTGTGGTCCAAATCTCCATCTGGAACAAGTGCTGCAGCTACGCCTTCGGTCTTAGTATCTGCATTGTTAAATGGCCATCTTATTTATTTCAGATACTTCTGTGAGGATATAGACTTCAACCTTCGAGCCAACAGTGGGAATCTGCTGATCTGCCGCTTCAACAACTTCAGCCTCATGAAAAAGCACATTCAAGTGGGAGGACACAAGGACTTCATAGTTAAACCCAAGATTATGGTATGAATGAGACTGATTACTTAGAGATCGTAATAATTAAAAAAATTATGTCTGTTAAAGTACAAACAAAGACAGAAAAGAAGCGTGAACTACAGTTCTACTACATACCATATACAAGACAAGCATGTGTAGTGACCTCTTGTGCCCCTTGTGTGGAGCTTGTTGACCACTAGACGCCTCTACGATGCAATTGAAGAGATGTCACCCCATTACCAGAGTCTGAGAGGGGCGCATTATTGGGATGTGAGATGCTGGATGGTTGTATCAACAAATTGCCGCCACCTGGGTCGTTCTGATTGGACTGTTTGCAGGTGTTGGAACCTGTGGTTCCATGAGGGCACACATATAAGGTGACTGGGCTCAGGGCACCCTCGACAGACACTAGTAGAGAAGATTCAACTTCAAAAGCCTACAAGTTAGCATGATCTAGAGGCTCAGTTGCAGCAAATATTGAATGATATGCTGTAGGATACCATACGGAAACTGTATGCCTCCATGCCCACCCGTATCACATCTTATATCCAAGCTAAAGATGGTACAACAGGGTACTACAGCCTCCATACCCGCCTATATCACATTTTGTATCCAAGCTAAGGTGGTACAACAGGGTACTAGAGCCTTCATGCCTGCCCATATCATATCTTGTATCCAAGCTAGAGGTGGTACAACAGGGTACAAGAACCTCCATTCTCCCCTGTATCTCATCTTGTATCCAAGCTAGAGGTGGTACAATAGGGTACTGCAGCCTCCATACCCACCTGTATCACATCTTGTATCCAAACTAGAGGTGGTACAACAGGGTACTAGAGCCTTCATGCCTGCCCGTTTCACATGTTGTATCCAAGCTAGAGGTGGTACAACTGCGAACTAGAGCTGCTCTGCAAGTTTTTAGTTTTTCCTTTTGCACTGATATTGTAATCCCTTACTTATGTCAACGTTAGTCACATGTGGAAATATTCATCCCCTAGAAAGTGTTGTCCGAATCAAATCAAATCAAACCTTTTGACAGTGAGTTTCTACAGTTTTCCCCAATAATAATACCCTGGTTTTGGGGGAGGCTTGAAATATAAACCCCCTGAAAATAAGCCCTATGTAGCCTACATGAAAGGGAAAAAAAATCAATACTCACCTGGTCCACGGAATCCCGGTGCCTCGTGATGGTCTCTGGTGGTGCTGCGGCAAGCTGCAGTGTCTTTCGCGCTGACATATCAGTTTCTTTCTAGTAACCGGGGCTTTGACTACCCCACCTCCAGCAAAGCGAGCACTGTGATTAAATCGAGGGCCAGCCAATCACAGCCGGCGCTCGATCATTCATAGCCATTTAGTGAATGACATTACTGAATGGCTGTGATTGGCTCATCGGGCGCCGGCTATCATTGGCTGGCGCTCGATCCAATCACAGCGTCCGCTTTGCTGGAGGCGGGATATTCAAAGCCTCGTTTACCAGAAAGAAACTCCTATGTCAGCGCAGAGGACACTGCAGTTTGCCGCAGCGTCGTCGGAAACCATTGTGAGGCACTGGGATGCCACGGACCAGAAGAGTTTAAGCCTCCCCCTTTGAAAATAAGACACTGTGCCTCTTTTGGGCAAAAATTATAATCGTGTCTTATTTTTGGGCAAACACAGTATGTGTGTTACTTGCTTTTGCTGTCAAGCTGTTCTGTATACATCTCATAGGGGAAGTATTTATAGTAATGTGCACTGTTGCAGTTTATTAAATTCTACATATATTAACTGATACTTGGTTTCACAGTTGCAGGAAGAACACCTAGATGAAAGGTAAATTTGTCACAGTAGGGTTCTGTAATGTCTCTAAAACATAACTTTTAATCAAAACTAAAATAAAAAGGAATTTGTACCACAAAGTCCTAAATTCTAGACACACAATTACATAAAAAAGCTGCACCCCTATATTTTAGAAGGGGAAAGCAGTGTATGAGACGCCTAGGAAACCAATAATTTTATACCAACGGTATCCAAATTTCTATCTCTGTATTCGTTGGTATACGTCCTAGAACTAGAAAGATTAGAAATTGGGTCGGCTCACTAAAGATGGTGTTCCCGGCTTATTAAGACAACTGCAGCTATTCAGTAGATGGAGGACATATATCCGTTTTATAGAGCACAAACGTTAATCCTCCCATAAAGAAAAAGCTGCCTTTAATGTCACAAAAAATGCCGTAAGTGTGATAATGATCACACTAATTAAGCTAGTTCCAAAAGGAATCAGGCATAAAGCTGGCATAAAGGCAATATGGCTCACCGGAAAAAAATATTTTTTGTGAGCTATAGCCTATCAAAGAGCCATGCAGTACGCCAAACTGCCAATTCAATTACTTCGTAGGTTCAAAAATAGTTGGTTTGTTCAAACATAGTTGGTTCAACGCGTTTCGGCTAAAAATGGCGTAGCCTCATCAGGAACCATCAAAGACTTTTTAACCAAAGAAACAGCTTCTGGCTAATAGGTTAATCCCGAGGTCGGGAAATAAAAACAGCTTCTGGCTAATAGGTTAATCCCAAGATCGGGAAAAAGTAACCTCTAAGAAGAGGGAGGTAGTCAATCCTAACACTAGGTAGATCAAAAATAAAGTAAACCCAGTTTCCCCCCTGGTAAGAATGCAGGAACAAAATAACAAAGTATCAGCACCAGCCTCAGTGGTAGGCTGGCAGCTATGAATGAGCTCTGTGTCTGCTGGGGTTTATATAGTCATGCAGATCCTCCCATACTGGGGGTGTGTAACATTTGGGCCAATCAGACATGCTTGTTATTATAACCCCACCCACTTTTCGGTGGAGCCTCTCCCATAGAGGAAGAATGTGAGAGCAAACTACAAAGAGTCACTCAGATGTTTAATTTCACAGTGGAACGTTGCTTATACTTAAATATAGTCATCTCAGTCTTCTTTTACAAACACGATCTCTTACCAAAACAAACGCACTATAGATCGTAGGGTTCTAGTGCCGGTCACATGATCCCGATCGGTCATGTGACCCAACCAAAACGTTAAGGAAAGCTAACTAATGCTAGAAAAGAGAGGGTTGCATTCGGAGATAAAGTGCTACGCTCTCCACAGTATCTGAAATGAGCGCGTCCCCGAGAATCGCCTAGGATAGTGTTCATATGCGATCAAACCATCTATTGATATTAGGAGGCGTGTCTTACTTAGGTGACCTAATCATAAAACCCTCCGATAAGGGGGGTAACGTTGTTGTACTTGAGAGACAACAATACGTTCTGATGTGTGAAAACATCCTAAATGATAATACAACATATCGGAAATTATCCTCGGATCCGACAGACCTGTTCTATAATGATCTCAAAAGAATTTTAATCACAGCAAAGACGTGGGGTGGCATTGATTCCAGAGAATTTGAATATTTGTTACCCATCCACCCAAAGATCTCCACTTTCTACAGCCTGCCAAAGGTTCATAAGGGGTTATCACCCTTAAAAGGCAGGCCTATAGTGTCGGGTCTAGAAAACATGACCCAAAACAGTGGGATCTATATCGATCAGATTTTACGCCCTTTTGTCACTGCTTTGCCTTCGTATGTCCGTGACACCACGGACGTCTTAAGATTAATAGAAGGGATACACATCGAACCGAACACCTTACTTGCAAGCTTAGACGTTGAGGGTCTATATAGCTCGATACCCCATGAAATAGGGATTAAGGCAGTGGGCTACTTTCTTAGACAAAAAGGCACAGCCTTCAATCGCCACAACCAATTCGTGATCGATCTGCTAACATTTGTTCTCACAAAGAACTATTTTCTTTTCAACGGCCATCTCTTCCACCAGCTCAGGGGCACCGCGATGGGGAGCCCATGCGCCCCATCTTACGCAAATTTGTTCCTGGGCTGGTGGGAGGCTCAGATGGTATTCACAGATCAACATTCACATTGGACCGAGAAAGTCATCATGTGGTTGAGATATATAGATGACGTTCTCGTGTTGTGGTCAGGCTCTAGGGAGTCCTTTACCGAATTTGTCAACATATATTAAATCGTAACTCCATAAATTTAAAACTTACGATGGAAATTCAATCTGAATCGATTACATTTTTAGACATTCGAATATCTAAGACATCTAATGGATCCCTACAATCTAGCCTATTTAGGAAACCCACTTCCTCAAATAGTCTACTTGCATGGGAAAGTGCTCATCCCTTATCATTAAGAAATGGAATCCCCAAGGGTCAGTTCTTGAGACTCCGACGGAATTGTTCGGATGAAAGCGACTTCCAACTTCAAAGCAACAATCTTAAGAAAAGATTTGCTGACAGAGGCTATCCTACTAATCCCATTGAGAGGGCGTATCAGTTCTCAACTGAACAAAATAGATCATCCTTACTGATACCTAAGAATAAGAAAACGGATGACCAAATGCGCATTATTTCCACGTTTGATTCAGGAGTCCCCTTTATGCGAGAACTCCTCTCAAAACATTGGAGTATACTTCAGGATGATCCAGACCTCAAGGCCATTCTACCCGTGGTACCCCTATTAACATTCCGGAGGGGTAGAAATATCAGGGACAGATTAGTAAAAAGCCATCTAAAAACCCTGCAACCAGAAATGTGGCTTAATGGATTTAAACATACTGGCACCTTCCCTTGCTCACACTGTCAGGCCTGTAGGAATATTCAGAAAGGCAATAAAATCATCAGTGCTAGTACACAGAAATCATATGATCTGAGGGAATTTTTCAATTGCCGAACTTCCTACCTGGTTTACATGGCAACTTGCCCATGTAAAAAGAACTATATCGGCAAGACGAAACAGGAATTTAGGTGCCGTATAATGGGCCATGTGGGAAACATCAGGCGGGGGGAAAAAACCCCCGTCGCAAACCACATGAGGGATTTCCACCAAGGGGACCCTGACCTACTAACTTTCCAGGGAGTTGAATCAATAAAGAGCTTTGGAAGGCGTGGTGACCTCGATAAAAGGTTACTCCAAAAAGAAGCGCAATGGACATTTCGGATAGACTGTGTGCAACCTAAAGGTCTGAATGAAACGCTGTCCTTCTCTAGTTTCATCTAGTAGTAGTATGGGATTTCTATTTCTCTCAAGGAACTGACCCTTCGGGGATTCGTTTCTCTATTTCCAAAACACATAACATTATGTATCTCTTAAGTCCTCGGCCCCCCGCAAGTCTCCCCTCCCCCTCTCATTTCTGTAACCCTTTCAGATACTTTGCGTTTGACCATTGGAGGAACGTTGCTGAATTCTTCTTCAAAGATACATGTACCTACCTGACGCATTATTTACTAGAGGCCCTATACAAATTGACATCTAGGCATTAGGCATTCAAGCACTGAATGCCAGCATTTGCCCAATGATGGTTCTCTTTCATGATACTGCTTTAAGGCTGCATGTTAAATAAATACACAAATTAGGAGTATTTTTATCATGAGGGCATCATAGATTGATTAAGTTCATGAGCTATGATGCCCTCTTACCATCTTGAATATTATTTAATGTCCATATTCTTCTAATAGTTAATCTCTTACCTACGTAACTATGGCTCAATCTTGTTAGCATAGCTCCGCCCGTCGGTCCTACGTCATATGGAAGGCATCCACCTATTGGCCAAATACATCCTCTATCTAGTTATTCTTTACGCCAGTATCCTTACAACAATTGCGAAAAACTACAACAGTACGTCAGACGGAATGACGTCATGACGTGGACACATGACCTGTAGATGTCCACGTGACCTGGTTTGCCATTGAAGAAGTCACGCCTCCCTACCTCAATAGGAAGCTTCAATAGCCTCATAAACTACAACTGTACGTCAGACGGACTGACGTCATTACGTTATCACATGATCGGGAGTTACCCATGTGACCGGGTACGTCACCTAAGTAAGACACGCCTCCTAATATCAATAGATGGTTTGATCGCATATGAACACTATCCTAGGCGATTCTCGGGGACGCGCTCATTTCAGATACTGTGGAGAGCGTAGCACTTTATCTCCGAATGCAACCCTCTCTTTTCTAGCATTAGTTAGCTTTCCTTAACGTTTTGGTTGGGTCACATGACCGATCGGGATCATGTGACCGGCACTAGAACCCTACGATCTATAGTGCGTTTGTTTTGGTAAGAGATCGTGTTTGTAAAAGAAGACTGAGATGACTATATTTAAGTATAAGCAACGTTCCACTGTGAAATTAAACATCTGAGTGACTCTTTGTAGTTTGCTCTCACATTCTTCCTCTATGGGAGAGGCTCCACCGAAAAGTGGGTGGGGTTATAATAACAAGCATGTCTGATTGGCCCAAATGTTACACACCCCCAGTATGGGAGGATCTGCATGACTATATAAACCCCAGCAGACACAGAGCTCATTCATAGCTGCCAGCCTACCACTGAGGCTGGTGCTGATACTTTGTTATTTTGTTCCTGCATTCTTACCAGGGGGGAAACTGGGTTTACTTTATTTTTGATCTACCTAGTGTTAGGATTGACTACCTCCCTCTTCTTAGAGGTTACTTTTTCCCGATCTTGGGATTAACCTATTAGCCAGAAGCTGTTTTTATTTCCCGACCTCGGGATTAACCTATTAGCCAGAAGCTGTTTCTTTGGTTAAAAAGTCTTTGATGGTTCCTGATGAGGCTACGCCATTTTTAGCCGAAACGCGTTGAACCAACTATGTTTGAACAAACCAACTATTTTTGAACCTACGAAGTAATTGAATTGGCAGTTTGGCGTACTGCATGGCTCTTTGATAGGCTATAGCTCACAAAAAATATTTTTTTCCGGTGAGCCATATTGCCTTTATGCCAGCTTTATGCCTGATTCCTTTTGGAACTAGCTTAATTAGTGTGATCATTATCACACTTACGGCATTTTTTGTGACATTAAAGGCAGCTTTTTCTTTATGGGAGGATTAACGTTTGTGCTCTATAAAACGGATATATGTCCTCCATCTACTGAATAGCTGCAGTTGTCTTAATAAGCCGGGAACACCATCTTTAGTGAGCCGACCCAATTTCTAATCTTTCTAGTTCTAGGACGTATACCAACGAATACAGAGATAGAAATTTGGATACCGTTGGTATAAAATTATTGGTTTCCTAGGCGTCTCATACACTGCTTTCCCCTTCTAAAATATAGGGGTGCAGCTTTTTTATGTAATTGTGTGTCTAGAATTTAGGACTTTGTGGTACAAATTCCTTTTTATTTTAGTTTTGATTAAAAGTTATGTTTTAGAGACATTACAGAACCCTACTGTGACAAATATTAACTGATACTTGTGTTGCTTTTGGGGTGGTTTCATATCTGCGACATAACCTCCAACCGGAGATTCCTCCGCAGAGCTGACTGAAAATACTGGAAGAAAAAGAATGTTGTTTCCTAGCAACATGTGTATACAATGCAGCACATACAATTGCATATGTACAGCGGTTTTATACGTGCCCAATCGCCCATAATACACGGTAAAATAGAACGTGCTGCGGTCATTTTTTATGTGCACATTTTATACAATGAATATACGTAAGTGTGAGTGAATAAATGAAAATCTATACTTTCATTGACTCCATTCACTGCATAGTATGTGTGCAGAGTACACAATAAAATTACACCCTTGTGTGCCCGGCCCTACAATGTATCATGACACAGCGAACACGTTTTTTTTTTTTATTGCTTTGCTCTTTTTTATTACTTTGGTATTGCTTGTTTCCAACACATGAAACCTGTATTAACTTCATGAAAAGTGCCTTGAACTTTTCTTTTGCTGATTTCTGTTTTGCTGGACTAGATGGGCATTAAGTCGTGGTAAGGGTTACATGGTTAATAGCCGGTACGTTTCTTCTCTCTAGATCACAGAAGGCTCGGCTCCCATTTCCCCCGTGCAGTATGTTTGTGCCCCGGACAGCGAGCAGACGCTCTTGGCCGCACCTGCACAGTTTCTCCTTGAGAAGTTTCTTCAGTACAGTTCTCACAAGCTGTTCCCAAAGGCTCTTAATAATCCAAGGAACCCATTACTGGCTGTGGACTGCTACTTAAATCTAGGACCCGAGGTAAAAACTCCCGACACAAATGGCGCACAGTCTGTTTACATAACCCCTCTCTATCTTTACTCTTATAACTACTTTCATTTGAAGAACTTGCTAACTGTTCCTCTCATTGAATACTACCTTGTATTTTAATATATCGATAAGCTTAGAAACCGTTTTATATTTACCCAAGGGGTGTAATAATGTCTTGCCCTCCATCCCAGGTATCGCTCTGTTATGTGAGCTCCAGACCGCACTCTGTGAATGTGAACACCGAGGGAGTAGATTTCAGTGGCCTCCTTCTCTACTTGTGTGACTCCTTTGTGTGTGCAGCAATGCTTAAGAAGTACAAGTTTCTTAAAGGTATGTGCTATCTAATTCTCCCAGGCATGGCACTACTGGAAATTGGTTATAAATCAGTGCTGTGAAAATGTTTGTTTCCTCCATCGGCCGACTGGTGTTAATGGTAACGAACTGTTTTTCCGTTACTCTTAAAGGTGCCACTCTTTGCGTCATTTGTCAAGACAGAAGCTCCCTCAGGCAGACAATTGTACGATTGGAGCTTGAAGACGAATGGCAGTTCAGACTGCGGGATGAATTTCAGACTGCTAACAGTATTGATGATAAACCACTCTATTTCCTCACTGGGCGCCACATTTGAACTTCGAGGAGAAATCCTTTTATAATGTGGCAAGATAAAGACTTGACAGAGTTGAAATGGATCATGTGCAAATGAGCTGGGGATTCTAGAGAAACACTTGCCTATTTAAAAAGAGGCTTTTTTTCTTGACACAGATATTTATGGACCATTGAAGTCTACAGAGCTTTGACCCCCAACTGGCTTTGATGGACTACTTCTAATATGCTGTGGACTTTATTGAATGTACTGGATCAATGGATCTCTTGCAGACTTTTTCTCAGGGGTTCATTATTACCAAATGATGGGTAGCGGCACAATCTCTTCCTGTGTCAGGGTGTTGATATTTTTATATTGTGAACAATATTTTTCAATCAACCATGCAAAAGTTCTGAGGTTGTCACAAGTAGGTGGTCTAGAATTCTCACATTTTGGCCACACTTTCCAAAGAAGCCAACATGAAGTTTGTGTCCCAAATAATTCTCCCTTATGTTGCGCTCGAATATCACATGTCGGGAAGTAAAATTTAATATACAAAAAAAAAATCTGATTATATTTAGAAAAGCCTTGTTTAATGCTTGCCTCTATCCATTGGGAAATTGGTAAAACCAAAGGGTGAATGCCATGCAGGAATGCTTATTAGCTCAAGATAGTTATTCTGCTGGTAACCATTAGAACATCAGACCTGCATCGTATGGCTTCTAGAATTGCCTTGTTTACATCTCCTCCTAGTTCAAGCTTTGATATACACTGATGGAAATTGAAAGCGTTACATGGTAGCTAAATACGTAGAGTCCTACCCAGAAAGTTTATTACTGTTTGGTTCATGTTTCAGTAATAAGTGTTCCCACCATGAGCACCTATACACTCTTGGATTCTTACAGGCATTGAATCAATAAGTGTTCCGATATCTTGTCAGGCCTCCCCATGCCTGCATGTCATGCCTGCTTCTACCTATGGCATCCCAGACATGCTCTATTGGGGATAAATTTGGGGACCGTGCGGGCCAATCCATGATCGTGACACCTTTAAAGTATCTCTTGTGAGGACTGCAGTATGAGGTTGGCCATTAGCCTGTTGGAAGATGCCCTTCATGACCACCATCAAAAAGGGTATGACAACCGGGTTCACCACTTAATCCACATACTGGTGGGCAGTCATTGCGCTTTCAACAACCACCAACTGAGTCCTGCTATCATAACAGAATTACCCCAAACAATGACTCCAGGGATTTCTTTTCCCAAAAATGCTGATTATCACTTTTTTTCCCAGATCGAATCTGGACTCGTCACTAGACAACTGTTCTCCATTCATATGTCCAGTTGAGTTTAGCAGTACACCAGATTAGTAGTTGCTGGTCGTGAAATCAGGTTAACAGAACACACTGCACGGGGGTCTGAGAATGTAACCCAGATTCAAGCCATGGTTTACAATTGTTTATGGGTTGACTCAGACACCAGCCACTGCTCAAATCTGTGCTGCAGTCACCCATATATTAGCAACTTCCATCTGTACATGTGGCGTTGACTTTTTGCATGGACCTGTGCCAGGTGTGCGAGTTATGGAGCTTTTCCATGCTGAGTAACCCCTCTCTGTATGGACAGGCTCTTGGGGGAATTTCACGATATAATGAGATCATTTGGAACATGCCAATTATCCGACTTCTGTCAAAGTCAGACATTTGGGTGTATGGCATACTTGGTCACCGACCATCTGTGGACAAAAAAGGACCTTCTTCCATAAAACACTTTCATGACTTAACTAAAACAATGTAGCATTTTGCATAAAGGGTCCCTTAATTTGCATCCTAATACACGCATGTCATCCATTTTTAATTGTTCAATACCCTTTACATGAAAAGAGTCCAAATTTCATAAACTTTCTGCAACAATGTCTGGGTGTAACATTCACTTTCCACCAGTGTATATACCACTGTCACTAAATATCCACCGATGTCAAAAACAACTTGAGTGACAGGCCAAAAGTGGTGGTCAGCTATAGATCCCCTGTAGTTGGGCTGAAGGCTGGTAGATCAGCTTGGGGCATTGAATAATGGCTGTATTTATGAGCATTGACAGGCATGCAAATTAAATTTTTGAATATGGGGCACAAAGTAGCCTTCACATTTATCATCCAATTTTTGTCTTATCTTTGATCACCTTTTATCATGACACTTTGTGCACAGACAGAACCAAACTTGTATAACTGTACCGTATTACTATATTTGAACTTTTTTTTGTCCTTTCCCATTTTTGTAAGAGAGTTCTTTTTAGGGTCTTAAAAAAATAGTGTTAACAAATTGTTTACAAATTAGAACAAAATATTTAATATATTAGAAAAAAAAGTTTTCAAGCTTGTATCCTACACTACACCGATTTTGTTGCACATTTTATGAGTTCATATCTATTCTAGGAGTTTTTCGTTTATTCTGCACAATGATCTTGCCTTTGTTTGGCTGTGCTCCTTAATGTTCTTTCCCTGGACAGGAACAAAGGGGTCACCATGTGGTTTAGTTAGATAAAGGAGTCTATTTTAGTGCTGAGATTTTCCAAGGCGAAGTCGGCACTAAATGGAACAGTCTTTGCATAGACGAATGATCTCTAATCTGTATTGTGACAATGATTATATTGTAATGTTTGCAATGTGCTTATGTATTGGAGTGTCCTTACGTTGGGTCCACGCACACTGCAGCTCTATCAGCTTTGCCGCCTACATTTTTAAAAAAATGGGATTGAATGCAAAATCAAAGTTGTAAAACATTTTTGGATTCAACCTCTAAAAGGCGCGGTCGGCAAACACGTTGCAACTATTAGGTGTGCTGATCTGTACGTTTTTCTGTCAACCTGTTGTCCTACTTTGATTTGCACTAAATTTGCAGGTTTGGAAATTCGTCTGTTCTGCGGGGCACATTGTACGGGGTTTAAAATGGCATTCCTGCAGCATTTGAAACATTCCCTCAAGCGGTTTGTTAGACTTTGTGTTGCTAGCACAAAAGAACATGAATTAAAATATATGTTTCTTTGTAATTAAGGCAGAACTTGTGCCAACGTTGCCTAAGAGAAGTATCAGTAATGAATGTAAGCTGAAGGTCCGTTGCATCACTCATGCCTAATATTGTATTGCAGCTTCTGCCATTGATTTTGAGTGGAGGTCTTAAATATGCTATGTTTAAAAAGATAGTTTATTGACCAAAAACATGGTGAATTTGGCTTCACTAGTCAGTCTACCTCATGCTTTTTTAACGTGTGCAGATTTGTTAATTTTATCATTTAATTGAAAGGTTTTTGACTGTATTAAAGTTGTTTACAGGAACACTTGACATTTCAGTGCAATGATTTTTTTTGTATTGATAAGCTTTTAAAGTACTATGAAAAATGAAGGGGTATTTCCTGCCTGGCTTCTCAGAAACCCATCAATCCATAAGGTGCCCGTACATCTTCAATAGCTGTTGGCAGAAGGCTTGTTCAACTGGCAGCTATTTCTTCCGACTTGCCCAAACAAATGAACTCTCAGTTCAACTGAACATTCATGCTTTCAATGGAGAGAATGGAAAACAACCCTAGTCAGACCCTTTAACGGTGGTGTATCTCCAGGAAGAGCAAAAAGATCAGGTGCTGAAATTCAACATGCCTAATACTACGTTCTAGCAGCATTATCTGTTTGGTGAAAGTCAGGACATGCGACAGGTTTGGTAGGTAAACGGGAGTCTGATTGCTTCTGTTCTTTAATGAGCTCCGCGTCTGCAATGGATTAGTACTTAGTGACAGTCTCCCTCATACATCATGGCGGGCACTGTATACATCTTGCAACCTGCACCCGTGTCTAGCACTCTGGCTCCTCCTATTCTGAAGTGCCGGATACAAGGGAAAAGGATGTAAGATGCACATATTGCTGATTAGCTGTCATTATGTATGCAACCGCTGTCCACTGATGAAGTATTAGCTGTGGGTAAGGAGCAAATTAAAGAGAATACTAATGGCATAAAAAAAATGATTGGCATAGAAAATATTTAGTTATCATCTCACTACACCCCCCCCCCCCACTCCCCCCGGAAATCAGGGTAGGGCTTATCGGGAAAACACGGTAGGTTCTGTCCCCCTCTTAGGCCTTAACTGACAGGTAAGAGGGTGAATTTGTCTGACAAATGAGTTTCTCTTTTGTAACCATTAAATGATTCCTATTAATATTCCCTACCATCACCGCATAACGTTAACCTATAGTCTGGTCAGTAAATAGGTTTTTCTTTTCCTCCTCTCAGTAAAACGGTGAGACCAACATCTAGAGTTTGGAAACATTTTCACAGTGCAATTTATATGACGGAGCAGTTCTTCCTGGAAGTGGGGCTTGAATACCCCGCCTCCAGCAAGCTAATGCTCTAATTGGTTGAACGAGCTCTGCGTCAGCCACTCTGAGCCAGCGCTCTATTAACCAATCACAGCCATTCATTGAATGACAGCATTCAATGGCTGTGATTGGCTGACGCGGCACTCGATTAACCAATCAGAGCATTAGCTTGCTGGAGGTAGGGTATTCAAGCCCTGCTTCCAGGAAGAACTGCTGTGTCAGCTTGAAGGAGGACACGGCAGCCTGTAGCAGCGACGGAGCGGAATGCCGGTGATGAGTAGCATTAGACAACCCCAAAAATAAGACACTGTGCCTCTTGAGGCAAAAATGTAATATAAAAGACTGTCTTATTTTCAGGGAAACACTATCTCTATACCAACGATTATTCAACTATAGGAGGTCTGAGCAGGTACACAAGTAAACTTAACCGGAGGCTTTTCCCTGAAGTGCCCTCTAGTGGCACAAATACATATTTCTCCTGTTTGAGAACTGCATTGAGAAGTACAGTGTTGTTTGACTTCAATTCCAGGATGTGCTTGTCTTTAGCTGAGAGAACTTTCAATAATTTAAGACTTTACAAAAAGTCTCAATCTTTCATTAAGTTCTTCATGTCATATAGTTTGAATACTATGTCATAGATATATTATTTAGCATTGGAAAAGAACATTCCCCTCGTCATCCTGACAGCATACACATGGAGGATGTCCGCTGGACCCCTGTTGGGACAGGAAGCGGAAAAACATACAAAAGGCAACTCCCACCACCGGCTCACCAGTGTCTTCCTGTCCCTACAGGACAGTCCAAGCGGAAGCCTCCAGGTGTATGCTGGAGGCAGGAAAAAGGAAGCAGAGGAAACTCCTAGGCAGCCTGCCCGCCCGTGGGGGGACGACTCTCTGGTCGGGCTGGCAGGGCTTGCGCGGGTGAGACCCTACGTGGGGACCCTCACCCGCAGGATCCAACCAGCACCACGTTCACTGCGGGGAAATCCTTCCCCAGTGCGCTGCCCAGTGGTGGTGTCGCACTGGGAAGATACAGCCCTGTACCTGCAGGGCTTGGAAGCGCCCTCCGAAACGCCGGCGCCTCCACGTGAGGATCCTCCTTCGAGCAGAGCGTCTGAGCAGGTATGCCAGCGGGGGGGAGAGCGCGCGGCGTGGGCCGACCGGCGCGCTCGAGCCGGCGTCTCCAAACAGCAGTGCGTCCTCTTCAGAAGCGTCCCGACGTATGGGGTATCCTCCGGGTCTGGCGCGGCGGCATGACGTCAGCGCGGCCGCGTCACGGGGGGGCAGGGCCTCGTAAAAAAGCGCCAAAATTTGAAAATTCAAAAAAAAAAAAAAGGGGAGAAGAAAGCTGGATTTTCCCCGCATGTCTACGGTCTGCACCTTAAGGAAAAGATGTCGGCCAGAGAGGACGCGGAGAGCAGCCTGCTGGTGAGTAGACCTCCTGGGGTCTCGCACCAGGGGGAAGAAAACAATATCAGGTGCTGGAAATCCCCCTTTTTGCTGTCTCCGTCTCTTAGGACAGAGAAGCACAAAAGGTCAGAGAGGCCAAGAAGCAAGTGCGCAAGTGTCCAATCTGCCTGCGGCGACTAGACGAGGGCCACACCAAACCCTTATGCGCAGACTGCACGGAGAAAGTGGTCCGTGAGGAGGGCTCCTCGGGCATATCTGGTATCCGATCTATGATCCGCGAGGAGATCGAGGCCTCTCTCTCATCTCTATCCTTTCCGCCCCCCTCGAAAAGGGTAAGGCGGTCACGGATGGAAGAGTCGGACTCTGAGGAAGGGCTCTTAGAAGATTCCCCCTCAGAATCCATGCCGCCCATGGAGGACGCAAAGAAGTACTTTTTCTCATCGGCGGACCTGGGGCAACTATTAACAGCGGTCCGACGCACCATGCAGGTGGAGGAAGAGACGCCGCAGCAGCCATCCTTCCAGGATAGTCTGTTCCGGGGACTCCTACCGCAGCCCAAACCGTCATTTTCGGTCAACGATATCTTGAAACAGCTAATCTTGACCGAGTGGAAACAGGCAGAACACAAGTTTTTCCTGTCTAAAGAATTTAAAGACTGCATGGTCTTCACCCCGGAAGACATTGAGTTCCTGGAAACTGTCCCGAAAGTGGATTTGGCGGTCGCCAGGGTCTCAAAGAAGGCTGCCCTCCCCTTTGAGGACATCTCCCAATTGCGGGATCCACTGGATACACAAGTGGATTCGGCAATGAAAAAGGCCTGGGAGTCTGCTGCCCTCACCATGAAAGCCAACATCACGGCCACGTCGGTAGCAAGATTTATGACGGTCTGGTTAGACCAACTCCAGACACTGGTTACTCAAAGGGGCTCGAAGGAAGACATCTCCAACTGCCTTCCCCTCCTCCAACAGGCAACCGGCTTCCTGGCGGACGCCTCTATGGAGTCTGTAAGGTTCGGGACCCGTTCAGCAGCGCTCTCGAACATAGCCAGGAGGGCCGTCTGGGTAAAGGCCTGGACGGGGGACAATGCCTCAAAGAACAGGCTCTGTTCCTTGCCCTTCCAAGGACGCCGGATCTTCGGGCCTTCCCTGGATACACTCCTAGAGAAGGCATCAGACAAGAGTCAGGGACTACCATCAGAGAAACCCTTCAAGCGGCCTTCCTCCTCCTACCCCCCTCCCTTTGTTCCCCCGAGAACATACAGGGGGAAGGGGAAAACCGGACGCTGGTCCTACCCCAAAGGCGGAAAGGGTGAGAATCCGCCCTCCGGGATCCGGCAAGTGGGGGGTAGACATAGGGGGTTCGCCAGTAAATGGAGCGAGATAACCTCCAATCCCTGGGCCTTACGCCTGGTCTCGGAGGGCTATAAAATTGAATTTTCCTCCCCTCCTCCCCGGAGGTTTGTGGTCACCCCCTGCCAGTCACCCGCGTCGGCCCGGGCCCTCCAGTCGGGGGTACGGGACCTGTTGTCCCTAGGGGCCATCACTCCGGTTCCCGCAGAAGAACGGTTCAAGGGGTGCTACTCCCGCTTGTTTCTCATCAAAAAACCTAACGGGTCCTATAGAACCATAATTAACCTGAAATACCTGAATAAATCTATATCATACCAAAGATTTAAAATGGAATCAGTGAGGTCAGCGATCCCCCTAATCGCACCAGATAGCGTCATGGCCACGGTGGACTTAAAGGACGCCTACTATCATGTCCCCATACACTCAGACTCCCAACAGTTTCTGCGATTCGCCCTGGTGATAGAGGGGTCAGTCTCTCATTTCCAGTTTTCATGCCTGCCGTTCGGGATTTCCTCCGCACCTCAGGTATTCTCCAAACTAGTGTTAGAGATGGTGGCGGCACTAAGGACGGACAAGGTGCTAATTGTCCCATACCTCGACGATTTCCTGCTCGTAGCAGGATCAGCTTCGGAACTCCAGCGCCGAGTCAACCTCACACTCCGCCTGTTCGAGTCGTTAGGTTGGATCATCAACTTCGACAAATCCAGTCTTCGGCCAGAACAAAGGAAAAAGTTCCTGGGAGTTATTCTGGACTCTCACCACCAGTGCTCTTCCCTTCCTCTAGAAAAGCAAAAGACGATCCAAGACGAGAGTCGGGCACTTTCGTTAGCCACCCAAGTCTCCCTTAGGAGAGGCATGAGGGTTCTCGGCCTCATGACAGCTTGCATCGGAGTAGTCCCGTGGGCCCAGTTACATTGTAGAACTCTCCAGGACTTTATCCTGAGCAACTGGGACAAATCACCAGCTTCCCTGGATCAGAAAGTCATCCTTACCCACAAAGTTAAGTCCTCCTTGGGGTGGTGGACATCTATCTCCAACCTTGCCAGGTCCACGATTTGTGACCCTGCATTCCCAGTATCCATCTTCACTGACGCGAGCGCAACTGGCTGGGGGGCCCACTTAGGCCGTCACTACGTCAAGGGGGGCTGGAACCAGAAGGAAGCCACTCAATCTTCCAATTACAAAGAGCTTTGCGCTGTCTGGAGGGCCATCTGGGGCCTCGAGACAGAGATCGGGGGTAGACCCATTAAGATTTTTTCAGATAACATAACAACTGTGTCCCTCATTTGCCACCAGGGATCCATGCGGAACCCCCGACTACAAGACCTGGCGGTGAAAGTGCTCGGGTGGATAGAGCAGCGGACACCTTCCGTATCAGCGTTCCACCTAAGGGGCCCAGAGAATTCCATGGCACACTACCTCAGCCGCAGGAGGATAGACCCTGGGGAGTGGGCGCTACATCCAGAGGCATTCCAGTTAATTACGGAAAGATGGGGGACACCAAAGGTGGACTTGTTCGCCTCTCGGGAGAACAGCAAGTGTCCCGGGTTTTTTTCCAGGGGGGCAGACGGGGGCTCTCTGGGAATAGACGCACTATCCCAAGCGTGGGAGTGGGACCTAGCATACGCCTTCCCACTAATCCCCCTGATCCCTCGGGTGCTAAAGAAGATCCAGGGGTCCCCGGGCTCCGTTATCCTGGTGGCCCCATTCTGGCCCAAGAGACCTTGGTTCCCGCTCCTGGCCGCTCTATCGACACAGGACCCTCTACCTGCCGCGGAGAGACGACCTCCTTCAACAAGGTCCCCTGGTTTGCCCAAAAGCCCGACAGTTCAGACTGGCGGCCTGGAGGCTGAGCGGGTAAAATACCTGAACCAGGGCCTATCAGGGAGGGTGACCACCACCTTATGTGAGAGCCTTAAAGAATCCACCAGGAATATATACACCAGGGTGTGGGACACCTTCTCTAGATGGTTGGGGCATAGTATTCACGACCTCCAACAACCGGACATTAATAAGATTCTGGAGTTCCTTCAGGATGGATTGGACATGGGGCTTAAACCTGGTACCCTTAAGGTCCAGGTGGCCGCCCTGGGAGCCTTCTTTGACTTTCCCTTAGGCGACCATAGGCTAGTTAAAAAATACCTTAAAGGGGCAGTCAGACTCCACCCCTTTATAAGGAAAACCATGCCCCCATGGGACCTGAACCTTGTTTTGCAGGCCCTTTGCGCACACCCCTTCGAGCCCCTGGAAGGACTCTCAGTTAAGACCCTCTCATATAAGGTTGCCTTCCTAGTGGCCATTACATCCGCCAGGCGGATCGGGGAAATCCAAGCCCTCTCTATTAAAACCCCATATATGACCATCTTCCCGGACAAAATAGAGTTTAGGCCTGACCCCTTCTTTCAACCGAAAGTCCTCACAGACTTTCAGAGAGCAAACAATAGTACTCCCCTCCTGCCAGGAACCCCGTAACACTACGGAACAGAGGTTCCATAACCTAGATGTGAGACGGGCAGTCCTGAAGTATTTAGAGGTTTCACATATCTTCAGGAAATCTAACAATCTCTTTATTCAATTTCAGGGTCCACGCAGAGGAGGGGCCGCTACTAAGGACTCCCTAGTGCGGTGGGTCAGGAGGGCCATAGAAGAGGCATACAGATCCCAAGGGATCCCACTCCCGGGCGAAGTTAGAGCCCATTCTACTAGGGCGGTCGCCTGTTCCTGGGCGGAGAGAGCCCAGGCTACAACCGACCAGATCTGCAGAGCCGCCACATGGTCAAGCACCCATACTTTTGTAAAACACTATCGCCTGGACGTGGGGGCCAGCCGTGACACGGCCTTTGGGCGGAAGGTGCTGCAGGCAGTGGTCCCTCCCTAAAGCCCTTGGTTGTTGGTATTCCTCCATGTGTATGCTGTCAGGATGACGAGGGGAAGACAGGAATTAGGTTTACCTGTTAATTCCTTTTCTTGATGTCATCCTGACAGCATAGGGGCTTTCCCTCCCCTTCAGTTAATTTTCTTTACGTGAAGTTACGTAATGTACTATGATTTCAGTATTAAAAATGATTGGTTAAGCAAAGCCGGGTCACTGTAGTTATTTGGTACACACTGGTGAGCCGGTGGTGGGAGTTGCCTTTTGTATGTTTTTCCGCTTCCTGTCCCAACAGGGGTCCAGCGGACATCCTCCATGTGTATGCTGTCAGGATGACATCAAGAAAAGGAATTAACAGGTTAACCTAATTCCTGTCTTCTACACACTTTTTTCTCTTTTGGAAAATAAATAGGAGGAAAATTTTTTTTTCCTAATTTTTCTGTTTTTCTTCAGGGATTCCCATCTCTAAGGCCCAATGTCCATGGGCAGGTTTGATTTGCAGCACCCGCGAGAGGGATCCGCGAAGCAAGATACTCATAGGGATGCATTAGCATCCGCAAAACAATTTAAAGCATGCTAAGGTGATTTTTATTTTCCACGGCGTGCGGATCGCACATGCAGGAGAAAATCGCAGCATGCTCCATCCTTGGCTGCAAAATTTTCTAGCCACTTACCTTCAGTTTCCTCTAAACAAAATTCCCATCTATAGTGCCCCATATTGTAACAACACCACACACAGTACTAACATCCCTTTTTGTACTCCTTGTAGGCCCCACTCGATAAGTGTGACTTTTAGTGAAAGTGCCCCAACTCCGTAATAATACCCCCTTTCACCCTCACTCTGTAATAATGGCCCTTACGCCTCCATTAATAATGCCTCTTGGTCCAATTTGGTAATAACCCCGCTTGACCCCATGCAATACTAATGCTCCTTATGTGAACTAAATTAAAAGCCTATACTTGCCTCTGACTCTCTTCCCGCCCCCCCGAGTTAGAGCATTTCCAAAATAGATTGTCTTATAAACCGTTCCCAGTATGCAGTGGTTGAAACCTCCCTAATTCAGTCAAAGAAAGGACAAATGATGTACTGGTAATGGTGTCCAAGGCTGATTGATGTGCTTGGGGAGAGAGGTCTACCCTATCCACCACTGGGAGTACCCACCATTGGCGCATGAGTATCAGAAGTGGACCCTGGGGGCAGTGGAAGAAGATGGTCTGATGAATCATTATTACACAGTATGGACGGGCAGGTGTGTTGCTTACCATTTAACTCCTAAATATTTGCTGTTCTGGGTACTTACAGTAGAGAATTATGTATGTTCAGCAATCATTCAAGTTCACATCCATAACAGTGATTGCAGACTATGACAATAGCTAGATTAAGACTGTCAGATGTGGAGTGAAATGTCAAGGATGCACAATGTCAATACTCAAAGGGAATGATGTGCTCTTCCCTGTCTGCTGGGATAAATATAACCGCTCTACTGTGCAGCTTTAGCATGACCATTATTGTCTGTGCTGCTTGTAGCTAATGTGACAAGAAAATTGTTACTGGTGGGTGAGTGCGGTTATTTTCTTCTCACTTTTATAAATAATGGGACCTATTTACTTAGACCAGTGGTAATGTCTGAGACATTGTCAATAATTACGTCACTTGCGCAACACTGAGGAAATTCAGAAAACATGACCTGTTGGGGTGCCTTGAGGACTGGGAGTGACAAACAGTGCGCTAGGACATTTACCATATTTTTTGGACTAAAAAACGCACGTTTAGCAAAACATAATCTTGATAAAAAGTGTGTGCTTCCTATAAGCAAAGACAGGAGGATCAAGCAGTGCCAGACTCCCCTGACCGCCTCCTGCTGCTGATGCAATGCCAGATCAGTAAGAGAACTTTGCAGCTGCAAACTTATCTCTCACTGCCCCACGCTGAGGAGATGGTCACAGTCAACTTCTGGAGATAGCTGTGCGAAGGAAACACTAATCTTCCAGCCTCTGCATCAACCGGGCAAAGAGGGGATGAAGGACATTATCTTGTCCGCTATGGTCAGACCAGAGGATTGTCTCAATTGTCACTTTCTGAGACAGCAATAGTAAAGATCTATCAGTTCTACAGGAAAGGCATTCTGGGCTGCAGCATATATACGCTGCACCTGGCTGTGTGGTCGAGAAAATGTGAATTTCAGGCGCAACCTTTTTTCTTTTATAATAAGAATCTTTATTTGTATGGCGCCAACTTATTCCGCAGCTCTTTCCTATGTATTTTTAATATGTTTTTTTGCCCGAAAAACGCATTGCCCGTGTTAATGAGGCCAAAGACGGAGCATGCAGTCTCAGATACTAGCAGAGCACAACTCGTAATCACTGCAGATAATAAGTTTAACCGTTTCATATTTGGAGCGTAGATTGGGGCTAGTGTTTATAGAGCAGACTATTAGGACATATCGGCTTTGTGTATCTATGGTCTCTTGGATAAGCTGAAATGCAATGGAGTTTTATATTGCAACTGATACTCCTCTGACCTTAGAGCTGTAATGGTATGGCATTATGTTAGGGTAGTGTGGGTGTTTTATACGAAAGGCATCCTTTGAAACCACATGTGTTTCCTGTGCCCAAAAATATGTGGAAATGGCGTTATTACATTTTTTTCCACATATATGTCATTTTTTGAGGGCTATTTAGCACTTGACCTTTAACAAAACTAGCTCAATCATCATTATTAGTCGTATGACAAAGGATAGTTACGTAGCGTTTCAAGCATTCAAGGTTGTATAAAGTTGCCATCTTAGTCACGGCTCTCTTGTCCCAAATGTGCCCATAGGTGTACAAGAAAAGAGAACAAAAAATAGAGACATGTAACATTAACGATAAACAGTCGTCCTTCACGGCGCAGTGACTGAGGGAAGAAATGTAAGCGCTTTTCCGAAGCTGCCTAACTTGTTTGGGGGTACAAGTTCTCCGGAGTTTCCGGGCTTGTTATGTTCCATAGTAACACCAGCAGGGCAAGCTTATCAGTTAACGTTGAATTGGCCTACGTATTGGCTCACAGTGCGCCATTTTTCGGTCGTTGCTGAGGAAGTTGAGTGGTGTCTTTGGTAGGTAGACATTTAAATTCCATTGCCGTAAAAGGCTAATCCGGTCTTCCAAAGATTTGACTACAAAGCTGGTGTTGTTGGTAAGCAGGGGATGTGCTGGAACTCCCCACTTGTATGCAATTTAGTTGTTCCCCAGTGTTGTAGTAACAAGGAGTAATTGTCACCTTTGTGCTAAAAGTAGCAGCAGATAGATCTGTGTATGAAGATAATCGATTTATTTTCTTTGCAGCCTCCAGCAATTTCTCTTTATATGAAGAAAATGGACCCGAGCCAGGATGGGTCTTGGCATATGGTCTGCTGGCGTTTAGGGCGATGAAGTCTATGTGCGCTATTGATCAAGTCTTGCAATGAACATTCGGGCAGCAGTGTTTTCATAAGGCTTTGTAGATATTGCATCATTTCAGATGCAGGCATTTTCTTGAATCCCTTAAAATTTTACGTGGTTACAGTGTGACCTGTCTTCCAGATCCGCTACTTTGGCTTTAAGCCGATCTAGGTCCAATTCTACGGTGTACTGTGCATCAATGAGGGAATTGTGCGATGCTGCAAACTGTCATTTGTATCCATGGGGTTATTTCTCTTTTCTGGTGCAGTAATAATAAAGTTAATGGGTTGGATTATCTGAGATAGTTGCATAGCTTCCATGGTAGCATCAGTAATATACGCGCTATTCAAAGGAACGGGGCTGTTCCTCCGCCCGTAGAATCCTTGCGCTCCAAAGATTGGTCTGCAGGCTTCAATACTAGAGAGCTGCTCCTCAAGCTACATCTTGCTCTTGCTCCAGTGATTAGGAGAAATAGAAATTAATAAACTCTTCCATGGCATCCTAGATGTCTGCTGACAGGTGAGGCCCAAGGAACCTTATAATTATCGCTGTAAGGTCACTTTTGGGCTTTGGTGGATCAGCAGCTCTGCACTTAGCAGCCATACCCCCTTATTAGGTAAGTTTTCTGATTACACATTCCCTTTAAAAAAAATTTCTCGGCCGTGATCAAAATAGTTGCCTAAATAATCGATGATTTGGAGTTGTATTGAAATTAACGAGCTGTGCTATACCACGATATGGGGGTAATCTTGGTCTGTGTAGGGTTTTTTCCAGTAACACTGGGGTGGCATTATATAGTCACAGTCTGCGGTATTATTTGGCTCTTCTATAGCATTTTTAATTTTAAATACTTTTAATGAAAATAAAAAATATGCTAATCATTACATGCTGATCAGCCTTATATTCCCCTCACAGGTGGTGCAGCAATGTAATTTTGAAGTAAAAACAGAATAATTAACCATACAAGGTTTTGATTTTTAAAAAAAATCTTCTGTCTCTTGTGGGGGACAGTGTGTCACATAGACTAGAAATAGGAAAATTAGAAAATACAGCAAGGGGAACTAGGGTCATGACTTTGAGGTTGGGGATTTTTCTTACATTGTCTAGAGCTTGTCACGCTGGGATAAGGCCAACTTGATCTCTGTTATCAGAGAGGGACAAAAGCAGTTAAGTCAAGTGGTCAGTATATTTGTGAGGATTTTATGGTCCAGGTTTAATAGTCAAATTGGGCGATAGTTTTTAAGAGAGGCGTGATCTTTATTTGGTTTGGGGGATAATGTATGTGGGCACTTAAAAATTCTTTGGGAATATCGCTGTCATGGCTGTCCCTCAGCATCCCACTATTTAATCTACAGGAGGCTGATGGGAACAGAGTTGTCAACATCGGACCCCCGGAATGTGATCAGGGGTCCTGATGGGTCCCTGTGGAAGTCCCCTAAAGGGACAAAAAAAAAAAAAAAAAAGTTAAAAAAATAATAAAAAAAAAATAAAACACTTGTCTCCCTTTACTTTGTAAAAAAAAAATCAAAAATACAATCACACATGTGGTATCCATGCATCGTAATGACCCAGAGAAGGAAGGTTATGCGTTATTTAACCCCTTAATGACAAGGCCCCTTTTTTTCTTTTTTCCCCCATTTCTTTTTTTTCCTCCCCCCTGTTTAAAAAAATCACAACTTGTCCTGCAAAAAACAAGCCCTCACATGGACATGTCAATGGAAAAATGAAAAAGTTATGGCTCTTGAGACGCAACTGCAAAATTAGTTGAAATTCAATGATTAGACCATTTTAAAAAACCTGCCCTGGTGGGCACGACAGGATGGTAGGAAACCCGCCACTCAAGGGGTTAAGTGATGAAGGCTTAATGGGTTACAAGTAGGGGCATTGGTGAAAATCTGTTGCGCAAGCTAGTCACACTGCATAGGCTACTCCCCTTCGCCATCCGCAGCCACATTGGCAGTAAGTTTGCTGACTTCTGTCTACTTGTGTTTTTCACCCACCTTCCTGCAGGTTTGAGCCCACCAACAATAGGAGACCAATTTGCTTTTCCCCAGGCCACTTTAGGTTCCCAATCTGCCTCCATAAATAACTACTTTTAATGACGCTTTCAAAGTTATTAAAAGTAAGTAAATATATATAAATAAATAAATACGATTGTGTGTCTGTTTGTTCTTTATGCATTACTACACCATTCATCCGATCGCCATGAAACTTTGGGAAGTTGTAGAGTACACTTCTGCAAAGGTTTCTGGCATAGTACATCTACCCTACGATAGGTGGCGCGCGTGCAAAGTTCTCCAAACATGTGAACTTATATGGGAGGAATACACAATGGCTCACAAAAAAGCATTGGAGCGCTTGATTGTACACTGCAAGATTGAGGGGAAATGGACAGCTCTTCGGTGGAGCACTCATTTTATTGTCTGGTGATTTTCGACAAAGTCTGACAGTTATACCAAGTTCAACATCTGTTGATGAACTTAATGCAGGTCTCAAATCATCAGTTTTATGGCAACATGTAAAGAAATTGATTTTAAAAACCAATATGCATGTTCAACTACAAAATGATGCATCCGCCAAACGTTTTGCCAAACAATTGATGGATATTGGGAATGGGAAGATGACAATCGACAGATCTATACAATGTATCACATTGCCGACCAACTTTGGTAAGATGACATTAACCAAAGATGAATTGATTCAAAAGGTTTTGCCAAATATCGCGCGGAATTACAAAAATCATCAGTGGCTCAGCGCACGGGCTATATTACATGAATTACACAAATCATCAGTGGCTCAGCGCACGTGCTATATTAGCAGCTACCAACAACGGTGTTAATGCCAGCAATTTCAGCATTCAAAACAGAATTTCTGGCAAAGCGACAACGTATAAGTCCATCGATACTGTGATGAATCAAGACAAATTTGTCAATTACCCAACAGAATTCTTGAATTCACTCGATTTTCCAGGTATGCCACCGCACATTTTAACAGTGGAAATTGGCGTGCCTATCCTTCTCCGAAACATCAATCCACCACGACTTTGCAACAGTACAAGACTTTCGGTGAAAAAGATGAACAATGTCATCGAAGCTGCAATTTTGAATGGGAAATTCAAGGGGGAAGATGTCCTGTTGCCACGGATTCCAATGAGCCCAACAGATATGCCATTTGAATTCAAACATTTACAGTTTCCGGTGCGACTTGCTTTTTGGAATAACCAACAAATCACAAGGACAATCGCTGCAAGTGTGTGGGCTAGATTTGGAGAATTCGTGCTTCTCACCTGGACAGCTGTATGTGGCCAGCTCACGCCTCGGAAAACCTTCTGATTTATTCCTCTACGGACCAGACGGAAAACCAAAAAATATCGTGGATCCACAAGCACTCGAATAAATAAATAGAATTAAAACGACACTTTGAAATGTTTTCCATATGAAAATGAATAAGTTTTAATTAAAAAAATGACAATGTAAATTCAATGTTATCAGAACGAGTTTCCTTGAATTTCATTTCTTCGGATATCGCAGCAACGCGCGACGGGTACGCTAGTTCTGAATAAAATAGCAGGATCCATCAATCTGCTAAGATTTTCAAAGGAAACGACGACACAAATAAGATAGAATTGGTCAGTTTAATAACAGTTAGAAAAAAAAACCAAGCAAAAAACAAACCAGGGAAGGAGAAAACAAAAACTTAATTATTCTACACATTTACAGAAAAGGCCACAGCAGATTATTAACACAGTATAAAAACCCTTAAAAAGAGTGACTGCTAAGAAGACTGGTAGCGCTCTGAAGTCCTCAGTGGTGCGAGGGGCTCTACAAGAAGACAAAAGCTTCTTTGTATTAATTAAAAGACATTTTTCTGGTATCATTTGCTTCATCTTCATTAAATGTGCTTTTTAGAACTTTTATCAAGTATATCCGTAACATACGCTGCTACATTTCTCAAAACCTCATTTAGTGTGTGTGAAATGAATGGAGAGCGAGTCCTGTGCCAGTATGAGAGTATGCCATACTGACCAAGTAATTACAAGCAACCATGGAAGCAGACAACACAACTATGCCCGTCGGATTTCTTGACGCACTGGCCAGCGCCCCCATTTTATGGTAAACAAGCCTCTCTCCCTTGCATGCTTGTATATGTCAAGCCAGGTCTTAAGCCTTAGTCACATTACTTAATAGGGGTAGTCTGGAACTTGACTATTAATGACCTATCTGCAGGAGGTCCACTGCTTACAATCAGCTGATCGTTCAGCCCACCGTCAGTGCAGCATGCCAGATGTTTTCATTGGTGGTCAGCGCCGTAAGTGCAATAGTCGGTTGCATTCCCATTGAAATCAATAGGAGTGATGTCTCCTATTATGCTTCTAGCGCCTCAATGCAATTAAGGCCAGAAGTGTAATAGGAGTATTACACGTTTGGCGCCGATTCCCAATGACAATGTCTGGCACGCTGCACTGACATCAGACCGAACAATCAGCTGATCAGTAGGGGTCGCAAGCGGCACCCCGCTCCAATAATCAATGTGCCGATAACCTATCCTGTGGATTGGTCATCAACGGTTAAGATCTTGGAACACCCCTTTAGGGAGTTGTCAAAAAAAGACATATAGACATCATAAGGAAGGTTGGTCGTCTGCTCGGCGATGCTGTATAATTTGCTCCCATTCTGCATGTGAAATTCCTGGCTGGCTGCAGTATTACCAGGAAAAGCAGCTGTTTGCCCATGTGTCCGGTGATCAGCTGATCATCCCTGCAGCCAATGCACTAATTATAGGCAGCGCCACTATATCAAACTGCTTGATAGAATTAATCACACGATCCTTACACAAAAAAAAAATTAAAAAAAATACTGTCTGTATTGTGTAGTATGATAAAGTAGAATATAAAAAGTTTGAGTGACAGTTTTGAGCGATCTTTGTAGAACTCCAAGTAGCTAATTAGCTACTTAAGAGTTAAATGCAGGCAGAGTGGGATACTGCGCTGATAGCTCCGAGAACAGCAGCTGCTTTGTATATGCAAACAGCTGCTTTGTTCTCGGAGCTTTCAGTTGGTGTCCCGCTGAGCCGATAGCGCCAAGAACAACAGAAGCTGCTCTGTTCTCAGAGCTAATCGCTGAGAGCTCTGTGTGGGATACTAGCTAAAGGAATGTTACAAGCTGGTAGCCTGCTGAGAACTCAGCGCTGATGAGGCTCATCACTAATTCTTAGCTTTCATTAAAAGGCCCGACATTTCACTTACAGCGGCCGCAGTAGAGAACATACCGCATTACAAAGTGAGCATTCAAAGAAATGATGTCCTTGTAATTCACGGATAGGCTTGTGTCCACTATAGAGAGGTCCGCCTCAACGACACCCATATAGGGCATACAGACATGTTTCATCTTTATAAAACGACTCCTCAAAT
The DNA here is from genome assembly GCF_035609145.1 of Eleutherodactylus coqui. Classification (NCBI taxonomy): domain Eukaryota; kingdom Metazoa; phylum Chordata; class Amphibia; order Anura; family Eleutherodactylidae; genus Eleutherodactylus; species Eleutherodactylus coqui. Next base: position 83,306,489 of record NC_089845.1, on the reverse strand, counting down.
TTGGGGTGAAAACTGATACATATTGGCTATGGGAGAATGTATGATGGAGATCACACTATCTATAGCAATGTAGCAACCACATTGTATCATCCAATGCGAGGAGCACAAGGTACAGGCAGAGAATGTTTGCACACACTATGTGACGGCTGAGATTACATTGGCTGATGTCCAATTAGACCTTCTTGTGCCCATCTGTATATACTCCCACTTACGGATCTTCAGTTCACACAAAGTCTTCCTTCTTTACAATTAATTAGTATAGTCCACTATGAACAAATTCATTTGCTGCATGTAAACATGACTAAGTATTGTCTAGAAAATACTAGAACCATGATCTTTTGGAAGAAAAAGATATCAAAATAGTTGCTTTTAAAATTAAGCTTTTTTTCAGTTTCTGAATCTTTTTCCAGTTTTACGAAAAAAAGTGAACCCCTTCCGTTGGGTGTTCATATCCTGAGTTCCTTTGTAAGAGAATCTAAAAGCGTGATGCAAGCTCTGTCTGTAAACTAAAGGACGGCGTCCACCCTTTAACTCACTGCATGGTGCCCACTGACAAAGTTATAAACTAGGAACTGGCTGGTGCCACAATAGTTTGTTGCAAACAGCTTGCCATCTGGAGTCGGATCGGAGAATGCAATTTCATCTTTGCTCAGGTGAGAGCCATATATGAAATGGTTTCTGTCAGAAGAAAAAAAACACACCACAAATATAAAATACAGGTATTATGCCAAATGAGTTTATAAAACACAAAACAGAAAGCCAAACTAATAATTAACATTATTATGGCAGTCTCCTATCACTTGCCCTTACTGCAAGCGTCAGACCATTACGGACCTATTGTGAGCAGAATGTGGAACAACACACAATGTTTGTATCTACCCTTAGAACTCAGTATACCATATACACACATGGATTCATGTACCACCCCAATGCCAAAAAGTTGGACCGCTATGTAAAATGTAAATAAATGTAAAGAAGCAAAAATAAAAATAATGCAAGGATTTGGAAGTCTCATATGAATGTATTTTGTTCACCATAGAATAGATCAAAAAGGCAAAAAACATTTTTCCATTTTGCTTAAAAAAAAAATCAATTGATGGCAGCAACACATTAAAAAACTTGGTACAGTGGTAACAAAAAGCTGGAAAAATAAGTGGTACGAATGAAAGACAGCTAGAGCGTCAGTTTTCTACTAAGTCACATGACTGTATAAAAAGAGCATGTTAGAGAGGCAGTGTCTCTCAGAAGCAAAGATGGTCAGAGGAACACCAAATCTGTGAAATATATATATGTATAAGTGTCTAAAGGCTGGGTTCACACGGGGCGGATTCCCGACAGAAATGCCGTGGTTTGGCCGCAGCGAAAAACCACGAGATTTCCGCCGGGAGAACTGCTGCTTCAAAACCCGCGGCGGTTTTGAAGTGGCCTGGCCGCTCACTCTTCCGCTGCGGCCGGCGCTCCCATAGAGGAGAGCGCGGCCGCAGCGGAAAAAAAATGAACATGCCGCGGTCGGCAAATCCGCGCCACAGCGGCGGCTCCTGCCGGCTTAGCCGCAGCGGATTTGCCATCCCATGTGGACGAGATTTCTGAGAAATCTTGTCCACATGGCTGGCTAATCCCAGGATTAGCAGCCGCATGTGGATTTGCCGCGGCGAAATTCCACACGGAATTTCCACGGCAAATGTGCCCCGTGTGAACCCAGCCTTACTGCTTCTACCCTTATGTCTGACATGCTACAACCATTTTGAGGAATCCAATAATTACCTTAAACATTCAATCATCCTGGAGGCAATTTTCTTTCGCCGCATCATTGAGAATACCCAGATACGGCTGATTCCGCAGATTGCGGACTCGGGGGTGGTGGAGCAACACCAAGCCTTCACTCGCTCAGAAATTATTTGATCCTTCTCACACTTTTCACTTGGAATATTATCTTCGATTACCCTATACCCCTGCAGGGAAGAAAAAAAAAAAAAGGGTTACCAGATAATCTAGGTTTGTAAGTCTTATTTCCCCGTATCGTCCCATGCACAAAAGGGTTAACAGTCATTCTTTTCTTACTAGGGCATAAAAAAAAAAAAAAAAAAAATCAAAATAAATCCATGTCGTTAGAAGAAAACGCACTCTCAAAAAGACAAAGGGATTGTCCGGTTACCGAACAACATACCCTGTTTAGTGCCTACTGTACTATCACAAGAAAAGGAAGCGTACCTACCTGTTCCCTGCCCCCGTGATCCAGTGCTGCAGACCTGCTGTGGTCCCGATGCTTATTACACCAAATACCACCACTGGACATAAAGTTCACAAACTTCTGGCATCATGGCGCTCAAGACATGACAGCTGATGCCAGGACAACAAATGGTGGCGCTGCAGCCACATCTGTCACAACAAACGCAGAGATCACAGTAGTGCCTAAATGCAGCAGCAGGAAATGGGCAAGTACACTTCCTTTTCTTAATTTAGTACAAAAGTACTATTATTCAGAAGTCCAAGAATGCTTGGTTCAAATACCAGCTGGAAGAAACTTCCTACGAAGCCAAGTCTACCCATAAGCATACGGTTTTCGCATGCCCGTCTCACATCTTCAAATTTAGATTCTGTTCAAAGGAAAAGTGGTTTCTCAAATCAGGTAATTCAGACTGTTCAGACACAGGGCTCCTGACAATCATTTAGTACATAAGGAAAAAAGTAGCCTCCTTTATGAAAAGGGTCAAAAAGACAGTAGAAATAAAGGGGTCTTTCACAAGAGGGACCTACGTGCGCCCAAATTCAATGCGTCACAAAACTGCAGCTAAATGCGTACAAAAACGCGTGAATGAATGATTTTTGTGCACACAAGTTCTGAGGTTAATTAGTACTAAAATCGCTGCCGTTTGGAATTTCGGGAACAAGAAAGATTGTGGCAGCAGCCCCGAATTCCCAAATAGCAATTGGTATCCGTGGGGCTAGAGGTGACTCACCAAGGTAAATCCCCAGAGCAGGGATAGAGAGGGTGGTGCTACATGTGTGCACCACCCCATCTCTCCCTCTCCTTGCTATGGGGGACTCCCTTTGAGTCCCCTCCAGACCAGCTCTCTCCAAGCTAGCCCTGGCCCCTCTCTCCCTGCTTTGGGGGATTCCCTTGGGGAGTCCCCTCCAGCCTCACACTCACTCTCGCCCTGCTAGCCACGCCCTCTCTCCTCCATTAGGGGGGATTCCCTCAGGAAAACCCTCCCAGCCCCGCTGTCTCTCCACACTGTGGGGAAATTCCTTGTAGCAGGGAGAGAAGGGTTACCCTACAGTAGGCAATTACACTAAAGCCTTGTTCAAATGGGCGACCAAGTCGTGCGATTTGCGCACGTTGCGACAATGCTACAAAGCGCATGTGAAGCCCATTCTTTCCTATGGGTTCCTTAATATTTGCGATATTCTGTAGCATCTTTAGAGACGAGCGGGCAGATACTAGCATAAGGCACTACTCGCTCGAGTAGTTTGCATTAGCGAGTACGCTCGCTCATCTCTAATTCTTAACCCTCATGGAAAGGAACACTTTGGTAATTTTGAAGTGTTTCACTTGTAAAAAAATGGCATGGCCAATAACTGCATAGCAAAACTGCAGTGAATTGCGGTAAAACTGTCTTGCAGTTTTGACCATTCGGCACATTACCTACCTATAGAAATATAGCCTAAGGATATTATTGGTTGGTGTATAAATGGTAGACACCAAAGTTCATTTTGAATAATTACCCACTGAATATGTTCCGCTATTAAACATCCTACAATTTTCTTATCACTGCTAATGAACATGAGGGTCTTTGTCCTGGAATGGAGTCGTAGAGGAACCTGCTGGAACCCCAAGTCATTATCCACCATTTCTCGGATCTCCTCAACCTGCAATAAAATAAATTCATCTATGATTTACTACTGAATAGCAATTTCACCTAAAATGCAGAGATACTGAATGATATGAAGGGGAGGGGGGCAATTAAAATAGAACCTGACCATTATGCTGCGTTCACCGAGGACAGCACCCCGATTCCAGTGGTCAGTCACTTATGGGGCAATGTGCAGTGGATTTTAAGCTCCTGCAGCTCCCAGCAAGAGAGGAGTCCAGCTTATTCATGAGGCGCTGCTAGCCCCATCCAACCTCAGATTGGCAGTTTTCTCAGCATGCAGTATAATCGCTATAAAGCGGTCAATCATGGTGAGTGGACAGAGCTAGCAGGACTGAATGAATCAAGCTCCTTTTACACTGTAGGATTCTCGTTTGCACGAGCGAATAAGCTGGTGACGTCATCCACAGCTCATTCACACTTGTACAGTCCATTTAGACAAGCAGATTCGTCGACTTCTCGTTCAGTGTTTGCATTCATTATGTGAAACGCTGAATGAGAAAGGTTTACCCTTTAAGTGACAAAGCACTCAAACCAGCATATCTTGCACTAATTTATGATGTCCTTAGTAAGGAAAAAAGTACATAACAGGTTCTCTTTAATGAAGGAAAAAAAGAAGAAGTGTTTACCAAGAGTGTGTGAAGCCCTTTGACAACTTTTCCTGGAACCTACATACAATTCTTATTATGTGTGGTTTTAACATATAAAATGTCTGTAACAGTTTTGTTACAATGTTGCATGGCTCATGATACCGGTCATTGAGGTCCCAGGCTGCAGGTACTACGGCATAGTGATAGGCACGCCGATTTCAGCAGTCTGTCATTTACGTTAATCACTTCAGGAGTCTAGAAAAAAAAAAATTACATTTCAACTTCTGCAGCAAGTCACAAAGATGAGCCTTATACTGCTCATTATTCATCGATTCACTGCTCACCCCCAAACCGCTGACTGACAGGTCTCTTCATGTGCACAGTAATACAGAGACTTGTCAATCAGTGGCAGGTTGGTGAGGTGTAGATTTGATTACTAATGAGCTGCAACAAACTCCTCTTTTCTTCTCACTGCAAACTTTGAAAGTTTCTCATAACTCGTGAAGCAATCAGCATAGGAGATGGACTGATGAAATCAGCGTTGTCCATCACTATACTGTAATGACTGCAAACCGGGAACTGCTAAGTACCTGACCGCTGATCATTGAGACTAGAGCTTCACTGTGAATTACAGTGTGCCATCTCCTGCCATGCAGTCTTTGCATCTTAAAAGCACATGTGCCAAATATAGAATATATGGAAATTAGGGTTAAGAAGTCTGCCTGAAGTTAACATTTTAATCTTGTTGTGAAAATGTATTAAATTGTGATTGTACAATATTGTATACCATTTTTAAAGCAGCTTCTGAAAACAAAAAAGAAAATTGCAATTATTGTATAAAAAAAATAAATAAATAAAATCCCCCCCAGAAATCTATCAGCAGCAACGTCTCATCTGCCACAGCCACATCAGTGCAATAATCATGCAGACCTGATCCAATACTAGAAACAGTTCCAAGATGGACCAAAGCTCGGCGCCCGCTCTGACCTCTGTGCATGCTTTTATAAGACTGAATTTCAAGAATATCTTTAGACTAACAAACCACGTTGCCGTCACCAGGCCATTTTTGAAATATGAAACTCTAGAAGTTTCCTAGCTGACAAATATGGAGTTTATTTCCTAACATGGAATATAAAAGGGCTTATATGAGATTGTTAAAACAAGACTGCAGTCTTCTAAAAACCGTGCCACTTGTCTAGATTATCTGTTTCAGCTACCAATCTTCTACATTTCTATTCACAAGGAAAGACTAGAAGCAATGGGATGAAACTGAAAGGGGGGGGGGGGGGGGGGCACAGATTAGATATTAGAAAAAACTTTCTTACAGTGAGGGTGATCAATGAGTGGAACAGGTTACCATGGGAGGTGGTGAGTTTCCCTTCAATGGAAGTGTTCAAACAAAGGCTGGACAGACATCTGTCTGGGATGATTTAGTGAATCTTGCACTGAGCAGGGGGTTGGACCAGATGACCCTGGAGGTCCCTTCCAACTCTACCATTCTATGATTCTATTCAAGTGACTGGGGCTCAGTTGCAACACAGCAAATCTCACATACAATAGAGGTGCTGTTACTGAATGAAAGCAGCCATGTCTTTCTAATCTAACGCAACCTTTTTAATTACACTTGTGCTTCAGTCTCAGACACACATTTACTTCTACACTTATAACATTTACAAGACTTCATCTTTCAATTTACACATAAAGTTTTTAAAAGACTGTACTTTTTCTCTTCTCTCCTGTGTATCACCCTTGAGATTACCTTTTTAAGAGCATATTTTGGATCATCTGGTAAGACCATTATTATTCTGCCATCAGGATATTCAGACACAATCCGCTCCTTCTTCCAACCCTTGGAAAATCAAAACAGAGCTAAATAGGGATTTTCTTTAACATCTGTCAAAATGTTGGGCTTTTGCACTCTAAATGGGTATGTTTAAGTTGCGGGAATGTTCACACGTAGCGGAAATGCTGCAGAATTTCCAGCGGCCTCTAATGAGTGCATCGCCGCAGGTCAGAGGATGTCACTTCCACATCACCTGATCATGCACTCACTAGAGGCCGGCAGGCGCCCGCTGAAAAGAGGTGCTGAGAGTACAAGGACTTTGGATGCGATATGGTGTGCGGTATCTTTTGATATCAACTCCAGAAGCGCACCTGATTTTGAAACAGTCTTTTGTGGAAATTCTGAAGATCTTGCTGCAGAATTTTACGCTGCGGAAAATCTGCTCCATTTCAGGTAAACATGCCTTATGTGGGTAAACTGTTAGGGCGACTTCACACAAGCATGTGCGTACATAACTGCGCTCCCACGTACGTGCACAAACACGCATGAACGCATGCCTGTGCATTGCCTTCAACGGGGCCGCAGCTGCTATCGGCAGCTCCATGGAAGGCAATCGTCTGCTGACACCCCTGAATTGTTTTTCAGGGAAGGGCTTTACACATAAGCCCTTCCCTGAAAAACAAGAATTTTAGTGTAAAAAAAAAAAAAAAAAAAAAAAAAGTTATATATATTTACCTGCCCGCCACTGCCGTGTCCCCCGCAGGGATGAAGAAGACATCTGCAGCATATGTTTCCTTCATCCCCGCGATAAAAAAAGAATTCCCTGCTGCACCTGCCAAATCTATAACCGATGCAGCAAAGAAATTCCTCATCCCTGCGGGGAATAAAGAATTCCCTACCACAGCTGTCACAGAGGACAGCTGCAGTAGGGGATCTCGCTGCCAGCATCCTGTAATTGTTTTTTAGGGAAGGGCTTTAAATATAAGCTCCAATGAAGACAATGCGTGCATTTTATGTGGTACACGCATGTCCTATCTTTGCAGGCACTAATGAGCAAATTCTAGCTCGATGGCCGTGTATACGAGTCGACAGTCACCCGTAATCGCTCGTTTGGGCGATTAATTGAGCGACTATCGGCCCGTGAAAAGGTACCGTTAGGCAGCTACCGTGTCATAAAAGGGTGGAAAACAAATCTTACCACATATTTCACTGCACTGATAAACTGGTTGTGGAAGAGCATGTGCTGAGTCTCATCTTCGGGATTTGATGCAGTGTAAAGCATGCCGCACACATTACAGGTGATCGCACCAAAGCGCTTCTGTCCGGCATCCTGAAAGTGAAAAATGGTTGAGGAGACTAAAAACCAACGACCTTCTTACCATCATCCAACATGGGTGTATCCACTGTAAAACATCACATCATAGTCTAAAACTAAAAGCATACATAACCCCCCCCCCCCTTCAAGCTCTTCTCTAATTGCACTGACATTTAGGATTAAATACCAGCAGGTATGAAAGCCTCAATCACTTCTGCCGTTAGCAGTATCATATATGAATAATGTAACAGCACAATAAATAATGGAAATGCTAAAATGTGCTGCAAGAATAAAGTGTTCCAACCACTACAGATGGGAAGGAGATGCAGGACCTGACATGGTGTAGTGTAGTGTCCACACAATAGTACATTGTGCCTACTAATTCACAGTCAGTAACAAGGCCTACATTTATAGATTCTTCTGGTTTGAGGTTATTCAGGATCAGCAGGCTCCCCAGGATTTGGCCCCGAATTACGTATTCCACATCGTTAACTGTGAAATTGGAAGTTAGAAGACTTGTGAGCTCGCCTAGCTTCTCCATCTCAGCAAATCCATGAATCATTCTTAGGCCCATTGTGGAGCATCTCTTCTTCGATATCTGCATTGTGCCATGAAGGGACACACCCCATTGGCAAGGGAATACCCTGATGTCAGTTTATTTGAACCTTTCCAGGAGAAATAAGAAAGGAACAAGCAATGCAGAGCTCTAAGTAAAAAAGCATAGTGGAAGGATTAAAGGGGTTGTCCGGTTTCAACTACTGATGGTCTATCCTTAGGATAAGCCATCAACTGTAGATCGTTGGATTTCGCCACCCATGACTCCTGCTGACCGGCTGTTCGAGGGGTCGGTGCACTCATGCATAGAGTTGATTTTCTGCAGACAGTTCTGTTCCTACTTCAGTGGCTGGAGATGGTATTGCAGGCCACTCACTTTAATGGAAACTTTGCCTGTAATACCACAACTAGCCACTGCAGTGCCACTGCTCCCTGCAGAAAGCAGCGCAGTTCACAAGTGCATTGACCCAGTGAACAGCTGATCATCAGGGTTCCTGAGCAGCCGATCCATGTTAAATTACTACTGAAGGTAATCAACAGTTTTACAGCTGGACAGCACCTTTAAATAATTGCACCCTTAATACCTTTAACTGGCCCAATATTGCAATCTCTTGCAAGACCCCGCTCCCCACTACCTTGTTTACAAGTGCAGCGATGGGGTAAAAAACGCATATAGCTGCAGATTATCTATGTGTTGTAAAGTGTACGGTTACAATCCATTTGCCTGTACAAATCTAGAAGCCCTCTATTCAGCCGCAGCAATAGCCATGACAAGCATTGTGTCCAGTCCCGATTCATGGTATACTCTCTGAAACATTAACCACTGCAGCTGTAGAACAATCCAGTGCACTGCACTTATGTCCAAACCAGTGCTTTACTCACAATCATCCTCTGTTAACTGCAAGCAGCTTGGTCCATCCATCAGCAGTGCTTCACAACTACCAAATACAGTACTTGCTCTTCTCTCCAAGAGTATATAGAGGTCTGTAGGCACATGGAGGCCAGGAAGGGAGTTTGCCAACACCCGATGAAGCCAGGGATGTAAGTTTTATACTGACCTTCCCATCCATTTCTCCGATGTCAGCATTCAAAGCCACCGCTTGTAGTGCATTGAGCAGCGAGCCAAGTAGTCCTTCCATTCAACTATCCGAATGGAAAAAGTACTTAGCGCACCACTGGATGGATTCAGCAGTTGCTTCAAGGGCTGACCCTGGAGGAACAAAGGGTAAGGCAAGTGTAAAACTTAGATGCTCGGACTTGCAGCCCATAAGCTTAATTCATAGGGCTAAAAGAAGCTGATAGATTCCCTATAAGCTAAGGTCAATAACAGAACAGTGAGCATGGGTAGGGTAGTAGACAGGGAGGAGGAGATATAGGGAGGTGCAGCACTGTGGAGAGCTTTGTGGATGAGAGTGATGAGTTTAAGTTGTATTCTGTACAGCATGCACAGACTGGCACAGGTTAGAGACATCAAAGTAGCAGCTGTAGTCCCGTGTGGTGCAGAGTGCTAAGTTCCCACTCACGACCTGCAGGTTGAGTGTTCAATCTCTGCATGGGTCAGGTAGCCGGTTCAAGGTAGATTGAACAGAGGTCGGTAGCTCTGCCATGCCTTATGACAGCGATCATCGGTACAGTGATGTAAGTCCCTCAGAGGGACTCAAATTATGTAAAAAAAAAGAAAAAAAAAGAAGAAAAATGTAAAAAAGAGAAAAATGTAAGGAAAAAACCCCCTTTTAGGCTTTTTCTAATATTAGCGTAAAAAAAAATTAAAACCCCACATATTGGGTATTGACGCGTCCGTAACGACGTGTACAAATAGTTGAACACACTTTTTATTTTGTACGGCAAAAAGCGTAAAAAAAAAAAAAGCTAAAAAACAGAGGCAAAATGCTAATTTTTAGCATTTTGCCTCACAAAAAAATGCAATAAAAGTGATCAAAAAAGCCGTACATTCCCCAAAATGGAACCAACAAAAACTACAGCTCGTTTCGCAAAAAATAAGCCCTTATAGAGCGCCGTACATAGAAAAATAAAAAAAGTTACAAGAGAAAAAAAAAAAAAAAAAATGATTTCCAAAAAAAAATAAAATGGCTTTTTATTGAAAAAAAGTGTAAAAACCTTAAAAAATCGTTGTAACCGTACTGACCCGCAGACAAATTTTTGTGTGTCATGTATGCTGCATGATTAATGCTGTAAAAAATAAATAAATAAATAAATAAAAAAATCTATGGCAGAATTGATACGTTTTCTCTCCCTGTTATCATTAAAAAAAAAATAGAAGTTTTACGATATAGTCTATGTACCCAAAAGTGGCACCGATAAAAACTACAGCTCGCCACGCAAAATACAAGCCCTTATACGGCCGCGTCCACGGAGAAATAAAAAGTTTATGGCTTTTGAAAAATGGAGATTGAAAAATACTAAAAAGCGTTTGGTCCTCATAGCCAAAAGAGGCCATGTCCTTAAGGGGTTAAGCCCACATGGACAGAACCCTTCTGTAGATCTCCCTTAATGTAGTCTATGCATAGCTCATGCCTGCATGTTAGCCAACTCCTTTCCTGGCCTCCATGTGCCTACAGACCTCTATATACTCTTGGAGAGAAGAGCAAGTACAGTATTTCAATCTTGTGAAGCACTGCCAATGGACGGACCAAGCTGCTTGTATTCAACAGAAGCGACTGTCTGCACGGTTCTGATGCTTACATTTCAGTGGGATGTGTCGTCAGAGGACACCAACTTACGTGGACGCAGTCTGCAGCGCCGAAGATAAGTTACTGAAGGAAACAGCGGTGGACACATGAGCACAAAAATTGCGAAATTGATTTGTATGGGGTCTTTTTTTTAATGATGGGGATATTGCATGGAACAGACAGGTGATCCCATATCATAATCACACATGGTCAGGAAGCCAAGAGGTTTAGCTGTCCCTGCCTCCTACATAAGGGAAGAATGTGGGGACAAGATAGAAACATGGTATTTTACTTGAAGATGTAATTTTGTTATGGTAAACAAAAAAAAACAAAAAAAAAACAAAAACATCCCTACATCCATTTCCACTCTATATCACAGACAAGAATATAGGAGCCAATGAAGACTTCCTTCTATCTGAGCTTCCTGGATGAGTGATGTGATGGGGTGGGGTGGCCTACGGGATACTGCAGTCACTCAGGTTATCAGAATACTCACTATGATTGGCTGATTACTACTATTCTTCTCAGCTTCTTTTAGCTTCCGGATTTCTTTCTGAACATGGCCATCGGACGGCACGTGGTTTGATTTTTCAGCGGTCACATTGCTTCCTACTGGAATCCTGTGGGAATAATTCTTATTATCAGCAATTCATTCACCACGTTTAGTAACCAAATGTGTTCTGAAATCCCTAGAACACAAGTTATTTCTCATTTCCATAAAACATTAACCCCTTAACATGGCAGTTTTTTCTTCTTTTTGTTTTCCTCCCCACTTTCAACAAATCATAACTGTTATTTTTCTACAGACGCAGCTGTCCGAGAGCTTCTTCTCTTGCGGGACGAGTTGTATTACTCAATGGTACTACTTATGGTTCCAAAGTATTTGATTCAAACTGCATCACCACACTGTTTACAGTATATCCATACAATTGCAATAAAGAGCATTAGCACAAAACCAAATAGGTTGTAATTTGTACTAAAACTCAGCAATTTATGCAGTATTTTTAATTAACTCTCCTGTCAATGGTAATATTTAATGTACTGAAAAAGTTTCTAAATGGAATGAAAAAAATGCAAAGGTGCCATCTTTTGGTAAGGATGGGCATTTTTTATTTTTAAGGCTTTTAATATCCTTTATTAAAAAAAAACAAAACACCCACTCAAACTCCCTTAAAGGGGTTGTCCCGAGCCGAAAAGGTTTTTTTTTTTTTTTCAATAGCCCCCCCCCGTTCGGCACGAGACAAACCCGATGCAGGGGTTTAAAAAAACCCCAAAAAAACGGATAGTACTTACCCGAATCCCCGCGCTCCGGTGACTTCTTACTTACCTTGCGAAGATGGCCGCCGGGATCTTCACCCACGGTGGACCGCAGGTCTTCTCCCATGGTGCACCGTGGGCTCTGTGCGTTCCATTGCCGATGCCAGCCTCCTGATTGGCTGGAATCGGCACACGTGACGGGGCGGAGCTACGAGGAGCAGCTCTCCAGCACGAGCGGCCCCATTCAGAAGGGAGAAGACCGGACTGCGCAAGCGCGTCTAATCGGGAGATTAGACGCTGAAATTAGATGGCTCCATGGAAACGAGGACGCTAACAACGGAGCAGGTAAGTGAATAACTTCTGTTTGGCTCATATTTAATGCACGATGTATATTACAAAGTGCATTAATATGGCCATACAGAAGTGCTGAACCCCACTTGCTTTCGCGGGACAACCCCTTTAACATTTTTTTTTTTTACTTTTGCATTTCCCCATTAAGGCAGTGTTTCTCAACTCCAGTCCTCACGGACCCCAACAGGTCACATTTTTAGGATATCCTATTGTAAGAACACCTGTGGCAATGTCTGAGGCATCGACAATAATTACATCACCTGTGCAACACTGAGGAAATCCTGAAAACATGACCTGTTGGGGGTCTTGAAGACCAGAGTTGGGAAACACTGTATTGAAACATGCCGCAGACATGCCCTGGCCCTCAAAAGGCTCCTGGATGCCAGGACACTTGGACGGCACCCTATAATCTCATCTCAGGGGGCCATTTGGGACCTTCAACTGGGCCATTTAAAACGCTATCAGAAATGATAGGCAGTGGCTTATCTCCCTTGAAAACAAAAGCATCAGGATTGTTGAAATAAGCATGACTGAGCCTTCTTCCCCTAAAAGCTGCGTTTGGGGTAGAATGAAGACATCCACATATACAACAGAAGGATGGCCAACCCTGTCCGCTTCAACCAGCCTTCATCTAATGTGTATGGGCACTTTAAGACTTTCTTAATCGCCGATCTCTGCATAAAGAATAACTGCACTTTTTAAAAGCTTTTGACATGTCAGAGCGACATGCCAAAATTTTTGATTATTGGGTCCAGGTTCAAAGACCACCGCTGAAACGAGGGGGGCCGCAGCGCTCATCTGAGCACTCTGCCCCTTCCGCTGTCTTAGTTTTCTGTCAGCTCCTGTCTATGCAAGTCTATGTATTTCAGCGATTAGCAGGTGGGCTTTCAGTACCTGGACACCTACAGAGCTAAAAGTTTTGACTAAGTTTTTAAAAAGTGCAGTTACTCTTTAAGTAGCAGTAGTGGATATTTACACACCAATCCATCAGCAAGCTCTCGTTTTCTGGTCTGTATTGGAGAGAAGCTAATGATTGGATAGGATTTGATTGCCATTTTGTCTAAATTAGTTCAAAATCAAAACTACATTAGGCCCACCATGCAGGAACATTTTGAAACCCCCTGGTAAAAATGTAAATAATGAAATTATCGATAGCTGTGTGTGTTTGTGTACACGTTTGTGGAGAAGGTGGGGGGTGAGGGGAGTACATCATTAATTTGTTGCAGTAAGTTTCAAATATTATTTGAATTATATTTTAACATATCATGTTCTTGAAGAGGATCCCCTCCCCTCAGTGGAGTGGTAAACAGTGTATGTACTATTGCTCACCACTTAAGAAATGGTTACCACAACCTCTGAATACATGAAGGATTCCATAACTCATACCCATCTGAAGGGGTATGAGTTATGGACTACCTCTCGCCTGAGAAATCAGTAAAGAGCCCATGCTAGGACCCCACAGGTCCAACTTGTTTGACACATTAAAAGCCCAAAAAAAAAAAAAAAAAAATCCCAAATTCCCCCCCCCCCCCTCATGAAATGCAGGCCATGCATGCACATGAGGAATACTATATCTGACCATTACAACTTGTATCCTGTAATTTCCCTCCCCCCATTTTTCTCTCATGTACAGTGTACAGCAAGAGTGAGCAGTGGAGATGTGATTTCTGTAGCTCAAACACAGTAAAAAGTGACTATGAGCTTGCAAGCAGCATCTGTGGTGGTTTCTCCATTCTACTTACCTTAAAGTTTTTTTTGGGACTAAGATATTGATGACCCAATATCAGATTGGTGGTGGTCTCCTTTTAGAACCCCCACTGATCAGCTGTCTGAAGATACCACAGGACTTGTGTGAGCGTCATGGCCTCTTCTCAGAAATGGGACATCACAGTTATCGGTCAGTTCCATGAGTGGAATCGAGCTGCAATACCAAGCACAGCCACGATACAAAGTATAGCGCTGTGCTTGGTATGCACTGATGTTGCCGCAGCGCTCACCCGAGTGCTGAGGTTACTTCAAAACAAATTCATTTCACAATAACACATTTACAATAACAAAAACTGCAAAAAAGATCAAAACAAGGCATGTTTACATGAAACTAATAATTTTTGACACTGCAGTGTGCGTGTGTATATATATATTTTTCTATCTCTGATGTAGCGCTAATAATAATGTGCTCAGTAGGAAGAATCTGTGAGCAACGTCCGGCTACAATGCCACTCCGGCAGTTAACACCCGCGCACCATGAATGCAGCACATCCATGGTAAACACAGTCTCAGCACTTACCCTTTCTCAGCAGATACCGCCATCTGGTGTGTCAGCTGCTTGGAATCGCTACCTAAAATAGATTTCAATGGCCGCAGTTCACCAATTCAGTCGTTTTAATATTTATTGTTAAGACAGAACAACATTCAGTGCCATTTGGAATCAATAAACCAAGTATCAGATATTAGTCACCCCCCCAAATTTCCTATCACTATATAGAATCAGTCACTCGTCTTTCTTGAGCGACACAATATATTATACATTATCACTAATTACTTCAGAAGGGCCGATGATTATTCCAATTGCCAGATTCAATGGGGAAAATTGGCTTCTACCGCATTGTCCTTTTTTTTGCCTTCCTCTGGATGAACATTGGGTGAAGTGGGAGGGGTTATAAGCTGAGCTGGATGGACTTATATCTTTTTTCAGCCTTCCATATTATGATCCCTATGCCTAGTTGGGCTGACACTGGAGAACTTCCCACATTTGTACATATTCACAGACCTGCTGATTACTCACTTTGCTGGTCTGATGCTTTGGTCACTGGTGGAGAAGACATCTGGGACTTCTTCACTGGGGAATTTTCGGGGCTTGAATCCAAATGTAACCTAAATCCCTAAATCAAAGAAAAGATGATCAACATAAGACTGACTTGTCTACCATGTTCAGACTAACATGCAAAAGAATAAAAGACCTTCATACACATACAAGAAAAGTCATCCAAACACACCGACTTCTGTAGGACTGGCGGACTCTTATGTCCATTGGGGCTTTGCATCCCCCTTCCACCCTACAGATGATGTCAGGAGCTGGAGGAAGCATTGGGCATGTTGAGTTTTCCATGCCCGATTCATTTGTGCCAACAGGATTTTGCAAGAAAAGGAGTCTTCCAGCATATATAAATATACCGCAAGCGCAAAGGAGAAGAATCTGTAATGACTTCCAATTACTAAGATTAGATTTCTGTATGAATACATGGATTAAAAAAAAGAAGAGTGAGTGAAGGTATAAAAAGCCTTTAAGTAAGCGCCATAGCAGATAAGCTGAAAGCTCCATCAGTGCGGTATATCTATAGATGACGGCAAAAGGCCCTTTAAAACTAAGGTTCATTCCCAATCGACGTCCACTGTAAATACTGCCGGCAACTGAACACGTTCTAAACTCATTTGCTTTTCATGGCATCTTTTTGGGGCTTCATCTACTCATACAAGTAGCGGATGTACCCCCACCACCACCACCCACCACCAACGCCAACTAGTTTGCACGAACGGTTGTTCATAGGAACCACTGCAGCATGTGAAACTTAACTCACTGCATGTTTAACAAGCAAGCCTCAACGTATGGGATGTTTGGCATATATTATATACACATGCACACACACTAGTGTAACCAATTGTAGTACTAAACAGTGTGCGTCAGCATAGCCCGCTCTATACTTTATAGGCTTTGTACACAGGTCTTTATTGCAGGACTCATTCTCCATGGAAAATCTGTTAAAAGGTGTATTCCAGGCACAGACTAACATTATAAAGTCTAATGTACATCATCGTATTAACCCTTTGCAATCCAATTTTGGATTCAGGGTTTCCTAGGGGGTTTTCTCTTTCTGCCATTATACAATGGCACCATCTGCTGGCTAGAGCCAGTACTGCAGTATGGGACAAGCTGGAGAGGCCCCCGACTACAGAGCGGCCAGTAATATACAGAAAGAATACCCTGCCGGACGTCTTCCGACATCAGAGCTGTACAGGCTTCAATCAGAATGTCTGAAGATGTCAGACAGTGGATTGGAAAGGGTTAAGTCATTTTGTAATGGGTTCACTGTACCCGGTCTTGCTACTTTCTTCATTTTCTATCTGTCACATGACCCTCCACCAGAAAAATATTTCCACTTCCTGACATCTTGTCTACATTTCTACTTCTGTGAGCAGTGCATGATGGGAGGACACGGGGGGGGGGGGGAACGACTGCGCTGTATTGCTCATGTGCAGCTCAGAGTGCCAGAAGTTCCTGTCTGCCTGATTCAGCAAGCTCCATGGCACACTAAGTGACAGGAAGGTTGACGCTAGTAAGTTGTAGGCCCTGCGAGTTGTGGGCGGAGCTACAGTGCTGGCGCTAAACAAGCTCTATGCTGTAATGATCACTTGTGTTTACTGTGGAAGTGATGCCTGTGAACACAGCGGCAGATCGGCGGCTGCATGGGATGAAGAAGAGGGTCCAGAGCGGCAGATAAAAGTTACAGGTTACTGATACTTAGCTGTACCTCCTACATTTCATCATTTTCAGAATTCCCATTTTGTGCCCAGACAATCCCTTTAAAGGGGTTTTCTGGGGGAACATACTATTGGTGATCTATCCTCAGGGTAGATTATCAATAGTTGATCGGCTGGGGTCCGTCACTCGGAACCTCAACCGATCAGCTGATTGTGGCGCTGTCAGCTGGCACACAATTACACAGAGGTCGAAGCTGAAGTCTCTGATCCAACCTGTGTAGCGGCTAGCACTTGTAACTGTATGCAGAGCCCCCATTGAAATCAGTGGGAGCCGTGCTTCTGCTCCGACCCGTGTAATTGCGGCACTGTCAATGGGCGCACAATCAGATAATCGGTCAGGGTCCTGAGTGACAGACCCCAGCCGATCCACTAATAATGACCTATCCTGATGATCGGTCATCAATGGTATTTTCCCTGGAAAACCCCTTCAAGCATGGCATTCTCTTCCATGCCAATAATAGCTTGCATTGCAGAGACAGGAGGAGAAGCTACTGCCAGATTTAGGCTAGGTTCATACAGGGTGGATTTGCTACGGAACTTCCAGCGGAGTTTCGCTGCGGCTGATCCGCCTACGGCCGCTAATCCCGGGATTAGCCAGCCATGTGGACGAGATTTGTCAAAATATAGTCCACGGATTCCCAGGACGCAGCATGTCAATTCTTTTTTTTTTTCCTGTTGCGGCCTCGCTCCTCTCTATGGGAGAGCCGGCTGCAACAGAAAAGCATGTGGTGAAGCCGCTCCAGAACCAGCGGCTAAGTGTGGCTGGTTTTGAAGCTGCGCTTATCCCGCAGAAATCTCAAGTTTTTTCGCTGCAGCAAAACAACAAGATTTTCGGTGGGAAAGCGTCCCGTGGGAACCCAGCCTTAGGGTAGTTTTATTTACCACAAAAGGATAGGGGTTTAAAAAGATGCAGCTTGCCCACACTCTGCCCTTGTAGATAAGGCTAGGTGAACATGAGCTATGAATGTGAGTTGCACGCAAAAGTCTTGGACGCAACACATATTGGACAGCGCACGGACAGCTGTCTGATTTACATAGAAATAGGACATGCTAAGGACGTCAATGTGCCATTTCTTGTCCTGGAATTGGACATGCGATGAGTATTTTCACACGGACCACCACTCTGTGAGAAAATAACGTCAATGTGCATGTCTTCATAGACATAGTGGGGCCGTATGCAGACCTTGAATTAAAGACCCATTTACATGCAAAGATTATTGCTCAAAATTCGTTCAAGCGACTGCAAATGAGCGATAATCGTTGCGTGTAAACTCTACCATCGTGCACTTTTCATCTGAATAATGATTTTAAGGTGAACTTAAAATCCATCGTTCAGCCGCAGAGTGATAAAGTATCTCTCAACAGACCACACGCTGTGTTCTCAGTGGGAGCTGGGAGATTACATTGTATGCTGCTGGCAGCCCCAAGGAGAACAATGCTGGGCTCTGCAAACAGCTCCTGGAGACCCTTTTACAAGCAAATGAAGATGCTAAAAGTGTTAATGGGCATTACTGTCCATTAACACTTTATGCAAAATGATCGTTAAAACTTTCAAATCAGTTAAAATGCAGTTAACATGATTGGTATTCAGACTAACACACATCTGATAATACACCAATCTGACAAACTGCAGGAATGCAGCGTACAGGCTGTAAAATTACCTCATCAAGTGCCATTTCGAGCTCATGTTTTATATGGTTCTCCAGCAGGCCATTTTCTGTAGATGGCTTCCTTGACTCACTCTCCCCCTCCACCGACTGGACTGGATTACTTTTGACGTTTTCCGATAACACAGGTTCACTTTGTTTAATGTCCATCAATGCATCAGGCTTATTTATCACCTTGGGAGCGTTTGAAGCATCAGTCACTGGCTGCTGGGCTTTGGCTTTAATGGATTCAAGGTTAGGAAGTACAGTGTGACTTTTGAGGGTATTATTTTGGGCAAAGTTCTTTTTTAACTTTATTTTATTCCATTTGGATTTTTTACTTATTGGACTTTTATTCTGGTCAATCTTACATTTAATCTGCAGTGGTTTTCTACTCGGAAAGAATCGTTTAGACTGCTTTATGGGGCTCTGCTCAGAAGAAGGGGGTGATGGGATCTCCGTTGGCCGGTCTTCCTTCTTCTCAACTGCATTGTCCCCGATGGGATTATTTGGCGCGGCAGGTACCTCTTTCATAACTTCTACCGTATCGGATTCTATTTCCCCAGCTATTTCATTGCACAGATCCAGGATACTGATCCGCTTGGACTTTGGATCATTTTCAGTTGGGACATCTAGATTATTCTTCTCCGACCCTACTTTGAGGACCTTTTGCTTTTTCGCTCTACTTGCCGTCTTGACCACAGGTTTATTGCTATCCTTTTTGTGCTTTGAAAGCACAGTAAGAGAAGTTCCTGTGGGTTTCTTGGATATTTTCTTGCCCGGTGGTGAATGCAGCGCTCCACCGGATTGATCGCAATCTTGGGTTCCGTTTTTGACGGTGCCATTGGCGCCCGTCTCGGATTGCGTCGTTTGATGGTGCGGGCAGTTTCTATCAACATCTTCAGGACTCTTAGTTTTTACCTCTTTTTTCACTCTCGTTCTTAACACTGACTTAGTGACCTTGGTCTGGGCACTTCCGGCCTTTTTTCTGTCTAGTATAGGAGTTTTCGGCTTTACTGCTCCTGATTGCTTTTGATTTGCCCTTCGAGTACTAGACGTCTTCGTCTCCGTTGTACAACCTGCGTCTGTCTTACTGCCCGTTTTTTTGTTTTTCTCCGATGTTCTTATGGACGACGCCGTCCTTTTAGGCTTCACAGCAGTTAGTTTGTTCCTACAAGGTGTTGATGGTTTCTTCTCCTTGCGTTGTACCGTTTTGTCTATTTTCTTGGCGGCTTTATTTGCTGGTTTAGACTGTTTACTCGAGGTTTTCTTTGCAGTCTCATTCTTTGTAAGTTTTGCAGATTGGCTTTTGGCAGAGCATTTCACTATTTTACGCGTTTTACTTTGTATGGGCGTTCCTCTGGCCGCCGTTTTGCGCCCACTTGTTGGCGGATTCTTCTTTGTGGCTTTTGAAGCATTATTGAGAGATTTTGGGGTGCCCCTTTTAGGAGCCGCCACGACTTTGGGTAGAGCTTTTTGCTTAGCAGGCACATTCTTCTCATGACATTTCTTGGTGACTTTCACATTTGCATTTTTCCTTTGTCGTCCCACTTCTGATTGAGAGGACTGAGATTTCTTTATGGCTTTATTTGTAGGCAATGCCGACTTCTTTTTACTCTGTGCTGACTTGCTTGTAACCACATTTCTCTTTTTAGAAGTTGCAGGACCACCTTTCGTTTCTTTGTTCAGTTTCTGGCGCTTTACGGGGGTTTCTGGTAAAGGAGACTTTCTCTTTTTTGAGGTCATTACTGCAAGAGGAAAAAAAATACAATTATTGTTCACCATCACCTATATGGCCGCTATATCACTACCAGCTGCAGTACCAATCTGGGCCACTACGCAATCTACGGAGCTGCCTGCAGCAAAACAGCTAGATGTTTAACATGACAAACTAACAAGATGAAATGAATGAACGCTTGTCCACCCGATCATCTGACAAACGAGCAAATGCTTCTTCGTATGTAGCACCGAAAAAATATGCATATTCAGCAACTTGCAGAAGCATTAATTGGTGATTATACCTGGCAGAAAATCGGCCGGTGTTAAAGGGCTCAAATCTATCTCATTTCTATGCTCAGCCAAATGCCTGATCCCAACAAATCTGCAACTCGCAACCAAGTGTAGAAATCTTATTCCAGGTTTTAAAGAGTTAAATGACTGCGGAGCTACATTGGTTTCTAAGATTCTAGAGTGCGACACGCAGTCAAGAGGCTGAGCGCAGAAGCTCTGGAGCGTCGAGCTGGGCTCAGACTTCAGAGCGGTCAGGCATGCCTCTCCTCTTCAGGAGCTGCCGGCATCTCTTCTACATCCGTAAACTATTGTACAGATGAGAGGCGCTGCTAGCGGGAATCTGCGGTCCAGTAGGCGCTCCTCACTCCCATGTCCTTACTGCTCATGGCACGTAGAAGATGCCTTGCTAGGATTAAATTAGGAACCCCTGTATTAAAATAAGAAACGGTCACCACTCATTGCCCTGGCATGGGCGCTGACATCCATAGTACGATGATGCCAGGAGTTCAGGAAAGTGACACTGCAGCGGGCACCTGATGACATCATCTGTCACAACAAACTCCGGGCCCAGAGTGAGGCCTGATGCTGATTTATTAAAGGGACTGTACCAAAAACCAAAAGTTATCACAATTTAAATAAAAAAAAAAAAAAAAAAAAAGAAAAATCCAGACGAGAGATCCTGCCCCATCTTTCTCGTACGTAGAAAAAAACCTACAGCTTGTGAGAACGAAACCATCGAAATCAATAGTTTTGTCCCATTTTATGGCTGCGATTTTCACAGCTGCAAAACGAGACAAAAATCACCCCCGTGTATAAAGCCTGATGCCGACTTATTAAAGGGACTGTATCAAAAAAAGTTATCCCCTCTGCCCCAGCCGCAGCTGTGCGCAGCCACTCCATTCATTTCAATGACAGCGCCAAAGATGGCTCATATTCGGCAATTTTTAACTACTGTCACTGCAATGACTGGAGGAGCGGCACCCACCCTGCATCCGCGGCCCCTACTTCAGCACTTGCTGAACGGATTTAGGGGAAATCTGCATGGGACAGTTCTAAGTAGCGCACGCAGTCCGATAAGGGCTCCCATGGGTAACCCGGGCACATAGAGGGGCTGCACAGCGCCCCCACACTGACTGTGACCTCTAGCCACCCTCTGCACCCAGCAGGCACCGCACAGCAGGTACATGTATATATAACTTGTCAGCCAGGATATACAGCTAGTGCAGAGCAGTCAGCTCGCCAGCAGTGACGCTTACCGGCCTGAAGGGGGAGTGCACGAGCTGTCCGTTCTCTTTTCTCATCAGGCCGCTATTCCTGCCTGTAGTAACAGCCCCGTGACTTGTAACGGCCAGAGAAGCACCGGATAGCCGTGCCGACGGAGCAGCGATATACGGCGAGCACTTATACACACCGGACCATCACCGGCTCCAGGCACACGGGAGAAACTTCCCGGGCGGAGCAGTAAAGCGTCAGACAAGCCGTGTGGCGCATGCGTAGTGAACTACTTGCTGCATGTCCCCGCCCCTTATTGCGTTCCAAGCCTCGTTTTCAGACCTCATTTTTCACGTCAGTCTCCAGGATGTGACTTCCAAGTTGTCGCTACAGGTTGTTATTGTGCGGGAAAGACGGGAGGGAGTTAGTGAGAAGCTTGTGGGGGAGGCATAGGAGGTAAGCGGAGCCTGGAAGATGGGAGGAGGCCATCACCAACAGGTGGGGAGGAGGGGGACAGCGCCAGTTATCACAGGAGTGTGGTGGGGAGAAAGGGAACAGCATGGTCAGGCCGGGCGCACAGCAGACGATTTGTATTGCGGATTCTGCGCTAAAACACGGGCATTGACAGGCGTGTAGTTTCAGGTTTTCCTCCACACTCGCGGATTCCACGAGCGGAAGAAATATCGCAGCCTGCTTTATTTTGCGATGGAATTTGCACGGCCGCCCTGCATTGATGTTACTGGAGCCTATATGTAACTAGCATTGGTACGGGCTGCAGGTACCAATCGCTAAGCAACGGCGCGGGAAATACAAAAGAAAAACTGTACTGCGAATGAGCGTCTGTGAGCCTCCGCGGTACAGTGATAGGTACACAGGGTCACCGCCGGAATCCAATTCACCCATGTAAGCCCGCCTTACGCTACCTACAGCGCCATATTGCACTCGTGAGCATACGATTTAACCGCGGATGCAAGGCGGTTTTTTTTTTCCGGCAAGAATGCATCGCATCACGTCTCTGAGATTGCGATCCTCCGGCGGTTGTTTCACGCGCGTCAGAGGAGTGACAAGTGTTATCTATTGATTTCAATGGGGAATATCGTATCATACGGCGTGCAGTGATTTTTACGGCCCCATTGCAATTAATGGGCAATGCGTTCCTGGGAAACGGGGAGAAAATAGGAGATGCCGTGAGTTTTGCTTTGCCTCGCAGCATCGCTGATGTGTATCACTGCGTTCAAAAGAATGGGGTTCATATTCGTGCAAATTTTGCACTAGTGTGAATGTAGCCTTATTAACCCTTTCCAATCCAATTTGTATTCTGGTTTTCCTAGAGGGCTTAGTCTTTTTCTGCCATTATTCAATGGTGCTATATGCTGGCTAAAGCCAGTACTGCATGAGGTGACACATTGGATAGGCTCCAACAGCAGAGAGGCTGGCAATATACAGTAAGAGAATCCCGACAGACGTCTTCCAACATCGGAGCTGTACAGTCTTAAATCATAATATCTTCAGAGGTCAGACAGTTGATTGGAAATGGTTAATACTCTTCCATCTCTCATACCCCACCACATTCCATAGCACTTTCCAGAGGTTGTTGCCAGTGGAGCACACAATCTAATTCCCCAGTCTCAGACGACACCCGCCCAATTTTAGGCCTCATTCACACGGGCTACAAAAGCATGTATGTGAGGCCGCATCCACACGGTGGTTTGTGCTATATTGCTGCGTTTTCTTGTGGCGATAACGCGATTTTGTGGCGCTTCAAAGTTGCATGACCCTATAGCACCACCTGCGCGTTTTGTTTTTTTTTTGGGGGGGGGGGGGGGGGTTGAAATGTAAGCCCTAGCTGCAGTAAAAAAAAAATAAAAAAATAATGCATCACCTAAGAAGTGCTGTCCGTCTCTGGCGCGGGTCTCTTCTTCACGTTTGGCACTCGTTTTCAGTTAGTCCTTCCTGGATTGGAGGATCAAAATCCCCGCCTTCAGGAAGGGCTGGCTGTGATTTGTTCATCAGCGACAGGGGTTAAGCCAATCAGAGCCCGTGCTCAATGAACCAATCATAGCCAGCCAGTCATTCATTTATTGAATGGCTGTGATTGGTTCATCGAGCACTGGCTTTGATTGGTTCATCGAGCACTGGCTTTGATTGGCTGAGCCACCGTGTTCGTGAACCAATCACAGCCAGCCCTTCCTAGAGGCGGGGATTTTGATCCTCCAATCCAGGAAGGGCTAGCAGAAGACTGAAGACAAGTGCCAGACGTGAAGAAGAGACCCGTGCCGAAGCTGGACAGCGCTTCTTAGGTGATGTATTATTATTTTTGGTTTTTACATTAGGATTTCTTACTGTAGATAAAGCCTTATACGGCCACGTCAATGTAAAAAAAAAAAGTTATGGGTTTTGAATAATGGAGATGAAAATCCACCAAAAATCATTGCGTCCTTATGCCCAGAATAGGCCATGTCTACTATCATTCAAGTAAGCAGGGTTTTCAAACCAAACACCCGGATCACTTTCCAAGAAAAAAGTTGCAACTTTGAACTGTTTAAAGAAATCAAAAGTTTGAGGAGAAATAAAAAAATGTATTTCCATGATCAACAGCGAATGAGCTTCTTCAAGGCTGAATTGTGCTCTTACATTTCTGTCATTTATTTTCAACCTCCGGCTCTCGAAAAGATAATCATTTCAAAGCCATTTTTTCCTAACTTCTTCCAAAAAGAAGTTTCATCCAAAAAACCAAATGCCACTTGTTCTGAATTTAGATACCCCAGGTGATTTATACATTCGCCTATTGCTTTCTCTGATACCCCTTTATCATTTTTTTTTAGAATTTATAAGCAATTTTTACAATTTCAAATCTTGGTTGGGGGCATTAAACCAAGCTTTCACGTAAATAATAATAAACAGATTTGGCCTATTCCATTCTTTTTCACATCATTCAAAGGTAACTGATCACTTAAAATATACATTTTTAGGGAATAAATGGCTTTGGCCATCCACCTAGCATGATGAATGGCACCAGGAACCCTGAAAGAAATGTCTTCCTCAGTAGTACATCCCGAAACAATTAAACCGAATTCGAGAAATTCTTTATAGTCATCCCAGGGTGGCTGCGGTTTTAGTTCTAAAAGAAAGCTTGAAATCTCTTCAGGATCTTTTATTTTGTTTTTAATAGATTTATCCTCAATACCACTTTTGTATTTCTTTTTGTCTATCTTAGACCACTTAGCTTGAAGCTTTTTAAAAATATCTGGTTTAGGGCCAGTGGTAGAGCCAATTTTGCAATCAAATACTGCCTTTGAGAAGACTTCTGAAATGTGGTGATGACATGACAGGTATAAAAGATTTTTCCCAAACATTTGTCCTAACAGAGCACATATTCCTCTGATACGACCTGTGTCTACAGCAGTGGTATCAAAACACATCGCCTCGATTTTTCCAACTGCCCCTTACTCTTCTACTTCAGAGAATACAGCTTTGGCTTGAGTGATCCCCATACTATTTTCAAGCTGAGGTACTCCTATCAATTGATCTTCTTCCCCACAGCTAATGAGAATAGCTAACTTCTCTACACGTTCTCTATTCAAAATATCTGGAAGTAGTTTTCCATCCCAGTGTAAAATGGCCTCTAAATCAGAATTTTAAAACCTATTTTTAATTACTGTATATACTCGAGCATAAGTGGACCCGAGTATAAACCAAGGCACCTAATTTTACCCCCCAAAAATGGGAAAATTAGGTTCCTCAAGTATAAGGCTAGCTAGACTGGGTAAAAAAAACAAAAATGCAATACTCACTTCGCAGCCGGCGTCTTTGTCCGCCATGTGATGGTCTCCCCGGCGGTGTGGCAAGCTGCTCTGTAATCCTCCCTGCTGGCTTCTCTCTGCTAAACGAGGTTTTGAATTCCCCAGCCATCAGCAAGTAAGCTCTGTGATTGGATCAAGCAACAGCCAATCAGAGCCTGCGCTCGATGAACCAATTACAGCCGTGCAGTGATGTCATTTACTGAATGGCTGTGAGTGATCGAGCGCCGGCTGTGATTTTTTTTTTTTAGCTAGTCTAGTCTAGCTTGAGGGGGCTTTTTCAGCATAAAAATGTTCTGAAAAAGTTGGCTTATACTCGAGTATATACGGTAGCCGGGCCCTTTCCTGTCGAAAATGTACTCCTACTTAAGGCTAAAATGTCTACATTTTCACCTAACGCCTTTGCAGTAGATGATATAATGCACACTGCTTCCCTGTCCAAAATATTACGTCTATCCAACAATAATGACAACCCTTTGGTCATTTCTTTAGTTCCTCATTTGCACTTGGCTCCTCTTCCTGATGTGTTCCTGGGATGTCCTCAAATTCAACTTGCGTCAGCTCCTCATCTTCTGATGAGCTGCTTAGAAGAAAGTCTAAGTCTATTTCTTTGTCGCCTCTAATAAAACGGCATTCAATTAAAAATATCTCAAATACGTGTTGTTAAAGTACAGATTAAAAAGGTGGAAAGGAAATATTAAAAAGGGAGCAAACACACCTACATGTTGTGATTTTTCCAATCTTGCGATCTGAGCTGATCTCTTCTCTTCGTTTTTCTGCTGGCACAAATTTCAAGTCAACTCCCATGCAGCCAAGACGTCCCTTTTGTGTTTGGAGTAACAAAAACGCCCTGTCTGCTTCAGCAGTATTGATGAGTGCATCCTGATGAGCAATATCGAAAAGGTCTTCAAGAGTTGACTTGAAGTCTTCCACCTTTTCATTTTGAGCTGCACTTGAAGTTCTATCCGCATTTTTTTGCAGTTTTCTCCACTGTTCATAAAGTTTTTCAAGCTTTGCAATACAATTAGAGATGAGCGAGCACGCTCGGATAAGTCAGTTACTCGAGCGAGCCTTGCTCTTCTCGAAGTAACTGCATTCTTGTCCGAGCCTGCCTGGGGGGGCGGCGGGGTGGAGAGAAAGAAATCTCTCTCACTCCCCCGCTATCCCCCGCTGCCCCATGAGCATGCTCGGACAAGAATGCAGTTGCTCGAGAAGAGCGAGACTCGAGTAACTGACTTATCCGAGCGTGCTCGCTCATCTCTAAATACAATCTTTTAAGTGTCTTGTTGGAATAGATTTCTCCAAGAATATTAATTCTTCTTGGATAGTAAGTCTTGAAGCTTCTTTGATGCTCCGTTTGACTTGGCGCATATTGTAAAACAAACTTTGCAGCACTTGAAATTTCGATGGTAACTTACTACCAGTAATTTCATGCATACCCGATCAAAAAAATCATGTTTTTATGCCTTAAACTCATGCTAGCTGCTGCTTTGGAAGACTAAGGTTCTAAATCCATTTTTACTCAAAGTCAAAACTGAAAAAAAAAAGCTTTATTGTTTTGAAATTCAAATATTGACTGCACTTCCTCACATTTGCCACACAAGTCCCCACCCCAAGAGCAGAAGGGAAGATATCTGGTATGGTTTTTCCCTTTGTCCTTTTAGAATGGGTCCCTTCCCTAAGAACAAGTAATATTTGTAAGCAATAACATTATCAATAAAATGAGACCATGATCAGGTCAAATAGGTCATGATCAGGACAAATAGTTTTAATTTTATAGAAGAACTGTGATTTTTTTTTTTACAAAAATTCCCTAAAACATAACTTCAAGGTTGATGAGGCGCGGGTTAATGTTATCCAACTGATCTGAAACTTTGGGAACCTCATTTTCTTACCAATTGGCAACTTTTAGGAGGGTACCCCAAAAGATATCGCAATAAAAGTTTTTCCCCATATACCCTGCAACCACCCTATGACATGCTGTGGGTTTTCATCTTGGGGTACCACCTCAAATGCTGAAAATGGCATTTGAGGCAAAACCATATGTTTTAATTTGTGAAACAGAAACCACTTTTTATGTTTAAACAGCGAACTCAGACGTGTTTTTTTTTTTATGTGGATTCCACTTCTATAAACCCCGGAAGAAATCCATGACTAAGGTTTCTTTCCCTGGAGCGTATATCATCCGGCCCTGATATACGCTGTGATTTGATGCATCAGATTCCAATGCATCAGACCACATGGCCGTATTTCTGAGATGCAAAAGCGCCAGGCCAGCCCAATATAGCGCCGGGCCTTTTTTATGTCGGGCCCAAAAGATAGTCCTGGAACTATCTTTTGGGCTGGAATACGTCGGCCGCTGCATGTGCTCCTCCTACTAAACACCCTCCCTCTGCTCTTCTTCCCCCGTGCAGGATCACCATTCTGCTCCTCCCTACTGGCTCTCGGCAATGGGAGGGGGCGGGGCGGAGCTAAGCACCATCCCGTATCCTCCCATTGCTGGCTGTGGACAAGGGGCGGGACGTGAGCGGAGCTAAGCTCCAGCCCCTTGTCTACAGTGATAAATGGGAGAAGGCTGTGCCCCGCCGCCTCCCATTGCAAAGAAAGAGCGGGGAGGAGAAGAATTGTGAGCCTGCAATGGGGAGGGAGGGAAAAGGGGCGGCGGCATGGTAGTCTTGGCGTATATGCGCCGTGACCCATGCCATCTGAATGGGCGCACAAACGCTTGATTTGTGCGCCCGTTCACCAATTTTATCTTAAGCCTAAGTCGCATATTTTGCTGCAGATACACAAACGGATTTAGTTCTTGTAATTTCTGATGAACATCCATGCAGAATCGTGTCGAAAGTTCCACAAATGGATTTTGCCCAATGACAGGGCTAAATCCGTGTGTTAATCCGCAGCAAAATATGTGGCACTAAATTCGAGGCTTAGCCATGCTTTTTTATCTTTATCAACATACTGCTTTTTCCAGCAATACGGGCTTTAAGTCCTTGAGGGAGAAATCTTTTTTGTATGAAACTGTAGGAGATTTCCATCAGGAGGATTACTGAGAGAAAGCTCAGATATACTATATACTTTTAATGGATGCCACTTACTGTTTTTGTCACCCATGGGTTGCCATTGTAAAATAATGCATACCATGCAGTACTACAAGACGCCCGCGGATCATGCTATGAAAAGCTTTCCATAGGCTAACTATGGAAAGCGCAGCCCAACATCCATGAGCGGAGAATCATAGCGATTCTCCGCTCATGGGATTAAAATTGTGGCTTGCTGCGATTCTCCGCTGTGCACCTATCTATTAGATAGGCTCATCGCGGAGACCTGTTGGTGTTCCCCCCTCCTCCCCCGCATCGGAATATCGTTAGCGATATCCCGTCATGGCCGTGGACAGGGAGCCTTAGGCTGGGGGTTTTCAGAATTCATTCACATTGGACACTTCCTCGTACGGCACCAGCCTACTCAACCAAGATCCAATGCTGCAAGTGTTCAGTGCATCTAATTGGCTGAATATTGCTGGTAAATTCCAATTATGTAGATGCATTTAAAATTGAGTGGTCTTTTTACATTACAAGAAACCCTGTTTGTGGAATCTCGAATGGCCCATTTACATGGGAAGATCATTATTCAAAATTGTTCAAATTCCACTGTCTTGCAGACTTTGAACAATAGTTGTCGGGTGTAAATGCATGCAGCGACTAAATGAGAATGTACCGTATAGACCGGCGTATAAGGCGACGGGGCGTATAAGACGACCCCCCAACTGTCACCTTATATGCCGGTATACAGTGGAGAAAAAAAAATAATTCATTACTCACCTCCCACGGCGTTCTGTCGCGCTCCGGCAGGATGTCGCTCGCTCCGGCAGGCTGTCGCTCGCTCCTCGTCCCCGGCGCAGCATAGCTTTCTGAATGCGGGGCTTGAAATCCCCGCTTCCAGAAAGCTAATACACACGCCGGCAGCCATGACATCATTGAATGGCTGTGATTGGCTAAAGCACACGTGGCTTCAGCCAATCACACTATTCAATGACATCATTGAATGGGTGTGATTGCTAACACGTGCGCCTTCAGCCAATCACAGCCATTCAATGATGTCATTGAATAGTGTGATTGGCTGAAGCCACGTGTGCTTTAGCCAATCACAGCCATTCAATGATGTCATGGCTGCCGGCGTGTGTATTAGCTTTCTGGAAGCGGGGATTTCAAGCCCCGCATTCAGAAAGCTATGCTGCGCCGGGGACGAGGAGCGAGCGACAGCCTGCCGGAGCGAGCGACATCCTGCCGGAGCGCGACAGAACGCCGTGGGAGGTGAGTAATACATTTTTTTTTTTTGTATTACCGGCGCATAAGACGACCCCCGACTGCAGAGCAGATTTTTCGGGGTTCAAAAGTCGTCTTATACGCCGGTATATACGGTAATACAGCAGTTGTTCACTTCTGAATGACTCTCTTTAAAGTAGACGGAGGCGAGCGGGGGAAGAATGCTTCCCGGACCGCTCCATGTCCACGCCGGCAGCGCTCCAGCATCACTGTGATGAGCTGCCGGGCTTTGATTGTCCAACAGCTCGTCCCGTGTAATTGGGGCATAATACAAAAGTATTCTTCACAAATTACTTCAGTACTCATTTAGTTACTTATTAAGCTACAGTCACATTGATCTAATACCAATGGGGAAGACTGTTATATGTAAATAAAGTGATAATGAGCTGAAATGGTGTGAAAACCAGCGGGTGGCAGTGTGATACAGAATAATAGTAATGTGACATTTTGATTGTAATAAGTCATGAACAGTGACACAGTATTGACGTATTTGGTAAGAATGAAGTATATCGAGAACTTTTATAAATAATAAATGGGATATGAATAATTCTGTAGTCCATATAGTCATAACTTTAAAATGTATTATTTTAATGCTGCAAGGTGTCATCTACTTCATTTTTGCATCTTGTATCTCTCATTTTAATGAGTTGGTAAGTGATAGATAGGAGAGCTCATTTTCACAAGAATTGCATGGCTTGTGTTAGAGGGTTGTCATGCAGCTTACTGGAGATAAGGTTGAATCCACTGCAGATATTAGTGTATCTTGACGCCTCCAGGAAGTCCTGGTGGAGTCAAGATTGACAGGGAGTGACGCTCCCTGTACCTGATTGGCTGCAGAGCAGCCTTGCAAATAGGTCCTGCAAGGGCACTAAAAGTGCAGGCAAAAAACATTCAGTGTGATGAATCAAGTTTTTTTTAAAGCGCACAACAAGAGCCACAGCCACCCAATTTGAGTTTCACATACCGGCCACTACATGGTCGCTGGGACACAGACTGTTATGCAGGACCACAGCCCCCCCCCAACCTCTTGCGGCTTTCCCAACGGCCGCTGCAGCCTCAGTAGGAACAGACCATGCTATGCTGGAGCACACGTTGGCGGCCTTCCCCTCCACACCTCAGGCGGCTTTCCCTGCGGCCGATGGGCGCTGCAGGCTCAGTGGGAACAGAGACTGCTATGCAGCAGCAGACGCCGGCGGCCTTCCCCCCACACCTCAGGTGGATTTCTCGGTGCCCGAGCAGTAGCGCTGACAGCGGTAGCTCTCAGCGGAGGACCGGGCGGCAGGGATCTGACTGTGCCACCAGCAGAGCACAAGCATTCAGCGTGCCAGCTGTTAGCGGTGAAGCGGCGTCCACGGAGGAGAGAGCCACGATGGAGGAGCAGAAACGCTGAAAGTGGCAGCTGTCAGCTGGCAACAGGGAGCACACTGTTTCAGCGGCAGAACAGAAGCTGTGAGGGCGGCAGCTGTGAGCAGGGGACCTTAGGGTGAGGGTAAGATAACTTGTGAGGCTTACATTATTACATTTTAATGCTGCCATGTTACAGCCCTAACATGGCAGCATTTATGCACACTGTCCTGCTAGGACCTTCGTGCCTTGACCCAATCGGGAGCTAGGGGTGTGAGAGGGGCGTTCATCCTGTCAAAACCCTAGCTTCCGGTGGCATCAAGGTACACTAATACCTCCACTGCGATAGTACGGATTTGGCAACGGTCTAAAGCAGGCAGTGCTGTCTAAAGTTCCTTTTACACACAACGATTCTTGCTCAAAATTCATTTAGATGGCTGAAAATAAGCGATTTTTTTTGCTTTTAAAGATGATCATTTAAACCTTACGATTATCGCTAGAAATAGGCGTGCCATCTTGGCATTTCAGGTGTTCGGTGTGTCGCCTGGTAGCGTTTACATGTAAAGATAAGTGGACAATTGTTTTATAGAACAGCATGTGCATTTGCGATGAAAAAAACATTGTTATTGTGCAAGTGTAAATTAATGATTGAAAGTAGGTGGCTGTGCATAGTTTGTGTGCAAAAAAACCAAGGAGCTTTGTGAATTGACATTTGGAAGAATCTCTAGGTGACCGCTTTAGGCGTTTTCTGAATCGGCATTGTGAAAGAATCAGTAGGTGGTTGGTTTGAGTAAATAGAAGACAAGGAGTTCTGTGAATTGTCATTTGAAGCGTTTACTATCAGGAATCTTTAGTCAGAAGAAGTAGCGAAACCAGCTGGCGTCCAAAGATAAATCCTTGATGTAGATGCCGTAACTTCAGCATGCAAAATAAAAGATGGCGAATGTATTTTTGATCCTTTTTGTAGCTTCTTCAGTGCGCGTCAGAACACCGCTGATTTACCAGCCAATGGTGGAGCACTAGGAGGGCATGTAAAAGTAGTTGCTTTGTTGTCCCGACAGCCAATCGCTGTGCCTTTTTGCATGCAAGCAAGTAAGCCTCGCCAAATGATAACCCCTCCCCATGAATCGCTGAACGACTGAATGATCGTAATTTAAACCAAGTGAACAGCCAAGTAATGGTTTTTAATGCGGGGGCTAAAAGTCAGCGGTGAATGAATAATAAACGGAAAATGCACGACTGCCCGCGTTTACACATAATTTTGAACGATAATTGTTCCATCTTAAAGGGCCTTAAGATATTAGGAGTTCTTCACTCTAGAACCTCCACAAGCAGGTATTGTCTATTCCCACAGGGAATTCGCAGGTTGCAACCCCGGAGTTGCCTCTGTTAGCAATGGCTGATGTGTAGGTAGGCAGAGAACACTGATTCATTGCAATGAAGGCAACAGACAAGAATTGTGGTCAGGCTGGCAAATGTCAAGGGTAGGAGGTATGCATTCATTAGACCTGTGTTGAGCAGCATACCAAGGGTAATGTGGGGGGTCTGGAACGCAGACCGTAATGCGAATGTTGCCTGTATCCAAATTAAGAGGAAATATTATATAGAGTACTCATAGAGAACCATAATTAACCACTACACAGACCGTCTAGTGATCAGAATGAATTCTGTTTATTGTTGTACATTGCTAGTTTATATGTAAGTTGGAAAGAAGGCGTTTCCAATACCTAGTTTCATTCTACTTTTGCTGACCAAACCCTCATTCCAACAGATTACAATAGGGCTGTAAATCAAAAGCCTTTTAAACAAAAGGTATCAACAAAGCTGTTTGAACTATACATAAAACAATTACATGTGATAATAAAGGTTGTCTCCTGGCTGGCTGAGTACCTACTTAATCAGAATGTAATCTTAAAGATCCATCAACAATTTGCACATCAAAAGAGGGGACATTGTTTCTAGTTTTCACATAGACAAAACTGGTTCGGCCACCTACTCGGGAGTCAGCACAGAGTTGGTATTCAGTAAGATAACTGAATAAAATCTAATTAATCATACATTTAGTATTTTAAAATCAATATTCAAATAAACGCTTGAATATACCTTTTTTTACATATGATTCTATATCCAAATTCTACTAGCAACTTCCGGAATGTTTTACATATAATACATAACATTATATAACCAAATAACTAATGTCAGATTTATTACACTGTTTCCTTATCTTTCTTATGTTAGGTTATTGATTAATAATGATTGACCCCTATCATTCCCCCATTTGGACATCAGAGCCACCATTATCTCCTGGTTCTGTCACCCATAGGTGCCGGGTTCCCAGGTAGGAATGGTGCACTCTATGTCCATCAAGATATGAAGACATAATATCAAATATTGCAAGTCAATCAAGTTTACAATACAGTAATCTTAGATTTATCAACATCAATATCGTCATCGTCATATTAGACACTTAAAGGGGTGTATTTTTGGGTATGTCTCAAAAAGTCTCTACAGGAGTGGGGACAGATAATAGACAAGTCCGCAAAATGTCCTTTCCACTCCTGAGGTTGGGCATACACATGTGGGAAATATTTGCCCATCCAGTCCATCGCTTCTCCATGTGGATCGTTCGTAGTGGTGTTTCCCAATAAGAAGACAGTCCAATAAGACAAATGCAAAAGTCAAAATCAAAATGTCCATTACCTCCCCCACCCAAACAACGCCGGGATCCCACCCATCACTTTTCCTCTGGCTCGGGAACTTTCTTGCAGTGGGAGGCATGTATCCACTTTTACAGAAGTAGGCGTTGACAACAGAACTTGGTATTGTCCGTCAAACCTTGGGTCCAAGGCCTTTATTACGTGTCTTTTTGCGACCACCCAATCTCCAGGTGGCAAGAAATGAGTCCCCTCTAGGTTGTCAGGGTCTGGAATTGGGGAAAACACTAGATCGGGTGTTATTTTCAGTTTACGACATAGTTCTTGTACATATTCAATAACCTTATCACACCCCCGCTGTAGGGCCTGTGGATGGTACAGGCCTAATCTTGGCATAGAGCCAAACAACACTTCTTTTAACTTAAGCATCTCATTTCAGTTCTTTCAACTTTGTTAAACTCTGCGGGTGGTATGGAGTGTAAAACGCTTGTTCCACCCCAAGGCTGACATCACCTCTCGCATCACTTAACCTGTAAATTGTGTACCTGTCACTCTCAATTGTCTCTAGTACCCCAAATCTACATACAAGTTCTAACACAAGTTTAGCCACTGTACATTGTGCGGTGGCTTTGAACAGGTCCACGCACACAAGGACGTACTCATACCTGCCTGATTTGGGAAGCTGGATGTAATCGATTTGTAATCTCTGAATAGGATACAGTGGTCACTTCACATGCCTTCACATATGCCTTCGCCAACCTGTCCAACCCTGGAGCATACTATACCTTGTCCACAACAGAAACCATGGCATTCCGAGAGGCATGCACTTTCCCGTGAGCTAGGACGGCGAGGTGGGTGTAGGCAGCCACTGGTCATCTACGTCCCGTAGGACGCCAAATCCCAAATCAACAAGAGTGGTGGGACCAAGATCCAACTTACAGCACAAGGGGTCTTGCGTCCTGTCCTAGGAGAGCTGCAGCCTTGGCTGCCCTATCCCCTTGTTCTCTGGTGACTGCCCCTGCGTGTGTGCTTTAACCTTTATTATGGCCACCTGTCCTGGCAACATGATAGCTTAATGGGCTTGCCTTGTGCCGTGAGAAAGCTCCTGGACCGCCAGATGGGTCCATAATCGTGTGCAGTACCAAAGGCGTACCTGGAATCAGTGTAGATGTTAGCAGTGGTAGCTTTTTCAATCGTACAGGCCTCAGTTCCTGCGCTGACATGTGTGGCGGCAGTGGCTTTTGTACAAGCATCTCATTCAGTGTGACTACTTCAAAACCTGTTACAAACCTTCCTTTGTCATTCAGGTATCTAGATCCATCCACAAACATTTCAAGGTGGGGGTTTAGGAGGGGTTTGTCAGTGACATGTGCGAACCCAGCTGTCACAATCATGCTGGTGTTCTGCATCAAAGGCCTCCTCTTCATCATCAGTCAGAGAATTTGCAAAAAGCTGGTCCTCTGTACTTACTCCCCCATTTGAATCAGTGTCACCTAATGGCAATAAGGTGGCCGGATTCAAAGTGGTGCAACGTTGAAATGAGACATTGGATGAAGAGTGTACTGCAAGTTCCATTTTGACCTGTCTAGCGAGGGACAGATGTCTACGGCTTACCTGTGTCAGAATTCCATGTATGTCATGTGGGGTGTAGATCACCATGGTGTGATCTAAGAAGTTTCTCTTTGCTGGCTTTGCAGCCATTCTACTCTGATGGAGGAAACACAAAAGGCTTAGTGATGCATTGAGGTAACTATTTGTGTCAGCAGTACATAAAAGTAAATTAAAAACAAATCATCAACATATTACAAGAGGGCGGTGCCCTCGCGAATTGGCCAGGCGTCTAATACCAGTTTCATGCATCTGGTGAACTGGTATTGGGCTATTCTGTGCCCCTTGTGGCAGCACTATCCAACAGTACTGCTTTCCTCTGAAATTAAATACAAACAAATACAGACAGTCTGTCGAGGTCCGTCTGACTGGTAGCCCAAAGGCTCGAAGGAACGACACTAAGAACTTGTTTCTCTGCGTGCGTAAGAGTGAAGACAGGGAGAGGTGTCGCTAGGTCTGCTGCCATCCGACCGAAGGTCGGGTGACTTTCAGACCTGGGGTGTATACGAGCCTCACCGGACGAGTGAAGTTCGATACAAGATCCCAAGGATCCCATCATTTCGGTTCCCAATATGCTTTCAGGACTTTCCAGTACAAGGAAGCGCATGAGGCATCGTGACCCTTTAAACATTACCTCTAGTGGTTCAGTTTCTGCCAGCTGAATCGGCATTCCTGAAACCCCTTGCACCAATTACTGCTAGACAAACAGGCTGGTATTCTATTTAAAATAGATCAGAACCTTGTTGCAAAAAAAAAAAAATATATAAAAATTAAATTTAAAAATTTTGAAATTGCTGACCTGCAATACCTGGATCACCTATGTCAGATATCCAGTTCCTTGTGCTAAGCAATGACTCAGGAATTGGAGTTTGTCTTGGAGGTGGCTTACTATTTGTCAGGACCTGCGGAAAGCTGAGTTTCTGCAGTAGCTATCAAGACAAATACATGAGCCGGATCTACCAAGAGAGCAGTTAGTTTACAAACCTCCTCTGAACTGTCACTTGAGGTCTCAACCCGTACCGATCCATCCGGTGAAAATTTGATGGATGCAGATAAGGCTTGTAAGATATTAGTACAAATAACAGACATGAATTACAACAAGGAAGAATAATCCACAAACATGTATTCATATTGGAATATGATATTCTTTAAGCAAATTCATTATTAATCTGATCCTGCCTGCAATGTCTCATCAAATTTGAGAAGGGAAAAAATTTCCTAACTGCCCAAGCTCCTCACCCCCTCCTTTTGTAGACAAAAGAAGGATGAAACATTACCTACTTTTACATTATCTAGCTCCACCCCTTCGATGCTGGTCGTTTGCATGTCTCTCCTACAGAACATTCTCTCAGAGACAGTGCAGTACTAACAGCATTTAGCAGTGATATAGACGTCCAACCAATCACAGAACTGACATTTACACAAAAAGCAAAAAAAAAAAATATATATATATCTTAAAATCCCTATGTTCTCTATTTTTAAGACCGTATAATTCACATAATTCATTACAAGTTTCTTATTTCATCAGCGTCTTTCTTCCTTTCTATGACACTGAATTTTATCTCTATGAAACAATAGCTAAGATATTAATAAGCAACTAAAACATTCAGACTTCAAACAGCATTAATTATTAGTAATTACTAGACGTATACTTCTCTCCTAGGCTGGTCTGTGTTGAGGGTGGAGGAACACCTCTTCCTATTGTTCTTCCCTCCCATCTCCTTACATCACCTAGCTCCACCCCCTGTGGTCTGGCTCAGCATTTGGTCTTTCTTGCCTCATTTAGTTTCTAGCCACCGGACAGTATACACCATATAACACAAGTATCTCATGTGAAGTAGAAACTGGGATTGTATTTACTGTTCATAGAACTTCCCATATTGAACAAAGTATATATATATATTTAATATAATACAACATAGGGGCTTTTTCTTGTGCAGCCAAATATAACTAATTCTCAATTCACATTTCTTTGCAAAGACAAGTAGGCCCTCTAGTCTACAGAGAAACTTCTCCAGACAGATAGCAAAGCTGTATAACAGGTTCCACTGCCTGTGACCATCTTCTATTGTGTGTAAATAACCTGGGCTGACTATTTAAGATTAACCCAGAATGTAATACACTTGCCCCCACCTTACAAAAACTGCAAATTCACACTCACTAAGGGTTTTTTTTTGTATACGGACTGATAATATGTGAAGTAGAAATTGGGATTGTATTTACTGTACACCAGACTTCCAATAATGAGCGAATTATGTATAGATAAGAAAAACTCTTAGTACCGCGGTTTTTACACGATTCGCTCAGAATAGGCTACCCAATGACAAACACAATACAACTTATGCCCATTTCTACCCACATACTGATATTCACCACTCCAGATAGCAACTATTATCACCGTTCATTGTTAAACCTTCTACCTTTCCTTAACTCATTGACTTGCTTTTTTTCTTTACTATAACCTTCAGCTAAAATTGCTTACATCAACTTTACACTCAGGAAAAAAAACAAAAAAAACCACCCAGTATATATATACTTCATTGTTCTTTTGAACCCCCACAGATGTGAGTGGGGTATAACTTTCTTACACTTAGAAATTAGACATTACAAGAACACTAAGACGTACAACAAAGATTAGTTTACATAACAACAAGACTTACAAGACAAACGATAGTGGTTTTCATTGGGACAGATTCGGGCGATGCGGTGCGTTGTCGCCGCTGGGAGTGGTGCCCTGATCTGTCTCCTGATCATGAGGTTTCTTGGGACAAGGGCAATTCTTGGCCAGGTGGCCATTCTTGCGGCAATTATAACACTTACGTATTCCTCTGTTGGGTCTGTCCTGGAACTGCACCTTCCCCCCTTGGTTGCTATAGTATTTAACCGCCGCTACAGGGCGCTTCTCATCCATAGCAAACCCTACTGCCTTTTTATACAAGTCCATGGGCTTGGCTTGTCACCAGCCGGGGGTACATGCCTTTACTTTATCTGCCAATGATGGGCCGATGCCTTGCATGAACACCTCACACATCATTGGGTAGTACACTTCATCTGCACAGAGGGTGAAACCAATGTCCCTAGCCTTCGTTCCCAGCCTACCAAAATAACATTCAATAGTTTCATTCTTTTCCCGTCTACACATAGTTAAAGCCATTTGTCTTCGTAAAGGGTTTTGTTGTCCGCACCTAGGACAATCCCGACAGTCAAGAAGAATGTCGGAGCTGTCCGCGGTTGGTAGGACCGGGTACATCCTAGCCGGGTTTGGCACCGGGGGTGAGTACACAAGTATGCCGTCATCCCTCGGTGCACAATCCCATTGTTCTACATTTACATTTTTGCTATATCTTATTATGGCCTCTACTCCTTTTTCTAGACCGGCGTTTCTGATATCTTTCATGCTTTTTCCCGTACTATTGCCAGAACCCATAGTTAAAGGTTCCCGCTTTTCTAAGTCCTATCTTTCTATATTTTATATCCCTATTTGTCACCCAGACCTCTATTTGTCACCCAGACCTCTATTTGTCACCCAGACTTCTATTTGTCACCCAGACCTCTATTTGTCACCCAGACTTCTATTTGTCACCCAGACCTCTATTTGTCACCCAGACCTCTATTTGTCACCCAGACTTCTATTTGTCACCCAGACCTCTATTTGTCACCCAGACCTCTATTTGTCACCCAGACTTCTATTTGTCACCCAGACCTCTATTTGTCACCCAGACCCCTATTTGTCACCCAGACCTCTATTTGTCACCCAGACCTCTATTTGTCAGGGAACTTCTGGTGATATTATAACAGACTTAGTAAAAGCAAATTATGGCTAACATGACACAGACTATCAACGTACAGATTTCAACAATTACTACAGGCAACATGGCAATATACACACAAGGGTTCTTCCGTCTAGCACGGTCACTAAGAACACCGTAAATAACAGGCAGAAGCGTCCTATATAACATACAGCAACTCACCCCCTGTCGACACGAGGACTGAATGAAGTCAGGAGAGCCCAGAGCTTGAGTGGCAAGTCAAGAGCTTACCGTATACCGGTGTTTTGTAGATCTGGGGTCCCGTGGCCTCTCGTCCGGCTGGTCGGCAGGTAGTGTAGTCAGGTATCGGCTGCAGGTAAGGAGTTAGCTTCTGCCCCACGTTGGGCGCCAAATAAACTGTGGGGGGTCTGGAACGCAGACCGTAATGCGAATGTTGCCTGTATCCAAATTAAGAGGAAATATTATATAGAGTACTCATAGAGAACCATAATTAACCACTACACAGACCGTCTAGTGATCAGAATGAATTCTGTTTATTGTTGTACATTGCTAGTTTATATGTAAGTTGGAAAGAAGGCGTTTCCAATACCTAGTTTCATTCTACTTTTGCTGACCAAACCCTCATTCCAACAGATTACAATAGGGCTGTAAATCAAAAGCCTTTTAAACAAAAGGTATCAACAAAGCTGTTTGAACTATACATAAAACAATTACATGTGATAATAAAGGTTGTCTCCTGGCTGGCTGAGTACCTACTTAATCAGAATGTAATCTTAAAGATCCATCAACAATTTGCACATCAAAAGAGGGGACATTGTTTCTAGTTTTCACATAGACAAAACTGGTTCGGCCACCTACTCGGGAGTCAGCACAGAGTTGGTATTCAGTAAGATAACTGAATAAAATCTAATTAATCATACATTTAGTATTTTAAAATCAATATTCAAATAAACGCTTGAATATACCTTTTTTTACATATGATTCTATATCCAAATTCTACTAGCAACTTCCGGAATGTTTTACATATAATACATAACATTATATAACCAAATAACTAATGTCAGATTTATTACACTGTTTCCTTATCTTTCTTATGTTAGGTTATTGATTAATAATGATTGACCCCTATCAGTAATATATAGGAAACAAGTAGAGAGATCTGTAATTCAGGCAAATTAGCAGATTGATGTATAGTTTTGTTAGAAGATATTAAAGGGGTTTTCTGGGACTAAACTATGGATGAGGTCAGCAATAGTTGATTGGTAGGGCTCTGCTGCTCAGGGTCCCCACCGATCAGCTAACTGAAAAGGCTACAGTCTCTTCTCAGGCATCTGACGTGATGTTCATCTGTCACATGGTCGGAAAGCAGTGTAGTCCCATTCCAGTACTATTTTCCTTCCCAGAGATATCTGATTACCAAAAACCCAAATGCTGGTCCGGGCAAGTCACCCATGGAAAAGGAAGTGTTGGAGCCAATCTAAAAGATGGTCTTGGTTCCAGTGGAAAGACAGGATGAGGAGAAAGATTATTACGTTCCTCTTTTTTTAGCAAAAAATCTCTTTGGTGCTTTTCTTTTACAAAAAAATGTAACTTAAAACCAAAAATATTATACCAGGTGAAGAAAACACCCAAACACGGTCCTCTTCCAAGGAAGAACATTGGATTTATAGCTCTTTATTGATTTTTATTTATTTCTTTAATTCATTCATGATGTAGCTATCACAGTATATATATAAAGGAGCTAGTGTTACCTTGGTTAGTTATTTATTTCTGTGTTAAACACCCAGCCTCTTTTTCCTTAGATGATCATGTGATCTCAGTTTTGTCCAGCTCAGATGTACTTGGGGTCATGATCTTTGAAACTAGTCAATTATGGTGGGCTTGGCTTACTAACTATGGTGGCATCAGCATAGTCTCACAGCTCCTTAGCTGACTAGCAAGATTATGTTCTACTACAGCTCATCCAACATCTCCATTGGTGCTAAAAACAAGCCCTGAAACCCACTGGACACTTTACCGCTGCCGCCTCTGTCCATCACCCTGGATGTGTTTCTTTCTGAGTAATCCCACGCGGCTTCTGAGGTGGCCAACATTGCAGCAGCCTCCATGTGTGCCCAGCAGCGCTTCCTAAGCTCTCCCACCTGGCCTCTGCAGGCCTCTGTTAAATGCCCAGTTTTCTCAGGTGCGCTAGCGTCAGGCTCTTTGGATGTCCCAGGATCTTCTGCAGTGGCACCTGAGACTCCCAGTCCTCCTCAGCGCGAAACTGCACCAGACTGGAGCAATGTGTCAGCCATCTCTTCTCCTGTTTAGCAACAGATACTAACTGCCTCTGATCCCACGACAGAAACTCATTACACTGATGCTGCTCCTGGAACTGAGCCTGCTGTAGGAGCTTCTGTGCAGTGTGCCTCTGCAAACAGCTCTGCCTCTATGACAGGAGTATCCTGCTCCAGTTGAGTTTATACTCCAGCACCCCTTTGCTCAGTGCTTCTCCACAGCATCCTCTAGTGATACACCAATATCAAAGTCCGTGGGGCTCTGGAGTCCTCTGGTGAGAACCTGAGGCTGATCCTTCAAAACATATTTTGCAGTATTTTGAGCAATCCATCTGCTACCTCAATCAAAATGGTCAGAGTTCACCGAGCCTTGTTCCCTAAAACATCAGGGGCCTCCCGCAAGACACTATCTGTTTTGTCTGGTCTTTGCTGTAAAAGAGGAGATCATCAATAAAACGTGGGAGTAATCACTTAATTTAGGTGATACTTAACTTGTATCTTAGCCTTATCAATCAGGTTTCCTCATTATTATTCAATGCATGGGAGAAGAAAACAATGAGAAACACTCAAGTGATGTTTATAAGTGTTTTATCATTGCATAGTTTACTGTATATAGCAAATTTCTAGAACTTGTCATAAGGTGATGACAAGCTGCTGCACCCCCTCAACAGCCAATCAAAATCGAATAAGCATTTCATAGCGAATCCTAATCAGTTTACAACCTTGTGCACATGCATGTATTATATAGCTTGCAAAAACAGAAAATTATTTTACAAAGTATTCTGTTGCAAACACAACAATCCTTGAAAAAGACTCATCCAGTACATAAACAAGAAAGAATGTCGAAATATCTAGAATCATAAGTACAAGGACATTTGCTTGTAAGGAAAATAATATGTATTTTTCTACTGCTGACCTGCTGCTTTGTGAATTGTGAAGGCACAAATGTGTTTTAACACTATTATGCTTAAGTTGGGGCTTATTCACAGATACAGGTGTCCTGCATTGTCATTGCCTATGATCACTAATACAAGCGATAAGGCATTGCAGACAGAAGTCCTGCAATGCCTTATCATAGCAATCATAGGTGCTATTGTACAAGTCCCCTACAAGGACACATAAAGTGTAAAAAAGAAAAAAAAGATAAAAATAATGTAGAAAATGTAAAAAAAAAGTAAAAAAAACCTTTTTGTGCTTTTTCCCATATTAGTGTAAAAAAATGTAAAAAAAATTTGAAATCCCACATATTTAGTATCGTTGTATACGTAATGATACGTACAATAAATTGAACACGCTTTTTCTCCTGCACAGCGAAATGCGTAAATAAAAAAATAAAAAAAGTT
Organism: Eleutherodactylus coqui; assembly: GCF_035609145.1. Taxonomy (NCBI): domain Eukaryota; kingdom Metazoa; phylum Chordata; class Amphibia; order Anura; family Eleutherodactylidae; genus Eleutherodactylus; species Eleutherodactylus coqui. Next base: position 83,263,549 of record NC_089845.1, on the reverse strand, counting down.
ATAGGACTTTGAATGCAACGATTTAGGGAAAAAAAATCTCCAAAAAAAGGGGTTTTATTGCGGAGAAGCGGAAAACCCTCAAAAAAAAAAAAAAAATTTGCTATCTTTGTAATCGTACCGGCCTGCAAAAAAAATGGATTTCAACTTTTATGCTGCATGATTAAGGCCGGCTGCACACGGCCGTGATGGACTCCGCCGTGAAATTCCACGGCGGAGCCCGTCACGGCGCCCCCCAAGAGACCCCATACTTACCTGCGGATCCAGCGTCCTCGCTCCCACATGACGCTTCCCCGCCCACCTCCGCCGTGTCATGCGCCACGCCCACCGTGTCACATGACGCAGCCGGCCGTGTCATATGACACGGCGGCGGTGGGCGGGGAAGATAGTGTGAACGGACGGCTTCCATTGACTGCAATGGAAGCCGTCCGCGTGTACACCCGCGGCAAATAGAGCATGCCGCGGGTGAGGACGGGTGAATTCACGTTGCGGAATTCCGCGGTGGCATTCCGCACCGTGAACCCTGAGCTATTAGGTTCAATAGAACCTAATAGCTGCGGACAACGCAACGGACTTTTGCCGCGAATTACGCAGTGGAAATCCGTTCGTGGGGAGGCCTAACACTGTAAAAAAAAGTCACAAAAAACAATAGCAGAATTGATGGGTTTTCTCTCCCTGCAATCATAAAAGAATTTTGTAAAAGTTTCACAATATAGTCTTAAGTACCCAAAAATGGCATCAATAAAAACTACAGTTTGCGACATAAAAACAAGCCCTTATACAGCCGTGTCGTCAGAAAAATAAAAAAGTTATAGCTTTTGAAAATCCTCCAAAAATCGTTGTCCTTAAGCCCAAAATAGGCGATGTCCTTAGGGGGTTAAAAAACCTTGCATGGCACTCACATGCCATGCAGTGTGCATGCGAGTGTGATGTTTCACATTGAAATCCTTGGGAGACATTTGTGATCTTTTGACGCATGTAAAACACGCGCCTTAGAATCGCAATTCCACAGAAGTGATGCGAGGCATTTTTTAATGAAAAACGCTCAGCACCAACGTGAAAAACACACGTTGGCAAGCACAATATTGGGCCATGTGAATTCAGCCTTAGGGCGCCCACCCACTGGCGTTTGCGTTTTCCGCGGGTTTTTCGCGGCGTTTTCGCGGCTTTTCCGTTAATTTCCATTGACATTCATGGGTGCATTAGGAGAAAAATAAGGACACATATGCAACTGACAGTTCCTATGTTAAAAACGCAAACGCAACGCAAAAAAAACGCCAGTGGACAGGAACACATGTTATCTCTATGCCTGTGCAGGAAAAACGCAAAACGCAGGTAAAAAAACGCCAGTGGGTGGGCGCCCTTACTCTTACAAGCACATCTCTAAAAACACCTGTCACATGAAGGTGCTCCTATTTGACTCTATCAGGATCTTTCCTGCAACGTCGCCAAGTCCTATGTCCACTCCTCCTCCACCTGTTGAAAGAACATGCTATATAATCATAATAAGGGCGAGCACCCACTGGCGTTTGCGTTTTCCGCGGGGAAAAAACGCAGCGTTTTCGCCGCGTTTCCCGTGGTTTTTCCGCCCGTTTTCCGCGGCGTTTTTCGCGGCGTTTTCGCGGCTTTTCTATTAATTTCCATGGAGAAAAATAAGGACACATATGCAACTGACAGCTCCTATGTTAAAAACGCAAACGCAACGCAAAAAAAACGCCAGTGGACAGGAACACATGTTATCTCTATGCCTGTGCAGGAAAAACGCAAAACGCAAAACGCAGGTAAAAAACGCCAGTGGGTGCTCGCCCTAAATCTTTATTTGTATAGCACCAACTTATTCTGCAGCGCTTATATCTTATTCCTTTCAGTCTCACGGCACATAAAGATATTAAAGCTTACCGCTATCGGAACCCAGTGGACTGGGGCATCCCCTGTGCAGCCTACCAACTCTATCCCCCGCAGCTTATGGATTAATCCTTCCCTAACCAAACACCACTCCTGGAACCAACGTGGCTCCCCGCTCGCCCAACGAAGAGGAGACCTACATAATTAATTTCTCCTTGTTTTTCCTCTCACCTCTTTCTCTCCCTCCTTTTTTGTTTTAGGCTTCTCTTACCTCCTATGTATTTCCTCTCCTTCTGCAGTGACCTGACATAACTCTTCCCTGATTGTCCTGCCCCCCTCTTTTTTTTGTTAGGTTCCTCTTCACTCTTGCATACTTTCTCTTGCTCTGGACTGACATATCTGTATTGCTAGCCGGCCCCGAGCTTTTTGATTTTCTCCTTCTAAATGCCGGTATTGTTCCTCTTGAGAGAAGCCCTTTTGTGTACTTTCCATATTTTCTTAATGTAGTATAGCTTCTTTTCTCCCTCATTAATTGCAAGGCCTTCTCAAGATGGATCTAACGCCATGTGTAATGTTAACCAGTTCTTTGTTCCTGTTTAATCTACAATACTTTTCTTATGTATTTTTTTGGGATCGTACAGTCTCTGTCATGGTCTCTTGATTTTCTATTTCCCGAGAAGCAGACTGGCATCATCCCCTCCTTACCAAGTACAGGCTGGGTATTCTCTACTGTCTACATGGTATTACATTCGTGACCTTTCCCTGACAATTGACAGTCATGATTAAACTTGTATCTCTAAATGTTAAACGGCCCTCAAGAACCAATCAGAGCCAGCACTCGATGTATCAATCACAGCCATTTAATGAATGCTCTGATTGGCTAAGCCGCAGTGCTCAAGAACCAATCAGAGCAATCTCTTGCTGGAGGAAGGGTTTTCAGCAAGAGATGTTCTGTCGGTGCTGACAACTGCATGGAAGCCTGCAGGAACACCAGAGAGCAGTAGTGGGGACCCAGACAGTGCCTGCTAGGTGAATGTAAGACATCCCCCAAAAATTAGACCCTGTGCCTCTTTTGGGGCAAAAATTAAAATAACTGAAAGTCTTATTTTCGGCGAAACATGTTAGATTATTTTTTTGGAAATATCCCTACTATCAGGATGCTAGCTAGAGCAGAAATAGGCCAGATAACATTGTCTGACCATGCACCAATCTCACCTGGCTTGGTGACAAAAATCACGTGGGATTTACCCCATTTCGATAGTTCAGAGATAACAGTAGGGTGGTGGATCTCATTGAGGTTGCCAGTAAAGCAAGCACATTCTCAGCCTTGATGCGGAGAAGGCTTTTGACCTGCTGAACTGGTTCTTCATGTTTAGAACGCTGAAGCACTATGGCTTTTAAGGTCCTTGTTTGCAAGTAATAAAAGCCTTATACTCTTCCCCTGGCTCCTCATTGAGACTCCCACATGCCTCTTCTCAAGTATTCCCTACAATCAACGGAACTGGACAGGGCTGCCCACTTTCCCCCCTCCCTTAGCATTCAACCACTGGCTGCTCATGTCAGAACGTGTCCTGATATACATGGCATTACTGTATGGTATAAACCCTTTAAAGTGATCCTCTGCAGATGACATCTTGCTTATTCTGACTGCTCCCCGCATTTCACTTCTGAATCTACACTGCTGTTTGGACACATATGCCCTTTTTTTTAGGATATAAAATGAATCCATCTAAAACACAGGCTCTTCCCATTTACGTCCCTGACACTACACTTTTGGTCTTGATATCCTCTTTTCCATACTCCTGGCAAGATACCTTCATTAAATATCCAGGAATATATACAGTTGGGGGGGGAAAGTATTTAGTCAGATACCAATTGTACAAATTCTCCCACTTAAAAAGATGAGAGAGGCCTGTAATTGACATCATAGGTAGACCTCAACTATCAGAGACAACATGAGAAAACACATCCAGAAAATCACATTGTCTGATTTTTAACGAATTTATTTGCAAATTATGGTGCAAAATAAGTATTTGGTCACCTACAAGCAAGCAAGATTTCTGGGTCTCACAGACCGGTAACTTCTTTAAGAGGATCCTCTGTCCTCCACTCATTACCTGTAGTAATGGCACCTGTTTGAACTTGTTATCAGTATATAAGACACCTGTCCACAACCTCAAGCAGTCACACTCCAAATTCCACTATGGTGAGGACCAAAGAGCTGTCGAAGGACACCAGAAACAAAATTGTAGCCCTGCACCAGACTGGGAAGACTGAATCTGCAATAGGCAAGCAGCTTGGTGTGAAAGAAATCAACTGTTGGAGCAATAATTAGAAAATGGAAGAGATACAAGACCACGGATAATCTCCCTCGATCTGGGGCTCCACGCAAGATCTCACCCCGTGGGGTCAAAATGATCACAAGAACGGTGAGCAAAAATCCCAGAACCACACGGGGGAACCTAGTGAATGACCTGCAGGAAGCTGGGACCAACGTAACAAAGGCTACCATCAGTAACACACTACACCGCCAGGGACTCAGATCCTGCAGTGCCAGCCGTGTCCCCCTGCTTAAGCCAGTACATGTCCGGGGCCAACTGAAGTTTGCTAGAGAGCATTTGGATGATCCAGAAGAGTAGTGGGAGAATGTCATATGGTCAGATGAAACCAAAGTAAAACTGTTTGGCAGAAACACAACTCGTCGTGTTTGGAGGAGAAAGAATGCAGAGCTGCATCCAAAGAACACCATACCTACTGTGAAGCATGGGGGTGGCAACATCATGCTTTGGGGCTGTTTCTCTGCAAAAGGACCAGGATGACTGATCCATATACATGAAAGAATGAATGGGGCCATGTATCGTGAGATTGTGAGTGCAAACCTCCTTCCATCAGCAAGGGCACTGAAGATGAAACGTGGCTGGGTCTTTCAGCATGACAATGAACCCAAGCACACCGCCAGGGCAACGAAGGAGTGGCTTCGTAAGAAGCATTTCAAGGTCCTGGAGTGACCTAACCAGTCTCCAGATCTCAACCCTATAGAAAACCTTTGGAGGGAGTTGAAAGTCCGTGTTGCCCAGCGACAGCCCCAAAACATCACTGCTCTTGAGGAGATCTGCATGGAGGAATGGGCCAACATACCAGCAACAGTGTATGCCAACCTTGTAAGGACTTACAGAAAACATGACTTCTGTCATTGCCAATAAAGGATTTATAACAAAGTATTGAGATGAACCTTTGTTATTGACCAAATACTTATTTTCCCCAATAATTTGCAAATAAATTCGTTAAAAATCAGACAATGTGATTTTCTGGATGTGTTTTCTCATGTTGTCTCTCATAGTTGAGGTCTACCCGTGATGTCAATTACAGGCCTCTCTCATCTTTTTAAGTGGGAGAACTTGTACAATTGGTATCTGACAAAATACTTTTTTCCCCACTGTATCACCCCATCATAATCTTCCATATTTTTCGCTAAATTTTCCTTCTTACATAAGGAAGTAGACACCATCCTTCGTAGATGGGCATCTGTAATCTTATTCCTATTGGGGCATGTAGTGGCAATTGAAATGTCTATTCTCCAAAAATATTTGTACTTATTTGAAATGCTCCCAGTCATGGTCTCTAATTCTTTTCTTCGATCCAAGCAAGGCTATTTCAGGCTCTGGATCCCTAAATTGATTCCAACTACAGGAGCCGCACAGGGGGTCTTGCTCTCCTGTTACTACTATGCTGTCCACCTTCATCATATAGCCTCTTCGACTATCCTCTTGTCCTTCAACAAGTGGACTGAGATAGAGAAGCTGTGGTTGACTCCAATTCACCTTTGTTCTTTGATCTGTAGTTCAGTATTTGAAACTCTTTACCCTTTTCTTGTGCCAATTAAATTTACATGGTATTTCTGGTGCCAAGCCCAATCTAAATTCCAATTTCATACTCTCAAGTCCTCTCTCATCCCTTTTCTATATACCTCACAACTACTGGATAGCCTTTCTTCTACCTTCATTAGACCTTGGCAGTTCACAGGCCTGTTTTACTTCTGTCACCTTGTGGATCCCTTACTAGAAACTTATACCCTTACATTGTCCTGACAGAAAAGTTCACCATTTCACACAAATCCTTTTATCATTTTGCCGAATGCAGTGCTTTTACCATTCTATAACTGGCTTGTCTCCCTCTCTACCCTGACTATAGACCAATTTTGACAGAACGATTATCGCTCAAAACTACAGCATTCGACTGCAGATCGAGAGGTCCCTGGTTCAAATCCGGGTGCCCCCTTCAAGTGCCAGCTTTACTCATGCTATTCAACGAGACGGTTACCTTTCCAAGAAAGCTCTTCTTCAACTTGTTACCCTTGAGCATATTTCTCAGGCAGAACTTGTCATCCACTCTCTCACTGGCCATCTTCATTGGTAGGGATTTCAACAAACATCCTTACTTTTGAGAAATTGGTTATCTCAGAACATTACTTTTTAAGAACCAGTGAGGACAATCATAAGCCAAGGGGGCATAGCTCAGTGGAAGAGCATTCGACTGCGGATCGAGAGGTCCCTGGTTCAAATCCGGGTGCCCCCTTCAAGTGCCAGCTTTACTCATGCTATTCAACGAGATGCTTACCTTTCCAAGAAAGCTCTTCTTCAACTTGTTACCCTTGAGCACATTTCTCATGCAGAACTAAACAGGAACTGGTCATCCACTCTCTCACTGGCAATATTCATTGGTAGGGATTTCAACAAGCATCCTTACTTTTGAGAAATTGGTTTCCTCAGAACATTACTTTTTAAGAACCAGTGAGCACAGTTATAAGCCAGGGGGGGCATAGCTCAGTGGAAGAGCATTTGACTGCAGATCGAGAAGTCTCTGGATCATGAATCCAGGTGCCCCCTTCAAGTGCCAGCTTTACTCATGCTATTCAACAAGATGCTTACCTTTCCAAGAAAGCTCTTCTTCAAGTTGTTACCCTTGAGCATATTTCTCATGCACAACTGGTCATCCACTCTCTCGCTGGCAATATTCATTGGTAGGGATTTCAACAAGCATCCTTACTTTTGAGAAATTGGTTTCCTCAGAACATTACTTTTTAAGAACCAGTGAGGACAATCATAAGCCAAGGGGGCATAGCTCAGTGGAAGAGTATGTGACTGCAGATCGAGAAGTCTCTGGTTTATGAATCCGGGTGCCCCCTTCAAGTGCCAGCTTTACTCATGCTATTCAACAAGATGCTTACCTTTCCAAGAAAGCTCTTCTTCAACTTGTTAGCCTTGAGCACATTTCTCATACTGAACTGGTCGTCCACTCTCTCACTGGCAATCTTCATTGGTAGGGATTTCAACAAGCATCCTTACTTTTGAGAAATTGGTTTCCTCAGAACATTACTTTTTAAGAACCAGTGAGGACAATCATAAGCCAAGGGGAAGAGCATTCGACTGCAGATCGAGAGGTCCCTGGTTCAAATCCGGGTGTCCCCTTCAAGTGCCAGCTTTACTCATGCTATTCAACGAGATGCTTACCTTTCCAAGAAAGCTCTTCTTCAACTTGTCACCCTTGAGCACATTTCTGATGCAGAACTGAACTGGTCGTCCACTCTCTCACTGGCCATCTTCATTGGTAGGGATTTCAACAAGCATCCTACCTTTTGAGAAATTGGTTTCCTCAGAACATTACTTTTTAAGAACCAGTGAGGACAGTCAAAAGCCAAGGGGGCATAGCTCAGTGGAAGAGCATTCGACTGCAGATCGAGAGGTCCCTGGTTCAAATCCGGGTGCCCCCTTCAAGTGCCAGCTTTACTCATGCTATTCAACGAGATGCTTACCTTTCCAAGAAAGCTCTTCTTCAACTTGTCACCCTTGAGCACATTTCTGATGCAGAACTAAACAGGAACTGGTCGTCCACTCTCTCACTGGCCATCTTCATTGGTAGGGATTTCAACAAGCATCCTACCTTTTGAGAAATTGGTTTCCTCAGAACATTACTTTTTAAGAACCAGTGAGGACAATCATAAGCCAAGGGGGCATAGCTCAGTGGAAGAGCATTCGACTGCAGATCGAGAGGTCCCTGGTTCAAATCCGGGTGCCCCCTTCAAGTGCCAGCTTTACTCATGCTATTCAACGAGATGCTTACCTTTCCAAGAAAGCTCTTCTTCAACTTGTCACCCTTGAGCACATTTCTCATGCAGAACTAAACAGGAACTGGTCGTCCACTCTCTCCCTTGCTATCTTCATTGGTAGGGATTTCAAAAAGCATCCTACCTTTTGAGAAATTGGTTTCCTCAGAACATTACTTTTTAAGAACCAGTGAGGACAATCATAAGCCAAGAGGGCTTAGCTCAGTGGAAGAGCATTCGACTGCAGATCAAGAAGTCCCTGGTTCATAATCCGGGTGCCCTCTTCAAGTGCCAGCTTTACTCATGCTATTCAACGAGATGCTTACCTTTCCAAGAAAGCTCTTCTTCAACTTGTTAGCCTTGAGCACATTTCTCATACTGAACTGGTCGTCCACTCTCTCACTGGCAATCTTCATTGGTAGGGATTTCAACAAGCATCCTTACTTTTGAGAAATTGGTTTCCTCAGAACATTACTTTTTAAGAACCAGTGAGGACAATCATAAGCCAAGGGGAAGAGCATTCGACTGCAGATCGAGAGGTCCCTGGTTCAAATCCGGGTGTCCCCTTCAAGTGCCAGCTTTACTCATGCTATTCAACGAGATGCTTACCTTTCCAAGAAAGCTCTTCTTCAACTTGTCACCCTTGAGCACATTTCTGATGCAGAACTGAACTGGTCGTCCACTCTCTCACTGGGAATCTTCATGGGTAGGGATTTCAACAAGCATCCTTACTTTTGAGAAATTGGTTTCCTCAGAACATTACTTTTTAAGAACCAGTGAGGACAATCATAAGCCAAGGGGGCATAGCTCAGTGGAAGAGCATTCGACTGCAGATCGAGAGGTCCCTGGTTCAAATCCGGGTGCCCCCTTCAAGTGCCAGCTTTACTCATGCTATTCAACGAGATGCTTACCTTTCCAAGAAAGCTCTTCTTCAACTTGTCACCCTTGAGCACATTTCTCATGCAGAACTAAACAGGAACTGGTCGTCCACTCTCTCACTGGCCATCTTCATTGGTAGGGATTTCAACAAGCATCCTACCGATTGAGAAATTGGTTTCCTCAGAACATTACTTTTTAAGAACCAGTGAGGACAATCATAAGCCAATGGGGCATAGCTCAGTGGAAGAGCATTCGACTGCAGATCGAGAGGTCCCTGGTTCAAATCCGGGTGCCCCCTTCAAGTGCCAGCTTTACTCATGCTATTCAACGAGATGCTTACCTTTCCAAGAAAGCTCTTCTTCAACTTGTCACCCTTGAGCACATTTCTCATGCAGAACTAAACAGGAACTGGTCGTCCACTCTCTCCCTTGCTATCTTCATTGGTAGGGATTTCAAAAAGCATCCTACCTTTTGAGAAATTGGTTTCCTCAGAACATTACTTTTTAAGAACCAGTGAGGACAATCATAAGCCAAGAGGGCTTAGCTCAGTGGAAGAGCATTCGACTGCAGATCAAGAAGTCCCTGGTTCATAATCCGGGTGCCCTCTTCAAGTGCCAGCTTTACTCATGCTATTCAACGAGATGCTTACCTTTCCAAGAAAGCTCTTCTACAAATTGTCACCCTTGAGCACATTTCTCATGCAGAACTAAACAGGAACTGGTCGTCCACTTTCTCACTGGCCATCTTCATTGGTAGGGATTTCAACAAGCATCCTACCTTTTGAGAAATTGGTTTCCTCAGAACATTACTTTTTAAGAACCAGTGAGGACAATCATAAGCCAAGAGGGCATAGCTCAGTGGAAGAGCATTTAACTGCAGATCAAGAAGTCCCTGGTTCATAATCCGGGTGCCCCCTTCAAGTGCCAGCTTTACTCATGCTATTCAACAAGATGCTTACCTTTCCAAGAAAGGTCTTCTTCAACTTGTTAGCCTTGAGCACATTTCTCATACTGAACTGGTCGTCCACTCTCTCGCTGGGAATCTTCATTGGTAGAGATTTCAACAAGCATCCTTACTTTTGAGAAATTGGTTTCCTCAGAACATTACTTTTTAAGAACCAGTGAGGACAATCATAAGCCAAGGGGGCATAGCTCAGTGGAAGAGCATTCGACTGCAGATCGAGAGGTCCCTGGTTCAAATCCGGGTGCCCCCTTCAAGTGTCAGCTTTACTCATGCTATTCAACGAGATGCTTACCTTTCCAAGAAAGCTCTTCTTCAACTTGTCACCCTTGAGCACATTTCTGATGCAGAACTAAACAGGAACTGGTCGTCCACTCTCTCACTGGCCATCTTCATTGGTAGGGATTTCAACAAGCATCCTACCTTTTGAGAAATTGGTTTCCTCAGAACATTACTTTTTAAGAACCAGTGAGCACAGTTATAAGCTGTGAAATCTTCATTGGTAGGGATTTCAACAAGCATCCTTACTTCTGAGAAATTGGGATTTCAACAAGTTATAAGCCAGGGGGGCATAGCTGAGTGGAAGAGCGTTCGACTGCAGATCAAGAAGTCCCTGGTTCATAATCCGGGTGCCCCCTTCAAGTGCCAGCTTTACTCATGCTATTCAACAAGATGCTTACCTTTCCAAGAAAGCTCTTCTTCAACTTGTCACCCTTGAGCACATTTCTCATGCAGAACTAAACAGGAACTGGTCATCCACTCTCTCACTGGCCATCTTCATTGGTAGGGATTTCAACAAGCATCCTACCTTTTGAGAAATTGGTTTCCTCAGAACATTACTTTTAAGAACCAGTGAGGACAATCATAAGCCAGGGGGGGGCATAGCTCAGTGGAAGAGCATTCGACTGCAGATCAAGAAGTCCCTAGTTCATAATCCGGGTGCCCCCTTCAAGTGCCAGCTTTACTCATGCTATTCAACAAGATGCTTACCTTTCCAAGAAAGCTCTTCTTCAACTTGTTAGCCTTGAGCACATTTCTCATACTGAACTGGTCGTCCACTCTCTCACTGGGAATCTTCATTGGTAGGGATTTCATCAAGCATCCTACCTTTTGAGAAATTGGTTTCCTCAGAACATTACTTTTTAAGAACCAGTGAGCACAGTTATAAGCTGTGAAATCTTCATTGGTAGGGATTTCAACAAGCATCCTTACTTCTGAGAAATTGGGATTTCAACAAGTTATAAGCCAGGGGGGGCATAGCTGAGTGGAAGAGCATTCGACTGCAGATCAAGAAGTCCCTGGTTCATAATCCGGGTGCCCCCTTCAAGTGCCAGCTTTACTCATGCTATTCAACGAGATGCTTACCTTTCCAAGAAAGCTCTATCTTCAACTTGTCACCCTTGAGCACATTTTCGATGCAGAACTAAACAGGAACTGGTCGTCCACTCTCTCACTGGCCATCTTCATTGGTAGGGATTTCAACAAGCATCCTACCTTTTGAGAAATTGGTTTCCTCAGAACATTACTTTTTAAGAACCAGTGAGCACAGTTATAAGCCAGGGGGGGCATAGCTCAGTGGAAGAGCATTCGACTGCAGATCAAGAAGTCCCTGGTTCATAATCCAGGTGCCCCCTTCAAGTGCCAGCTTTACTCATGCTATTTAACGAGATGCTTACCTTTCCAAGAAAGCTCTTCTTCAACTTGTCACCCTTGAGCACATTTCTCATACTGAACTGGTCGTCCACTCTCTCACTGGGAATCTTCATTGGTAGGGATTTCATCAAGCATCCTACCTTTTGAGAAATTGGTTTCCTCAGAACATTACTTTTTAAGAACCAGTGAGCACAGTTATAAGCTGTGAAATCTTCATTGGTAGGGATTTCAACAAGCATCCTTACTTCTGAGAAATTGGGATTTCAACAAGTTATAAGCCAGGGGGGGCATAGCTGAGTGGAAGAGCATTCGACTGCAGATCAAGAAGTCCCTGGTTCATAATCCGGGTGCCCCCTTCAAGTGCCAGCTTTACTCATGCTATTCAACGAGATGCTTACCTTTCCAAGAAAGCTCTATCTTCAACTTGTCACCCTTGAGCACATTTTCGATGCAGAACTAAACAGGAACTGGTCGTCCACTCTCTCACTGGCCATCTTCATTGGTAGGGATTTCAACAAGCATCCTACCTTTTGAGAAATTGGTTTCCTCAGAACATTACTTTTTAAGAACCAGTGAGCACAGTTATAAGCCAGGGGGGGCATAGCTCAGTGGAAGAGCATTCGACTGCAGATCAAGAAGTCCCTGGTTCATAATCCAGTTGCCCCCTTCAAGTGCCAGCTTTACTCATGCTATTTAACGAGATGCTTACCTTTCCAAGAAAGCTCTTCTTCAACTTGTCACCCTTGAGCACATTTCTCATACTGAACTGGTCGTCCACTCTCTCACTGGGAATCTTCATTGGTAGGGATTTCAACAAGCATCCTTACTTTTGAGAAATTGGTTTCCTCAGAACATTACTTTTTAAGAACCAGTGAGGACAATCATAAGCCAATGGGGCATAGCTCAGTGGAAGAGCATTCGACTGCAGATCGAGAGGTCCCTGGTTCAAATCCGGTCCCAGGTTCAAATCCGGGTGCCCCCTTCAAGTGCCAGCTTTACTCATGCTATTCAACGAGATGCTTACCTTTCCAAGAAAGCTCTTCTTCAACTTGTTAGCCTTGAGCACATTTCTCATACTGAACTGGTCGTCCACTCTCTCACTGGGAGTCTTCATTGGTAGGGATTTCAACAAGCATCCTTACTTTTGAGAAATTGGTTTCCTCAGAACATTACTTTTTAAGAACCAGTGAGCACAGTTATAAGCCAGGGGTGGCATAGCTCAGTGGAAGAGCATTCGACTGCAGATCAAGAAGTCTGGTTCATAATCCGGGTGCCCCCTTCAAGTGCCAGCTTTACTCATGCTATTCAACGAGATGCTTACCTTTCCAAGAAAGCTCTTCTACAAATTGTCACCCTTGAGCACATTTCTCATGCAGAACTGAACTGGTCGTCCACTCTCTCACTGGGAATCTTCATGGGTAGGGATTTCAACAAGCATCCTTACTTTTGAGAAATTGGTTTCCTCAGAACATTACTTTTTAAGAACCAGTGAGGACAATCATAAGCCAAGGGGGCATAGCTCAGTGGAAGAGCATTCGACTGCAGATCGAGAGGTCCCTGGTTCAAATCCGGGTGCCCCCTTCAAGTGCCAGCTTTTCGCATGCTATTCAACGAGATGCTTACCTTTTAAAGAAAGCTCTTCTTCAACTTGTCACCCTTGAGCACATTTCTGATGCAGAACTAAACAGGAACTGGTCGTCCACTGGCCATCTTCATTGGTAGGGATTTCAACAAGCATCCTACCTTTTGAGAAATTGGTTTCCTCAGAACATTACTTTTTAAGAACCAGTGAGGACAATCATAAGCCAAGGGGGCATAGCTCAGTGGAAGAGCATTCGACTGCAGATCGAGAGGTCCCTGGTTCAAATCCAGGTGCCCCCTTCAAGTACCAGCTTTACTCATGCTATTCAACGAGATGCTTACCTTTCCAAGAAAGCTCTTCTTCAAATTGTCACCCTTGAGCACATTTGTCATGCAGAACTGAACTGGTTGTCCACTCTCTCACTGGCAATCTTCATTGGTAGGGATTTCAACAAGCATCCTTACTTTTGAGAAATTGGTTTCCTCAGAACATTACTTTTTAAGAACCAGTGAGCACAGTTATAAGCCAGGGGTGGCATAGCTCAGTGGAAGAGCATTTGACTGCAGATCGAGAAGTCTCTGGTTCATGAATCCGGGTGCCCCCTTCAAGTGCCAGCTTTACTCATGCTATTCAACAAGATGCTTACCTTTCCAAGAAAGCTCTTCTTCAAATTGTCACCCTTGAGCACATTTGTCATGCAGAACTGAACTGGTTGTCCACTCTCTCACTGGCAATCTTCATTGGTAGGGATTTCAACAAGCATCCTTACTTTTGAGAAATTGGTTTCCTCAGAACATTACTTTTTAAGAACCAGTGAGCACAGTTATAAGCCAGGGGTGGCATAGCTCAGTGGAAGAGCATTTGACTGCAGATCGAGAAGTCTCTGGTTCATGAATCCGGGTGCCCCCTTCAAGTGCCAGCTTTACTCATGCTATTCAACAAGATGCTTACCTTTCCAAGAAAGCTCTTCTTCAACTTGTTAGCCTTGAGCACATTTCTCATACTGAACTGGTCGTCCACTCTCTCACTGGGAATATTCATTGGTAGGGATTTCAACAAGCATCCTTACTTTTGAGAAATTGGTTTCCTCAGAACATTACTTTTTAAGAACCAGTGAGGACAATCATAAGCCAAGGGGCATAGCTCAGTGGAAGAGCATTTGACTGCAGATCGAGAGGTCCCTGGTTCAAATCCGGGTGCCCCCTTCAAGTGCCAGCTTTACGCATGCTATTCAACAAAATGCTTACCTTTCCAAGAAAGCTCTTCTTCAACTTGTCACCCTTGAGCACATTTCTGATACAGAACTAAACAGGAACTGGTCGTCCACTGGCCATCTTCATTGGTAGGGATTTCAACAAGCATCCTACCTTTTGAGAAATTGGTTTCCTCAGAACATTACTTTTTAAGAACCAGTGAGGACAATCATAAGCCAATGGGGCATAGCTCAGTGGAAGAGCATTCGACTGCAGATCGCGAGGTCCCTGGTTCAAATCCGGGTGCCCCCTTCAAGTGCCAGCTTTACTCATGCTATTCAACGAGATGCTTACCTTTCCAAGAAAGCTCTTCTACAAATTGTCACCCTTGAGCACATTTCTCATGCAGAACTGAACTGGTCATCCACTCTCTCACTGGGAATCTTCATTGGTAGGGATTTCAACAAGCATCCTACCTTTTGAGAAATTGGTTTCCTCAGAACATTACTTTTTAAGAACCAGTGAGGACAATCATAAGCCAAGGGGGCATAGCTCAGTGGAAGAGCATTCGACTGCAGATCGAGAGGTCCCTGGTTCAAATCCGGGTGCCCCCTTCAAGTGCCAGCTTTACTCATGCTATTCAACGAGATGCTTACCTTTCCAAGAAAGCTCTTCTTCAAATTGTCACCCTTGAGCACATTTCTCATGCAGAACTGAACTGGTTGTCAACTCTCTCACTGGCCATCTTCATTGGTAGGGATTTCAACAAGCATCCTTACTTTTGAGAAATTGGTTTCCTCAGAACATTACTTTTTAAGAACCAGTGAGCACAGTTATAAGCCAGGGGTGGCATAGCTCAGTGGAAGAGCATTCGACTGCAGATCAAGAAGTCCCTAGTTCATAATCCGGGTGCCCCCTTCAAGTGCCAGCTTTACTCATGCTATTCAACAAGATGCTTACCTTTCCAAGAAAGCTCTTCTTCAACTTGTTAGCCTTGAGCACATTTCTCATACTGAACTGGTCGTCCACTCTCTCACTGGGAATCTTCATTGGTAGGGATTTCAACAAGCATCCTACCTTTTGAGAAATTGGTTTCCTCAGAACATTACTTTTTAAGAACCAGTGAGGACAATCATAAGCCAAGGGGGCATAGCTCAGTGGAAGAGCATTCGACTGCAGATCGAGAGGTCCCTGGTTCAGATCCGGGTGCCCCCTTCAAGTGCCAGCTTTACTCATGCTATTCAACGAGATGCTTACCTTTCCAAGAAAGCTCTTCTTCAACTTGTTAGCCTTGAGCACATTTCTCATACTGAACTGGTCGTCCACTCTCTCACTGGGAATATTCATTGGTAGGGATTTCAACAAGCATCCTTACTTTTGAGAAATTGGTTTCCTCAGAACATTACTTTTTAAGAACCAGTGAGGACAATCATAAGCCAAGGGGCATAGCTCAGTGGAAGAGCATTTGACTGCAGATCGAGAGGTCCCTGGTTCAAATCCGGGTGCCCCCTTCAAGTGCCAGCTTTACGCATGCTATTCAACAAGATGCTTACCTTTCCAAGAAAGCTCTTCTTCAACTTGTCACCCTTGAGCACATTTCTGATACAGAACTAAACAGGAACTGGTCGTCCACTGGCCATCTTCATTGGTAGGGATTTCAACAAGCATCCTACCTTTTGAGAAATTGGTTTCCTCAGAACATTACTTTTTAAGAACCAGTGAGGACAATCATAAGCCAATGGGGCATAGCTCAGTGGAAGAGCATTCGACTGCAGATCGCGAGGTCCCTGGTTCAAATCCGGGTGCCCCCTTCAAGTGCCAGCTTTACTCATGCTATTCAACGAGATGCTTACCTTTCCAAGAAAGCTCTTCTACAAATTGTCACCCTTGAGCACATTTCTCATGCAGAACTGAACTGGTCATCCACTCTCTCACTGGGAATCTTCATTGGTAGGGATTTCAACAAGCATCCTACCTTTTGAGAAATTGGTTTCCTCAGAACATTACTTTTTAAGAACCAGTGAGGACAATCATAAGCCAAGGGGGCATAGCTCAGTGGAAGAGCATTCGACTGCAGATCGAGAGGTCCCTGGTTCAAATCCGGGTGCCCCCTTCAAGTGCCAGCTTTACTCATGCTATTCAACGAGATGCTTACCTTTCCAAGAAAGCTCTTCTTCAAATTGTCACCCTTGAGCACATTTCTCATGCAGAACTGAACTGGTTGTCAACTCTCTCACTGGCCATCTTCATTGGTAGGGATTTCAACAAGCATCCTTACTTTTGAGAAATTGGTTTCCTCAGAACATTACTTTTTAAGAACCAGTGAGCACAGTTATAAGCCAGGGGTGGCATAGCTCAGTGGAAGAGCATTCGACTGCAGATCAAGAAGTCCCTAGTTCATAATCCGGGTGCCCCCTTCAAGTGCCAGCTTTACTCATGCTATTCAACAAGATGCTTACCTTTCCAAGAAAGCTCTTCTTCAACTTGTTAGCCTTGAGCACATTTCTCATACTGAACTGGTCGTCCACTCTCTCACTGGGAATCTTCATTGGTAGGGATTTCAACAAGCATCCTACCTTTTGAGAAATTGGTTTCCTCAGAACATTACTTTTTAAGAACCAGTGAGGACAATCATAAGCCAAGGGGGCATAGCTCAGTGGAAGAGCATTCGACTGCAGATCGAGAGGTCCCTGGTTCAGATCCGGGTGCCCCCTTCAAGTGCCAGCTTTACTCATGCTATTCAACGAGATGCTTACCTTTCCAAGAAAGCTCTTCTTCAAATTGTCACCCTTGAGCACATTTCTGATGCAGAACTAAACAGGAACTGGTCATCCACTCTCTCACTGGCAATCTTCATTGGTAGGGATTTCAACAAGCATCCTACCTTTTGAGAAATTGGTTTCCTCAGAACATTACTTTTTAAGAACCAGTGAGGACAATCATAAGCCAAGGGGGCATAGCTCAGTGGAAGAGCATTCGACTGCAGATTGAGAGGTCCCTGGTTCAGATCCGGGTGCCCCCTTCAAGTGCCAGCTTTACTCATGCTATTCAACGAGATGCTTACCTTTCCAAGAAAGCTCTTCTACAAATTGTCACCCTTGAGCACATTTCTCATGCAGAACTGAACTGGTTGTCCACTCTCTCACTGGCCATCTTCATTGGTAATGATTTCAACAAGCATCCTTACTTTTGAGAAATTGGTTTCCTCAGAACATTACTTTTTAAGAACCAGTGAGCACAGTTATAAGCCAGGGGTGGCATAGCTCAGTGGAAGAGCATTCGACTGCAGATCAAGAAGTCCCTAGTTCATAATCCGGGTGCCCCCTTCAAGTGCCAGCTTTACTCATGCTATTCAACGAGATGCTTACCTTTCCAAGAAAGCTCTTCTTCAACTTGTCACCCTTGAGCACATTTCTCATGCAGAACTGAACTGGTCGTCCACTCTCTCACTGGGAAACTTCATGGGTAGGGATTTCAACAAGCATCCTTACTTTTGAGAAATTGGTTTCCTCAGAACATTACTTTTTAAGAACCAGTGAGGACAATCATAAGCCAAGGGGGCATAGCTCAGTGGAAGAGCATTCGACTGCAGATCGAGAGGTCCCTGGTTCAGATCCGGGTGCCCCCTTCAAGTGCCAGCTTTACTCATGCTATTCAACGAGATGCTTACCTTTCCAAGAAAGCTCTTCTTCAAATTGTCACCCTTGAGCACATTTCTGATGCAGAACTAAACAGGAACTGGTCATCCACTCTCTCACTGGCCATCTTCATTGGTAGGGATTTCAACAAGCATCCTACCTTTTGAGAAATTGGTTTCCTCAGAACATTACTTTTTAAGAACCAGTGAGCACAGTTATAAGCTGTGAAATCTTCATTGGTAGGGATTTCAACAAGCATCCTTACTTCTGAGAAATTGGGATTTCAACAAGTTATAAGCCAGGGGGGCATAGCTGAGTGGAAGAGCATTCGACTGCAGATCAAGAAGTCCCTGGTTCATAATCCGGGTGCCCCCTTCAAGTGCCAGCTTTACTCATGCTATTCAACAAGATGCTTACCTTTCCAAGAAAGCTCTTCTTCAACTTGTCACCCTTGAGCACATTTCTCATGCAGAACTAAACAGGAACTGGTCATCCACTCTCTCACTGGCCATCTTCATTGGTAGGGATTTCAACAAGCATCCTACCTTTTGAGAAATTGGTTTCCTCAGAACATTACTTTTTAAGAACCAGTGAGGACAATCATAAGCCAGGGGGGGGGCATAGCTCAGTGGAAGAGCATTCGACTGCAGATCAAGAAGTCCCTAGTTCATAATCCGGGTGCCCCCTTCAAGTGCCAGCTTTACTCATGCTATTCAACAAGATGCTTACCTTTCCAAGAAAGCTCTTCTTCAACTTGTTAGCCTTGAGCACATTTCTCATACTGAACTGGTCGTCCACTCTCTCACTGGGAATCTTCATTGGTAGGGATTTCATCAAGCATCCTACCTTTTGAGAAATTGGTTTCCTCAGAACATTACTTTTTAAGAACCAGTGAGCACAGTTATAAGCTGTGAAATCTTCATTGGTAGGGATTTCAACAAGCATCCTTACTTCTGAGAAATTGGGATTTCAACAAGTTATAAGCCAGGGGGGGCATAGCTGAGTGGAAGAGCATTCGACTGCAGATCAAGAAGTCCCTGGTTCATAATCCGGGTGCCCCCTTCAAGTGCCAGCTTTACTCATGCTATTCAACGAGATGCTTACCTTTCCAAGAAAGCTCTATCTTCAACTTGTCACCCTTGAGCACATTTTCGATGCAGAACTAAACAGGAACTGGTCGTCCACTCTCTCACTGGCCATCTTCATTGGTAGGGATTTCAACAAGCATCCTACCTTTTGAGAAATTGGTTTCCTCAGAACATTACTTTTTAAGAACCAGTGAGCACAGTTATAAGCCAGGGGGGGCATAGCTCAGTGGAAGAGCATTCGACTGCAGATCAAGAAGTCCCTGGTTCATAATCCAGGTGCCCCCTTCAAGTGCCAGCTTTACTCATGCTATTTAACGAGATGCTTACCTTTCCAAGAAAGCTCTTCTTCAACTTGTCACCCTTGAGCACATTTCTCATACTGAACTGGTCGTCCACTCTCTCACTGGGAATCTTCATTGGTAGGGATTTCATCAAGCATCCTACCTTTTGAGAAATTGGTTTCCTCAGAACATTACTTTTTAAGAACCAGTGAGCACAGTTATAAGCTGTGAAATCTTCATTGGTAGGGATTTCAACAAGCATCCTTACTTCTGAGAAATTGGGATTTCAACAAGTTATAAGCCAGGGGGGGCATAGCTGAGTGGAAGAGCATTCGACTGCAGATCAAGAAGTCCCTGGTTCATAATCCGGGTGCCCCCTTCAAGTGCCAGCTTTACTCATGCTATTCAACGAGATGCTTACCTTTCCAAGAAAGCTCTATCTTCAACTTGTCACCCTTGAGCACATTTTCGATGCAGAACTAAACAGGAACTGGTCGTCCACTCTCTCACTGGCCATCTTCATTGGTAGGGATTTCAACAAGCATCCTACCTTTTGAGAAATTGGTTTCCTCAGAACATTACTTTTTAAGAACCAGTGAGCACAGTTATAAGCCAGGGGGGGCATAGCTCAGTGGAAGAGCATTCGACTGCAGATCAAGAAGTCCCTGGTTCATAATCCAGGTGCCCCCTTCAAGTGCCAGCTTTACTCATGCTATTTAACGAGATGCTTACCTTTCCAAGAAAGCTCTTCTTCAACTTGTCACCCTTGAGCACATTTCTCATACTGAACTGGTCGTCCACTCTCTCACTGGGAATCTTCATTGGTAGGGATTTCATCAAGCATCCTACCTTTTGAGAAATTGGTTTCCTCAGAACATTACTTTTTAAGAACCAGTGAGCACAGTTATAAGCTGTGAAATCTTCATTGGTAGGGATTTCAACAAGCATCCTTACTTCTGAGAAATTGGGATTTCAACAAGTTATAAGCCAGGGGGGGCATAGCTGAGTGGAAGAGCATTCGACTGCAGATCAAGAAGTCCCTGGTTCATAATCCGGGTGCCCCCTTCAAGTGCCAGCTTTACTCATGCTATTCAACGAGATGCTTACCTTTCCAAGAAAGCTCTATCTTCAACTTGTCACCCTTGAGCACATTTTCGATGCAGAACTAAACAGGAACTGGTCGTCCACTCTCTCACTGGCCATCTTCATTGGTAGGGATTTCAACAAGCATCCTACCTTTTGAGAAATTGGTTTCCTCAGAACATTACTTTTTAAGAACCAGTGAGCACAGTTATAAGCCAGGGGGGGCATAGCTCAGTGGAAGAGCATTCGACTGCAGATCAAGAAGTCCCTGGTTCATAATCCAGGTGCCCCCTTCAAGTGCCAGCTTTACTCATGCTATTTAACGAGATGCTTACCTTTCCAAGAAAGCTCTTCTTCAACTTGTCATCCTTGAGCACATTTCTCATACTGAACTGGTCGTCCACTCTCTCACTGGGAATCTTCATTGGTAGGGATTTCAACAAGCATCCTTACTTTTGAGAAATTGGTTTCCTCAGAACATTACTTTTTAAGAACCAGTGAGGACAATCATAAGCCAATGGGGCATAGCTCAGTGGAAGAGCATTCGACTGCAGATCGAGAGGTCCCTGGTTCAAATCCGGTCCCAGGTTCAAATCCGGGTGCCCCCTTCAAGTGCCAGCTTTACTCATGCTATTCAACGAGATGCTTACCTTTCCAAGAAAGCTCTTCTTCAACTTGTTAGCCTTGAGCACATTTCTCATACTGAACTGGTCGTCCACTCTCTCACTGGGAGTCTTCATTGGTAGGGATTTCAACAAGCATCCTTACTTTTGAGAAATTGGTTTCCTCAGAACATTACTTTTTAAGAACCAGTGAGCACAGTTATAAGCCAGGGGTGGCATAGCTCAGTGGAAGAGCATTCGACTGCAGATCAAGAAGTCTGGTTCATAATCCGGGTGCCCCCTTCAAGTGCCAGCTTTACTCATGCTATTCAACGAGATGCTTACCTTTCCAAGAAAGCTCTTCTACAAATTGTCACCCTTGAGCACATTTCTCATGCAGAACTGAACTGGTTGTCCACTCTCTCACTGGCCATCTTCATTGGTAATGATTTCAACAAGCATCCTTACTTTTGAGAAATTGGTTTCCTCAGAACATTACTTTTTAAGAACCAGTGAGGACAATCATAAGCCAAGGGGGCATAGCTCAGTGGAAGAGCATTCGACTGCAGATCGAGAGGTCCCTGGTTCAAATCCGGGTGCCCCCTTCAAGTGCCAGCTTTACGCATGCTATTCAACGAGATGCTTACCTTTTAAAGAAAGCTCTTCTTCAACTTGTCACCCTTGAGCACATTTCTGATGCAGAACTAAACAGGAACTGGTCGTCCACTGGCCATCTTCATTGGTAGGGATTTCAACAAGCATCCTACCTTTTGAGAAATTGGTTTCCTCAGAACATTACTTTTTAAGAACCAGTGAGGACAATCATAAGCCAAGGGGGCATAGCTCAGTGGAAGAGCATTCGACTGCAGATCGAGAGGTCCCTGGTTCAAATCCAGGTGCCCCCTTCAAGTACCAGCTTTACTCATGCTATTCAACGAGATGCTTACCTTTCCAAGAAAGCTCTTCTTCAAATTGTCACCCTTGAGCACATTTGTCATGCAGAACTGAACTGGTTGTCCACTCTCTCACTGGCAATCTTCATTGGTAGGGATTTCAACAAGCATCCTTACTTTTGAGAAATTGGTTTCCTCAGAACATTACTTTTTAAGAACCAGTGAGCACAGTTATAAGCCAGGGGTGGCATAGCTCAGTGGAAGAGCATTTGACTGCAGATCGAGAAGTCTCTGGTTCATGAATCCGGGTGCCCCCTTCAAGTGCCAGCTTTACTCATGCTATTCAACAAGATGCTTACCTTTCCAAGAAAGCTCTTCTTCAACTTGTTAGCCTTGAGCACATTTCTCATACTGAACTGGTCGTCCACTCTCTCACTGGGAATATTCATTGGTAGGGATTTCAACAAGCATCCTTACTTTTGAGAAATTGGTTTCCTCAGAACATTACTTTTTAAGAACCAGTGAGGACAATCATAAGCCAAGGGGCATAGCTCAGTGGAAGAGCATTTGACTGCAGATCGAGAGGTCCCTGGTTCAAATCCGGGTGCCCCCTTCAAGTGCCAGCTTTACGCATGCTATTCAACGAGATGCTTACCTTTCCAAGAAAGCTCTTCTTCAACTTGTCACCCTTGAGCACATTTCTGATACAGAACTAAACAGGAACTGGTCGTCCACTGGCCATCTTCATTGGTAGGGATTTCAACAAGCATCCTACCTTTTGAGAAATTGGTTTCCTCAGAACATTACTTTTTAAGAACCAGTGAGGACAATCATAAGCCAATGGGGCATAGCTCAGTGGAAGAGCATTCGACTGCAGATCGCGAGGTCCCTGGTTCAAATCCGGGTGCCCCCTTCAAGTGCCAGCTTTACTCATGCTATTCAACGAGATGCTTACCTTTCCAAGAAAGCTCTTCTTCAAATTGTCACCCTTGAGCACATTTGTCATGCAGAACTGAACTGGTTGTCCACTCTCTCACTGGCCATCTTCATTGGTAGGGATTTCAACAAGCATCCTTACTTTTGAGAAATTGGTTTCCTCAGAACATTACTTTTTAAGAACCAGTGAGCACAGTTATAAGCCAGGGGTGGCATAGCTCAGTGGAAGAGCATTCGACTGCAGATCAAGAAGTCCCTAGTTCATAATCCGGGTGCCCCCTTCAAGTGCCAGCTTTACTCATGCTATTCAACAAGATGCTTACCTTTCCAAGAAAGCTCTTCTTCAACTTGTTAGCCTTGAGCACATTTCTCATACTGAACTGGTCGTCCACTCTCTCACTGGGAATCTTCATTGGTAGGGATTTCAACAAGCATCCTACCTTTTGAGAAATTGGTTTCCTCAGAACATTACTTTTTAAGAACCAGTGAGGACAATCATAAGCCAAGGGGGCATAGCTCAGTGGAAGAGCATTCGACTGCAGATCGAGAGGTCCCTGGTTCAGATCCGGGTGCCCCCTTCAAGTGCCAGCTTTACTCATGCTATTCAACGAGATGCTTACCTTTCCAAGAAAGCTCTTCTTCAAATTGTCACCCTTGAGCACATTTCTGATGCAGAACTAAACAGGAACTGGTCATCCACTCTCTCACTGGCAATCTTCATTGGTAGGGATTTCAACAAGCATCCTACCTTTTGAGAAATTGGTTTCCTCAGAACATTACTTTTTAAGAACCAGTGAGGACAATCATAAGCCAAGGGGGCATAGCTCAGTGGAAGAGCATTCGACTGCAGATTGAGAGGTCCCTGGTTCAGATCCGGGTGCCCCCTTCAAGTGCCAGCTTTACTCATGCTATTCAACGAGATGCTTACCTTTCCAAGAAAGCTCTTCTACAAATTGTCACCCTTGAGCACATTTCTCATGCAGAACTGAACTGGTTGTCCACTCTCTCACTGGCCATCTTCATTGGTAATGATTTCAACAAGCATCCTTACTTTTGAGAAATTGGTTTCCTCAGAACATTACTTTTTAAGAACCAGTGAGCACAGTTATAAGCCAGGGGTGGCATAGCTCAGTGGAAGAGCATTCGACTGCAGATCAAGAAGTCTGGTTCATAATCCGGGTGCCCCCTTCAAGTGCCAGCTTTACTCATGCTATTCAACGAGATGCTTACCTTTCCAAGAAAGCTCTTCTACAAATTGTCACCCTTGAGCACATTTCTCATGCAGAACTGAACTGGTCGTCCACTCTCTCACTGGGAATCTTCATTGGTAGGGATTTCAACAAGCATCCTTACTTTTGAGAAATTGGTTTCCTCAGAACATTACTTTTTAAGAACCAGTGAGGACAATCATAAGCCAAGGGGGCATAGCTCAGTGGAAGAGCATTCGACTGCAGATCGAGAGGTCCCTGGTTCAGATCCGGGTGCCCCCTTCAAGTGCCAGCTTTACTCATGCTATTCAACGAGATGCTTACCTTTCCAAGAAAGCTCTTCTTCAAATTGTCACCCTTGAGCACATTTCTGATGCAGAACTAAACAGGAACTGGTCATCCACTCTCT
This sequence comes from Eleutherodactylus coqui, assembly GCF_035609145.1. Lineage (NCBI taxonomy): Eukaryota > Metazoa > Chordata > Amphibia > Anura > Eleutherodactylidae > Eleutherodactylus > Eleutherodactylus coqui. The sequence goes on along the minus strand of NC_089845.1, from coordinate 83,239,199 downwards.
CACTGGCAATCTTCATTGGTAGGGATTTCAACAAGCATCCTACCTTTTGAGAAATTGGTTTCCTCAGAACATTACTTTTTAAGAACCAGTGAGCACAGTTATAAGCCAGGGGTGGCATAGCTCAGTGGAAGAGCATTCGACTGCAGATTGAGAGGTCCCTGGTTCAAATCCGGGTGCCCCCTTCAAGTGCCAGCTTTACTCATGCTATTCAACAAGATGCTTACCTTTCCAAGAAAGCTCTTCTTCAACTTGTTAGCCTTGAGCACATTTCTCATACTGAACTGGTCGTCCACTCTCTCACTGGGAATCTTCATTGGTAGGGATTTCAACAAGCATCCTTACTTTTGAGAAATTGGTTTCCTCAGAACATTACTTTTTAAGAACCAGTGAGGACAATCATAAGCCAAGGGGGCATAGCTCAGTGGAAGAGCATTCGACTGCAGATCGAGAGGTCCCTGGTTCAAATCCGGGTGCCCCCTTCAAGTGCCAGCTTTGCGCATGCTATTCAACGAGATGCTTACCTTTCCAAGAAAGCTCTTCTTCAACTTGTCACCCTTGAGCACATTTCTCATGCAGAACTGAACTGGTCGTCCACTCTCTCACTGGGAATCTTCATGGGTAGGGATTTCAACAAGCATCCTTACTTTTGAGAAATTGGTTTCCTCAGAACATTACTTTTTAAGAACCAGTGAGGACAATCATAAGCCAAGGGGGCATAGCTCAGTGGAAGAGCATTCGACTGCAGATCGAGAGGTCCCTGGTTCAAATCCGGGTGCCCCCTTCAAGTGCCAGCTTTACGCATGCTATTCAACGAGATGCTTACCTTTCCAAGAAAGCTCTTCTTCAACTTGTCACCCTTGAGCACATTTCTCATGCAGAACTGAACTGGTCGTCCACTCTCTCACTGGGAATCTTCATGGGTAGGGATTTCAACAAGCATCCTTACTTTTGAGAAATTGGTTTCCTCAGAACATTACTTTTTAAGAACCAGTGAGGACAATCATAAGCCAAGGGGGCATAGCTCAGTGGAAGAGCATTCGACTGCAGATCGAGAGGTCCCTGGTTCAGATCCGGGTGCCCCCTTCAAGTGCCAGCTTTACTCATGCTATTCAACGAGATGCTTACCTTTCCAAGAAAGCTCTTCTTCAAATTGTCACCCTTGAGCACATTTCTGATGCAGAACTAAACAGGAACTGGTCATCCACTCTCTCACTGGCAATCTTCATTGGTAGGGATTTCAACAAGCATCCTACCTTTTGAGAAATTGGTTTCCTCAGAACATTACTTTTTAAGAACCAGTGAGGACAATCATAAGCCAAGGGGGCATAGCTCAGTGGAAGAGCATTCGACTGCAGATTGAGAGGTCCCTGGTTCAGATCCGGGTGCCCCCTTCAAGTGCCAGCTTTACTCATGCTATTCAACGAGATGCTTACCTTTCCAAGAAAGCTCTTCTACAAATTGTCACCCTTGAGCACATTTCTCATGCAGAACTGAACTGGTTGTCCACTCTCTCACTGGCCATCTTCATTGGTAATGATTTCAACAAGCATCCTTACTTTTGAGAAATTGGTTTCCTCAGAACATTACTTTTTAAGAACCAGTGAGCACAGTTATAAGCCAGGGGTGGCATAGCTCAGTGGAAGAGCATTCGACTGCAGATCAAGAAGTCCCTAGTTCATAATCTGGGTGCCCCCTTCAAGTGCCAGCTTTACTCATGCTATTCAACGAGATGCTTACCTTTCCAAGAAAGCTCTTCTTCAACTTGTCACCCTTGAGCACATTTCTCATGCAGAACTGAACTGGTCGTCCACTCTCTCACTGGGAAACTTCATGGGTAGGGATTTCAACAAGCATCCTTACTTTTGAGAAATTGGTTTCCTCAGAACATTACTTTTTAAGAACCAGTGAGGACAATCATAAGCCAAGGGGGCATAGCTCAGTGGAAGAGCATTCGACTGCAGATCGCGAGGTCCCTGGTTCAGATCCGGGTGCCCCCTTCAAGTGCCAGCTTTACTCATGCTATTCAACGAGATGCTTACCTTTCCAAGAAATCTCTTCTTCAAATTGTCACCCTTGAGCACATTTCTGATGCAGAACTAAACAGGAACTGGTCATCCACTCTCTCACTGGCAATCTTCATTGGTAGGGATTTCAACAAGCATCCTACCTTTTGAGAAATTGGTTTCCTCAGAACATTACTTTTTAAGAACCAGTGAGGACAATCATAAGCCAAGGGGGCATAGCTCAGTGGAAGAGCATTCGACTGCAGATTGAGAGGTCCCTGGTTCAGATCCGGGTGCCCCCTTCAAGTGCCAGCTTTACTCATGCTATTCAACGAGATGCTTACCTTTCCAAGAAAGCTCTTCTACAAATTGTCACCCTTGAGCACATTTCTCATGCAGAACTGAACTGGTTGTCCACTCTCTCACTGGCCATCTTCATTGGTAATGATTTCAACAAGCATCCTTACTTTTGAGAAATTGGTTTCCTCAGAACATTACTTTTTAAGAACCAGTGAGCACAGTTATAAGCCAGGGGTGGCATAGCTCAGTGGAAGAGCATTCGACTGCAGATCAAGAAGTCCCTAGTTCATAATCCGGGTGCCCCCTTCAAGTGCCAGCTTTACTCATGCTATTCAACAAGATGCTTACCTTTCCAAGAAAGCTCTTCTTCAACTTGTTAGCCTTGAGCACATTTCTCATACTGAACTGGTCGTCCACTCTCTCACTGGGAATCTTCATTGGTAGGGATTTCAACAAGCATCCTACCTTTTGAGAAATTGGTTTCCTCAGAACATTACTTTTTAAGAACCAGTGAGGACAATCATAAGCCAAGGGGGCATAGCTCTGTGGAAGAGCATTTGACTGCAGATCGAGAGGTTCCTGGTTCAAATCCGGGTGCCCCCTTCAAGTGCCAGGTTTACTCATGCTATTCAACGAGATGCTTACCTTTCCAAGAAAGCTCTTCTTCAACTTGTCACCCTTGAGCACATTTCTGATGCAGAACTAAACAGGAACTGGTCGTCCACTCTCTCACTGGCCATCTTCATTGGTAGGGATTTCAACAAGCATCCTACATTTTGAGAAATTGGTTTCCTCAGAACATTACTTTTTAAGAACCAGTGAGGACAATCATAAGCCTAGGGGGCATAGCTCAGTGGAAGAGCATTCGACTGCAGATCGAGAGGTCCCTGGTTCAGATCCGGGTGCCCCCTTCAAGTGCCAGCTTTACTCATGCTATTCAACGAGATGCTTACCTTTCCAAGAAAGCTCTTCTTCAAATTGTCACCCTTGAGCACATTTCTGATGCAGAACTAAACAGGAACTGGTCATCCACTCTCTCACTGGCAATCTTCATTGGTAGGGATTTCAACAAGCATCCTACCTTTTGAGAAATTGTTTCCTCAGAACATTACTTTTTAAGAACCAGTGAGGACAATCATAAGCCAAGGGGGCATAGCTCAGTGGAAGAGCATTCGACTGCAGATCGAGAGGTCCCTGGTTCAAATCCGGGTGCCCCCTTCAAGTGCCAGCTTTACTCATGCTATTCAACGAGATGCTTACCTTTCCAAGAAAGCTCTTCTTCAAATTGTCACCCTTGAGCACATTTCTGATGCAGAACTAAACAGGAACTGGTCATCCACTCTCTCACTGGCAATCTTCATTGGTAGGGATTTCAACAAGCATCCTACCTTTTGAGAAATTGGTTTCCTCAGAACATTACTTTTTAAGAACCAGTGAGGACAATCATAAGCCAAGGGGGCATAGCTCAGTGGAAGAGCATTCGACTGCAGATTGAGAGGTCCCTGGTTCAGATCCGGGTGCCCCCTTCAAGTGCCAGCTTTACTCATGCTATTCAACGAGATGCTTACCTTTCCAAGAAAGCTCTTCTACAAATTGTCACCCTTGAGCACATTTCTCATGCAGAACTGAACTGGTTGTCCACTCTCTCACTGGCCATCTTCATTGGTAATGATTTCAACAAGTATCCTTACTTTTGAGAAATTGGTTTCCTCAGAACATTACTTTTTAAGAACCAGTGAGCACAGTTATAAGCCAGGGGTGGCATAGCTCAGTGGAAGAGCATTCGACTGCAGATCAAGAAGTCCCTAGTTCATAATCCGGGTGCCCCCTTCAAGTGCCAGCTTTACTCATGCTATTCAACGAGATGCTTACCTTTCCAAGAAAGCTCTTCTTCAACTTGTCACCCTTGAGCACATTTCTCATGCAGAACTGAACTGGTCGTCCACTCTCTCACTGGGAAACTTCATGGGTAGGGATTTCAACAAGCATCCTTACTTTTGAGAAATTGGTTTCCTCAGAACATTACTTTTTAAGAACCAGTGAGGACAATCATAAGCCAAGGGGGCATAGCTCAGTGGAAGAGCATTCGACTGCAGATCGAGAGGTCCCTGGTTCAGATCCGGGTGCCCCCTTCAAGTGCCAGCTTTACTCATGCTATTCAACGAGATGCTTACCTTTCCAAGAAAGCTCTTCTTCAAATTGTCACCCTTGAGCACATTTCTGATGCAGAACTAAACAGGAACTGGTCATCCACTCTCTCACTGGCAATCTTCATTGGTAGGGATTTCAACAAGCATCCTACCTTTTGAGAAATTGGTTTCCTCAGAACATTACTTTTTAAGAACCAGTGAGGACAATCATAAGCCAAGGGGGCATAGCTCAGTGGAAGAGCATTCGACTGCAGATTGAGAGGTCCCTGGTTCAGATCCGGGTGCCCCCTTCAAGTGCCAGCTTTACTCATGCTATTCAACGAGATGCTTACCTTTCCAAGAAAGCTCTTCTACAAATTGTCACCCTTGAGCAAATTTCTCATGCAGAACTGAACTGGTTGTCCACTCTCTCACTGGCCATCTTCATTGGTAATGATTTCAACAAGCATCCTTACTTTTGAGAAATTGGTTTCCTCAGAACATTACTTTTTAAGAACCAGTGAGCACAGTTATAAGCCAGGGGTGGCATAGCTCAGTGGAAGAGCATTCGACTGCAGATCAAGAAGTCCCTAGTTCATAATCCGGGTGCCCCCTTCAAGTGCCAGCTTTACTCATGCTATTCAACAAGATGCTTACCTTTCCAAGAAAGCTCTTCTTCAACTTGTTAGCCTTGAGCACATTTCTCATACTGAACTGGTCGTCCACTCTCTCACTGGGAATCTTCATTGGTAGGGATTTCAACAAGCATCCTACCTTTTGAGAAATTGGTTTCCTCAGAACATTACTTTTTAAGAACCAGTGAGGACAATCATAAGCCAAGGGGGCATAGCTCTGTGGAAGAGCATTTGACTGCAGATCGAGAGGTTCCTGGTTCAAATCCGGGTGCCCCCTTCAAGTGCCAGGTTTACTCATGCTATTCAACGAGATGCTTACCTTTCCAAGAAAGCTCTTCTTCAACTTGTCACCCTTGAGCACATTTCTGATGCAGAACTAAACAGGAACTGGTCGTCCACTCTCTCACTGGCCATCTTCATTGGTAGGGATTTCAACAAGCATCCTACATTTTGAGAAATTGGTTTCCTCAGAACATTACTTTTTAAGAACCAGTGAGGACAATCATAAGCCTAGGGGGCATAGCTCAGTGGAAGAGCATTCGACTGCAGATCGAGAGGTCCCTGGTTCAGATCCGGGTGCCCCCTTCAAGTGCCAGCTTTACTCATGCTATTCAACGAGATGCTTACCTTTCCAAGAAAGCTCTTCTTCAAATTGTCACCCTTGAGCACATTTCTGATGCAGAACTAAACAGGAACTGGTCATCCACTCTCTCACTGGCAATCTTCATTGGTAGGGATTTCAACAAGCATCCTACCTTTTGAGAAATTGTTTCCTCAGAACATTACTTTTTAAGAACCAGTGAGGACAATCATAAGCCAAGGGGGCATAGCTCAGTGGAAGAGCATTCGACTGCAGATCGAGAGGTCCCTGGTTCAAATCCGGGTGCCCCCTTCAAGTGCCAGCTTTACTCATGCTATTCAACGAGATGCTTACCTTTCCAAGAAAGCTCTTCTTCAAATTGTCACCCTTGAGCACATTTCTGATGCAGAACTAAACAGGAACTGGTCATCCACTCTCTCACTGGCCATCTTCATTGGTAGGGATTTCAACAAGCATCCTACCTTTTGAGAAATTGGTTTCCTCAGAACATTACTTTTTAAGAACCAGTGAGGACAATCATAAGCCAAGGGGGCATAGCTCAGTGGAAGAGCATTCGACTGCAGATCAAGAAGTCCCTGGTTCATAATCCGGGTGCCCTCTTCAAGTGCCAGCTATACTCATGCTATTCAACGAGATGCTTACCTTTCCAAGAAAGCTCTTCTACAAATTGTCACCCTTGAGCACATTTCTCATGCAGAACTGAACTGGTCGTCCACTCTCTCACTGGGAATCTTCATTGGTAGGGATTTCAACAAGCATCCTACCTTTTGAGAAATTGGTTTCCTCAGAACATTACTTTTTAAGAACCAGTGAGGACAATCATAAGCCAAGGGGGCATAGCTCAGAGGAAGAGCATTCGACTGCAGATCGAGAGGTCCCTGGTTCAAATCCGGGTGCCCCCTTCAAGTGCCAGCTTTACTCATGCTATTCAACGAGATGCTTACCTTTCCAAGAAAGCTCTTCTTCAACTTGTCACCCTTGAGCACATTTCTCATGCAGAACTAAACAGGAACTAATCATCCACTCTCTCACTGGCAATCTTCATTGGTAGGGATTTCAACAAGCATCCTACCTTTTGAGAAATTGGTTTCCTCAGAACATTACTTTTTAAGAACCAGTGAGGACAATCATAAGCCAAGGGGGCATAGCTCAGTGGAAGAGCATTCGACTGCAGATCGAGAGGTCCCTGGTTCAGATCCGGGTGCCCCCTTCAAGTGCCAGCTTTACTCATGCTATTCAACGAGATGCTTACCTTTCCAAGAAAGCTCTTCTTCAAATTGTCACCCTTGAGCACATTTCTGATGCAGAACTAAACAGGAACTGGTCATCCACTCTCTCACTGGCAATCTTCATTGGTAGGGATTTCAACAAGCATCCTACCTTTTGAGAAATTGGTTTCCTCAGAACATTACTTTTTAAGAACCAGTGAGCACAGTTATAAGCCAGGGGGGGCATAGCTCAGTGGAAGAGCATTCGACTGCAGATCAAGAAGTCCCTAGTTCATAATCCGGGTGCCCCCTTCAAGTGCCAGCTTTACTCATGCTATTCAACGAGATGCTTACCTTTCCAAGAAAGCTCTTCTACAAATTGTCACCCTTGAGCACATTTCTCATGCAGAACTGAACTGGTTGTCCACTCTCTCACTGGCCATCTTCATTGGTAATGATTTCAACAAGCATCCTTACTTTTGAGAAATTGGTTTCCTCAGAACATTACTTTTTAAGAACCAGTGAGCACAGTTATAAGCCAGGGGTGGCATAGCTCAGTGGAAGAGCATTCGACTGCAGATCAAGAAGTCCCTAGTTCATAATCCGGGTGCCCCCTTCAAGTGCCAGCTTTACTCATGCTATTCAACAAGATGCTTACCTTTCCAAGAAAGCTCTTCTTCAACTTGTTAGCCTTGAGCACATTTCTCATACTGAACTGGTCGTCCACTCTCTCACTGGGAATCTTCATTGGTAGGGATTTCAACAAGCATCCTACCTTTTGAGAAATTGGTTTCCTCAGAACATTACTTTTTAAGAACCAGTGAGGACAATCATAAGCCAAGGGGGCATAGCTCTGTGGAAGAGCATTCGACTGCAGATCGAGAGGTCCCTGGTTCAAATCCGGGTGCCCCCTTCAAGTGCCAGCTTTACTCATGCTATTCACAGAGATGCTTACCTTTCCAAGAAAGCTCTTCTTCAACTTGTCACCCTTGAGCACATTTCTGATGCAGAACTAAACAGGAACTGGTCGTCCACTCTCTCACTGGCCATCTTCATTGGTAGGGATTTCAACAAGCATCCTACATTTTGAGAAATTGGTTTCCTCAGAACATTACTTTTTAAGAACCAGTGAGGACAATCATAAGCCTAGGGGGCATAGCTCAGTGGAAGAGCATTCGACTGCAGATCGAGAGGTCCCTGGTTCAGATCCGGGTGCCCCCTTCAAGTGCCAGCTTTACTCATGCTATTCAACGAGATGCTTACCTTTCCAAGAAAGCTCTTCTTCAAATTGTCACCCTTGAGCACATTTCTGATGCAGAACTAAACAGGAACTGGTCATCCACTCTCTCACTGGCAATCTTCATTGGTAGGGATTTCAACAAGCATCCTACCTTTTGAGAAATTGTTTCCTCAGAACATTACTTTTTAAGAACCAGTGAGGACAATCATAAGCCAAGGGGGCATAGCTCAGTGGAAGAGCATTCGACTGCAGATCAAGAAGTCCCTGGTTCATAATCCGGGTGCCCTCTTCAAGTGCCAGCTTTACTCATGCTATTCAACGAGATGCTTACCTTTCCAAGAAAGCTCTTCTACAAATTGTCACCCTTGAGCACATTTCTCATGCAGAACTGAACTGGTCGTCCACTCTCTCACTGGGAATCTTCATTGGTAGGGATTTCAACAAGCATCCTACCTTTTGAGAAATTGGTTTCCTCAGAACATTACTTTTTAAGAACCAGTGAGGACAATCATAAGCATAGCTCAGAGGAAGAGCATTCGACTGCAGATCGAGAGGTCCCTGGTTCAAATCCGGGTGCCCCCTTCAAGTGCCAGCTTTACTCATGCTATTCAACGAGATGCTTACCTTTCCAAGAAAGCTCTTCTTCAACTTGTCACCCTTGAGCACATTTCTCATGCAGAACTAAACAGGAACTAATCATCCACTCTCTCACTGGCAATCTTCATTGGTAGGGATTTCAACAAGCATCCTACCTTTTGAGAAATTGGTTTCCTCAGAACATTACTTTTTAAGAACCAGTGAGGACAATCATAAGCCAAGGGGGCATAGCTCAGTGGAAGAGCATTCGACTGCAGATCGAGAGGTCCCTGGTTCAGATCCGGGTGCCCCCTTCAAGTGCCAGCTTTACTCATGCTATTCAACGAGATGCTTACCTTTCCAAGAAAGCTCTTCTTCAAATTGTCACCCTTGAGCACATTTCTGATGCAGAACTAAACAGGAACTGGTCATCCACTCTCTCACTGGCAATCTTCATTGGTAGGGATTTCAACAAGCATCCTACCTTTTGAGAAATTGTTTCCTCAGAACATTACTTTTTAAGAACCAGTGAGGACAATCATAAGCCAAGGGGGCATAGCTCAGTGGAAGAGCATTCGACTGCAGATCAAGAAGTCCCTGGTTCATAATCCGGGTGCCCTCTTCAAGTGCCAGCTTTACTCATGCTATTCAACGAGATGCTTACCTTTCCAAGAAAGCTCTTCTACAAATTGTCACCCTTGAGCACATTTCTCATGCAGAACTGAACTGTTCGTCCACTCTCTCACTGGGAATCTTCATTGGTAGGGATTTCAACAAGCATCCTACCTTTTGAGAAATTGGTTTCCTCAGAACATTACTTTTTAAGAACCAGTGAGGACAATCATAAGCCAAGGGGGCATAGCTCAGAGGAAGAGCATTCGACTGCAGATCGAGAGGTCCCTGGTTCAAATCCGGGTGCCCCCTTCAAGTGCCAGCTTTACTCATGCTATTCAACGAGATGCTTACCTTTCCAAGAAAGCTCTTCTTCAACTTGTCACCCTTGAGCACATTTCTCATGCAGAACTAAACAGGAACTAATCATCCACTCTCTCACTGGCAATCTTCATTGGTAGGGATTTCAACAAGCATCCTACCTTTTGAGAAATTGGTTTCCTCAGAACATTACTTTTTAAGAACCAGTGAGGACAATCATAAGCCAAGGGGGCATAGCTCAGTGGAAGAGCATTCGACTGCAGATCGAGAGGTCCCTGGTTCAGATCCGGGTGCCCCCTTCAAGTGCCAGCTTTACTCATGCTATTCAACGAGATGCTTACCTTTCCAAGAAAGCTCTTCTTCAAATTGTCACCTTTGAGCACATTTCTGATGCAGAACTAAACAGGAACTGGTCATCCACTCTCTCACTGGCAATCTTCATTGGTAGGGATTTCAACAAGCATCCTACCTTTTGAGAAATTGGTTTCCTCAGAACATTACTTTTTAAGAACCAGTGAGCACAGTTATAAGCCAGGGGGGGCATAGCTCAGTGGAAGAGCATTCGACTGCAGATCAAGAAGTCCCTGGTTCATAATCCGGGTGCCCCCTTCAAGTGCCAGCTTTACTCATGCTATTCAACAAGATGCTTACCTTTCCAAGAAAGCTCTTCTTCAACTTGTTAGCCTTGAGCACATTTCTCATACTGAACTGACAGTGAAGTGAGGACAATCATAAGCCAAGGGGGCATAGCTCAGTGGAAGAGCATTCGACTGCAGATCAAGAGGTCCCTTGTTCAAATCCGGGTGCCCCCTTCAAGTGCCAGCTTTACGCATGCTATTCAACGAGATGCTTACCTTTCCAAGAAAGCTCTTCTTCAACTTGTCACCCTTGAGCACATTTCTGATGCAGAACTAAACAGGAACTGGTCGTCCACTGGCCATCTTCATTGGTAGGCATTTCAACAAGCATCCTACCTTTTGAGAAATTGGTTTCCTCAGAACATTACTTTTTAAGAACCAGTGAGGACAATCATAAGCCAAGGGGGCATAGCTCAGTGGAAGAGCATTCGACTGCAGATCGAGAGGTCCCTGGTTCAAATCCGGGTGCCCCCTTCAAGTGCCAGCTTTACTCATGCTATTCAACGAGATGCTTACCTTTCCAAGAAAGCTCTTCTTCAAATTGTCACCCTTGAGCACATTTCTCATGCAGAACTGAACTGGTTGTCCACTCTCTCACTGGCCATCTTCATTGGTAGGGATTTCAACAAGCATCCTTACTTTTGAGAAATTGGTTTCCTCAGAACATTACTTTTTAAGAACCAGTGAGCACAGTTATAAGCCAGGGGTGGCATAGCTCAGTGGAAGAGCATTCGACTGCAGATCAAGAAGTCCCTAGTTCATAATCCGGGTGCCCCCTTCAAGTGCCAGCTTTACTCATGCTATTCAACAAGATGCTTACCTTTCCAAGAAAGCTCTTCTTCAACTTGTTAGCCTTGAGCACATTTCTCATACTGAACTGGTCGTCCACTCTCTCACTGGGAATCTTCATTGGTAGGGATTTCATCAAGCATCCTACCTTTTGAGAAATTGGTTTCCTCAGAACATTACTTTTTAAGAACCAGTGAGCACAGTTATAAGCTGTGAAATCTTCATTGGTAGGGATTTCAACAAGCATCCTTACTTCTGAGAAATTGGGATTTCAACAAGTTATAAGCCAGGGGGGGCATAGCTGAGTGGAAGAGCATTCGACTGCAGATCAAGAAGTCCCTGGTTCATAATCCGGGTGCCCCCTTCAAGTGCCAGCTTTACTCATGCTATTCAACGAGATGCTTACCTTTCCAAGAAAGCTCTTCTTCAACTTGTCACCCTTGAGCACATTTTCGATGCAGAACTAAACAGGAACTGGTCGTCCACTCTCTCACTGGCAATCTTCATTGGTAGGGATTTCAACAAGCATCCTACCTTTTGAGAAATTGGTTTCCTCAGAACATTACTTTTTAAGAACCAGTGAGGACAATCATAATCCAAGGGGGCATAGCTCAGTGGAAGAGCATTCGACTGCAGATCGAGAGGTCCCTGGTTCAAATCCGGGTGCCCCCTTCAAGTGCCAGCTTTACTCATGCTATTCAACGAGATGCTTACCTTTCCAAGAAAGCTCTTCTTCAACTTGTCACCCTTGAGCACATTTCTCATGCAGAACTAAACAGGAACTGGTCATCCACTCTCTCACTGGCCATCTTCATTTGTAGGCATTTCAACAAGCATCCTACCTTTTGAGAAATTGGTTTCCTCAGAACATTACTTTTTAAGAACCAGTGAGCACAGTTATAAGCCAGGGGTGGCATAGCTCAGTGGAAGAGCATTCGACTGCAGATCGAGAGGTCCCTGGTTCAGATCCAGGTGCCCCCTTCAAGTGCCAGCTTTACTCATGCTATTCAACGAGATGCTTACCTTTCCAAGAAAGCTCTTCTTCAAATTGTCACCCTTGAGCACATTTCTGATGCAGAACTAAACAGGAACTGGTCATCCACTCTCTCACTGGCAATCTTCATTGGTAGGGATTTCAACAAGCATCCTACCTTTTGAGAAATTGGTTTCCTCAGAACATTACTTTTTAAGAACCAGTGAGCACAGTTATAAGCCAGGGGGGGCATAGCTCAGTGGAAGAGCATTCGACTGCAGATCAAGAAGTCGCTGGTTCATAATCCGGGTGCCCCTTCAAGTGCCAGCTTTACTCATGCTATTCAACAAGATGCTTACCTTTCCAAGAAAGCTCTTCTTCAACTTGTTAGCCTTGAGCACATTTCTCATACTGAACTGACAGTGAAGTGAGGACAATCATAAGCCAAGGGGGCATAGCTCAGTGGAAGAGCATTCGACTGCAGATCAAGAAGTCCCTGGTTCATAATCCGGGTGCCCTCTTCAAGTGCCAGCTTTACTCATGCTATTCAACGAGATGCTTACCTTTCCAAGAAAGCTCTTCTACAAATTGTCACCCTTGAGCACATTTCTCATGCAGAACTGAACTGGTCGTCCACTCTCTCACTGGGAATCTTCATTGGTAGGGATTTCAACAAGCATCCTACCTTTTGAGAAATTGGTTTCCTCAGAACATTACTTTTTAAGAACCAGTGAGGACAATCATAAGCCAAGGGGGCATAGCTCAGTGGAAGAACATTCGACTGCAGATCGAGAGGTCCCTGGTTCAAATCCGGGTGCCCCCTTCAAGTGCCAGCTTTACTCATGCTATTCAACGAGATGCTTACCTTTCCAAGAAAGCTCTTCTTCAAATTGTCACCCTTGAGCACATTTCTCATGCAGAACTGAACTGGTTGTCCACTCTCTCACTGGCCATCTTCATTGGTAGGGATTTCAACAAGCATCCTTACTTTTGAGAAATTGGTTTCCTCAGAACATTACTTTTTAAGAACCAGTGAGCACAGTTATAAGCCAGGGGGGGCATAGCTCAGTGGAAGAGCATTCGACTGCAGATCAAGAAGTCCCTAGTTCATAATCCGGGTGCCCCCTTCAAGTGCCAGCTTTACTCATGCTATTCAACGAGATGCTTACCTTTCCAAGAAAGCTCTTCTACAAATTGTCACCCTTGAGCACATTTCTCATGCAGAACTGAACTGGTTGTCCACTCTCTCACTGGCCATCTTCATTGGTAATGATTTCAACAAGCATCCTTACTTTTGAGAAATTGGTTTCCTCAGAACATTACTTTTTAAGAACCAGTGAGCACAGTTATAAGCCAGGGGTGGCATAGCTCAGTGGAAGAGCATTCGACTGCAGATCAAGAAGTCCCTAGTTCATAATCCGGGTGCCCCCTTCAAGTGCCAGCTTTACTCATGCTATTCAACAAGATGCTTACCTTTCCAAGAAAGCTCTTCTTCAACTTGTTAGCCTTGAGCACATTTCTCATACTGAACTGGTCGTCCACTCTCTCACTGGGAATCTTCATTGGTAGGGATTTCAACAAGCATCCTACCTTTTGAGAAATTGGTTTCCTCAGAACATTACTTTTTAAGAACCAGTGAGGACAATCATAAGCCAAGGGGGCATAGCTCTGTGGAAGAGCATTCGACTGCAGATCGAGAGGTCCCTGGTTCAAATCCGGGTGCCCCCTTCAAGTGCCAGCTTTACTCATGCTATTCACAGAGATGCTTACCTTTCCAAGAAAGCTCTTCTTCAACTTGTCACCCTTGAGCACATTTCTGATGCAGAACTAAACAGGAACTGGTCGTCCACTCTCTCACTGGCCATCTTCATTGGTAGGGATTTCAACAAGCATCCTACATTTTGAGAAATTGGTTTCCTCAGAACATTACTTTTTAAGAACCAGTGAGGACAATCATAAGCCTAGGGGGCATAGCTCAGTGGAAGAGCATTCGACTGCAGATCGAGAGGTCCCTGGTTCAGATCCGGGTGCCCCCTTCAAGTGCCAGCTTTACTCATGCTATTCAACGAGATGCTTACCTTTCCAAGAAAGCTCTTCTTCAAATTGTCACCCTTGAGCACATTTCTGATGCAGAACTAAACAGGAACTGGTCATCCACTCTCTCACTGGCAATCTTCATTGGTAGGGATTTCAACAAGCATCCTACCTTTTGAGAAATTGTTTCCTCAGAACATTACTTTTTAAGAACCAGTGAGGACAATCATAAGCCAAGGGGGCATAGCTCAGTGGAAGAGCATTCGACTGCAGATCGAGAGGTCCCTGGTTCAAATCCGGGTGCCCCCTTCAAGTGCCAGCTTTACTCATGCTATTCAACGAGTTGCTTACCTTTCCAAGAAAGCTCTTCTTCAAATTGTCACCCTTGAGCACATTTCTGATGCAGAACTAAACAGGAACTGGTCATCCACTCTCTCACTGGCCATCTTCATTGGTAGGGATTTCAACAAGCATCCTACCTTTTGAGAAATTGGTTTCCTCAGAACATTACTTTTTAAGAACCAGTGAGGACAATCATAAGCCAAGGGGGCATAGCTCAGTGGAAGAGCATTCGACTGCAGATCAAGAAGTCCCTGGTTCATAATCCGGGTGCCCTCTTCAAGTGCCAGCTTTACTCATGCTATTCAACGAGATGCTTACCTTTCCAAGAAAGCTCTTCTACAAATTGTCACCCTTGAGCACATTTCTCATGCAGAACTGAACTGGTCGTCCACTCTCTCACTGGGAATCTTCATTGGTAGGGATTTCAACAAGCATCCTACCTTTTGAGAAATTGGTTTCCTCAGAACATTACTTTTTAAGAACCAGTGAGGACAATCATAAGCATAGCTCAGAGGAAGAGCATTCGACTGCAGATCGAGAGGTCCCTGGTTCAAATCCGGGTGCCCCCTTCAAGTGCCAGCTTTACTCATGCTATTCAACGAGATGCTTACCTTTCCAAGAAAGCTCTTCTTCAACTTGTCACCCTTGAGCACATTTCTCATGCAGAACTAAACAGGAACTAATCATCCACTCTCTCACTGGCAATCTTCATTGGTAGGGATTTCAACAAGCATCCTACCTTTTGAGAAATTGGTTTCCTCAGAACATTACTTTTTAAGAACCAGTGAGGACAATCATAAGCCAAGGGGGCATAGCTCAGTGGAAGAGCATTCGACTGCAGATCGAGAGGTCCCTGGTTCAGATCCGGGTGCCCCCTTCAAGTGCCAGCTTTACTCATGCTATTCAACGAGATGCTTACCTTTCCAAGAAAGCTCTTCTTCAAATTGTCACCCTTGAGCACATTTCTGATGCAGAACTAAACAGGAACTGGTCATCCACTCTCTCACTGGCAATCTTCATTGGTAGGGATTTCAACAAGCATCCTACCTTTTGAGAAATTGTTTCCTCAGAACATTACTTTTTAAGAACCAGTGAGGACAATCATAAGCCAAGGGGGCATAGCTCAGTGGAAGAGCATTCGACTGCAGATCGAGAGGTCCCTGGTTCAAATCCGGGTGCCCCCTTCAAGTGCCAGCTTTACTCATGCTATTCAACGAGATGCTTACCTTTCCAAGAAAGCTCTTCTTCAAATTGTCACCCTTGAGCACATTTCTGATGCAGAACTAAACAGGAACTGGTCATCCACTCTCTCACTGGCCATCTTCATTGGTAGGGATTTCAACAAGCATCCTACCTTTTGAGAAATTGGTTTCCTCAGAACATTACTTTTTAAGAACCAGTGAGGACAATCATAAGCCAAGGGGGCATAGCTCAGTGGAAGAGCATTCGACTGCAGATCAAGAAGTCCCTGGTTCATAATCCGGGTGCCCTCTTCAAGTGCCAGCTTTACTCATGCTATTCAACGAGATGCTTACCTTTCCAAGAAAG
Organism: Eleutherodactylus coqui; assembly: GCF_035609145.1. Taxonomy (NCBI): domain Eukaryota; kingdom Metazoa; phylum Chordata; class Amphibia; order Anura; family Eleutherodactylidae; genus Eleutherodactylus; species Eleutherodactylus coqui. The sequence continues at coordinate 83,223,250 of NC_089845.1, read as the reverse complement.
CTCTTCTACAAATTGTCACCCTTGAGCACATTTCTCATGCAGAACTGAACTGTTCGTCCACTCTCTCACTGGGAATCTTCATTGGTAGGGATTTCAACAAGCATCCTACCTTTTGAGAAATTGGTTTCCTCAGAACATTACTTTTTAAGAACCAGTGAGGACAATCATAAGCCAAGGGGGCATAGCTCAGAGGAAGAGCATTCGACTGCAGATCGAGAGGTCCCTGGTTCAAATCCGGGTGCCCCCTTCAAGTGCCAGCTTTACTCATGCTATTCAACGAGATGCTTACCTTTCCAAGAAAGCTCTTCTTCAACTTGTCACCCTTGAGCACATTTCTCATGCAGAACTAAACAGGAACTAATCATCCACTCTCTCACTGGCAATCTTCATTGGTAGGGATTTCAACAAGCATCCTACCTTTTGAGAAATTGGTTTCCTCAGAACATTACTTTTTAAGAACCAGTGAGGACAATCATAAGCCAAGGGGCATAGCTCAGTGGAAGAGCATTCGACTGCAGATCGAGAGGTCCCTGGTTCAGATCCGGGTGCCCCCTTCAAGTGCCAGCTTTACTCATGCTATTCAACGAGATGCTTACCTTTCCAAGAAAGCTCTTCTTCAAATTGTCACCCTTGAGCACATTTCTGATGCAGAACTAAACAGGAACTGGTCATCCACTCTCTCACTGGCAATCTTCATTGGTAGGGATTTCAACAAGCATCCTACCTTTTGAGAAATTGGTTTCCTCAGAACATTACTTTTTAAGAACCAGTGAGGACAATCATAATCCAAGGGGGCATAGCTCAGTGGAAGAGCATTCGACTGCAGATCGAGAGGTCCCTGGTTCAAATCCGGGTGCCCCCTTCAAGTGCCAGCTTTACTCATGCTATTCAACGAGATGCTTACCTTTCCAAGAAAGCTCTTCTTCAACTTGTCACCCTTGAGCACATTTCTCATGCAGAACTAAACAGGAACTGGTCATCCACTCTCTCACTGGCCATCTTCATTTGTAGGCATTTCAACAAGCATCCTACCTTTTGAGAAATTGGTTTCCTCAGAACATTACTTTTTAAGAACCAGTGAGCACAGTTATAAGCCAGGGGTGGCATAGCTCAGTGGAAGAGCATTCGACTGCAGATCGCGAGGTCCCTGGTTCAGATCCAGGTGCCCCCTTCAAGTGCCAGCTTTACTCATGCTATTCAACGAGATGCTTACCTTTCCAAGAAAGCTCTTCTTCAAATTGTCACCCTTGAGCACATTTCTGATGCAGAACTAAACAGGAACTGGTCATCCACTCTCTCACTGGCAATCTTCATTGGTAGGGATTTCAACAAGCATCCTACCTTTTGAGAAATTGGTTTCCTCAGAACATTACTTTTTAAGAACCAGTGAGGACAATCATAAGCCAAGGGGGCATAGCTCAGTGGAAGAGCATTCGACTGCAGATCGAGAGGTCCCTGGTTCAAATCCGGGTGCCCCCTTCAAGTGCCAGCTTTACTCATGCTATTCAACGAGATGCTTACCTCTCCAAGAAAGCTCTTCTTCAACTTGTCACCCTTGAGCACATTTCTGATGCAGAACTAAACAGGAACTGGTCGTCCACTCTCTCACTGGCCATCTTCATTGGTAGGGATTTCAACAAGCATCCTACCTTTTGAGAATTTGGTTTCCTCAGAACATTACTTTTTAAGAACCAGTGAGGACAATCATAAGCCAAGGGGGCATAGCTCAGTGGAAGAGCATTCGACTGTAGATCAAGAAGTCCTTGGTTCATAATCTGGGTGCCCCCTTCAAGTGCCAGCTTTACTCATGCTATTCAACAAGATGCTTACCTTTCCAAGAAAGCTCTTCTTCACCTTGTTAGCCTTGAGCACATTTCTCATACTGAACTGGTCGTCCACTCTCTCACTGGGAATCTTCATTGGTAGAGATTTCAACAAGCATCCTTACTTTTGAGAAATTGGTTTCCTCAGAACATTACTTTTTAAGAACCAGTGAGGACAATCATAAGCCAAGGGGGCATAGCTCAGTGGAAGAGCATTCGACTGCAGATCGAGAGGTCCCTGGTTCAAATCCGGGTGCCCCCTTCAAGTGCCAGCTTTACTCATGCTATTCAACGAGATGCTTACTTTTCCAAGAAAGCTCTTCTTACACTTGTCACCCTTGAGCATATTTCTGATGCAGAACTAAACAGGAACTGGTCGTCCACTCTCTCACTGGCCATCTTCATTGGTAGGGATTTCAACAAGCATCCTACCTTTTGAGAAATTGGTTTCCTCAGAACATTACTTTTTAAGAACCAGTGAGGACAATCATAAGCCAAGGGGGCATAGCTCAGTGGAAGAGCATTCGAGTGCAGATCGAGAGATCCCTGGTTCAAATCCGGGTGCCCCCTTCAAGTGCCAGCTTTACTCATGCTATTCAACGAGATGCTTACCTTTCCAAGAAAGCTCTTCTTCAACTTGTCACCCTTGAGCACATTTCTCATGCAGAACTAAACAGGAACTAATCATCCACTCTCTCACTGGCAATATTCATTGGTAGGGATTTCAACAAGCATCCTACCTTTTGAGAAATTGGTTTCCTCAGAACATTACTTTTTAAGAACCAGTGAGCACAGTTATAAGCCAGGGGTGGCATAGCTCAGTGGAAGAGCATTCGACTGCAGATCGTAGAGGTCCCTGGTTCAAATCCGGGTGCCCCCTTCAAGTGCCAGCTTTACTCATGCTATTCAACGAGATGCTTACCTCTCCAAGAAAGCTCTTCTTCAACTTGTCACCCTTGAGCACATTTCTGATGCAGAACTAAACAGGAACTGGTCGTCCACTCTCTCACTGGCCATCTTCATTGGTAGGGATTTCAACAAGCATCCTTACTTTTGAGAAATTGGTTTCCTCAGAACATTACTTTTTAAGAACCAGTGAGCACAGTTATAAGCCAGGGGTGGCATAGCTCAGTGGAAGAGCATTTGACTGCAGATCGAGAAGTCTCTGGTTCATGAATCCGGGTGCCCCCTTCAAGTGCCAGCTTTACTCATGCTATTCAACAAGATGCTTACCTTTCCAAGAAAGCTCTTCTTCAACTTGTTAGCCTTGAGCACATTTCTCATACTGAACTGGTCGTCCACTCTCTCACTGGGAATCTTCATTGGTAGGGATTTCAACAAGCATCCTTACTTTTGAGAAATTGGTTTCCTCAGAACATTACTTTTTAAGAACCAGTGAGGACAATTATAAGCCAAGGGGGCATAGCTCAGTGGAAGAGCATTCGACTGCAGATCGAGAGGTCCCTGGTTCAAATCCGGGTGCCCCCTTCAAGTGCCAGCTTTACGCATGCTATTCAACGAGATGCTTACCTTTCCAAGAAAGCTCTTCTTCAACTTGTCACCCTTGAGCACATTTCTCATGCAGAACTGAACTGGTCGTCCACTCTCTCACTGGGAATCTTCATGGGTAGGGATTTCAACAAGCATCCTTACTTTTGAGAAATTGGTTTCCTCAGAACATTACTTTTTAAGAACCAGTGAGCACAGTTATAAGCCAGGGGTGGCATAGCTCAGTGGAAGAGCATTTGACTGCAGATCGAGAAGTCTCTGGTTCATGAATCCGGGTGCCCCCTTCAAGTGCCAGCTTTACTCATGCTATTCAACAAGATGCTTACCTTTCCAAGAAAGCTCTTCTTCAACTTGTTAGCCTTGAGCACATTTCTCATACTGAACTGGTCGTCCACTCTCTCACTGGGAATCTTCATTGGTAGGGATTTCAACAAGCATCCTTACTTTTGAGAAATTGGTTTCCTCAGAACATTACTTTTTAAGAACCAGTGAGGACAATTATAAGCCAAGGGGGCATAGCTCAGTGGAAGAGCATTCGACTGCAGATCGAGAGGTCCCTGGTTCAAATCCGGGTGCCCCCTTCAAGTGCCAGCTTTACGCATGCTATTCAACGAGATGCTTACCTTTCCAAGAAAGCTCTTCTTCAACTTGTCACCCTTGAGCACATTTCTCATGCAGAACTGAACTGGTCGTCCACTCTCTCACTGGGAATCTTCATGGGTAGGGATTTCAACAAGCATCCTTACTTTTGAGAAATTGGTTTCCTCAGAACATTACTTTTTAAGAACCAGTGAGGACAATCATAAGCCAAGGGGGCATAGCTCAGTGGAAGAGCATTCGACTGCAGATCGAGAGGTCCCTGGTTCAGATCCGGGTGCCCCCTTCAAGTGCCAGCTTTACTCATGCTATTCAACGAGATGCTTACCTTTCCAAGAAAGCTCTTCTTCAAATTGTCACCCTTGAGCACATTTCTGATGCAGAACTAAACAGGAACTGGTCATCCACTCTCTCACTGGCAATCTTCATTGGTAGGGATTTCAACAAGCATCCTACCTTTTGAGAAATTGGTTTCCTCAGAACATTACTTTTTAAGAACCAGTGAGGACAATCATAAGCCAAGGGGGAATAGCTCAGTGGAAGAGCATTCGACTGCAGATCGAGAGGTCCCTGGTTCAAATCCGGGTGCCCCCTTCAAGTGCCAGCTTTACTCATGCTATTCAACGAGATGCTTACCTCTCCAAGAAAGCTCTTCTTCAACTTGTCACCCTTGAGCACATTTCTGATGCAGAACTAAACAGGAACTGGTCGTCCACTCTCTCACTGGCCATCTTCATTGGTAGGGATTTCAACAAGCATCCTTACTTTTGAGAAATTGGTTTCCTCAGAACATTACTTTTTAAGAACCAGTGAGCACAGTTATAAGCCAGGGGTGGCATAGCTCAGTGGAAGAGCATTTGACTGCAGATCGAGAAGTCTCTGGTTCATGAATCCGGGTGCCCCCTTCAAGTGCCAGCTTTACTCATGCTATTCAACAAGATGCTTACCTTTCCAAGAAAGCTCTTCTTCAACTTGTTAGCCTTGAGCACATTTCTGATGCAGAACTAAACAGGAACTGGTCATCCACTCTCTCACTGGCCATCTTCATTGGTAGGGATTTCAACAAGCATCCTACCTTTTGAGAAATTGGTTTCCTCAGAACATTACTTTTTAAGAACCAGTGAGGACAATCATAAGCCAAGGGGGCATAGCTCAGTGGAAGAGCATTTGACTGCAGATCAAGAAGTCCCTGGTTCATAATCCGGGTGCCCTCTTCAAGTGCCAGCTTTACTCATGCTATTCAACGAGATGCTTACCTTTCCAAGAAAGCTCTTCTACAAATTGTCACCCTTGAGCACATTTCTCATGCAGAACTGAACTGGTCGTCCACTCTCTCACTGGGAATCTTCATTGGTAGGGATTTCAACAAGCATCCTACCTTTTGAGAAATTGGTTTCCTCAGAACATTACTTTTTAAGAACCAGTGAGGACAATCATAAGCCAAGGGGGCATAGCTCAGAGGAAGAGCATTCGACTGCAGATCGAGAGGTCCCTGGTTCAAATCCGGGTGCCCCCTTCAAGTGCCAGCTTTACTCATGCTATTCAACGAGATGCTTACCTTTCCAAGAAAGCTCTTCTTCAACTTGTCACCCTTGAGCACATTTCTCATGCAGAACTAAACAGGAACTAATCATCCACTCTCTCACTGGCAATATTCATTGGTAGGGATTTCAACAAGCATCCTACCTTTTGAGAAATTGGTTTCCTCAGAACATTACTTTTTAAGAACCAGTGAGGACAATCATAAGCCAAGGGGGCATAGCTCAGTGGAAGAGCATTCGACTGCAGATCGAGAGGTCCCTGGTTCAAATCCGGGTGCCCCCTTCAAGTGCCAGCTTTACGCATGCTATTCAACGAGATGCTTACCTTTCCAAGAAAGCTCTTCTTCAACTTGTCACCCTTGAGCACATTTCTCATGCAGAACTGAACTGGTCGTCCACTCTCTCACTGGGAATCTTCATGGGTAGGGATTTCAACAAGCATCCTTACTTTTGAGAAATTGGTTTCCTCAGAACATTACTTTTTAAGAACCAGTGAGGACAATCATAAGCCAAGGGGGCATAGCTCAGTGGAAGAGCATTCGACTGCAGATCGAGAGGTCCCTGGTTCAGATCCGGGTGCCCCCTTCAAGTGCCAGCTTTACTCATGCTATTCAACGAGATGCTTACCTTTCCAAGAAAGCTCTTCTTCAAATTGTCACCCTTGAGCACATTTCTGATGCAGAACTAAACAGGAACTGGTCATCCACTCTCTCACTGGCAATCTTCATTGGTAGGGATTTCAACAAGCATCCTACCTTTTGAGAAATTGGTTTCCTAAGAACATTACTTTTTAAGAACCAGTGAGGACAATCATAAGCCAAGGGGGCATAGCTCAGTGGAAGAGCATTCGACTGCAGATCGAGAGGTCCCTGGTTCAAATCCGGGTGCCCCCTTCAAGTGCCAGTTTTACTCATGCTATTCAACAAGATGCTTACCTCTCCAAGAAAGCTCTTCTTCAACTTGTCACCCTTGAGCACATTTCTGATGCAGAACTAAACAGGAACTGGTCGTCCACTCTCTCACTGGCCATCTTCATTGGTAGGGATTTCAACAAGCATCCTTACTTTTGAGAAATTGGTTTCCTCAGAACATTACTTTTTAAGAACCAGTGAGCACAGTTATAAGCCAGGGGTGGCATAGCTCAGTGGAAGAGCATTTGACTGCAGATCGAGAAGTCTCTGGTTCATGAATCCGGGTGCCCCCTTCAAGTGCCAGCTTTACTCATGCTATTCAACAAGATGCTTACCTTTCCAAGAAAGCTCTTCTTCAACTTGTTAGCCTTGAGCACATTTCTGATGCAGAACTAAACAGGAACTGGTCATCCACTCTCTCACTGGCCATCTTCATTGGTAGGGATTTCAACAAGCATCCTACCTTTTGAGAAATTGGTTTCCTCAGAACATTACTTTTTAAGAACCAGTGAGGACAATCATAAGCCAAGGGGGCATAGCTCAGTGGAAGAGCATTCGACTGCAGATCAAGAAGTCCCTGGTTCATAATCCGGGTGCCCTCTTCAAGTGCCAGCTTTACTCATGCTATTCAACGAGATGCTTACCTTTCCAAGAAAGCTCTTCTACAAATTGTCACCCTTGAGCACATTTCTCATGCAGAACTGAACTGGTCGTCCACTCTCTCACTGGGAATCTTCATTGGTAGGGATTTCAACAAGCATCCTACCTTTTGAGAAATTGGTTTCCTCAGAACATTACTTTTTAAGAACCAGTGAGGACAATCATAAACCAAGGGGGCATAGCTCAGAGGAAGAGCATTCGACTGCAGATCGAGAGGTCCCTGGTTCAAATCCGGGTGCCCCCTTCAAGTGCCAGCTTTACTCATGCTATTCAACGAGATGCTTACCTTTCCAAGAAAGCTCTTCTTCAACTTGTCACCCTTGAGCACATTTCTCATGCAGAACTAAACAGGAACTAATCATCCACTCTCTCACTGGCAATATTCATTGGTAGGGATTTCAACAAGCATCCTACCTTTTGAGAAATTGGTTTCCTCAGAACATTACTTTTTAAGAACCAGTGAGCACAGTTATAAGCCAAGGGGGCATAGCTCAGTGGAAGAGCATTCGACTGCAGATCAAGAAGTCCCTGGTTCATAATCCGGGTGCCCTCTTCAAGTGCCAGCTTTACTCATGCTATACAACGAGATGCTTACCTTTCCAAGAAAGCTCTTCTACAAATTGTCACCCTTGAGCACATTTCTCATGCAGAACTGAACTGGTCGTCCACTCTCTCACTGGGAATCTTCATTGGTAGGGATTTCAACAAGCATCCTACCTTTTGAGAAATTGGTTTCCTCAGAACATTACTTTTTAAGAACCAGTGAGGACAATCATAAGCCAAGGGGGCATAGCTCAGAGGAAGAGCATTCGACTGCAGATCGAGAGGTCCCTGGTTCAAATCCGGGTGCCCCCTTCAAGTGCCAGCTTTACTCATGCTATTCAACGAGATGCTTACCTTTCCAAGAAAGCTCTTCTTCAACTTGTCACCCTTGAGCACATTTCTCATGCAGAACTAAACAGGAACTAATCATCCACTCTCTCACTGGCAATATTCATTGGTAGGGATTTCAACAAGCATCCTACCTTTTGAGAAATTGGTTTCCTCAGAACATTACTTTTTAAGAACCAGTGAGCACAGTTATAAGCCAGGGGTGGCATAGCTCAGTGGAAGAGCATTCGACTGCAGATCGAGAGGTCCCTGGTTCAAATCCGGGTGCCCCCTTCAAGTGCCAGCTTTACTCATGCTATTCAACGAGATGCTTACCTCTCCAAGAAAGCTCTTCTTCAACTTGTCACCCTTGAGCACATTTCTGATGCAGAACTAAACAGGAACTGGTCGTCCACTCTCTCACTGGCCATCTTCATTGGTAGGGATTTCAACAAGCATCCTTACTTTTGAGAAATTGGTTTCCTCAGAACATTACTTTTTAAGAACCAGTGAGGACAATCATAAGCCAAGGGGGCATAGCTCAGTGGAAGAGCATTCGACTGCAGATCGAGAGGTCCCTGGTTCAAATCCGGGTGCCCCCTTCAAGTGCCAGCTTTACGCATGCTATTCAACGAGATGCTTACCTTTCCAAGAAAGCTCTTCTTCAACTTGTCACCCTTGAGCACATTTCTCATGCAGAACTGAACTGGTCGTCCACTCTCTCACTGGGAATCTTCATGGGTAGGGATTTCAACAAGCATCCTTACTTTTGAGAAATTGGTTTCCTCAGAACATTACTTTTTAAGAACCAGTGAGGACAATCATAAGCCAAGGGGGCATAGCTCAGTGGAAGAGCATTCGACTGCAGATCGAGAGGTCCCTGGTTCAAATCCGGGTGCCCCCTTCAAGTGCCAGCTTTACGCATGCTATTCAACGAGATGCTTACCTTTCCAAGAAAGCTCTTCTTCAACTTGTCACCCTTGAGCACATTTCTCATGCAGAACTGAACTGGTCGTCCACTCTCTCACTGGGAATCTTCATGGGTAGGGATTTCAACAAGCATCCTTACTTTTGAGAAATTGGTTTCCTCAGAACATTACTTTTTAAGAACCAGTGAGGACAATCATAAGCCAAGGGGGCATAGCTCAGTGGAAGAGCATTCGACTGCAGATCGAGAGGTCCCTGGTTCAGATCCGGGTGCCCCCTTCAAGTGCCAGCTTTACTCATGCTATTCAACGAGATGCTTACCTTTCCAAGAAAGCTCTTCTTCAAATTGTCACCCTTGAGCACATTTCTGATGCAGAACTAAACAGGAACTGGTCATCCACTCTCTCACTGGCAATCTTCATTGGTAGGGATTTCAACAAGCATCCTACCTTTTGAGAAATTGGTTTCCTAAGAACATTACTTTTTAAGAACCAGTGAGGACAATCATAAGCCAAGGGGGCATAGCTCAGTGGAAGAGCATTCGACTGCAGATCGAGAGGTCCCTGGTTCAAATCCGGGTGCCCCCTTCAAGTGCCAGTTTTACTCATGCTATTCAACGAGATGCTTACCTCTCCAAGAAAGCTCTTCTTCAACTTGTCACCCTTGAGCACATTTCTGATGCAGAACTAAACAGGAACTGGTCGTCCACTCTCTCACTGGCCATCTTCATTGGTAGGGATTTCAACAAGCATCCTTACTTTTGAGAAATTGGTTTCCTCAGAACATTACTTTTTAAGAACCAGTGAGCACAGTTATAAGCCAGGGGTGGCATAGCTCAGTGGAAGAGCATTTGACTGCAGATCGAGAAGTCTCTGGTTCATGAATCCGGGTGCCCCCTTCAAGTGCCAGCTTTACTCATGCTATTCAACAAGATGCTTACCTTTCCAAGAAAGCTCTTCTTCAACTTGTTAGCCTTGAGCACATTTCTGATGCAGAACTAAACAGGAACTGGTCATCCACTCTCTCACTGGCCATCTTCATTGGTAGGGATTTCAACAAGCATCCTACCTTTTGAGAAATTGGTTTCCTCAGAACATTACTTTTTAAGAACCAGTGAGGACAATCATAAGCCAAGGGGGCATAGCTCAGTGGAAGAGCATTCGACTGCAGATCAAGAAGTCCCTGGTTCATAATCCGGGTGCCCTCTTCAAGTGCCAGCTTTACTCATGCTATTCAACGAGATGCTTACCTTTCCAAGAAAGCTCTTCTACAAATTGTCACCCTTGAGCACATTTCTCATGCAGAACTGAACTGGTCGTCCACTCTCTCACTGGGAATCTTCATTGGTAGGGATTTCAACAAGCATCCTACCTTTTGAGAAATTGGTTTCCTCAGAACATTACTTTTTAAGAACCAGTGAGGACAATCATAAACCAAGGGGGCATAGCTCAGAGGAAGAGCATTCGACTGCAGATCGAGAGGTCCCTGGTTCAAATCCGGGTGCCCCCTTCAAGTGCCAGCTTTACTCATGCTATTCAACGAGATGCTTACCTTTCCAAGAAAGCTCTTCTTCAACTTGTCACCCTTGAGCACATTTCTCATGCGGAACTAATCATCCACTCTCTCACTGGCAATATTCATTGGTAGGGATTTCAACAAGCATCCTACCTTTTGAGAAATTGGTTTCCTCAGAACATTACTTTTTAAGAACCAGTGAGCACAGTTATAAGCCAAGGGGGCATAGCTCAGTGGAAGAGCATTCGACTGCAGATCAAGAAGTCCCTGGTTCATAATCCGGGTGCCCTCTTCAAGTGCCAGCTTTACTCATGCTATACAACGAGATGCTTACCTTTCCAAGAAAGCTCTTCTACAAATTGTCACCCTTGAGCACATTTCTCATGCAGAACTGAACTGGTCGTCCACTCTCTCACTGGGAATCTTCATTGGTAGGGATTTCAACAAGCATCCTACCTTTTGAGAAATTGGTTTCCTCAGAACATTACTTTTTAAGAACCAGTGAGGACAATCATAAGCCAAGGGGGCATAGCTCAGAGGAAGAGCATTCGACTGCAGATCGAGAGGTCCCTGGTTCAAATCCGGGTGCCCCCTTCTAGTGCCAGCTTTACTCATGCTATTCAACGAGATGCTTACCTTTCCAAGAAAGCTCTTCTTCAACTTGTCACCCTTGAGCACATTTCTCATGCAGAACTAAACAGGAACTAATCATCCACTCTCTCACTGGCAATATTCATTGGTAGGGATTTCAACAAGCATCCTACCTTTTGAGAAATTGGTTTCCTCAGAACATTACTTTTTAAGAACCAGTGAGGACAATCATAAGCCAAGGGGGCATAGCTCAGTGGAAGAGCATTCGACTGCAGATCGAGAGGTCCCTGGTTCAAATCCGGGTGCCCCCTTCAAGTGCCAGCTTTACTCATGCTATTCAACGAGCTGCTTACCTCTCCAAGAAAGCTCTTCTTCAACTTGTCACCCTTGAGCACATTTCTGATGCAGAACTAAACAGGAACTAATCATCCACTCTCTCACTGGCAATATTCATTGGTAGGGATTTCAACAAGCATCCTACCTTTTGAGAAATTGGTTTCCTCAGAACATTACTTTTTAAGAACCAGTGAGCACAGTTATAAGCCAAGGGGGCATAGCTCAGTGGAAGAGCATTCGACTGCAGATCAAGAAGTCCCTGGTTCATAATCCGGGTGCCCTCTTCAAGTGCCAGCTTTACTCATGCTATACAACGAGATGCTTACCTTTCCAAGAAAGCTCTTCTACAAATTGTCACCCTTGAGCACATTTCTCATGCAGAACTGAACTGGTCGTCCACTCTCTCACTGGGAATCTTCATTGGTAGGGATTTCAACAAGCATCCTACCTTTTGAGAAATTGGTTTCCTCAGAACATTACTTTTTAAGAACCAGTGAGGACAATCATAAGCCAAGGGGGCATAGCTCAGAGGAAGAGCATTCGACTGCAGATCGAGAGGTCCCTGGTTCAAATCCGGGTGCCCCCTTCTAGTGCCAGCTTTACTCATGCTATTCAACGAGATGCTTACCTTTCCAAGAAAGCTCTTCTTCAACTTGTCACCCTTGAGCACATTTCTCATGCAGAACTAAACAGGAACTAATCATCCACTCTCTCACTGGCAATATTCATTGGTAGGGATTTCAACAAGCATCCTACCTTTTGAGAAATTGGTTTCCTCAGAACATTACTTTTTAAGAACCAGTGAGGACAATCATAAGCCAAGGGGGCATAGCTCAGTGGAAGAGCATTCGACTGCAGATCGAGAGGTCCCTGGTTCAAATCCGGGTGCCCCCTTCAAGTGCCAGCTTTACTCATGCTATTCAACGAGCTGCTTACCTCTCCAAGAAAGCTCTTCTTCAACTTGTCACCCTTGAGCACATTTCTGATGCAGAACTAAACAGGAACTGGTCGTCCACTTTCTCACTGGCCATCTTCATTGGTAGGGATTTCAACAAGCATCCTTACTTTTGAGAAATTGGTTTCCTCAGAACATTAATTTTTAAGAACCAGTGAGCACAGTTATAAGCCAGGGGTGGCATAGCTCAGTGGAAGAGCATTTGACTGCAGATCGAGAAGTCTCTGGTTCATGAATCCGGGTGCCCCCTTCAAGTGCCAGCTTTACTCATGCTATTCAACAAGATGCTTACCTTTCCAAGAAAGCTCTTCTTCAACTTGTTAGCCTTGAGCACATTTCTGATGCAGAACTAAACAGGAACTGGTCATCCACTCTCTCACTGGCCATCTTCATTGGTAGGGATTTCAACAAGCATCCTACCTTTTGAGAAATTGGTTTCCTCAGAACATTACTTTTTAAGAACCAGTGAGGACAATCATAAGCCAAGGGGGCATAGCTCAGTGGAAGAGCATTCGACTGCAGATCGAGAGGTCCCTGGTTCAAATCCGGGTGCCCCCTTCAAGTGCCAGCTTTACGCATGCTATTCAACAAGATGCTTACCTTTCCAAGAAAGCTCTTCTTCAACTTGTCACCCTTGAGCACATTTCTCATGCAGAACTGAACTGGTCGTCCACTCTCTCACTGGGAATCTTCATGGGTAGGGATTTCAACAAGCATCCTTACTTTTGAGAAATTGGTTTCCTCAGAACATTACTTTTTAAGAACCAGTGAGGACAATCATAAGCCAAGGGGGTATAGCTCAGTGGAAGAGCATTCGACTGCAGATCGAGAGGTCCCTGGTTCAAATCCGGGTGCCCCCTTCAAGTGCCAGCTTTACTCATGCTATTCAACGAGATGCTTACCTCTCCAAGAAAGCTCTTCTTCAACTTGTCACCCTTGAGCACATTTCTGATGCAGAACTAAACAGGAACTGGTCGTCCACTCTCTCACTGGCCATCTTCATTGGTAGGGATTTCAACAAGCATCCTTACTTTTGAGAAATTGGTTTCCTCAGAACATTACTTTTTAAGAACCAGTGAGGACAATCATAAGCCAAGGGGGCATAGCTCAGTGGAAGAGCATTCGACTGCAGATCGAGAGGTCCCTGGTTCAAATCCGGGTGCCCCCTTCAAGTGCCAGCTTTACGCATGCTATTCAACGAGATGCTTACCTTTCCAAGAAAGCTCTTCTTCAACTTGTCACCCTTGAGCACATTTCTCATGCAGAACTGAACTGGTCGTCCACTCTCTCACTGGGAATCTTCATGGGTAGGGATTTCAACAAGCATCCTTACTTTTGAGAAATTGGTTTCCTCAGAACATTACTTTTTAAGAACCAGTGAGGACAATCATAAGCCAAGGGGGCATAGCTCAGTGGAAGAGCATTCGACTGCAGATCGAGAGGTCCCTGGTTCAGATCCGGGTGCCCCCTTCAAGTGCCAGCTTTACTCATGCTATTCAACGAGATGCTTACCTTTCCAAGAAAGCTCTTCTTCAAATTGTCACCCTTGAGCACATTTCTGATGCAGAACTAAACAGGAACTGGTCATCCACTTTCTCACTGGCAATCTTCATTGGTAGGGATTTCAACAAGCATCCTACCTTTTGAGAAATTGGTTTCCTCAGAACATTACTTTTTAAGAACCAGTGAGGACAATCATAAGCCAAGGGGGCATAGCTCAGTGGAAGAGCATTCGACTGCAGATCGAGAGGTCCCTGGTTCAAATCCGGGTGCCCCCTTCAAGTGCCAGCTTTACGCATGCTATTCAACGAGATGCTTACCTTTCCAAGAAAGCTCTTCTTCAACTTGTCACCCTTGAGCACATTTCTCATGCAGAACTGAACTGGTCGTCCACTCTCTCACTGGGAATCTTCATGGGTAGGGATTTCAACAAGCATCCTTACTTTTGAGAAATTGGTTTCCTCAGAACATTACTTTTTAAGAACCAGTGAGGACAATCATAAGCCAAGGGGGCATAGCTCAGTGGAAGAGCATTCGACTGCAGATCGAGAGGTCCCTGGTTCAGATCCGGGTGCCCCCTTCAAGTGCCAGCTTTACTCATGCTATTCAACGAGATGCTTACCTTTCCAAGAAAGCTCTTCTTCAAATTGTCACCCTTGAGCACATTTCTGATGCAGAACTAAACAGGAACTGGTCATCCACTTTCTCACTGGCAATCTTCATTGGTAGGGATTTCAACAAGCATCCTACCTTTTGAGAAATTGGTTTCCTCAGAACATTACTTTTTAAGAACCAGTGAGGACAATCTTAAGCCAAGGGGGCATAGCTCAGTGGAAGAGCATTCGACTGCAGATCGAGAGGTCCCTGGTTCAAATCCGGGTGCCCCCTTCAAGTGCCAGCTTTACTCATGCTATTCAACGAGATGCTTACCTCTCCAAGAAAGCTCTTCTTCAACTTGTCACCCTTGAGCACATTTCTGATGCAGAACTAAACAGGAACTGGTCGTCCACTCTCTCACTGGCCATCTTCATTGGTAGGGATTTCAACAAGCATCCTTACTTTTGAGAAATTGGTTTCCTCAGAACATTAATTTTTAAGAACCAGTGAGCACAGTTATAAGCCAGGGGTGGCATAGCTCAGTGGAAGAGCATTTGACTGCAGATCGAGAAGTCTCTGGTTCATGAATCCGGGTGCCCCCTTCAAGTGCCAGCTTTACTCATGCTATTCAACAAGATGCTTACCTTTCCAAGAAAGCTCTTCTTCAACTTGTTAGCCTTGAGCACATTTCTGATGCAGAACTAAACAGGAACTGGTCATCCACTCTCTCACTGGCCATCTTCATTGGTAGGGATTTCAACAAGCATCCTACCTTTTGAGAAATTGGTTTCCTCAGAACATTACTTTTTAAGAACCAGTGAGGACAATCATAAGCCAAGGGGGCATAGCTCAGTGGAAGAGCATTCGACTGCAGATCGAGAGGTCCCTGGTTCAAATCCGGGTGCCCCCTTCAAGTGCCAGCTTTGCGCATGCTATTCAACGAGATGCTTACCTTTCCAAGAAAGCTCTTCAACTTGTCACCCTTGAGCACATTTCTCATGCAGAACTGAACTGGTCGTCCACTCTCTCACTGGGAATCTTCATGGGTAGGGATTTCAACAAGCATCCTTACTTTTGAGAAATTGGTTTCCTCAGAACATTACTTTTTAAGAACCAGTGAGGACAATCATAAGCCAAGGGGGCATAGCTCAGAGGAAGAGCATTCGACTGCAGATCGAGAGGTCCCTGGTTCAAATCCGGGTGCCCCCTTCAAGTGCCAGCTTTACTCATGCTATTCAACGAGATGCTTACCTTTCCAAGAAAGCTCTTCTTCAACTTGTCACCCTTGAGCACATTTCTCATGCAGAACTAAACAGGAACTAATCATCCACTCTCTCACTGGCAATATTCATTGGTAGGGATTTCAACAAGCATCCTACCTTTTGAGAAATTGGTTTCCTCAGAACATTACTTTTTAAGAACCAGTGAGCACAGTTATAAGCCAGGGGTGGCATAGCTCAGTGGAAGAGCATTTGACTGCAGATCGAGAAGTCTCTGGTTCATGAATCCGGGTGCCCCCTTCAAGTGCCAGCTTTACTCATGCTATTCAACAAGATGCTTACCTTTCCAAGAAAGCTCTTCTTCAACTTGTTAGCCTTGAGCACATTTCTCATACTGAACTGGTCGTCCACTCTCTCACTGGGAATCTTCATTGGTAGGGATTTCAACAAGCATTCTTACTTTTGAGAAATTGGTTTCCTCAGAACATTACTTTTTAAGAACCAGTGAGGACAATCATAAGCCAAGGGGGCATAGCTCAGTGGAAGAGCATTCGACTGCAGATCGAGAGGTCCCTGGTTCAAATCCGGGTGCCCCCTTCAAGTGCCAGCTTTGCGCATGCTATTCAACGAGATGCTTACCTTTCCAAGAAAGCTCTTCAACTTGTCACCCTTGAGCACATTTCTCATGCAGAACTGAACTGGTCGTCCACTCTCTCACTGGGAATCTTCATGGGTAGGGATTTCAACAAGCATCCTTACTTTTGAGAAATTGGTTTCCTCAGAACATTACTTTTTAAGAACCAGTGAGGACAATCATAAGCCAAGGGGGCATAGCTCAGTGGAAGAGCATTCGACTGCAGATCGAGAGGTCCCTGGTTCAGATCCGGGTGCCCCCTTCAAGTGCCAGCTTTACTCATGCTATTCAACGAGATGCTTACCTTTCCAAGAAAGCTCTTCTTCAAATTGTCACCCTTGAGCACATTTCTGATGCAGAACTAAACAGGAACTGGTCATCCACTTTCTCACTGGCAATCTTCATTGGTAGGGATTTCAACAAGCATCCTACCTTTTGAGAAATTGGTTTCCTCAGAACATTACTTTTTAAGAACCAGTGAGGACAATCATAAGCCAAGGGGGCATAGCTCAGTGGAAGAGCATTCGACTGCAGATCGAGAGGTCCCTGGTTCAAATCCGGGTGCCCCCTTCAAGTGCCAGCTTTACTCATGCTATTCAACGAGATGCTTACCTCTCCAAGAAAGCTCTTCTTCAACTTGTCACCCTTGAGCACATTTCTGATGCAGAACTAAACAGGAACTGGTCGTCCACTCTCTCACTGGCCATCTTCATTGGTAGGGATTTCAACAAGCATCCTTACTTTTGAGAAATTGGTTTCCTCAGAACATTAATTTTTAAGAACCAGTGAGCACAGTTATAAGCCAGGGGTGGCATAGCTCAGTGGAAGAGCATTTGACTGCAGATCGAGAAGTCTCTGGTTCATGAATCCGGGTGCCCCCTTCAAGTGCCAGCTTTACTCATGCTATTCAACAAGATGCTTACCTTTCCAAGAAAGCTCTTCTTCAACTTGTTAGCCTTGAGCACATTTCTGATGCAGAACTAAACAGGAACTGGTCATCCACTCTCTCACTGGCCATCTTCATTGGTAGGGATTTCAACAAGCATCCTACCTTTTGAGAAATTGGTTTCCTCAGAACATTACTTTTTAAGAACCAGTGAGGACAATCATAAGCCAAGGGGGCATAGCTCAGTGGAAGAGCATTCGACTGCAGATCGAGAGGTCCCTGGTTCAAATCCGGGTGCCCCCTTCAAGTGCCAGCTTTGCGCATGCTATTCAACGAGATGCTTACCTTTCCAAGAAAGCTCTTCAACTTGTCACCCTTGAGCACATTTCTCATGCAGAACTGAACTGGTCGTCCACTCTCTCACTGGGAATCTTCATGGGTAGGGATTTCAACAAGCATCCTTACTTTTGAGAAATTGGTTTCCTCAGAACATTACTTTTTAAGAACCAGTGAGGACAATCATAAGCCAAGGGGGCATAGCTCAGAGGAAGAGCATTCGACTGCAGATCGAGAGGTCCCTGGTTCAAATCCGGGTGCCCCCTTCAAGTGCCAGCTTTACTCATGCTATTCAACGAGATGCTTACCTTTCCAAGAAAGCTCTTCTTCAACTTGTCACCCTTGAGCACATTTCTCATGCAGAACTAAACAGGAACTAATCATCCACTCTCTCACTGGCAATATTCATTGGTAGGGATTTCAACAAGCATCCTACCTTTTGAGAAATTGGTTTCCTCAGAACATTACTTTTTAAGAACCAGTGAGCACAGTTATAAGCCAGGGGTGGCATAGCTCAGTGGAAGAGCATTTGACTGCAGATCGAGAAGTCTCTGGTTCATGAATCCGGGTGCCCCCTTCAAGTGCCAGCTTTACTCATGCTATTCAACAAGATGCTTACCTTTCCAAGAAAGCTCTTCTTCAACTTGTTAGCCTTGAGCACATTTCTCATACTGAACTGGTCGTCCACTCTCTCACTGGGAATCTTCATTGGTAGGGATTTCAACAAGCATTCTTACTTTTGAGAAATTGGTTTCCTCAGAACATTACTTTTTAAGAACCAGTGAGGACAATCATAAGCCAAGGGGGCATAGCTCAGTGGAAGAGCATTCGACTGCAGATCGAGAGGTCCCTGGTTCAAATCCGGGTGCCCCCTTCAAGTGCCAGCTTTGCGCATGCTATTCAACGAGATGCTTACCTTTCCAAGAAAGCTCTTCAACTTGTCACCCTTGAGCACATTTCTCATGCAGAACTGAACTGGTCGTCCACTCTCTCACTGGGAATCTTCATGGGTAGGGATTTCAACAAGCATCCTTACTTTTGAGAAATTGGTTTCCTCAGAACATTACTTTTTAAGAACCAGTGAGGACAATCATAAGCCAAGGGGGCATAGCTCAGTGGAAGAGCGTTCGACTGCAGATCGAGAGGTCCCTGGTTCATAATCCGGGTGCCCCCTTCAAGTGCCAGCTTTACGCATGCTATTCAACGAGATGCTTACCTTTCCAAGAAAGCTCTTCTTCAACTTGTCACCCTTGAGCACATTTCTCATGCAGTACTGAACTGGTCGTCCACTCTCTCACTGGGAATCTTCATGGGTAGGGATTTCAACAAGCATCCTTACTTTTGAGAAATTGGTTTCCTCAGAACATTACTTTTTAAGAACCAGTGAGGACAATCATAAGCCAAGGGGGCATAGCTCAGTGGAAGAGCATTCGACTGCAGATCGAGAGGTCCCTGGTTCAAATCCGGGTGCCCCCTTCAAGTGCCAGCTTTACGCATGCTATTCAACAAGATGCTTACCTTTCCAAGAAAGCTCTTCTTCAACTTGTCACCCTTGAGCACATTTCTCTTGCAGAACTGAACTGGTCGTCCACTCTCTCACTGGGAATCTTCATGGGTAGGGATTTCAACAAGCATCCTTACTTTTGAGAAATTGGTTTCCTCAGAACATTACTTTTTAAGAACCAGTGAGGACAATCATAAGCCAAGGGGGCATAGCTCAGTGGAAGAGCATTCGACTGCAGATCGAGAGGTCCCTGGTTCAGATCCGGGTGCCCCCTTCAAGTGCCAGCTTTACTCATGCTATTCAACGAGATGCTTACCTTTCCAAGAAAGCTCTTCTTCAAATTGTCACCCTTGAGCACATTTCTGATGCAGAACTAAATAGGAACTGGTCATCCACTTTCTCACTGGCAATCTTCATTGGTAGGGATTTCAACAAGCATCCTACCTTTTGAGAAATTGGTTTCCTCAGAACATTACTTTTTAAGAACCAGTGAGGACAATCATAAGCCAAGGGGGCATAGCTCAGTGGAAGAGCATTCGACTGCAGATCAAGAAGTCCCTGGTTCATAATCCGGGTGCCCTCTTCAAGTGCCAGCTTTACTCATGCTATTCAACGAGATGCTTACCTTTCCAAGAAAGCTCTTCTACAAATTGTCACCCTTGAGCACATTTCTCATGCAGAACTGAACTGGTCGTCCACTCTCTCACTGGGAATCTTCATTGGTAGGGATTTCAACAAGCATCCTACCTTTTGAGAAATTGGTTTCCTCAGAACATTACTTTTTAAGAACCAGTGAGGACAATCATAAGCCAAGGGGGCATAGCTCAGAGGAAGAGCATTCGACTGCAGATCGAGAGGTCCCTGGTTCAAATCCGGGTGCCCCCTTCAAGTGCCAGCTTTACTCATGCTATTCAACGAGATGCTTACCTTTCCAAGAAAGCTCTTCTTCAACTTGTCACCCTTGAGCACATTTCTCATGCAGAACTAAACAGGAACTAATCATCCACTCTCTCACTGGCAATATTCATTGGTAGGGATTTCAACAAGCATCCTACCTTTTGAGAAATTGGTTTCCTCAGAACATTACTTTTTAAGAACCAGTGAGCACAGTTATAAGCCAGGGGTGGCATAGCTCAGTGGAAGAGCATTCGACTGCAGATCGAGAGGTCCCTGGTTCAAATCCGGGTGCCCCCTTCAAGTGCCAGCTTTACTCATGCTATTCAACGAGATGCTTACCTCTCCAAGAAAGCTCTTCTTCAACTTGTCACCCTTGAGCACATTTCTGATGCAGAACTAAACAGGAACTGGTCGTCCACTCTCTCACTGGCCATCTTCATTGGTAGGGATTTCAACAAGCATCCTTACTTTTGAGAAATTGGTTTCCTCAGAACATTACTTTTTAAGAACCAGTGAGCACAGTTATAAGCCAGGGGTGGCATAGCTCAGTGGAAGAGCATTTGACTGCAGATCGAGAAGTCTCTGGTTCATGAATCCGGGTGCCCCCTTCAAGTGCCAGCTTTACTCATGCTATTCAACAAGATGCTTACCTTTCCAAGAAAGCTCTTCTTCAACTTGTTAGCCTTGAGCACATTTCTGATGCAGAACTAAACAGGAACTGGTCATCCACTCTCTCACTGGCCATCTTCATTGGTAGGGATTTCAACAAGCATCCTACCTTTTGAGAAATTGGTTTCCTCAGAACATTACTTTTTAAGAACCAGTGAGGACAATCATAATCCAAGGGGGCATAGCTCAGTGGAAGAGCATTCAACTGCAGATCGAGAGGTCCCTGGTTCAAATCCGGGTGCCCCCTTCAAGTGCCAGCTTTACTCATGCTATTCAACGAGATGCTTACCTTTCCAAGAAAGCTCTTCTTCAACTTGTCACCCTTGAGCACATTTCTGATGCAGAACTAAACAGGAACTGGTCGTCCACTCTCTCACTGGCCATCTTCATTGGTAGGGATTTCAACAAGCATCCTACCTTTTGAGAAATTGGTTTCCTCAGAACATTACTTTTTAAGAACCAGTGAGGACATTCATAAGCCAGGGGGGGCATAGCTCAGTGGAAGAGCATTCGACTGCAGATCGAGAGGTCCCTGGTTCAAATCCGGGTGCCCCCTTCAAGTGCCAGCTTTACGCATGCTATTCAACGAGATGCTTACCTTTCCAAGAAAGCTCTTCTTCAACTTGTCACCCTTGAGCACATTTCTCATGCAGAACTGAACTGGTCGTCCACTCTCTCACTGGGAATCTTCATGGGTAGGGATTTCAACAAGCATCCTTACTTTTGAGAAATTGGTTTCCTCAGAACATTACTTTTTAAGAACCAGTGAGGACAATCATAAGCCAAGGGGGCATAGCTCAGTGGAAGAGCATTCGACTGCAGATCGAGAGGTCCCTGGTTCAGATCCGGGTGCCCCCTTCAAGTGCCAGCTTTACTCATGCTATTCAACGAGATGCTTACCTTTCCAAGAAAGCTCTTCTTCAAATTGTCACCCTTGAGCACATTTCTGATGCAGAACTAAACAGGAACTGGTCATCCACTTTCTCACTGGCAATCTTCATTGGTAGGGATTTCAACAAGCATCCTACCTTTTGAGAAATTGGTTTCCTCAGAACATTACTTTTTAAGAACCAGTGAGGACAATCATAAGCCAAGGGGGCATAGCTCAGTGGAAGAGCATTCGACTGCAGATCGAGAGGTCCCTGGTTCAAATCCGGGTGCCCCCTTCAAGTGCCAGCTTTACTCATGCTATTCAACGAGATGCTTACCTCTCCAAGAAAGCTCTTCTTCAACTTGTCACCCTTGAGCACATTTCTGATGCAGAACTAAACAGGAACTGGTCGTCCACTCTCTCACTGGCCATCTTCATTGGTAGGGATTTCAACAAGCATCCTTACTTTTGAGAAATTGGTTTCCTCAGAACATTAATTTTTAAGAACCAGTGAGCACAGTTATAAGCCAGGGGTGGCATAGCTCAGTGGAAGAGCATTTGACTGCAGATCGAGAAGTCTCTGGTTCATGAATCCGGGTGCCCCCTTCAAGTGCCAGCTTTACTCATGCTATTCAACAAGATGCTTACCTTTCCAAGAAAGCTCTTCTTCAACTTGTTAGCCTTGAGCACATTTCTGATGCAGAACTAAACAGGAACTGGTCATCCACTCTCTCACTGGCCATCTTCATTGGTAGGGATTTCAACAAGCATCCTACCTTTTGAGAAATTGGTTTCCTCAGAACATTACTTTTTAAGAACCAGTGAGGACAATCATAAGCCAAGGGGGCATAGCTCAGTGGAAGAGCATTCGACTGCAGATCGAGAGGTCCCTGGTTCAAATCCGGGTGCCCCCTTCAAGTGCCAGCTTTGCGCATGCTATTCAACGAGATGCTTACCTTTCCAAGAAAGCTCTTCAACTTGTCACCCTTGAGCACATTTCTCATGCAGAACTGAACTGGTCGTCCACTCTCTCACTGGGAATCTTCATGGGTAGGGATTTCAACAAGCATCCTTACTTTTGAGAAATTGGTTTCCTCAGAACATTACTTTTTAAGAACCAGTGAGGACAATCATAAGCCAAGGGGGCATAGCTCAGTGGAAGAGCGTTCGACTGCAGATCGAGAGGTCCCTGGTTCATAATCCGGGTGCCCCCTTCAAGTGCCAGCTTTACGCATGCTATTCAACGAGATGCTTACCTTTCCAAGAAAGCTCTTCTTCAACTTGTCACCCTTGAGCACATTTCTCATGCAGTACTGAACTGGTCGTCCACTCTCTCACTGGGAATCTTCATGGGTAGGGATTTCAACAAGCATCCTTACTTTTGAGAAATTGGTTTCCTCAGAACATTACTTTTTAAGAACCAGTGAGGACAATCATAAGCCAAGGGGGCATAGCTCAGTGGAAGAGCATTCGACTGCAGATCGAGAGGTCCCTGGTTCAAATCCGGGTGCCCCCTTCAAGTGCCAGCTTTACGCATGCTATTCAACAAGATGCTTACCTTTCCAAGAAAGCTCTTCTTCAACTTGTCACCCTTGAGCACATTTCTCTTGCAGAACTGAACTGGTCGTCCACTCTCTCACTGGGAATCTTCATGGGTAGGGATTTCAACAAGCATCCTTACTTTTGAGAAATTGGTTTCCTCAGAACATTACTTTTTAAGAACCAGTGAGGACAATCATAAGCCAAGGGGGCATAGCTCAGTGGAAGAGCATTCGACTGCAGATCGAGAGGTCCCTGGTTCAGATCCGGGTGCCCCCTTCAAGTGCCAGCTTTACTCATGCTATTCAACGAGATGCTTACCTTTCCAAGAAAGCTCTTCTTCAAATTGTCACCCTTGAGCACATTTCTGATGCAGAACTAAATAGGAACTGGTCATCCACTTTCTCACTGGCAATCTTCATTGGTAGGGATTTCAACAAGCATCCTACCTTTTGAGAAATTGGTTTCCTCAGAACATTACTTTTTAAGAACCAGTGAGGACAATCATAAGCCAAGGGGGCATAGCTCAGTGGAAGAGCATTCGACTGCAGATCAAGAAGTCCCTGGTTCATAATCCGGGTGCCCTCTTCAAGTGCCAGCTTTACTCATGCTATTCAACGAGATGCTTACCTTTCCAAGAAAGCTCTTCTACAAATTGTCACCCTTGAGCACATTTCTCATGCAGAACTGAACTGGTCGTCCACTCTCTCACTGGGAATCTTCATTGGTAGGGATTTCAACAAGCATCCTACCTTTTGAGAAATTGGTTTCCTCAGAACATTACTTTTTAAGAACCAGTGAGGACAATCATAAGCCAAGGGGGCATAGCTCAGAGGAAGAGCATTCGACTGCAGATCGAGAGGTCCCTGGTTCAAATCCGGGTGCCCCCTTCAAGTGCCAGCTTTACTCATGCTATTCAACGAGATGCTTACCTTTCCAAGAAAGCTCTTCTTCAACTTGTCACCCTTGAGCACATTTCTCATGCAGAACTAAACAGGAACTAATCATCCACTCTCTCACTGGCAATATTCATTGGTAGGGATTTCAACAAGCATCCTACCTTTTGAGAAATTGGTTTCCTCAGAACATTACTTTTTAAGAACCAGTGAGCACAGTTATAAGCCAGGGGTGGCATAGCTCAGTGGAAGAGCATTCGACTGCAGATCGAGAGGTCCCTGGTTCAAATCCGGGTGCCCCCTTCAAGTGCCAGCTTTACTCATGCTATTCAACGAGATGCTTACCTCTCCAAGAAAGCTCTTCTTCAACTTGTCACCCTTGAGCACATTTCTGATGCAGAACTAAACAGGAACTGGTCGTCCACTCTCTCACTGGCCATCTTCATTGGTAGGGATTTCAACAAGCATCCTTACTTTTGAGAAATTGGTTTCCTCAGAACATTACTTTTTAAGAACCAGTGAGCACAGTTATAAGCCAGGGGTGGCATAGCTCAGTGGAAGAGCATTTGACTGCAGATCGAGAAGTCTCTGGTTCATGAATCCGGGTGCCCCCTTCAAGTGCCAGCTTTACTCATGCTATTCAACAAGATGCTTACCTTTCCAAGAAAGCTCTTCTTCAACTTGTTAGCCTTGAGCACATTTCTCATACTGAACTGGTCGTCCACTCTCTCACTGGGAATCTTCATTGGTAGGGATTTCAACAAGCATCCTTACTTTTGAGAAATTGGTTTCCTCAGAACATTACTTTTTAAGAACCAGTGAGGACAATCATAAGCCAAGGGGGCATAGCTCAGTGGAAGAGCATTCGACTGCAGATCGAGAGGTCCCTGGTTCAAATCCGGGTGCCCCCTTCAAGTGCCAGCTTTGCGCATGCTATTCAACGAGATGCTTACCTTTCCAAGAAAGCTCTTCTTCAACTTGTCACCCTTGAGCACATTTCTCATGCAGAACTGAACTGGTCGTCCACTCTCTCACTGGGAATCTTCATGGGTAGGGATTTCAACAAGCATTCTTACTTTTGAGAAATTGGTTTCCTCAGAACATTACTTTTTAAGAACCAGTGAGGACAATCATAAGCCAAGGGGGCATAGCTCAGTGGAAGTTGAAGAAGAGCTTTCTTGGAAAGGTAAGCATCTTGTTGAATAGCATGAGTAAAGCTGGCACTTGAAGGGGGCACCCGGATTCATGAACCAGAGACTTCTCGATCTGCAGTCAAATGCTCTTCCACTGAGCTATGCCACCCCTGGCTTATAACTGTGCTCACTGGTTCTTAAAAAGTAATGTTCTGAGGAAACCAATTTCTCAAAAGTAAGGATGCTTGTTGAAATCCCTACCAATGAAGATGGCCAGTGAGAGAGTGGACGACCAGTTCCTGTTTAGTTCTGCATCAGAAATGTGCTCAAGGGTGACAAGTTGCTATTCAACGAGATGCTTACCTCTCCAAGAAAGCTCTTCTTCAACTTGTCACCCTTGAGCACATTTCTGATGCAGAACTAAACAGGAACTGGTCGTCCACTCTCTCACTGGCCATCTTCATTGGTAGGGATTTCAACAAGCATCCTTACTTTTGAGAAATTGGTTTCCTCAGAACATTACTTTTTAAGAACCAGTGAGCACAGTTATAAGCCAGGGGTGGCATAGCTCAGTGGAAGAGCATTTGACTGCAGATCGAGAAGTCTCTGGTTCATGAATCCGGGTGCCCCCTTCAAGTGCCAGCTTTACTCATGCTATTCAACAAGATGCTTACCTTTCCAAGAAAGCTCTTCTTCAACTTGTTAGCCTTGAGCACATTTCTCATACTGAACTGGTCGTCCACTCTCTCACTGGGAATCTTCATTGGTAGGGATTTCAACAAGCATCCTTACTTTTGAGAAATTGGTTTCCTCAGAACATTACTTTTTAAGAACCAGTGAGGACAATCATAAGCCAAGGGGGCATAGCTCAGTGGAAGAGCATTCGACTGCAGATCGAGAGGTCCCTGGTTCAAATCCGGGTGCCCCCTTCAAGTGCCAGCTTTGCGCATGCTATTCAACGAGATGCTTACCTTTCCAAGAAAGCTCTTCTTCAACTTGTCACCCTTGAGCACATTTCTCATGCAGAACTGAACTGGTCGTCCACTCTCTCACTGGGAATCTTCATGGGTAGGGATTTCAACAAGCATCCTTACTTTTGAGAAATTGGTTTCCTCAGAACATTACTTTTTAAGAACCAGTGAGGACAATCATAAGCCAAGGGGGCATAGCTCAGTGGAAGAGCATTCGACTGCAGATCGAGAGGTCCCTGGTTCAGATCCGGGTGCCCCCTTCAAGTGCCAGCTTTACTCATGCTATTCAACGAGATGCTTACCTTTCCAAGAAAGCTCTTCTTCAAATTGTCACCCTTGAGCACATTTCTGATGCAGAACTAAACAGGAACTGGTCATCCACTCTCTCACTGGCAATCTTCATTGGTAGGGATTTCAACAAGCATCCTACCTTTTGAGAAATTGGTTTCCTCAGAACATTACTTTTTAAGAACCAGTGAGGACAATCATAAGCCAAGGGGGCATAGCTCAGTGGAAGAGCATTCGACTGCAGATCAAGAAGTCCCTGGTTCATAATCCGGGTGCCCTCTTCAAGTGCCAGCTTTACTCATGCTATTCAACGAGATGCTTACCTTTCCAAGAAAGCTCTTCTACAAATTGTCACCCTTGAGCACATTTCTCATGCAGAACTGAACTGGTCGTCCACTCTCTCACTGGGAATCTTCATTGGTAGGGATTTCAACAAGCATCCTACCTTTTGAGAAATTGGTTTCCTCAGAACATTACTTTTTAAGAACCAGTGAGGACAATCATAAGCCAAGGGGGCATAGCTCAGAGGAAGAGCATTCGACTGCAGATCGAGAGGTCCCTGGTTCAAATCCGGGTGCCCCCTTCAAGTGCCAGCTTTACTCATGCTATTCAACGAGATGCTTACCTTTCCAAGAAAGCTCTTCTTCAAATTGTCACCCTTGAGCACATTTCTGATGCAGAACTAAACAGGAACTGGTCATCCACTCTCTCACTGGCAATCTTCATTGGTAGGGATTTCAACAAGCATCCTACCTTTTGAGAAATTGGTTTCCTCAGAACATTACTTTTTAAGAACCAGTGAGGACAATCATAAGCCAAGGGGGCATAGCTCAGTGGAAGAGCATTCGACTGCAGATCAAGAAGTCCCTGGTTCATAATCCGGGTGCCCTCTTCAAGTGCCAGCTTTACTCATGCTATTCAACGAGATGCTTACCTTTCCAAGAAAGCTCTTCTACAAATTGTCACCCTTGAGCACATTTCTCATGCAGAACTGAACTGGTCGTCCACTCTCTCACTGGGAATCTTCATTGGTAGGGATTTCAACAAGCATCCTACCTTTTGAGAAATTGGTTTCCTCAGAACATTACTTTTTAAGAACCAGTGAGGACAATCATAAGCCAAGGGGGCATAGCTCAGAGGAAGAGCATTCGACTGCAGATCGAGAGGTCCCTGGTTCAAATCCGGGTGCCCCCTTCAAGTGCCAGCTTTACTCATGCTATTCAACGAGATGCTTAACTTTCCAAGAAAGCTCTTCTTCAAATTGTCACCCTTGAGCACATTTCTGATGCAGAACTAAACAGGAACTGGTCATCCACTCTCTCACTGGCAATCTTCATTGGTAGGGATTTCAACAAGCATCCTACCTTTTGAGAAATTGGTTTCCTCAGAACATTACTTTTTAAGAACCAGTGAGGACAATCATAAGCCAAGGGGGCATAGCTCAGTGGAAGAGCATTCGACTGCAGATCAAGAAGTCCCTGGTTCATAATCCGGGTGCCCTCTTCAAGTGCCAGCTTTACTCATGCTATTCAACGAGATGCTTACCTTTCCAAGAAAGCTCTTCTTCAACTTGTCATCCTTGAGCACATTTCTCATGCAGAACTAAACAGGAACTAATCATCCACTCTCTCACTGGCAATATTCATTGGTAGGGATTTCAACAAGCATCCTACCTTTTGAGAAATTGGTTTCCTCAGAACATTACTTTTTAAGAACCAGTGAGCACAGTTATGAGCCAGGGGTGGCATAGCTCAGTGGAAGAGCATTCGACTGCAGATTGAGAGGTCCCTGGTTCAAATCCGGGTGCCCCCTTCAAGTGCCAGCTTTACTCATGCTATTCAACGAGATGCTTACCTCTCCAAGAAAGCTCTTCTTCAACTTGTCACCCTTGAGCACATTTCTGATGCAGAACTAAACAGGAACTGGTCGTCCACTCTCTCACTGGCCATCTTCATTGGTAGGGATTTCATCAAGCATCCTACCTTTTGAGAAATTGGTTTCCTCAGAACATTACTTTTTAAGAACCAGTGAGCACAGTTATAAGCTGTGAAATCTTCATTGGTAGGGATTTCAACAAGCATCCTTACTTCTGAGAAATTGGGATTTCAACAAGTTATAAGCCAGGGGGGGCATAGCTGAGTGGAAGAGCATTCGACTGCAGATCAAGAAGTCCCTGGTTCATAATCCGGGTGCCCCCTTCAAGTGCCAGCTTTACTCATGCTATTCAACGAGATGCTTACCTTTCCAAGAAAGCTCTTCTTCAACTTGTCACCCTTGAGCACATTTCTCATGCAGAACTGAACTGGTCGTCCACTCTCTCACTGGGAATCTTCATGGGTAGGGATTTCAACAAGCATCCTTACTTTTGAGAAATTGGTTTCCTCAGAACATTACTTTTTAAGAACCAGTGAGGACAATCATAAGCCAGGGGGGGGGGGGGGGCATAGCTCAGTGGAAGAGCATTCGACTGCAGATCAAGAAGTCCCTAGTTCATAATCCGGGTGCCCCCTTCAAGTGCCAGCTTTACTCATGCTATTCAACAAGATGCTTACCTTTCCAAGAAAGCTCTTCTTCAACTTGTTAGCCTCGAGCACATTTCTCATACTGAACTGGTCGTCCACTCTCTCACTGGGAATCTTCATTGGTAGGGATTTCATCAAGCATCCTACCTTTTGAGAAATTGGTTTCCTCAGAACATTACTTTTTAAGAACCAGTGAGCACAGTTATAAGCTGTGAAATCTTCATTGGTAGGGATTTCAACAAGCATCCTTACTTCTGAGAAATTGGGATTTCAACAAGTTATAAGCCAGGGGGGGCATAGCTGAGTGGAAGAGCATTCGACTGCAGATCAAGAAGTCCCTGGTTCATAATCCGGGTGCCCCCTTCAAGTGCCAGCTTTACTCATGCTATTCAACGAGATGCTTACCTTTCCAAGAAAGCTCTTCTTCAACTTGTCACCCTTGAGCACATTTTCGATGCAGAACTAAACAGGAACTGGTCGTCCACTCTCTCACTGGCCATCTTCATTGGTAGGGATTTCAACAAGCATCCTACCTTTTGAGAAATTGGTTTCCTCAGAACATTACTTTTTAAGAACCAGTGAGGACAATCATAATCCAAGGGGGCATAGCTCAGTGGAAGAGCATTCGACTGCAGATCGAGAGGTCCCTGGTTCAAATCCGGGTGCCCCCTTCAAGTGCCAGCTTTACTCATGCTATTCAACGAGATGCTTACCTTTCCAAGAAAGCTCTTCTTCAACTTGTCACCCTTGAGCACATTTCTCATGCAGAACTAAACAGGAACTGGTCATCCACTCTCTCACTGGCCATCTTCATTTGTAGGCATTTCAACAAGCATCCTACCTTTTGAGAAATTGGTTTCCTCAGAACATTACTTTTTAAGAACCAGTGAGCACAGTTATAAGCCAGGGGTGGCATAGCTCAGTGGAAGAGCATTCGACTGCAGATCGAGAGGTCCCTGGTTCAGATCCGGGTGCCCCCTTCAAGTGCCAGCTTTACTCATGCTATTCAACGAGATGCTTACCTTTCCAAGAAAGCTCTTCTTCAAATTGTCACCCTTGAGCACATTTCTGATGCAGAACTAAACAGGAACTGGTCATCCACTCTCTCACTGGCAATCTTCATTGGTAGGGATTTCAACAAGCATCCTACCTTTTGAGAAATTGGTTTCCTCAGAACATTACTTTTTAAGAACCAGTGAGCACAGTTATAAGCCAGGGGGGGCATAGCTCAGTGGAAGAGCATTCGACTGCAGATCAAGAAGTCCCTGGTTCATAATCCGGGTGCCCCCTTCAAGTGCCAGCTTTACTCATGCTATTCAACAAGATGCTTACCTTTCCAAGAAAGCTCTTCTTCAACTTGTTAGCCTTGAGCACATTTCTCATACTGAACTGACAGTGAAGTGAGGACAATCATAAGCCAAGGGGGCATAGCTCAGTGGAAGAGCATTCGACTGCAGATCAAGAAGTCCCTGGTTCATAATCCGGGTGCCCTCTTCAAGTGCCAGCTTTACTCATGCTATTCAACGAGATGCTTACCTTTCCAAGAAAGCTCTTCTACAAATTGTCACCCTTGAGCACATTTCTCATGCAGAACTGAACTGGTCGTCCACTCTCTCACTGGGAATCTTCATTGGTAGGGATTTCAACAAGCATCCTACCTTTTGAGAAATTGGTTTCCTCAGAACATTACTTTTTAAGAACCAGTGAGGACAATCATAAGCCAAGGGGGCATAGCTCAGTGGAAGAGCATTCGACTGCAGATCGAGAGGTCCCTGGTTCAAATCCGGGTGCCCCCTTCAAGTGCCAGCTTTACTCATGCTATTCAACGAGATGCTTACCTCTCCAAGAAAGCTCTTCTTCAACTTGTCACCCTTGAGCACATTTCTGATGCAGAACTAAACAGGAACTGGTCGTCCACTCTCTCACTGGCCATCTTCATTGGTAGGGATTTCAACAAGCCTCCTACCTTTTGAGAAATTGGTTTCCTCAGAACATTACTTTTTAAGAACCAGTGAGGACAATCATAAGCCAAGGGGGCATAGCTCAGTGGAAGAGCATTCGACTGTAGATCAAGAAGTCCTTGGTTCATAATCTGGGTGCCCCCTTCAAGTGCCAGCTTTACTCATGCTATTCAACAAGATGCTTACCTTTCCAAGAAAGCTCTTCTTCACCTTGTTAGCCTTGAGCACATTTCTCATACTGAACTGGTCGTCCACTCTCTCACTGGGAATCTTCATTGGTAGAGATTTCAACAAGCATCCTTACTTTTGAGAAATTGGTTTCCTCAGAACATTACTTTTTAAGAACCAGTGAGGACAATCATAAGCCAATGGGGCATAGCTCAGTGGAAGAGCATTCGACTGCAGATCGAGAGGTCCCTGGTTCAAATCCGGGTGCCCCCTTCAAGTGCCAGCTTTACTCATGCTATTCAACGAGATGCTTACTTTTCCAAGAAAGCTCTTCTTCAACTTGTCACCCTTGAGCATATTTCTGATGCAGAACTAAACAGGAACTGGTCGTCCACTCTCTCACTGGCCATCTTCATTGGTAGGGATTTCAACAAGCATCCTACCTTTTGAGAAATTGGTTTCCTCAGAACATTACTTTTTAAGAACCAGTGAGGACAATCATAAGCCAAGGGGGCATAGCTCAGTGGAAGAGCATTCGACTGCAGATCGAGAGATCCCTGGTTCAAATCCGGGTGCCCCCTTCAAGTGCCAGCTTTACTCATGCTATTCAACGAGATGCTTACCTTTCCAAGAAAGCTCTTCTTCAACTTGTCACCCTTGAGCACATTTCTGATGCAGAACTAAACAGGAACTGGTCATCCACTCTCTCACTGGCCATCTTCATTGGTAGGGATTTCAACAAGCATCCTACCTTTTGAGAAATTGGTTTCCTCAGAACATTACTTTTTAAGAACCAGTGAGCACAGTTATAAGCTGTGAAATCTTCATTGGTAGGGATTTCAACAAGCATCCTTACTTCTGAGAAATTGGGATTTCAACAAGTTATAAGCCAGGGGGGGCATAGCTGAGTGGAAGAGCATTCGACTGCAGATCAAGAAGTCCCAGGTTCATAATCCGGGTGCCCCCTTCATGTGCCAGCTTTACGCATGCTATTCAACGAGATGCTTACCTTTTCAAGAAAGCTCTTCTTCAACTTGTCACCCTTGAGCACATTTCTGATGCAGAACTAAACAGGAACTGGTCGTCCACTGGCCATCTTCATTGGTAGGGATTTCAACAAGCATCCTACCTTTTGAGAAATTGGTTTCCTCAGAACATTACTTTTTAAGAACCAGTGAGGACAATCATAAGCCAAGGGGGCATAGCTCAGTGGAAGAGCATTCAACTGCAGATCGAGAGGTCCCTGGTTCTAATCCGGGTGCCCCCTTCAAGTGCCAGCTTTACTCATGCTATTCAACGAGATGCTTACTTTTCCAAGAAAGCTCTTCTTCAACTTGTCACCCTTGAGCATATTTCTGATGCAGAACTAAACAGGAACTGGTCGTCCACTCTCTCACTGGCCATCTTCATTGGTAGGGATTTCAACAAGCATCCTACCTTTTGAGAAATTGGTTTCCTCAGAACATTACTTTTTAAGAACCAGTGAGGACAATCATAAGCCAAGGGGGCATAGCTCAGTGGAAGAGCATTCGACTGCAGATCGAGAGATCCCTGGTTCAGATCCGGGTGCCCCCTTCAAGTGCCAGCTTTACTCATGCTATTCAACGAGATGCTTACCTTTCCAAGAAAGCTCTTCTTCAAATTGTCACCCTTGAGCACATTTCTGATGCAGAACTAAACAGGAACTGGTCATCCACTCTCTCACTGGCAATCTTCATTGGTAGGGATTTCAACAAGCATCCTACCTTTTGAGAAATTGGTTTCCTCAGAACATTACTTTTTAAGAACCAGTGAGCACAGTTATAAGCCAGGGGGGGCATAGCTCAGTGGAAGAGCATTCGACTGCAGATCAAGAAGTCCCTGGTTCATAATCCGGGTGCCCCCTTCAAGTGCCAGCTTTACTCATGCTATTCAACAAGATGCTTACCTTTCCAAGAAAGCTCTTCTTCAACTTGTTAGCCTTGAGCACATTTCTCATACTGAACTGACAGTGAAGTGAGGACAATCATAAGCCAAGGGGGCATAGCTCAGTGGAAGAGCATTCGACTGCAGATCAAGAAGTCCCTGGTTCATAATCTGGGTGCCCTCTTCAAGTGCCAGCTTTACTCATGCTATTCAACGAGATGCTTACCTTTCCAAGAAAGCTCTTCTACAAATTGTCACCCTTGAGCACATTTCTCATGCAGAACTGAACTGGTCGTCCACTCTCTCACTGGGAATCTTCATTGGTAGGGATTTCAACAAGCATCCTACCTTTTGAGAAATTGGTTTCCTCAGAACATTACTTTTTAAGAACCAGTGAGGACAATCATAAGCCAGGGGGGGGGGGGGCATAGCTCAGTGGAAGAGCATTCGACTGCAGATCAAGAAGTCCCTGGTTCATAATCCAGGTGCCCCCTTCAAGTGCCAGCTTTACTCATGCTATTTAACGAGATGCTTACCTTTCCAAGAAAGCTCTTCTTCAACTTGTCACCCTTGAGCACATTTCTCATGCAGAACTAAACAGGAACTGGTCGTCCACTCTCTCACTGGGAATCTTCATTGGTAGGGATTTCAACAAGCATCCTTACTTTTGAGAAATTGGTTTCCTCAGAACATTACTTTTTAAGAACCAGTGAGGACAATCATAAGCCAATGGGGCATAGCTCAGTGGAAGAGCATTCGACTGCAGATCGAGAGGTCCCTGGTTCAAATCCGGTCCCAGGTTCAAATCCGGGTGCCCCCTTCAAGTGCCAGCTTTACTCATGCTATTCAACGAGATGCTTACCTTTCCAAGAAAGCTCTTCTTCAACTTGACACCCTTGAGCACATTTCTCATGCAGAACTAAACAGGAACTGGTCGTCCACTCTCTCACTGGCCATCTTCATTGGTAGGGATTTCAACAAGCATCCTACCTTTTGAGAAATTGGTTTCCTCAGAACATTACTTTTTAAGAACCAGTGAGGACAATCATAAGCCAATGGGGCATAGCTCAGTGGAAGAGCATTCGACTGCAGATCAAGAAGTCCCTGGTTCATAATCCGGGTGCCCCCTTCAAGTGCCAGCTTTACTCATGCTATTCAACAAGATGCTTACCTTTCCAAGAAAGCTCTTCTTCAACTTGTTAGCCTTGAGCACATTTCTCATACTGAACTGGTCGTCCACTCTCTCACTGGGAATCTTCATTGGTAGGGATTTCAACAAGCATCCTTACTTCTGAGAAATTGGGATTTCAACAAGTTATAAGCCAGGGGGGGCATAGCTGAGTGGAAGAGCATTCGACTGCAGATCAAGAAGTCCCTGGTTCATAATCCGGGTGCCCCCTTCAAGTGCCAGCTTTACTCATGCTATTCAACAAGATGCTTACCTTTCCAAGAAAGCTCTTCTTCAACTTGTCACCCTTGAGCACATTTCTGATGCAGAACTAAACAGGAACTGGTCGTCCACTCTCTCACTGGCAATCTTCATTGGTAGGGATTTCAACAAGCATCCTTACTTTTGAGAAATTGGTTTCCTCAGAACATTACTTTTTAAGAACCAGTGAGCACAGTTATAAGCCAGGGGTGGCATAGCAACCAGTGAGCACAGTTATAAGCCAGGGGTGGCATAGCTCAGTGGAAGAGCATTTGACTGCAGATCGAGAAGTCTCTGGTTCAAACCCGGGTGCCCCCTTTAAGTGCCAGCTTTACTCATGCTATTCAACGAGATGCTTACCTTTCCAAGAAAGCTCTTCTTCAAATTGTCACCCTTGAGCACATTTCTCATGCAGAACTGGTCGTCCACTCTCTCACTGGGAATCTTCATTGGTAGGGATTTCAACAAGCATCCTTACTTTTGAGAAATTGGTTTCCTCAGAACATTACTTTTTAAGAACCAGTGAGGACAATCATAAGCCAATGGGGCATAGCTCAGTGGAAGAGCATTCGACTGCAGATCGAGAGGTCCCTGGTTCAAATCCGGTCCCAGGTTCAAATCCGGGTGCCCCCTTCAAGTGCCAGCTTTACTCATGCTATTCAACGAGATGCTTACCTTTCCAAGAAAGCTCTTCTTCAACTTGTCACCCTTGAGCACATTTCTCATGCAGAACTAAACAGGAACTGGTCGTCCACTCTCTCACTGGCCATCTTCATTGGTAGGGATTTCAACAAGCATCCTACCTTTTGAGAAATTGGTTTCCTCAGAACATTACTTTTTAAGAACCAGTGAGGACAATCATAAGCCAAGGGGGCATAGCTCAGTGGAAGAGCATTCGACTGCAGATCGAGAGGTCCCTGGTTCAAATCCGGGTGCCCCCTTCAAGTGCCAGCTTTACGCATGCTATTCAACGAGATGCTTACCTTTCCAAGAAAGCTCTTCTTCAACTTGTCACCCTTGAGTACATTTCTCATGCAGAACTAAACAGGAACTGGTCGTCCACTCTCTCACTGGCCATCTTCATTGGTAGGGATTTCAACAAGCATCCTACCTTTTGAGAAATTGGTTTCCTCAGAACATTACTTTTTAAGAACCAGTGAGGACAATCATAAGCCAAGGGGGCATAGCTCAGTGGAAGAGCATTCGACTGCAGATCAAGAAGTCCCTGGTTCATAATCCGGGTGCCCCCTTCAAGTGCCAGCTTTACTCATGCTATTCAACAAGATGCTTACCTTTCCAAGAAAGCTCTTCTTCAACTTGTTAGCCTTGAGCACATTTCTCATACTGAACTGGTCGTCCACTCTCTCACTGGGAATCTTCATTGGTAGGGATTTCATCAAGCATCCTACCTTTTGAGAAATTGGTTTCCTCAGAACATTACTTTTTAAGAACCAGTGAGCACAGTTATAAGCTGTGAAATCTTCATTGGTAGGGATTTCAACAAGCATCCTTACTTCTGAGAAATTGGGATTTCAACAAGTTATAAGCCAGGGGGGGCATAGCTGAGTGGAAGAGCATTCGACTGCAGATCAAGAAGTC
This sequence comes from Eleutherodactylus coqui, assembly GCF_035609145.1. NCBI lineage: Eukaryota > Metazoa > Chordata > Amphibia > Anura > Eleutherodactylidae > Eleutherodactylus > Eleutherodactylus coqui. The sequence goes on along the minus strand of NC_089845.1, from coordinate 83,187,490 downwards.
CCTGGTTCATAATCCGGGTGCCCCCTTCAAGTGCCAGCTTTACTCATGCTATTCAACAAGATGCTTACCTTTCCAAGAAAGCTCTTCTTCAACTTGTCACCCTTGAGCACATTTCTGATGCAGAACTAAACAGGAACTGGTCGTCCACTCTCTCACTGGCAATCTTCATTGGTAGGGATTTCAACAAGCATCCTTACTTTTGAGAAATTGGTTTCCTCAGAACATTACTTTTTAAGAACCAGTGAGCACAGTTATAAGCCAGGGGTGGCATAGCAACCAGTGAGCACAGTTATAAGCCAGGGGTGGCATAGCTCAGTGGAAGAGCATTTGACTGCAGATCGAGAAGTCTCTGGTTCAAACCCGGGTGCCCCCTTTAAGTGCCAGCTTTACTCATGCTATTCAACGAGATGCTTACCTTTCCAAGAAAGCTCTTCTTCAACTTGTCACCCTTGAGCAAATTTCTCATGCAGAACTGAACTGGTTGTCCACTCTCTCACTGGCCATCTTCATTGGTAGGGATTTCAACAAGCATCCTTACTTTTGAGAAATTGGTTTCCTCAGAACATTACTTTTTAAGAACCAGTGAGCACAGTTATAAGCCAGGGGTGGCATAGCTCAGTGGAAGAGCATTTGACTGCAGATCGAGAAGTCTCTGGTTCATGAATCCAGGTGCCCCCTTCAAGTGCCAGCTTTACTTATGCTATTCAACAAGATGCTTAACATTCCAAGAAAGCTCTTCTTCAAATTGTCACCCTTGAGCACATTTCTCATGCAGAACTGAACTGGTTGTCCACTCTCTCACTGGCCATCTTCATTGGTAGGGATTTCAACAAGCATCCTTACTTTTGAGAAATTGGTTTCCTCAGAACATTACTTTTTAAGAACCAGTGAGCACAGTTATAAGCCAGGGGTGGCATAGCTCAGTGGAAGAGCATTTGACTGCAGATCGAGAAGTCTCTGGTTCATGAATCCGGGTGCCCCCTTCAAGTGCCAGCTTTACTCATGCTATTCAACGATATGCTTACCTTTCCAAGAAAGCTCTTCTTCAACTTGTTACCCTTGAGCACATTTCTCATGCACAACTGGTCATCCACTCTCTCGCTGGTAATCTTCATTGGTAGGGATTTCAACAAGCATCCTACCTTTTGAGAAATTGGTTTCCTCAGAACATTACTTTTTAAGAACCAGTGAGGACAATCATAAGCCAAGGGGGCATAGCTCAGTGGAAGAGCATTCGACTGCAGATCGAGAGGTCCCTGGTTCAAATCCGGGTGCCCCCTTCAAGTGCCAGCTTTACGCATGCTATTCAACGAGATGCTTACCTTTCCAAGAAAGCTCTTCTTCAACTTGTCACCCTTGAGCACATTTATCATGCAGAACTGAACTGGTCGTCCACTCTCTCACTGGGAATCTTCATGGGTAGGGATTTCAACAAGCATCCTTACTTTTGAGAAATTGGTTTCCTCAGAACATTACTTTTTAAGAACCAGTGAGGACAATCATAAGCCAAGGGGGCATAGCTCAGTGGAAGAGCATTCGACTGCAGATCGAGAGGTCCCTGGTTCAAATCCGGGTGCCCCCTTCAAGTGCCAGCTTTACGCATGCTATTCAACGAGATGCTTACCTTTCCAAGAAAGCTCTTCTTCAACTTGTCACCCTTGAGCACATTTCTCATGCAGAACTGAACTGGTCGTCCACTCTCTCACTGGTAATCTTCATGGGTAGGGATTTCAACAAGCATCCTACCTTTTGAGAAATTGGTTTCCTCAGAACATTACTTTTTAAGAACCAGTGAGGACAATCATAAGCCAAGGGGGCATAGCTCAGTGGAAGAGCATTCGACTGCAGATCGAGAGGTCCCTGGTTCAAATCCGGGTGCCCCCTTCAAGTGCCAGCTTTACTCATGCTATTCAACGAGATGCTTACCTTTCCAAGAAAGCTCTTCTTCAACTTGTCACCCTTGAGCACATTTATCATGCAGAACTGAACTGGTCGTCCACTCTCTCACTGGGAATCTTCATGGGTAGGGATTTCAACAAGCATCCTTACTTTTGAGAAATTGGTTTCCTCAGAACATTACTTTTTAAGAACCAGTGAGGACAATCATAAGCCAAGGGGGCATAGCTCAGTGGAAGAGCATTCGACTGCAGATCAAGAAGTCCCTGGTTCAAATCCGGGTGCCCCCTTCAAGTGCCAACGAGATGCTTACCTTTCCAAGAAAGCTCTTCTTCAACTTGTCACCCTTGAGCACATTTCTCATGCAGAACTGAACTGGTTGTCCACTCTCTCACTGGCCATCTTCATTGGTAGGGATTTCAACAAGCATCCTTACTTTTGAGAAATTGGTTTCCTCAGAACATTACTTTTTAAGAACCAGTGAGCACAGTTATAAGCCAGGGGTGGCATAGCTCAGTGGAAGAGCATTCGACTGCAGATCAAGAAGTCCCTGGTTCATAATCCGGGTGCCCCCTTCAAGTGCCAGCTTTACTCATGCTATTCAACGATATGCTTACCTTTCCAAGAAAGCTCTTCTTCAACTTGTTACCCTTGAGCACATTTCTCATGCACAACTGGTCATCCACTCTCTCGCTGGTAATCTTCATTGGTAGGGATTTCAACAAGCATCCTTACTTTTGAGAAATTGGTTTCCTCAGAACATTACTTTTTAAGAACCAGTGAGGACAATCATAAGCCAAGGGGGCATAGCTCAGTGGAAGAGCATTCGACTGCAGATCGAGAGGTCCCTGGTTCAAATCCGGGTGCCCCCTTCAAGTGCCAGCTTTACGCATGCTATTCAACGAGATGCTTACCTTTCCAAGAAAGCTCTTCTTCAACTTGTCACCCTTGAGCACATTTCTCATGCAGAACTGAACTGGTCGTCCACTCTCTCACTGGGAATCTTCATGGGTAGGGATTTCAACAAGCATCCTTACTTTTGAGAAATTGGTTTCCTCAGAACATTACTTTTTATGGCCATCTTCATTGGTAGGGATTTCAACAAGCATCCTTACTTTTGAGAAATTGGTTTCCTCAGAACATTACTTTTTAAGAACCAGTGAGCACAGTTATAAGCCAGGGGTGGCATAGCTCAGTGGAAGAGCATTCGACTGCAGATCAAGAAGTCCCTAGTTCATAATCCGGGTGCCCCCTTCAAGTGCCAGCTTTACTCATGCTATTCAACGAGATGCTTACCTTTCCAAGAAAGCTCTTCTTCAACTTGTTAGCCTTGAGCACATTTCTCATACTGAACTGGTCGTCCACTCTCTCACTGGGAATCTTCATTGGTAGGGATTTCAACAAGCATCCTACCTTTTGAGAAATTGGTTTCCTCAGAACATTACTTTTTAAGAACCAGTGAGGACAATCATAAGCCAAGGGGGCATAGCTCAGTGGAAGAGCATTCGACTGCAGATCGAGAGGTCCCTGGTTCAAATCCGGGTGCCCCCTTCAAGTGCCAGCTTTACGCATGCTATTCAACGAGATGCTTACCTTTCCAAGAAAGCTCTTCTTCAACTTGTCACCCTTGAGCACATTTATCATGCAGAACTGAACTGGTCGTCCACTCTCTCACTGGGAATCTTCATGGGTAGGGATTTCAACAAGCATCCTTACTTTTGAGAAATTGGTTTCCTCAGAACATTACTTTTTAAGAACCAGTGAGCACAGTTATAAGCCAGGGGTGGCATAGCTCAGTGGAAGAGCATTCGACTGCAGATCAAGAAGTCCCTGGTTCAAATCCGGGTGCCCCCTTCAAGTGCCAACGAGATGCTTACCTTTCCAAGAAAGCTCTTCTTCAACTTGTCACCCTTGAGCACATTTCTCATGCAGAACTGAACTGGTTGTCCACTCTCTCACTGGCCATCTTCATTGGTAGGGATTTCAACAAGCATCCTTACTTTTGAGAAATTGGTTTCCTCAGAACATTACTTTTTAAGAACCAGTGAGCACAGTTATAAGCCAGGGGTGGCATAGCTCAGTGGAAGAGCATTCGACTGCAGATCAAGAAGTCCCTGGTTCATAATCCGGGTGCCCCCTTCAAGTGCCAGCTTTACTCATGCTATTCAACGAGATGCTTACCTTTCCAAGAAAGCTCTTCTTCAACTTGTCACCCTTGAGCACATTTATCATGCAGAACTGAACTGGTCGTCCACTCTCTCACTGGGAATCTTCATGGGTAGGGATTTCAACAAGCATCCTTACTTTTGAGAAATTGGTTTCCTCAGAACATTACTTTTTAAGAACCAGTGAGGACAATCATAAGCCAAGGGGGCATAGCTCAGTGGAAGAGCATTCGACTGCAGATCAAGAAGTCCCTAGTTCATAATCCGGGTGCCCCCTTCAAGTGCCAGCTTTACTCATGCTATTCAACAAGATGCTTACCTTTCCAAGAAAGCTCTTCTTCAACTTGTTAGCCTTGAGCACATTTCTCATACTGAACTGGTCGTCCACTCTCTCACTGGGAATCTTCATTGGTAGGGATTTCAACAAGCATCCTACCTTTTGAGAAATTGGTTTCCTCAGAACATTACTTTTTAAGAACCAGTGAGGACAATCATAAGCCAAGGGGGCATAGCTCAGTGGAAGAGCATTCGACTGCAGATCGAGAGGTCCCTGGTTCAAATCCGGGTGCCCCCTTCAAGTGCCAGCTTTACTCATGCTATTCAACGATATGCTTACCTTTCCAAGAAAGCTCTTCTTCAACTTGTTACCCTTGAGCACATTTCTCATGCACAACTGGTCATCCACTCTCTCGCTGGTAATCTTCATTGGTAGGGATTTCAACAAGCATCCTTACTTTTGAGAAATTGGTTTCCTCAGAACATTACTTTTTAAGAACCAGTGAGGACAATCATAAGCCAAGGGGGCATAGCTCAGTGGAAGAGCATTCGACTGCAGATCGAGAGGTCCCTGGTTCAAATCCGGGTGCCCCCTTCAAGTGCCAGCTTTACGCATGCTATTCAACGAGATGCTTACCTTTCCAAGAAAGCTCTTCTTCAACTTGTCACCCTTGAGCACATTTATCATGCAGAACTGAACTGGTCGTCCACTCTCTCACTGGGAATCTTCATGGGTAGGGATTTCAACAAGCATCCTTACTTTTGAGAAATTGGTTTCCTCAGAACATTACTTTTTAAGAACCAGTGAGGACAATCATAAGCCAAGGGGGCATAGCTCAGTGGAAGAGCATTCGACTGCAGATCGAGAGGTCCCTGGTTCAAATCCGGGTGCCCCCTTCAAGTGCCAGCTTTACGCATGCTATTCAACGAGATGCTTACCTTTCCAAGAAAGCTCTTCTTCAACTTGTCACCCTTGAGCACATTTCTCATGCAGAACTGAACTGGTCGTCCACTCTCTCACTGGGAATCTTCATGGGTAGGGATTTCAACAAGCATCCTACCTTTTGAGAAATTGGTTTCCTCAGAACATTACTTTTTAAGAACCAGTGAGGACAATCATAAGCCAAGGGGGCATAGCTCAGTGGAAGAGCATTCGACTGCAGATCAAGAAGTCCCTGGTTCAAATCCGGGTGCCCCCTTCAAGTGCCAACGAGATGCTTACCTTTCCAAGAAAGCTCTTCTTCAACTTGTCACCCTTGAGCACATTTCTCATGCAGAACTGAACTGGTTGTCCACTCTCTCACTGGCCATCTTCATTGGTAGGGATTTCAACAAGCATCCTTACTTTTGAGAAATTGGTTTCCTCAGAACATTACTTTTTAAGAACCAGTGAGCACAGTTATAAGCCAGGGGTGGCATAGCTCAGTGGAAGAGCATTCGACTGCAGATCAAGAAGTCCCTAGTTCATAATCCGGGTGCCCCCTTCAAGTGCCAGCTTTACTCATGCTATTCAACAAGATGCTTACCTTTCCAAGAAAGCTCTTCTTCAACTTGTTAGCCTTGAGCACATTTCTCATACTGAACTGGTCGTCCACTCTCTCACTGGGAATCTTCATTGGTAGGGATTTCAACAAGCATCCTACCTTTTGAGAAATTGGTTTCCTCAGAACATTACTTTTTAAGAACCAGTGAGGACAATCATAAGCCAAGGGGGCATAGCTCAGTGGAAGAGCATTCGACTGCAGATCGAGAGGTCCCTGGTTCAAATCCGGGTGCCCCCTTCAAGTGCCAGCTTTACTCATGCTATTCAACGAGATGCTTACCTTTCCAAGAAAGCTCTTCTTCAACTTGTCACCCTTGAGCACATTTCTCATGCACAACTGGTCATCCACTCTCTCGCTGGTAATCTTCATTGGTAGGGATTTCAACAAGCATCCTTACTTTTGAGAAATTGGTTTCCTCAGAACATTACTTTTTAAGAACCAGTGAGCACAGTTATAAGCCAAGGGGGCATAGCTCAGTGGAAGAGCATTCGACTGCAGATCAAGAGGTCCCTGGTTCAAATCCGGTCCCAGGTTCAAATCCGGGTGCCCCCTTCAAGTGCCAGCTTTACTCATGCTATTCAACAAGATGCTTACCTTTCCAAGAAAGCTCTTCTTCAACTTGTTACCCTTGAGCACATTTCTCATGCACAACTGGTCATCCACAACTGGTAATCTTCATTGGTAGGGATTTCAACAAGCATCCTTACTTTTGAGAAATTGGTTTCCTCAGAACATTACTTTTTAAGAACCAGTGAGCACAGTTATAAGCCAAGGGGGCATAGCTCAGTGGAAGAGCATTCGACTGCAGATCGAGAGGTCCCTGGTTCAAATCCGGGTGCCCCCTTCAAGTGCCAGCTTTACTCATGCTATTCAACGAGATGCTTACCTTTCCAAGAAAGCTCTTCTTCAACTTGTCACCCTTGAGCACATTTCTGATGCAGAACTAAACAGGAACTGGTCGTCCACTCTCTCACTGGCCATCTTCATTGGTAGGGATTTCAACAAGCATCCTACCTTTTGAGAAATTGGTTTCCTCAGAACATTACTTTTTAAGAACCAGTGAGGACATTCATAAGCCAGGGGGGGCATAGCTCAGTGGAAGAGCATTCGACTGCAGATCAAGAAGTCCCTGGTTCATAATCCGGGTGCCCCCTTCAAGTGCCAGCTTTACTCATGCTATTCAACGATATGCTTACCTTTCCAAGAAAGCTCTTCTTCAACTTGTTACCCTTGAGCACATTTCTCATGCACAACTGGTCATCCACTCTCTCGCTGGTAATCTTCATTGGTAGGGATTTCAACAAGCATCCTTACTTTTGAGAAATTGGTTTCCTCAGAACATTACTTTTTAAGAACCAGTGAGGACAATCATAAGCCAAGGGGGCATAGCTCAGTGGAAGAGCATTCGACTGCAGATCGAGAGGTCCCTGGTTCAAATCCGGGTGCCCCCTTCAAGTGCCAGCTTTACGCATGCTATTCAACGAGATGCTTACCTTTCCAAGAAAGCTCTTCTTCAACTTGTCACCCTTGAGCACATTTATCATGCAGAACTGAACTGGTCGTCCACTCTCTCACTGGGAATCTTCATGGGTAGGGATTTCAACAAGCATCCTTACTTTTGAGAAATTGGTTTCCTCAGAACATTACTTTTTAAGAACCAGTGAGGACAATCATAAGCCAAGGGGGCATAGCTCAGTGGAAGAGCATTCGACTGCAGATCGAGAGGTCCCTGGTTCAAATCCGGTCCCAGGTTCAAATCCGGGTGCCCCCTTCAAGTGCCAGCTTTACTCATGCTATTCAACGAGATGCTTACCTTTCCAAGAAAGCTCTTCTTCAACTTGTCACCCTTGAGCACATTTCTCATGCAGAACTGAACTGGTCGTCCACTCTCTCACTGGGAATCTTCATGGGTAGGGATTTCAACAAGCATCCTTACTTTTGAGAAATTGGTTTCCTCAGAACATTACTTTTTAAGAACCAGTGAGGACAATCATAAGCCAAGGGGGCATAGCTCAGTGGAAGAGCATTCGACTGCAGATCGAGAGGTCCCTGGTTCAGATCCGGGTGCCCCCTTCAAGTGCCAGCTTTACTCATGCTATTCAACGAGATGCTTACCTTTCCAAGAAAGCTCTTCTTCAAATTGTCACCCTTGAGCACATTTCTGATGCAGAACTAAACAGGAACTGGTCATCCACTCTCTCACTGGCAATCTTCATTGGTAGGGATTTCAACAAGCATCCTACCTTTTGAGAAATTGGTTTCCTCAGAACATTACTTTTTAAGAACCAGTGAGGACATTCATAAGCCAGGGGGGCATAGTGGAAGAGCATTCGACTGCAGATCAAGAAGTCCCTGGTTCATAATCCGGGTGCCCCCTTCAAGTGCCAGCTTTACTCATGCTATTCAACGATATGCTTACCTTTCCAAGAAAGCTCTTCTTCAACTTGTTACCCTTGAGCACATTTCTCATGCACAACTGGTCATCCACTCTCTCGCTGGTAATCTTCATTGGTAGGGATTTCAACAAGCATCCTTACTTTTGAGAAATTGGTTTCCTCAGAACATTACTTTTTAAGAACCAGTGAGCACAGTTATAAGCCAGGGGTGGCATAGCTCAGTGGAAGAGCATTTGACTGCAGATCGAGAGGTCCCTGGTTCAAATCCGGGTGCCCCCTTCAAGTGCCCCCCTCAAGTGCCCCCCCTCAAGTGCCCCCCTTCAAGTGCCAGCTTTACTCATGCTATTCAACGAGATGCTTACCTTTCCAAGAAAGCTCTTCTTCAAATTGTCATCCTTGAGCACATTTCTCATGCAGAACTGAACTGGTCGTCCACTCTCTCACTGGGAGTCTTCATTGGTAGGGATTTCAACAAGCATCCTTACTTTTGAGAAATTGGTTTCCTCAGAACATTACTTTTTAAGAACCAGTGAGGACAATCATAAGCCAAGGGGGCATAGCTCAGTGGAAGAGCATTCGACTGCAGATCGAGAGGTCCCTGGTTCAAATCCAGGTGCCCCCTTCAAGTGCCAGCTTTACTCATGCTATTCAACGAGATGCTTACCTTTCCAAGAAAGCTCTTCTTCAACTTGTCACCCTTGAGCACATTTCTGATGCAGAACTAAACAGGAACTGGTCGTCCACTCTCTCACTGGCCATCTTCATTGGTAGGGATTTCAACAAGCATCCTACTTTTTGAGAAATTGGTTTCCTCAGAACATTACTTTTTAAGAACCAGTGAGGACATTCATAAGCCAGGGGGGGCATAGCTCAGTGGAAGAGCATTCGACTGCAGATCAAGAAGTCCCTGGTTCATAATCCGGGTGCCCCCTTCAAGTGCCAGCTTTACTCATGCTATTCAACGATATGCTTACCTTTCCAAGAAAGCTCTTCTTCAACTTGTTACCCTTGAGCACATTTCTCATGCACAACTGGTCATCCACTCTCTCGCTGGTAATCTTCATTGGTAGGGATTTCAACAAGCATCCTTACTTTTGAGAAATTGGTTTCCTCAGAACATTACTTTTTAAGAACCAGTGAGGACAATCATAAGCCAAGGGGGCATAGCTCAGTGGAAGAGCATTCGACTGCAGATCGAGAGGTCCCTGGTTCAAATCCGGGTGCCCCCTTCAAGTGCCAGCTTTACTCATGCTATTCAACGAGATGCTTACCTTTCCAAGAAAGCTCTTCTTCAAATTGTCATCCTTGAGCACATTTCTCATGCAGAACTGAACTGGTCGTCCACTCTCTCACTGGGAGTCTTCATTGGTAGGGATTTCAACAAGCATCCTACCTTTTTAGAAATTGGTTTCCTCAGAACATTACTTTTTAAGAACCAGTGAGGACATTCATAAGCCAGGGGGGGCATAGCTCAGTGGAAGAGCATTCGACTGCAGATCAAGAAGTCCCTGGTTCATAATCCGGGTGCCCCCTTCAAGTGCCAGCTTTACTCATGCTATTCAACAAGATGCTTACCTTTCCAAGAAAGCTCTTCTTCAACTTGTTACCCTTGAGCACATTTCTCATGCACAACTGGTCATCCACTCTCTCGCTGGTAATCTTCATTGGTAGGGATTTCAACAAGCATCCTACCTTTTGAGAAATTGGTTTCCTCAGAACATTACTTTTTAAGAACCAGTGAGGACATTCATAAGCCAGGGGGGGCATAAGCTCAGTGGAAGAGCATTCGACTGCAGATCAAGAAGTCCCTGGTTCATAATCCAGGTGCCCCCTTCAAGTGCCAGCTTTACTCATGCTATTCAACGATATGCTTACCTTTCCAAGAAAGCTCTTCTTCAACTTGTTACCCTTGAGCACATTTCTCATGCACAACTGGTCGTCCACTCTCTCACTGGGAGTCTTCATTGGTAGGGATTTCAACAAGCATCCTTACTTTTGAGAAATTGGTTTCCTCAGAACATTACTTTTTAAGAACCAGTGAGGACAATCATAAGCCAAGGGGGCATAGCTCAGTGGAAGAGCATTCGACTGCAGATCAAGAAGTCCCTGGTTCATAATCCGGGTGCCCCCTTCAAGTGCCAGCTTTACTCATGCTATTCAACAAGATGCTTACCTTTCCAATAAAGCTCTTCTTCAACTTGTTACCCTTGAGCACATTTCTCATGCACAACTGGTCATCCACTCTCTCGCTGGTAATCTTCATTGGTAGGGATTTCAACAAGCATCCTTACTTTTGAGAAATTGGTTTCCTCAGAACATTACTTTTTAAGAACCAGTGAGGACAATCATAAGCCAAGGGGGCATAGCTCAGTGGAAGAGCATTCGACTGCAGATCGAGAGGTCCCTGGTTCAAATCCGGGTGCCCCCTTTAAGTGCCAGCTTTACTCATGCTATTCAACGAGATGCTTACCTTTCCAAGAAAGCTCTTCTTCAAATTGTCATCCTTGAGCACATTTCTCATGCAGAACTGAACTGGTCGTCCACTCTCTCACTGGGAGTCTTCATTGGTAGGGATTTCAACAAGCATCCTACCTTTTTAGAAATTGGTTTCCTCAGAACATTACTTTTTAAGAACCAGTGAGGACATTCATAAGCCAGGGGGGGCATAGCTCAGTGGAAGAGCATTCGACTGCAGATCAAGAAGTCCCTGGTTCATAATCCGGGTGCCCCCTTCAAGTGCCAGCTTTACTCATGCTATTCAACAAGATGCTTACCTTTCCAAGAAAGCTCTTCTTCAACTTGTTACCCTTGAGCACATTTCTCATGCACAACTGGTCATCCACTCTCTCGCTGGTAATCTTCATTGGTAGGGATTTCAACAAGCATCCTACCTTTTGAGAAATTGGTTTCCTCAGAACATTACTTTTTAAGAACCAGTGAGGACATTCATAAGCCAGGGGGGGCATAAGCTCAGTGGAAGAGCATTCGACTGCAGATCAAGAAGTCCCTGGTTCATAATCCAGGTGCCCCCTTCAAGTGCCAGCTTTACTCATGCTATTCAACGATATGCTTACCTTTCCAAGAAAGCTCTTCTTCAACTTGTTACCCTTGAGCACATTTCTCATGCACAACTGGTCGTCCACTCTCTCACTGGGAGTCTTCATTGGTAGGGATTTCAACAAGCATCCTTACTTTTGAGAAATTGGTTTCCTCAGAACATTACTTTTTAAGAACCAGTGAGGACACTCATAAGCCAAGGGGGCATAGCTCAGTGGAAGAGCATTCGACTGCAGATCAAGAAGTCCCTGGTTCATAATCCGGGTGCCCCCTTCAAGTGCCAGCTTTACTCATGCTATTCAACAAGATGCTTACCTTTCCAATAAAGCTCTTCTTCAACTTGTTACCCTTGAGCACATTTCTCATGCACAACTGGTCATCCACTCTCTCGCTGGTAATCTTCATTGGTAGGGATTTCAACAAGCATCCTTACTTTTGAGAAATTGGTTTCCTCAGAACATTACTTTTTAAGAACCAGTGAGCACAGTTATAAGCCAAGGGGGCATAGCTCAGTGGAAGAGCATTCGACTGCAGATCGAGAGATCCCTGGTTCAAATCCGGGTGCCCCCTTCAAGTGCCAGCTTTACTCATGCTATTCAACGAGATGCTTACCTTTCCAAGAAAGCTCTTCTTCAACTTGTTACCCTTGAGCACATTTCTCATGCACAACTGGTCATCCACTCTCTCGCTGGTAATCTTCATTGGTAGGGATTTCAACAAGCATCCTTACTTTTGAGAAATTGGTTTCCTCAGAACATTACTTTTTAAGAACCAGTGAGCACAGTTATAAGCCAGGGGTGGCATAGCTCAGTGGAAGAGCATTTGACTGCAGATCGAGAAGTCCCTGGTTCAAATCCGGGTGCCCCCTTCAAGTGCCAGCTTTACTCATGCTATTCAACGATATGCTTACCTTTCCAAGAAAGCTCTTCTTCAACTTGTTACCCTTGAGCACATTTCTCATGCACAACTGGTCATCCACTCTCTCGCTGGTAATCTTCATTGGTAGGGATTTCAACAAGCATCCTTACTTTTGAGAAATTGGTTTCCTCAGAACATTACTTTTTAAGAACCAGTGAGGACAGTTATAAGCCAAGGGGGCATAGCTCAGTGGAAGAGCATTCGACTGCAGATCGAGAGGTCCCTGGTTCAAATCTGGGTGCCCCCTTCAAGTGCCAGCTTTACTCATGCTATTCAACGATATGCTTACCTTTCCAAGAAAGCTCTTCTTCAACTTGTCACCCTTGAGCACATTTCTGATGCAGAACTAAACAGGAACTGGTCGTCCACTCTCTCACTGGCCATCTTCATTGGTAGGGATTTCAACAAGCATCCTACCTTTTGAGAAATTGGTTTCCTCAGAACATTACTTTTTAAGAACCAGTGAGGACATTCATAAGCCAGGGGGGGCATAGCTCAGTGGAAGAGCATTCGACTGCAGATCAAGAAGTCCCTGGTTCATAATCCGGGTGCCCCCTTCAAGTGCCAGCTTTACTCATGCTATTCAACGATATGCTTACCTTTCCAAGAAAGCTCTTCTTCAACTTGTTACCCTTGAGCACATTTCTCATGCACAACTGGTCATCCACTCTCTCGCTGGTAATCTTCATTGGTAGGGATTTCAACAAGCATCCTTACTTTTGAGAAATTGGTTTCCTCAGAACATTACTTTTTAAGAACCAGTGAGCACAGTTATAAGCCAAGGGGGCATAGCTCAGTGGAAGAGCATTCGACTGCAGATCGAGAGGTCCCTGGTTCAAATCTGGGTGCCCCCTTCAAGTGCCAGCTTTACTCATGCTATTCAACGAGATGCTTACCTTTCCAAGAAAGCTCTTCTTCAACTTGTCACCCTTGAGCACATTTCTGATGCAGAACTAAACAGGAACTGGTCGTCCACTCTCTCACTGGCCATCTTCATTGGTAGGGATTTCAACAAGCATCCTACCTTTTGAGAAATTGGTTTCCTCAGAACATTACTTTTTAAGAACCAGTGAGGACATTCATAAGCCAATGGGGCATAGCTCTGTGGAAGAGCATTCGACTGCAGATCGAGAGATCCCTGGTTCAAATCCGGGTGCCCCCTTCAAGTGCCAGCTTTACTCATGCTATTCAACGAGATGCTTACCTTTCCAAGAAAGCTCTTCTTCAACTTGTCACCCTTGAGCACATTTCTGATGCAGAACTAAACAGGAACTGGTCATCCACTCTCTCACTGGCCATCTTCATTGGTAGGGATTTCAACAAGCATCCTACATTTTGAGAAATTGGTTTCCTCAGAACATTACTTTTTAAGAACCAGTGAGGACAATCATAAGCCAATGGGGCATAGCTCTGTGGAAGAGCATTCGACTGCAGATCGAGAGATCCCTGGTTCAAATCCGGGTGCCCCCTTCAAGTGCCAGCTTTACTCATGCTATTCAACGAGATGCTTACCTTTCCAAGAAAGCTCTTCTTCAAATTGTCACCCTTGAGCACATTTCTCATGCAGAACTGAACTGGTTGTCCACTCTCTCACTGGCCATCTTCATTGGTAGGGATTTCAACAAGCATCCTTACTTTTGAGAAATTGGTTTCCTCAGAACATTACTTTTTAAGAACCAGTGAGCACAGTTATAAGCCAGGGGTGGCATAGCTCAGTGGAAGAGCATTCGACTGCAGATCAAGAAGTCTGGTTCATAATCCGGGTGCCCCCTTCAAGTGCCAGCTTTACTCATGCTATTCAACGAGATGCTTACCTTTCCAAGAAAGCTCTTCTACAAATTGTCACCCTTGAGCACATTTCTCATGCAGAACTGAACTGGTCGTCCACTCTCTCACTGGGAATCTTCATTGGTAGGGATTTCAACAAGCATCCTTACTTTTGAGAAATTGGTTTCCTCAGAACATTACTTTTTAAGAACCAGTGAGGACAATCATAAGCCAAGGGGGCATAGCTCAGTGGAAGAGCATTCGACTGCAGATCGAGAGGTCCCTGGTTCAGATCCGGGTGCCCCCTTCAAGTGCCAGCTTTACTCATGCTATTCAACGAGATGCTTACCTTTCCAAGAAAGCTCTTCTTCAAATTGTCACCCTTGAGCACATTTCTGATGCAGAACTAAACAGGAACTGGTCATCCACTCTCTCACTGGCAATCTTCATTGGTAGGGATTTCAACAAGCATCCTACCTTTTGAGAAATTGGTTTCCTCAGAACATTACTTTTTAAGAACCAGTGAGCACAGTTATAAGCCAGGGGTGGCATAGCTCAGTGGAAGAGCATTCGACTGCAGATCGAGAGGTCCCTGGTTCAAATCCGGGTGCCCCCTTCAAGTGCCAGCTTTACTCATGCTATTCAACGAGATGCTTACCTTTCCAAGAAAGCTCTTCTTCAAATTGTCACCCTTGAGCACATTTCTCATGCTGAGCTGGTCGTCCACTCTCTCACTGGGAATCTTCATTGGTAGGGATTTCAACAAGCATCCTACCTTTTTAGAAATTGGTTTCCTCAGAACATTACTTTTTAAGAACCAGTGAGGACAATCATAAGCCAATGGGGCATAGCTCTGTGGAAGAGCATTCGACTGCAGATCGAGAGATCCCTGGTTCAAATCCGGGTGCCCCCTTCAAGTGCCAGCTTTACGCATGCTATTCAACGAGATGCTTACCTTTCCAAGAAAGCTCTTCTTCAACTTGTCACCCTTGAGCACATTTCTGATGCAGAACTAAACAGGAACTGGTCGTCCACTCTCTCACTGGCCATCTTCATTGGTAGGGATTTCAACAAGCATCCTACCTTTTGAGAAATTGGTTTCCTCAGAACATTACTTTTTAAGAACCAGTGAGGACATTCATAAGCCAGGGGGGGCATAGCTCAGTGGAAGAGCATTCGACTGCAGATCAAGAAGTCCCTGGTTCATAATCCGGGTGCCCCCTTCAAGTGCCAGCTTTACTCATGCTATTCAACGATATGCTTACCTTTCCAAGAAAGCTCTTCTTCAACTTGTTACCCTTGAGCACATTTCTCATGCACAACTGGTCATCCACTCTCTCGCTGGTAATCTTCATTGGTAGGGATTTCAACAAGCATCCTTACTTTTGAGAAATTGGTTTCCTCAGAACATTACTTTTTAAGAACCAGTGAGCACAGTTATAAGCCAAGGGGGCATAGCTCAGTGGAAGAGCATTCGACTGCAGATCGAGAGGTCCCTGGTTCAAATCTGGGTGCCCCCTTCAAGTGCCAGCTTTACTCATGCTATTCAACGAGATGCTTACCTTTCCAAGAAAGCTCTTCTTCAACTTGTCACCCTTGAGCACATTTCTGATGCAGAACTAAACAGGAACTGGTCGTCCACTCTCTCACTGGCCATCTTCATTGGTAGGGATTTCAACAAGCATCCTACCTTTTGAGAAATTGGTTTCCTCAGAACATTACTTTTTAAGAACCAGTGAGGACATTCATAAGCCAATGGGGCATAGCTCTGTGGAAGAGCATTCGACTGCAGATCGAGAGATCCCTGGTTCAAATCCGGGTGCCCCCTTCAAGTGCCAGCTTTACTCATGCTATTCAACGAGATGCTTACCTTTCCAAGAAAGCTCTTCTTCAACTTGTCACCCTTGAGCACATTTCTGATGCAGAACTAAACAGGAACTGGTCATCCACTCTCTCACTGGCCATCTTCATTGGTAGGGATTTCAACAAGCATCCTACATTTTGAGAAATTGGTTTCCTCAGAACATTACTTTTTAAGAACCAGTGAGGACAATCATAAGCCAATGGGGCATAGCTCTGTGGAAGAGCATTCGACTGCAGATCGAGAGATCCCTGGTTCAAATCCGGGTGCCCCCTTCAAGTGCCAGCTTTACTCATGCTATTCAACGAGATGCTTACCTTTCCAAGAAAGCTCTTCTTCAAATTGTCACCCTTGAGCACATTTCTCATGCAGAACTGAACTGGTTGTCCACTCTCTCACTGGCCATCTTCATTGGTAGGGATTTCAACAAGCATCCTTACTTTTGAGAAATTGGTTTCCTCAGAACATTACTTTTTAAGAACCAGTGAGCACAGTTATAAGCCAGGGGTGGCATAGCTCAGTGGAAGAGCATTCGACTGCAGATCAAGAAGTCTGGTTCATAATCCGGGTGCCCCCTTCAAGTGCCAGCTTTACTCATGCTATTCAACGAGATGCTTACCTTTCCAAGAAAGCTCTTCTACAAATTGTCACCCTTGAGCACATTTCTCATGCAGAACTGAACTGGTCGTCCACTCTCTCACTGGGAATCTTCATTGGTAGGGATTTCAACAAGCATCCTTACTTTTGAGAAATTGGTTTCCTCAGAACATTACTTTTTAAGAACCAGTGAGGACAATCATAAGCCAAGGGGGCATAGCTCAGTGGAAGAGCATTCGACTGCAGATCGAGAGGTCCCTGGTTCAGATCCGGGTGCCCCCTTCAAGTGCCAGCTTTACTCATGCTATTCAACGAGATGCTTACCTTTCCAAGAAAGCTCTTCTTCAAATTGTCACCCTTGAGCACATTTCTGATGCAGAACTAAACAGGAACTGGTCATCCACTCTCTCACTGGCAATCTTCATTGGTAGGGATTTCAACAAGCATCCTACCTTTTGAGAAATTGGTTTCCTCAGAACATTACTTTTTAAGAACCAGTGAGCACAGTTATAAGCCAGGGGTGGCATAGCTCAGTGGAAGAGCATTCGACTGCAGATCGAGAGGTCCCTGGTTCAAATCCGGGTGCCCCCTTCAAGTGCCAGCTTTACTCATGCTATTCAACGAGATGCTTACCTTTCCAAGAAAGCTCTTCTTCAAATTGTCACCCTTGAGCACATTTCTCATGCTGAGCTGGTCGTCCACTCTCTCACTGGGAATCTTCATTGGTAGGGATTTCAACAAGCATCCTACCTTTTTAGAAATTGGTTTCCTCAGAACATTACTTTTTAAGAACCAGTGAGGACAATCATAAGCCAATGGGGCATAGCTCTGTGGAAGAGCATTCGACTGCAGATCGAGAGATCCCTGGTTCAAATCCGGGTGCCTCCTTCAAGTGCCAGCTTTACGCATGCTATTCAACGAGATGCTTACCTTTCCAAGAAAGCTCTTCTTCAACTTGTCACCCTTGAGCACATTTCTGATGCAGAACTAAACAGGAACTGGTCGTCCACTCTCTCACTGGCCATCTTCATTGGTAGGGATTTCAACAAGCATCCTACCTTTTGAGAAATTGGTTTCCTCAGAACATTACTTTTTAAGAACCAGTGAGGACATTCATAAGCCAGGGGGGGCATAGCTCAGTGGAAGAGCATTCGACTGCAGATCAAGAAGTCCCTGGTTCATAATCCGGGTGCCCCCTTCAAGTGCCAGCTTTACTCATGCTATTCAACGATATGCTTACCTTTCCAAGAAAGCTCTTCTTCAACTTGTTACCCTTGAGCACATTTCTCATGCACAACTGGTCATCCACTCTCTCGCTGGTAATCTTCATTGGTAGGGATTTCAACAAGCATCCTTACTTTTGAGAAATTGGTTTCCTCAGAACATTACTTTTTAAGAACCAGTGAGCACAGTTATAAGCCAAGGGGGCATAGCTCAGTGGAAGAGCATTCGACTGCAGATCGAGAGGTCCCTGGTTCAAATCTGGGTGCCCCCTTCAAGTGCCAGCTTTACTCATGCTATTCAACGAGATGCTTACCTTTCCAAGAAAGCTCTTCTTCAACTTGTCACCCTTGAGCACATTTCTGATGCAGAACTAAACAGGAACTGGTCGTCCACTCTCTCACTGGCCATCTTCATTGGTAGGGATTTCAACAAGCATCCTACCTTTTGAGAAATTGGTTTCCTCAGAACATTACTTTTTAAGAACCAGTGAGGACATTCATAAGCCAATGGGGCATAGCTCTGTGGAAGAGCATTCGACTGCAGATCGAGAGATCCCTGGTTCAAATCCGGGTGCCCCCTTCAAGTGCCAGCTTTACTCATGCTATTCAACGAGATGCTTACCTTTCCAAGAAAGCTCTTCTTCAACTTGTCACCCTTGAGCACATTTCTGATGCAGAACTAAACAGGAACTGGTCATCCACTCTCTCACTGGCCATCTTCATTGGTAGGGATTTCAACAAGCATCCTACATTTTGAGAAATTGGTTTCCTCAGAACATTACTTTTTAAGAACCAGTGAGGACAATCATAAGCCAATGGGGCATAGCTCTGTGGAAGAGCATTCGACTGCAGATCGAGAGATCCCTGGTTCAAATCCGGGTGCCCCCTTCAAGTGCCAGCTTTACTCATGCTATTCAACGAGATGCTTACCTTTCCAAGAAAGCTCTTCTTCAAATTGTCACCCTTGAGCACATTTCTCATGCAGAACTGAACTGGTTGTCCACTCTCTCACTGGCCATCTTCATTGGTAGGGATTTCAACAAGCATCCTTACTTTTGAGAAATTGGTTTCCTCAGAACATTACTTTTTAAGAACCAGTGAGCACAGTTATAAGCCAGGGGTGGCATAGCTCAGTGGAAGAGCATTCGACTGCAGATCAAGAAGTCTGGTTCATAATCCGGGTGCCCCCTTCAAGTGCCAGCTTTACTCATGCTATTCAACGAGATGCTTACCTTTCCAAGAAAGCTCTTCTACAAATTGTCACCCTTGAGCACATTTCTCATGCAGAACTGAACTGGTCGTCCACTCTCTCACTGGGAATCTTCATTGGTAGGGATTTCAACAAGCATCCTTACTTTTGAGAAATTGGTTTCCTCAGAACATTACTTTTTAAGAACCAGTGAGGACAATCATAAGCCAAGGGGGCATAGCTCAGTGGAAGAGCATTCGACTGCAGATCGAGAGGTCCCTGGTTCAGATCCGGGTGCCCCCTTCAAGTGCCAGCTTTACTCATGCTATTCAACGAGATGCTTACCTTTCCAAGAAAGCTCTTCTTCAAATTGTCACCCTTGAGCACATTTCTGATGCAGAACTAAACAGGAACTGGTCATCCACTCTCTCACTGGCAATCTTCATTGGTAGGGATTTCAACAAGCATCCTACCTTTTGAGAAATTGGTTTCCTCAGAACATTACTTTTTAAGAACCAGTGAGCACAGTTATAAGCCAGGGGTGGCATAGCTCAGTGGAAGAGCATTCGACTGCAGATCGAGAGGTCCCTGGTTCAAATCCGGGTGCCCCCTTCAAGTGCCAGCTTTACTCATGCTATTCAACGAGATGCTTACCTTTCCAAGAAAGCTCTTCTTCAAATTGTCACCCTTGAGCACATTTCTCATGCTGAGCTGGTCGTCCACTCTCTCACTGGGAATCTTCATTGGTAGGGATTTCAACAAGCATCCTACCTTTTTAGAAATTGGTTTCCTCAGAACATTACTTTTTAAGAACCAGTGAGGACAATCATAAGCCAATGGGGCATAGCTCTGTGGAAGAGCATTCGACTGCAGATCGAGAGATCCCTGGTTCAAATCCGGGTGCCCCCTTCAAGTGCCAGCTTTACTCATGCTATTCAACGAGATGCTTACCTTTCCAAGAAAGCTCTTCTTCAACTTGTCACCCTTGAGCACATTTCTGATGCAGAACTAAACAGGAACTGCTCATCCACTCTCTCACTGGCCATCTTCATTGGTAGGGATTTCAACAAGCATCCTACATTTTGAGAAATTGGTTTCCTCAGAACATTACTTTTTAAGAACCAGTGAGGACAATCATAAGCCAATGGGGCATAGCTCAGTGGAAGAGCATTCGACTGCAGATCGAGAGGTCCCTGGTTCAAATCCGGGTGCCCCCTTACTCATGCTATTCAACGAGATGCTTACCTTTCCAAGAAAGCTCTTCTTCAAATTGTCACCCTTGAGCACATTTCTCATGCAGAACTGAACTGGTTGTCCACTCTCTCACTGGCCATCTTCATTGGTAGGGATTTCAACAAGCATCCTTACTTTTGAGAAATTGGTTTCCTCAGAACATTACTTTTTAAGAACCAGTGAGCACAGTTATAAGCCAGGGGTGGCATAGCTCAGTGGAAGAGCATTCGACTGCAGATCAAGAAGTCTGGTTCATAATCCGGGTGCCCCCTTCAAGTGCCAGCTTTACTCATGCTATTCAACGAGATGCTTACCTTTCCAAGAAAGCTCTTCTACAAATTGTCACCCTTGAGCACATTTCTCATGCAGAACTGAACTGGTCGTCCACTCTCTCACTGGGAATCTTCATTGGTAGGGATTTCAACAAGCATCCTTACTTTTGAGAAATTGGTTTCCTCAGAACATTACTTTTTAAGAACCAGTGAGGACAATCATAAGCCAAGGGGGCATAGCTCAGTGGAAGAGCATTCGACTGCAGATCAAGAACTCCCTGGTTCATAATCCGGGTGCCCCCTTCAAGTGCCAGCTTTACTCATGCTATTCAACGAGATGCTTACCTTTCCAAGAAAGCTCTTCTACAAATTGTCACCCTTGAGCACATTTCTCATGCAGAACTGAACTGGTCGTCCACTCTCTCACTGGGAATCTTCATTGGTAGGGATTTCAACAAGCATCCTTACTTTTGAGAAATTGGTTTCCTCAGAACATTACTTTTTAAGAACCAGTGAGGACAATCATAAGCCAAGGGGGCATAGCTCAGTGGAAGAGCATTCGACTGCAGATCGAGAGGTCCCTGGTTCAAATCCGGGTGCCCCCTTCAAGTGCCAGCTTTACGCATGCTATTCAACGAGATGCTTACCTTTCCAAGAAAGCTCTTCTTCAACTTGTCACCCTTGAGCACATTTCTGATGCAGAACTAAACAGGAACTGGTCGTCCACTCTCTCACTGGCCATCTTCATTGGTAGGGATTTCAACAAGCATCCTACCTTTTGAGAAATTGGTTTCCTCAGAACATTACTTTTTAAGAACCAGTGAGGACATTCATAAGCCAGGGGGGGCATAGCTCAGTGGAAGAGCATTCGACTGCAGATCAAGAAGTCCCTGGTTCATAATCCGGGTGCCCCCTTCAAGTGCCAGCTTTACTCATGCTATTCAACGATATGCTTACCTTTCCAAGAAAGCTCTTCTTCAACTTGTTACCCTTGAGCACATTTCTCATGCACAACTGGTCATCCACTCTCTCGCTGGTAATCTTCATTGGTAGGGATTTCAACAAGCATCCTTACTTTTGAGAAATTGGTTTCCTCAGAACATTACTTTTTAAGAACCAGTGAGCACAGTTATAAGCCAAGGGGGCATAGCTCAGTGGAAGAGCATTCGACTGCAGATCGAGAGGTCCCTGGTTCAAATCTGGGTGCCCCCTTCAAGTGCCAGCTTTACTCATGCTATTCAACGAGATGCTTACCTTTCCAAGAAAGCTCTTCTTCAACTTGTCACCCTTGAGCACATTTCTGATGCAGAACTAAACAGGAACTGGTCGTCCACTCTCTCACTGGCCATCTTCATTGGTAGGGATTTCAACAAGCATCCTACCTTTTGAGAAATTGGTTTCCTCAGAACATTACTTTTTAAGAACCAGTGAGGACATTCATAAGCCAATGGGGCATAGCTCTGTGGAAGAGCATTCGACTGCAGATCGAGAGATCCCTGGTTCAAATCCGGGTGCCCCCTTCAAGTGCCAGCTTTACTCATGCTATTCAACGAGATGCTTACCTTTCCAAGAAAGCTCTTCTTCAACTTGTCACCCTTGAGCACATTTCTGATGCAGAACTAAACAGGAACTGGTCATCCACTCTCTCACTGGCCATCTTCATTGGTAGGGATTTCAACAAGCATCCTACATTTTGAGAAATTGGTTTCCTCAGAACATTACTTTTTAAGAACCAGTGAGGACAATCATAAGCCAATGGGGCATAGCTCTGTGGAAGAGCATTCGACTGCAGATCGAGAGATCCCTGGTTCAAATCCGGGTGCCCCCTTCAAGTGCCAGCTTTACTCATGCTATTCAACGAGATGCTTACCTTTCCAAGAAAGCTCTTCTTCAAATTGTCACCCTTGAGCACATTTCTCATGCAGAACTGAACTGGTTGTCCACTCTCTCACTGGCCATCTTCATTGGTAGGGATTTCAACAAGCATCCTTACTTTTGAGAAATTGGTTTCCTCAGAACATTACTTTTTAAGAACCAGTGAGCACAGTTATAAGCCAGGGGTGGCATAGCTCAGTGGAAGAGCATTCGACTGCAGATCAAGAAGTCTGGTTCATAATCCGGGTGCCCCCTTCAAGTGCCAGCTTTACTCATGCTATTCAACGAGATGCTTACCTTTCCAAGAAAGCTCTTCTACAAATTGTCACCCTTGAGCACATTTCTCATGCAGAACTGAACTGGTCGTCCACTCTCTCACTGGGAATCTTCATTGGTAGGGATTTCAACAAGCATCCTTACTTTTGAGAAATTGGTTTCCTCAGAACATTACTTTTTAAGAACCAGTGAGGACAATCATAAGCCAAGGGGGCATAGCTCAGTGGAAGAGCATTCGACTGCAGATCGAGAGGTCCCTGGTTCAGATCCGGGTGCCCCCTTCAAGTGCCAGCTTTACTCATGCTATTCAACGAGATGCTTACCTTTCCAAGAAAGCTCTTCTTCAAATTGTCACCCTTGAGCACATTTCTCATGCTGAGCTGGTCGTCCACTCTCTCACTGGGAATCTTCATTGGTAGGGATTTCAACAAGCATCCTACCTTTTTAGAAATTGGTTTCCTCAGAACATTACTTTTTAAGAACCAGTGAGGACAATCATAAGCCAATGGGGCATAGCTCTGTGGAAGAGCATTCGACTGCAGATCGAGAGATCCCTGGTTCAAATCCGGGTGCCCCCTTCAAGTGCCAGCTTTACTCATGCTATTCAACGAGATGCTTACCTTTCCAAGAAAGCTCTTCTTCAACTTGTCACCCTTGAGCACATTTCTGATGCAGAACTAAACAGGAACTGCTCATCCACTCTCTCACTGGCCATCTTCATTGGTAGGGATTTCAACAAGCATCCTACATTTTGAGAAATTGGTTTCCTCAGAACATTACTTTTTAAGAACCAGTGAGGACAATCATAAGCCAATGGGGCATAGCTCAGTGGAAGAGCATTCGACTGCAGATCGAGAGGTCCCTGGTTCAAATCCGGGTGCCCCCTTACTCATGCTATTCAACGAGATGCTTACCTTTCCAAGAAAGCTCTTCTACAAATTGTCACCCTTGAGCACATTTCTCATGCAGAACTGAACTGGTCGTCCACTCTCTCACTGGGAATCTTCATTGGTAGGGATTTCAACAAGCATCCTTACTTTTGAGAAATTGGTTTCCTCAGAACATTACTTTTTAAGAACCAGTGAGGACAATCATAAGCCAAGGGGGCATAGCTCAGTGGAAGAGCATTCGACTGCAGATCAAGAAGTCCCTGGTTCATAATCCGGGTGCCCCCTTCAAGTGCCAGCTTTACTCATGCTATTCAACGAGATGCTTACCTTTCCAAGAAAGCTCTTCTACAAATTGTCACCCTTGAGCACATTTCTCATGCAGAACTGAACTGGTCGTCCACTCTCTCACTGGGAATCTTCATTGGTAGGGATTTCAACAAGCATCCTTACTTTTGAGAAATTGGTTTCCTCAGAACATTACTTTTTAAGAACCAGTGAGGACAATCATAAGCCAAGGGGGCATAGCTCAGTGGAAGAGCATTCGACTGCAGATCGAGAGGTCCCTGGTTCAAATCCGGGTGCCCCCTTCAAGTGCCAGCTTTACGCATGCTATTCAACGAGATGCTTACCTTTCCAAGAAAGCTCTTCTTCAACTTGTCACCCTTGAGCACATTTCTGATGCAGAACTAAACAGGAACTGGTCGTCCACTCTCTCACTGGCCATCTTCATTGGTAGGGATTTCAACAAGCATCCTACCTTTTGAGAAATTGGTTTCCTCAGAACATTACTTTTTAAGAACCAGTGAGGACATTCATAAGCCAGGGGGGGCATAGCTCAGTGGAAGAGCATTCGACTGCAGATCAAGAAGTCCCTGGTTCATAATCCGGGTGCCCCCTTCAAGTGCCAGCTTTACTCATGCTATTCAACGATATGCTTACCTTTCCAAGAAAGCTCTTCTTCAACTTGTTACCCTTGAGCACATTTCTCATGCACAACTGGTCATCCACTCTCTCGCTGGTAATCTTCATTGGTAGGGATTTCAACAAGCATCCTTACTTTTGAGAAATTGGTTTCCTCAGAACATTACTTTTTAAGAACCAGTGAGCACAGTTATAAGCCAAGGGGGCATAGCTCAGTGGAAGAGCATTCGACTGCAGATCGAGAGGTCCCTGGTTCAAATCTGGGTGCCCCCTTCAAGTGCCAGCTTTACTCATGCTATTCAACGAGATGCTTACCTTTCCAAGAAAGCTCTTCTTCAACTTGTCACCCTTGAGCACATTTCTGATGCAGAACTAAACAGGAACTGGTCGTCCACTCTCTCACTGGCCATCTTCATTGGTAGGGATTTCAACAAGCATCCTACCTTTTGAGAAATTGGTTTCCTCAGAACATTACTTTTTAAGAACCAGTGAGGACATTCATAAGCCAATGGGGCATAGCTCTGTGGAAGAGCATTCGACTGCAGATCGAGAGATCCCTGGTTCAAATCCGGGTGCCCCCTTCAAGTGCCAGCTTTACTCATGCTATTCAACGAGATGCTTACCTTTCCAAGAAAGCTCTTCTTCAACTTGTCACCCTTGAGCACATTTCTGATGCAGAACTAAACAGGAACTGGTCGTCCACTCTCTCACTGGCCATCTTCATTGGTAGGGATTTCAACAAGCATCCTACCTTTTGAGAAATTGGTTTCCTCAGAACATTACTTTTTAAGAACCAGTGAGGACATTCATAAGCCAATGGGGCATAGCTCTGTGGAAGAGCATTCGACTGCAGATCGAGAGATCCCTGGTTCAAATCCGGGTGCCCCCTTCAAGTGCCAGCTTTACTCATGCTATTCAACGAGATGCTTACCTTTCCAAGAAAGCTCTTCTTCAACTTGTCACCCTTGAGCACATTTCTGATGCAGAACTAAACAGGAACTGGTCATCCACTCTCTCACTGGCCATCTTCATTGGTAGGGATTTCAACAAGCATCCTACATTTTGAGAAATTGGTTTCCTCAGAACATTACTTTTTAAGAACCAGTGAGGACAATCATAAGCCAATGGGGCATAGCTCTGTGGAAGAGCATTCGACTGCAGATCGAGAGATCCCTGGTTCAAATCCGGGTGCCCCCTTCAAGTGCCAGCTTTACTCATGCTATTCAACGAGATGCTTACCTTTCCAAGAAAGCTCTTCTTCAAATTGTCACCCTTGAGCACATTTCTCATGCAGAACTGAACTGGTTGTCCACTCTCTCACTGGCCATCTTCATTGGTAGGGATTTCAACAAGCATCCTTACTTTTGAGAAATTGGTTTCCTCAGAACATTACTTTTTAAGAACCAGTGAGCACAGTTATAAGCCAGGGGTGGCATAGCTCAGTGGAAGAGCATTCGACTGCAGATCAAGAAGTCTGGTTCATAATCCGGGTGCCCCCTTCAAGTGCCAGCTTTACTCATGCTATTCAACGAGATGCTTACCTTTCCAAGAAAGCTCTTCTACAAATTGTCACCCTTGAGCACATTTCTCATGCAGAACTGAACTGGTCGTCCACTCTCTCACTGGGAATCTTCATTGGTAGGGATTTCAACAAGCATCCTTACTTTTGAGAAATTGGTTTCCTCAGAACATTACTTTTTAAGAACCAGTGAGGACAATCATAAGCCAAGGGGGCATAGCTCAGTGGAAGAGCATTCGACTGCAGATCGAGAGGTCCCTGGTTCAGATCCGGGTGCCCCCTTCAAGTGCCAGCTTTACTCATGCTATTCAACGAGATGCTTACCTTTCCAAGAAAGCTCTTCTTCAAATTGTCACCCTTGAGCACATTTCTGATGCAGAACTAAACAGGAACTGGTCATCCACTCTCTCACTGGCAATCTTCATTGGTAGGGATTTCAACAAGCATCCTACCTTTTGAGAAATTGGTTTCCTCAGAACATTACTTTTTAAGAACCAGTGAGCACAGTTATAAGCCAGGGGTGGCATAGCTCAGTGGAAGAGCATTCGACTGCAGATCGAGAGGTCCCTGGTTCAAATCCGGGTGCCCCCTTCAAGTGCCAGCTTTACTCATGCTATTCAACGAGATGCTTACCTTTCCAAGAAAGCTCTTCTTCAAATTGTCACCCTTGAGCACATTTCTCATGCTGAGCTGGTCGTCCACTCTCTCACTGGGAATCTTCATTGGTAGGGATTTCAACAAGCATCCTACCTTTTTAGAAATTGGTTTCCTCAGAACATTACTTTTTAAGAACCAGTGAGGACAATCATAAGCCAATGGGGCATAGCTCTGTGGAAGAGCATTCGACTGCAGATCGAGAGATCCCTGGTTCAAATCCGGGTGCCCCCTTCAAGTGCCAGCTTTACTCATGCTATTCAACGAGATGCTTACCTTTCCAAGAAAGCTCTTCTTCAACTTGTCACCCTTGAGCACATTTCTGATGCAGAACTAAACAGGAACTGCTCATCCACTCTCTCACTGGCCATCTTCATTGGTAGGGATTTCAACAAGCATCCTACATTTTGAGAAATTGGTTTCCTCAGAACATTACTTTTTAAGAACCAGTGAGGACAATCATAAGCCAATGGGGCATAGCTCAGTGGAAGAGCATTCGACTGCAGATCGAGAGGTCCCTGGTTCAAATCCGGGTGCCCCCTTACTCATGCTATTCAACGAGATGCTTACCTTTCCAAGAAAGCTCTTCTTCAAATTGTCACCCTTGAGCACATTTCTCATGCAGAACTGAACTGGTTGTCCACTCTCTCACTGGCCATCTTCATTGGTAGGGATTTCAACAAGCATCCTTACTTTTGAGAAATTGGTTTCCTCAGAACATTACTTTTTAAGAACCAGTGAGCACAGTTATAAGCCAGGGGTGGCATAGCTCAGTGGAAGAGCATTCGACTGCAGATCAAGAAGTCTGGTTCATAATCCGGGTGCCCCCTTCAAGTGCCAGCTTTACTCATGCTATTCAACGAGATGCTTACCTTTCCAAGAAAGCTCTTCTACAAATTGTCACCCTTGAGCACATTTCTCATGCAGAACTGAACTGGTCGTCCACTCTCTCACTGGGAATCTTCATTGGTAGGGATTTCAACAAGCATCCTACCTTTTTAGAAATTGGTTTCCTCAGAACATTACTTTTTAAGAACCAGTGAGGACAATCATAAGCCAATGGGGCATAGCTCAGTGGAAGAGCATTCGACTGCAGATCGAGAGGTCCCTGGTTCAAATCCGGGTGCCACCTTCAAGTGCCAGCTTTACGCATGCTATTCAACGAGATGCTTACCTTTCCAAGAAAGCTCTTCTTCAACTTGTCACCCTTGAGCACATTTCTGATGCAGAACTAAACAGGAACTGCTCATCCACTCTCTCACTGGCCATCTTCATTGGTAGGGATTTCAACAAGCATCCTACATTTTGAGAAATTGGTTTCCTCAGAACATTACTTTTTAAGAACCAGTGAGGACAATCATAAGCCAATGGGGCATAGCTCAGTGGAAGAGCATTCGACTGCAGATCGAGAGGTCCCTGGTTCAAATCCGGGTGCCCCCTTACTCATGCTATTCAACGAGATGCTTACCTTTCCAAGAAAGCTCTTCTTCAAATTGTCACCCTTGAGCACATTTCTCATGCAGAACTGAACTGGTTGTCCACTCTCTCACTGGCCATCTTCATTGGTAGGGATTTCAACAAGCATCCTTACTTTTGAGAAATTGGTTTCCTCAGAACATTACTTTTTAAGAACCAGTGAGCACAATTATAAGCCAGGGGTGGCATAGCTCAGTGGAAGAGCATTCGACTGCAGATCGAGAGGTCCCTGGTTCAAATCCGGGTGCCCCCTTCAAGTGCCAGCTTTACTCATGCTATTCAACGAGATGCTTACCTTTCCAAGAAAGCTCTTCTACAAATTGTCACCCTTGAGCACATTTCTCATGCAGAACTGAACTGGTCGTCCACTCTCTCACTGGGAATCTTCATTGGTAGGGATTTCAACAAGCATCCTTACTTTTGAGAAATTGGTTTCCTCAGAACATTACTTTTTAAGAACCAGTGAGGACAATCATAAGCCAAGGGGGCATAGCTCAGTGGAAGAGCATTCGACTGCAGATCGAGAGGTCCCTGGTTCAAATCCGGGTGCCCCCTTCAAGTGCCAGCTTTACGCATGCTATTCAACGAGATGCTTACCTTTCCAAGAAAGCTCTTCTTCAACTTGTCACCCTTGAGCACATTTCTGATGCAGAACTAAACAGGAACTGGTCGTCCACTCTCTCACTGGCCATCTTCATTGGTAGGGATTTCAACAAGCATCCTACCTTTTGAGAAATTGGTTTCCTCAGAACATTACTTTTTAAGAACCAGTGAGGACATTCATAAGCCAGGGGGGGCATAGCTCAGTGGAAGAGCATTCGACTGCAGATCAAGAAGTCCCTGGTTCATAATCCGGGTGCCCCCTTCAAGTGCCAGCTTTACTCATGCTATTCAACGATATGCTTACCTTTCCAAGAAAGCTCTTCTTCAACTTGTTACCCTTGAGCACATTTCTCATGCACAACTGGTCATCCACTCTCTCGCTGGTAATCTTCATTGGTAGGGATTTCAACAAGCATCCTTACTTTTGAGAAATTGGTTTCCTCAGAACATTACTTTTTAAGAACCAGTGAGCACAGTTATAAGCCAAGGGGGCATAGCTCAGTGGAAGAGCATTCGACTGCAGATCGAGAGGTCCCTGGTTCAAATCTGGGTGCCCCCTTCAAGTGCCAGCTTTACTCATGCTATTCAACGAGATGCTTACCTTTCCAAGAAAGCTCTTCTTCAACTTGTCACCCTTGAGCACATTTCTGATGCAGAACTAAACAGGAACTGGTCGTCCACTCTCTCACTGGCCATCTTCATTGGTAGGGATTTCAACAAGCATCCTACCTTTTGAGAAATTGGTTTCCTCAGAACATTACTTTTTAAGAACCAGTGAGGACATTCATAAGCCAATGGGGCATAGCTCTGTGGAAGAGCATTCGACTGCAGATCGAGAGATCCCTGGTTCAAATCCGGGTGCCCCCT
Organism: Eleutherodactylus coqui; assembly: GCF_035609145.1. Taxonomy (NCBI): domain Eukaryota; kingdom Metazoa; phylum Chordata; class Amphibia; order Anura; family Eleutherodactylidae; genus Eleutherodactylus; species Eleutherodactylus coqui. The sequence goes on along the minus strand of NC_089845.1, from coordinate 83,158,015 downwards.
TCAAGTGCCAGCTTTACTCATGCTATTCAACGAGATGCTTACCTTTCCAAGAAAGCTCTTCTTCAACTTGTCACCCTTGAGCACATTTCTGATGCAGAACTAAACAGGAACTGGTCATCCACTCTCTCACTGGCCATCTTCATTGGTAGGGATTTCAACAAGCATCCTACATTTTGAGAAATTGGTTTCCTCAGAACATTACTTTTTAAGAACCAGTGAGGACAATCATAAGCCAATGGGGCATAGCTCTGTGGAAGAGCATTCGACTGCAGATCGAGAGATCCCTGGTTCAAATCCGGGTGCCCCCTTCAAGTGCCAGCTTTACTCATGCTATTCAACGAGATGCTTACCTTTCCAAGAAAGCTCTTCTTCAAATTGTCACCCTTGAGCACATTTCTCATGCAGAACTGAACTGGTTGTCCACTCTCTCACTGGCCATCTTCATTGGTAGGGATTTCAACAAGCATCCTTACTTTTGAGAAATTGGTTTCCTCAGAACATTACTTTTTAAGAACCAGTGAGCACAGTTATAAGCCAGGGGTGGCATAGCTCAGTGGAAGAGCATTCGACTGCAGATCAAGAAGTCTGGTTCATAATCCGGGTGCCCCCTTCAAGTGCCAGCTTTACTCATGCTATTCAACGAGATGCTTACCTTTCCAAGAAAGCTCTTCTACAAATTGTCACCCTTGAGCACATTTCTCATGCAGAACTGAACTGGTCGTCCACTCTCTCACTGGGAATCTTCATTGGTAGGGATTTCAACAAGCATCCTTACTTTTGAGAAATTGGTTTCCTCAGAACATTACTTTTTAAGAACCAGTGAGGACAATCATAAGCCAAGGGGGCATAGCTCAGTGGAAGAGCATTCGACTGCAGATCGAGAGGTCCCTGGTTCAGATCCGGGTGCCCCCTTCAAGTGCCAGCTTTACTCATGCTATTCAACGAGATGCTTACCTTTCCAAGAAAGCTCTTCTTCAAATTGTCACCCTTGAGCACATTTCTGATGCAGAACTAAACAGGAACTGGTCATCCACTCTCTCACTGGCAATCTTCATTGGTAGGGATTTCAACAAGCATCCTACCTTTTGAGAAATTGGTTTCCTCAGAACATTACTTTTTAAGAACCAGTGAGCACAGTTATAAGCCAGGGGTGGCATAGCTCAGTGGAAGAGCATTCGACTGCAGATCGAGAGGTCCCTGGTTCAAATCCGGGTGCCCCCTTCAAGTGCCAGCTTTACTCATGCTATTCAACGAGATGCTTACCTTTCCAAGAAAGCTCTTCTTCAAATTGTCACCCTTGAGCACATTTCTCATGCTGAGCTGGTCGTCCACTCTCTCACTGGGAATCTTCATTGGTAGGGATTTCAACAAGCATCCTACCTTTTGAGAAATTGGTTTCCTCAGAACATTACTTTTTAAGAACCAGTGAGGACATTCATAAGCCAGGGGGGGGCATAGCTCAGTGGAAGAGCATTCGACTGCAGATCAAGAAGTCCCTGGTTCATAATCCGGGTGCCCCCTTCAAGTGCCAGCTTTACTCATGCTATTCAACGATATGCTTACCTTTCCAAGAAAGCTCTTCTTCAACTTGTTACCCTTGAGCACATTTCTCATGCACAACTGGTCATCCACTCTCTCGCTGGTAATCTTCATTGGTAGGGATTTCAACAAGCATCCTTACTTTTGAGAAATTGGTTTCCTCAGAACATTACTTTTTAAGAACCAGTGAGCACAGTTATAAGCCAAGGGGGCATAGCTCAGTGGAAGAGCATTCGACTGCAGATCGAGAGGTCCCTGGTTCAAATCTGGGTGCCCCCTTCAAGTGCCAGCTTTACTCATGCTATTCAACGAGATGCTTACCTTTCCAAGAAAGCTCTTCTTCAACTTGTCACCCTTGAGCACATTTCTGATGCAGAACTAAACAGGAACTGGTCGTCCACTCTCTCACTGGCCATCTTCATTGGTAGGGATTTCAACAAGCATCCTACCTTTTGAGAAATTGGTTTCCTCAGAACATTACTTTTTAAGAACCAGTGAGGACATTCATAAGCCAATGGGGCATAGCTCTGTGGAAGAGCATTCGACTGCAGATCGAGAGATCCCTGGTTCAAATCCGGGTGCCCCCTTCAAGTGCCAGCTTTACTCATGCTATTCAACGAGATGCTTACCTTTCCAAGAAAGCTCTTCTTCAACTTGTCACCCTTGAGCACATTTCTGATGCAGAACTAAACAGGAACTGGTCGTCCACTCTCTCACTGGCCATCTTCATTGGTAGGGATTTCAACAAGCATCCTACCTTTTGAGAAATTGGTTTCCTCAGAACATTACTTTTTAAGAACCAGTGAGGACATTCATAAGCCAATGGGGCATAGCTCTGTGGAAGAGCATTCGACTGCAGATCGAGAGATCCCTGGTTCAAATCCGGGTGCCCCCTTCAAGTGCCAGCTTTACTCATGCTATTCAACGAGATGCTTACCTTTCCAAGAAAGCTCTTCTTCAACTTGTCACCCTTGAGCACATTTCTGATGCAGAACTAAACAGGAACTGGTCATCCACTCTCTCACTGGCCATCTTCATTGGTAGGGATTTCAACAAGCATCCTACATTTTGAGAAATTGGTTTCCTCAGAACATTACTTTTTAAGAACCAGTGAGGACAATCATAAGCCAATGGGGCATAGCTCTGTGGAAGAGCATTCGACTGCAGATCGAGAGATCCCTGGTTCAAATCCGGGTGCCCCCTTCAAGTGCCAGCTTTACTCATGCTATTCAACGAGATGCTTACCTTTCCAAGAAAGCTCTTCTTCAAATTGTCACCCTTGAGCACATTTCTCATGCAGAACTGAACTGGTTGTCCACTCTCTCACTGGCCATCTTCATTGGTAGGGATTTCAACAAGCATCCTTACTTTTGAGAAATTGGTTTCCTCAGAACATTACTTTTTAAGAACCAGTGAGCACAGTTATAAGCCAGGGGTGGCATAGCTCAGTGGAAGAGCATTCGACTGCAGATCAAGAAGTCTGGTTCATAATCCGGGTGCCCCCTTCAAGTGCCAGCTTTACTCATGCTATTCAACGAGATGCTTACCTTTCCAAGAAAGCTCTTCTACAAATTGTCACCCTTGAGCACATTTCTCATGCAGAACTGAACTGGTCGTCCACTCTCTCACTGGGAATCTTCATTGGTAGGGATTTCAACAAGCATCCTTACTTTTGAGAAATTGGTTTCCTCAGAACATTACTTTTTAAGAACCAGTGAGGACAATCATAAGCCAAGGGGGCATAGCTCAGTGGAAGAGCATTCGACTGCAGATCGAGAGGTCCCTGGTTCAGATCCGGGTGCCCCCTTCAAGTGCCAGCTTTACTCATGCTATTCAACGAGATGCTTACCTTTCCAAGAAAGCTCTTCTTCAAATTGTCACCCTTGAGCACATTTCTGATGCAGAACTAAACAGGAACTGGTCATCCACTCTCTCACTGGCAATCTTCATTGGTAGGGATTTCAACAAGCATCCTACCTTTTGAGAAATTGGTTTCCTCAGAACATTACTTTTTAAGAACCAGTGAGCACAGTTATAAGCCAGGGGTGGCATAGCTCAGTGGAAGAGCATTCGACTGCAGATCGAGAGGTCCCTGGTTCAAATCCGGGTGCCCCCTTCAAGTGCCAGCTTTACTCATGCTATTCAACGAGATGCTTACCTTTCCAAGAAAGCTCTTCTTCAAATTGTCACCCTTGAGCACATTTCTCATGCTGAGCTGGTCGTCCACTCTCTCACTGGGAATCTTCATTGGTAGGGATTTCAACAAGCATCCTACCTTTTTAGAAATTGGTTTCCTCAGAACATTACTTTTTAAGAACCAGTGAGGACAATCATAAGCCAATGGGGCATAGCTCTGTGGAAGAGCATTCGACTGCAGATCGAGAGATCCCTGGTTCAAATCCGGGTGCCCCCTTCAAGTGCCAGCTTTACTCATGCTATTCAACGAGATGCTTACCTTTCCAAGAAAGCTCTTCTTCAACTTGTCACCCTTGAGCACATTTCTGATGCAGAACTAAACAGGAACTGCTCATCCACTCTCTCACTGGCCATCTTCATTGGTAGGGATTTCAACAAGCATCCTACATTTTGAGAAATTGGTTTCCTCAGAACATTACTTTTTAAGAACCAGTGAGGACAATCATAAGCCAATGGGGCATAGCTCAGTGGAAGAGCATTCGACTGCAGATCGAGAGGTCCCTGGTTCAAATCCGGGTGCCCCCTTACTCATGCTATTCAACGAGATGCTTACCTTTCCAAGAAAGCTCTTCTTCAAATTGTCACCCTTGAGCACATTTCTCATGCAGAACTGAACTGGTTGTCCACTCTCTCACTGGCCATCTTCATTGGTAGGGATTTCAACAAGCATCCTTACTTTTGAGAAATTGGTTTCCTCAGAACATTACTTTTTAAGAACCAGTGAGCACAGTTATAAGCCAGGGGTGGCATAGCTCAGTGGAAGAGCATTCGACTGCAGATCAAGAAGTCTGGTTCATAATCCGGGTGCCCCCTTCAAGTGCCAGCTTTACTCATGCTATTCAACGAGATGCTTACCTTTCCAAGAAAGCTCTTCTACAAATTGTCACCCTTGAGCACATTTCTCATGCAGAACTGAACTGGTCGTCCACTCTCTCACTGGGAATCTTCATTGGTAGGGATTTCAACAAGCATCCTTACTTTTGAGAAATTGGTTTCCTCAGAACATTACTTTTTAAGAACCAGTGAGGACAATCATAAGCCAAGGGGGCATAGCTCAGTGGAAGAGCATTCGACTGCAGATCGAGAGGTCCCTGGTTCAAATCCGGGTGCCCCCTTCAAGTGCCAGCTTTACGCATGCTATTCAACGAGATGCTTACCTTTCCAAGAAAGCTCTTCTTCAACTTGTCACCCTTGAGCACATTTCTGATGCAGAACTAAACAGGAACTGGTCGTCCACTCTCTCACTGGCCATCTTCATTGGTAGGGATTTCAACAAGCATCCTACCTTTTGAGAAATTGGTTTCCTCAGAACATTACTTTTTAAGAACCAGTGAGGACATTCATAAGCCAGGGGGGGCATAGCTCAGTGGAAGAGCATTCGACTGCAGATCAAGAAGTCCCTGGTTCATAATCCGGGTGCCCCCTTCAAGTGCCAGCTTTACTCATGCTATTCAACGATATGCTTACCTTTCCAAGAAAGCTCTTCTTCAACTTGTTACCCTTGAGCACATTTCTCATGCACAACTGGTCATCCACTCTCTCGCTGGTAATCTTCATTGGTAGGGATTTCAACAAGCATCCTTACTTTTGAGAAATTGGTTTCCTCAGAACATTACTTTTTAAGAACCAGTGAGCACAGTTATAAGCCAAGGGGGCATAGCTCAGTGGAAGAGCATTCGACTGCAGATCGAGAGGTCCCTGGTTCAAATCTGGGTGCCCCCTTCAAGTGCCAGCTTTACTCATGCTATTCAACGAGATGCTTACCTTTCCAAGAAAGCTCTTCTTCAACTTGTCACCCTTGAGCACATTTCTGATGCAGAACTAAACAGGAACTGGTCGTCCACTCTCTCACTGGCCATCTTCATTGGTAGGGATTTCAACAAGCATCCTACCTTTTGAGAAATTGGTTTCCTCAGAACATTACTTTTTAAGAACCAGTGAGGACATTCATAAGCCAATGGGGCATAGCTCTGTGGAAGAGCATTCGACTGCAGATCGAGAGATCCCTGGTTCAAATCCGGGTGCCCCCTTCAAGTGCCAGCTTTACTCATGCTATTCAACGAGATGCTTACCTTTCCAAGAAAGCTCTTCTTCAACTTGTCACCCTTGAGCACATTTCTGATGCAGAACTAAACAGGAACTGGTCGTCCACTCTCTCACTGGCCATCTTCATTGGTAGGGATTTCAACAAGCATCCTACCTTTTGAGAAATTGGTTTCCTCAGAACATTACTTTTTAAGAACCAGTGAGGACATTCATAAGCCAATGGGGCATAGCTCTGTGGAAGAGCATTCGACTGCAGATCGAGAGATCCCTGGTTCAAATCCGGGTGCCCCCTTCAAGTGCCAGCTTTACTCATGCTATTCAACGAGATGCTTACCTTTCCAAGAAAGCTCTTCTTCAACTTGTCACCCTTGAGCACATTTCTGATGCAGAACTAAACAGGAACTGGTCATCCACTCTCTCACTGGCCATCTTCATTGGTAGGGATTTCAACAAGCATCCTACCTTTTGAGAAATTGGTTTCCTCAGAACATTACTTTTTAAGAACCAGTGAGGACAATCATAAGCCAAGGGGGCATAGCTCAGTGGAAGAGCATTCGACTGCAGATCAAGAAGTCCCTGGTTCATAATCCGGGTGCCCCCTTCAAGTGCCAGCTTTACTCATGCTATTCAACGAGATGCTTACCTTTCCAAGAAAGCTCTTCTTCAACTTGTCACCCTTGAGCACATTTCTGATGCAGAACTAAACAGGAACTGGTCGTCCACTCTCTCACTGGCCATCTTCATTGGTAGGGATTTCAACAAGCATCCTACCTTTTGAGAAATTGGTTTCCTCAGAACATTACTTTTTAAGAACCAGTGAGGACATTCATAAGCCAATGGGGCATAGCTCTGTGGAAGAGCATTCGACTGCAGATCGAGAGATCCCTGGTTCAAATCCGGGTGCCCCCTTCAAGTGCCAGCTTTACTCATGCTATTCAACGAGATGCTTACCTTTCCAAGAAAGCTCTTCTTCAACTTGTCACCCTTGAGCACATTTCTGATGCAGAACTAAACAGGAACTGGTCGTCCACTCTCTCACTGGCCATCTTCATTGGTAGGGATTTCAACAAGCATCCTACCTTTTGAGAAATTGGTTTCCTCAGAACATTACTTTTTAAGAACCAGTGAGGACATTCATAAGCCAATGGGGCATAGCTCTGTGGAAGAGCATTCGACTGCAGATCGAGAGATCCCTGGTTCAAATCCGGGTGCCCCCTTCAAGTGCCAGCTTTACTCATGCTATTCAACGAGATGCTTACCTTTCCAAGAAAGCTCTTCTTCAACTTGTCACCCTTGAGCACATTTCTGATGCAGAACTAAACAGGAACTGGTCATCCACTCTCTCACTGGCCATCTTCATTGGTAGGGATTTCAACAAGCATCCTACCTTTTGAGAAATTGGTTTCCTCAGAACATTACTTTTTAAGAACCAGTGAGCACAGTTATAAGCCAGGGGTGGCATAGCTCAGTGGAAGAGCATTCGACTGCAGATCGAGAGGTCCCTGGTTCAAATCCGGGTGCCCCCTTCAAGTGCCAGCTTTACTCATGCTATTCAACGAGATGCTTACCTTTCCAAGAAAGCTCTTCTTCAAATTGTCACCCTTGAGCACATTTCTCATGCTGAGCTGGTCGTCCACTCTCTCACTGGGAATCTTCATTGGTAGGGATTTCAACAAGCATCCTACCTTTTTAGAAATTGGTTTCCTCAGAACATTACTTTTTAAGAACCAGTGAGGACAATCATAAGCCAATGGGGCATAGCTCTGTGGAAGAGCATTCGACTGCAGATCGAGAGATCCCTGGTTCAAATCCGGGTGCCCCCTTCAAGTGCCAGCTTTACTCATGCTATTCAACGAGATGCTTACCTTTCCAAGAAAGCTCTTCTTCAACTTGTCACCCTTGAGCACATTTCTGATGCAGAACTAAACAGGAACTGGTCGTCCACTCTCTCACTGGCCATCTTCATTGGTAGGGATTTCAACAAGCATCCTACCTTTTGAGAAATTGGTTTCCTCAGAACATTACTTTTTAAGAACCAGTGAGGACATTCATAAGCCAATGGGGCATAGCTCTGTGGAAGAGCATTCGACTGCAGATCGAGAGATCCCTGGTTCAAATCCGGGTGCCCCCTTCAAGTGCCAGCTTTACTCATGCTATTCAACGAGATGCTTACCTTTCCAAGAAAGCTCTTCTTCAACTTGTCACCCTTGAGCACATTTCTGATGCAGAACTAAACAGGAACTGGTCGTCCACTCTCTCACTGGCCATCTTCATTGGTAGGGATTTCAACAAGCATCCTACCTTTTGAGAAATTGGTTTCCTCAGAACATTACTTTTTAAGAACCAGTGAGGACATTCATAAGCCAATGGGGCATAGCTCTGTGGAAGAGCATTCGACTGCAGATCGAGAGATCCCTGGTTCAAATCCGGGTGCCCCCTTCAAGTGCCAGCTTTACTCATGCTATTCAACGAGATGCTTACCTTTCCAAGAAAGCTCTTCTTCAACTTGTCACCCTTGAGCACATTTCTGATGCAGAACTAAACAGGAACTGGTCATCCACTCTCTCACTGGCCATCTTCATTGGTAGGGATTTCAACAAGCATCCTACCTTTTGAGAAATTGGTTTCCTCAGAACATTACTTTTTAAGAACCAGTGAGCACAGTTATAAGCCAGGGGTGGCATAGCTCAGTGGAAGAGCATTCGACTGCAGATCGAGAGGTCCCTGGTTCAAATCCGGGTGCCCCCTTCAAGTGCCAGCTTTACTCATGCTATTCAACGAGATGCTTACCTTTCCAAGAAAGCTCTTCTTCAAATTGTCACCCTTGAGCACATTTCTCATGCTGAGCTGGTCGTCCACTCTCTCACTGGGAATCTTCATTGGTAGGGATTTCAACAAGCATCCTACCTTTTTAGAAATTGGTTTCCTCAGAACATTACTTTTTAAGAACCAGTGAGGACAATCATAAGCCAATGGGGCATAGCTCTGTGGAAGAGCATTCGACTGCAGATCGAGAGATCCCTGGTTCAAATCCGGGTGCCCCCTTCAAGTGCCAGCTTTACTCATGCTATTCAACGAGATGCTTACCTTTCCAAGAAAGCTCTTCTTCAACTTGTCACCCTTGAGCACATTTCTGATGCAGAACTAAACAGGAACTGCTCATCCACTCTCTCACTGGCCATCTTCATTGGTAGGGATTTCAACAAGCATCCTACATTTTGAGAAATTGGTTTCCTCAGAACATTACTTTTTAAGAACCAGTGAGGACAATCATAAGCCAATGGGGCATAGCTCAGTGGAAGAGCATTCGACTGCAGATCGAGAGGTCCCTGGTTCAAATCCGGGTGCCCCCTTACTCATGCTATTCAACGAGATGCTTACCTTTCCAAGAAAGCTCTTCTTCAAATTGTCACCCTTGAGCACATTTCTCATGCAGAACTGAACTGGTTGTCCACTCTCTCACTGGCCATCTTCATTGGTAGGGATTTCAACAAGCATCCTTACTTTTGAGAAATTGGTTTCCTCAGAACATTACTTTTTAAGAACCAGTGAGCACAGTTATAAGCCAGGGGTGGCATAGCTCAGTGGAAGAGCATTCGACTGCAGATCAAGAAGTCTGGTTCATAATCCGGGTGCCCCCTTCAAGTGCCAGCTTTACTCATGCTATTCAACGAGATGCTTACCTTTCCAAGAAAGCTCTTCTACAAATTGTCACCCTTGAGCACATTTCTCATGCAGAACTGAACTGGTCGTCCACTCTCTCACTGGGAATCTTCATTGGTAGGGATTTCAACAAGCATCCTTACTTTTGAGAAATTGGTTTCCTCAGAACATTACTTTTTAAGAACCAGTGAGGACAATCATAAGCCAAGGGGGCATAGCTCAGTGGAAGAGCATTCGACTGCAGATCGAGAGGTCCCTGGTTCAAATCCGGGTGCCACCTTCAAGTGCCAGCTTTACGCATGCTATTCAACGAGATGCTTACCTTTCCAAGAAAGCTCTTCTTCAACTTGTCACCCTTGAGCACATTTCTCATGCAGAACTGAACTGGTCGTCCACTCTCTCACTGGGAATCTTCATGGGTAGGGATTTCAACAAGCATCCTTACTTTTGAGAAATTGGTTTCCTCAGAACATTACTTTTTAAGAACCAGTGAGGACAGTTATAAGCCAGGGGTGGCATAGCTCAGTGGAAGAGCATTCGACTGCAGATCAAGAAGTCTGGTTCATAATCCGGGTGCCCCCTTCAAGTGCCAGCTTTACTCATGCTATTCAACGAGATGCTTACCTTTCCAAGAAAGCTCTTCTACAAATTGTCACCCTTGAGCACATTTCTCATGCAGAACTGAACTGGTCGTCCACTCTCTCACTGGGAATCTTCATGGGTAGGGATTTCAACAAGCATCCTTACTTTTGAGAAATTGGTTTCCTCAGAACATTACTTTTTAAGAACCAGTGAGGACAATCATAAGCCAAGGGGGCATAGCTCAGTGGAAGAGCATTCGACTGCAGATCGAGAGGTCCCTGGTTCAGATCCGGGTGCCCCCTTCAAGTGCCAGCTTTACTCATGCTATTCAACGAGATGCTTACCTTTCCAAGAAAGCTCTTCTTCAAATTGTCACCCTTGAGCACATTTCTGATGCAGAACTAAACAGGAACTGGTCATCCACTCTCTCACTGGCAATCTTCATTGGTAGGGATTTCAACAAGCATCCTACCTTTTGAGAAATTGGTTTCCTCAGAACATTACTTTTTAAGAACCAGTGAGGACAATCATAAGCCAATGGGGCATAGCTCTGTGGAAGAGCATTCGACTGCAGATCGAGAGATCCCTGGTTCAAATCCGGGTGCCCCCTTCAAGTGCCAGCTTTACTCATGCTATTCAACGAGATGCTTACCTTTCCAAGAAAGCTCTTCTTCAACTTGTCACCCTTGAGCACATTTCTCATGCTGAACTGGTCGTCCACTCTCTCACTGGGAATCTTCATTGGTAGGGATTTCAACAAGCATCCTACCTTTTTAGAAATTGGTTTCCTCAGAACATTACTTTTTAAGAACCAGTGAGGACAATCATAAGCCAAGGGGGCATAGCTCAGTGGAAGAGCATTCGACTGCAGATCGAGAGGTCCCTGGTTCAAATCCGGGTGCCACCTTCAAGTGCCAGCTTTACGCATGCTATTCAACGAGATGCTTACCTTTCCAAGAAAGCTCTTCTTCAACTTGTCACCCTTGAGCACATTTCTCATGCAGAACTGAACTGGTCGTCCACTCTCTCACTGGGAATCTTCATGGGTAGGGATTTCAACAAGCATCCTTACTTTTGAGAAATTGGTTTCCTCAGAACATTACTTTTTAAGAACCAGTGAGGACAGTTATAAGCCAGGGGTGGCATAGCTCAGTGGAAGAGCATTCGACTGCAGATCAAGAAGTCTGGTTCATAATCCGGGTGCCCCCTTCAAGTGCCAGCTTTACTCATGCTATTCAACGAGATGCTTACCTTTCCAAGAAAGCTCTTCTACAAATTGTCACCCTTGAGCACATTTCTCATGCAGAACTGAACTGGTCGTCCACTCTCTCACTGGGAATCTTCATGGGTAGGGATTTCAACAAGCATCCTTACTTTTGAGAAATTGGTTTCCTCAGAACATTACTTTTTAAGAACCAGTGAGGACAATCATAAGCCAAGGGGGCATAGCTCAGTGGAAGAGCATTCGACTGCAGATCGAGAGGTCCCTGGTTCAGATCCGGGTGCCCCCTTCAAGTGCCAGCTTTACTCATGCTATTCAACGAGATGCTTACCTTTCCAAGAAAGCTCTTCTTCAAATTGTCACCCTTGAGCACATTTCTGATGCAGAACTAAACAGGAACTGGTCATCCACTCTCTCACTGGCAATCTTCATTGGTAGGGATTTCAACAAGCATCCTACCTTTTGAGAAATTGGTTTCCTCAGAACATTACTTTTTAAGAACCAGTGAGGACAATCATAAGCCAATGGGGCATAGCTCTGTGGAAGAGCATTCGACTGCAGATCGAGAGATCCCTGGTTCAAATCCGGGTGCCCCCTTCAAGTGCCAGCTTTACTCATGCTATTCAACGAGATGCTTACCTTTCCAAGAAAGCTCTTCTTCAACTTGTCACCCTTGAGCACATTTCTGATGCAGAACTAAACAGGAACTGGTCATCCACTCTCTCACTGGCCATCTTCATTGGTAGGGATTTCAACAAGCATCCTACCTTTTGAGAAATTGGTTTCCTCAGAACATTACTTTTTAAGAACCAGTGAGGACATTCATAAGCCAATGGGGCATAGCTCTGTGGAAGAGCATTCGACTGCAGATCGAGAGATCCCTGGTTCAAATCCGGGTGCCCCCTTCAAGTGCCAGCTTTACTCATGCTATTCAACGAGATGCTTACCTTTCCAAGAAAGCTCTTCTTCAACTTGTCACCCTTGAGCACATTTCTGATGCAGAACTAAACAGGAACTGGTCATCCACTCTCTCACTGGCCATCTTCATTGGTAGGGATTTCAACAAGCATCCTACCTTTTGAGAAATTGGTTTCCTCAGAACATTACTTTTTAAGAACCAGTGAGCACAGTTATAAGCCAGGGGTGGCATAGCTCAGTGGAAGAGCATTCGACTGCAGATCGAGAGGTCCCTGGTTCAAATCCGGGTGCCCCCTTCAAGTGCCAGCTTTACTCATGCTATTCAACGAGATGCTTACCTTTCCAAGAAAGCTCTTCTTCAAATTGTCACCCTTGAGCACATTTCTCATGCTGAGCTGGTCGTCCACTCTCTCACTGGGAATCTTCATTGGTAGGGATTTCAACAAGCATCCTACCTTTTTAGAAATTGGTTTCCTCAGAACATTACTTTTTAAGAACCAGTGAGGACAATCATAAGCCAATGGGGCATAGCTCTGTGGAAGAGCATTCGACTGCAGATCGAGAGATCCCTGGTTCAAATCCGGGTGCCCCCTTCAAGTGCCAGCTTTACTCATGCTATTCAACGAGATGCTTACCTTTCCAAGAAAGCTCTTCTTCAACTTGTCACCCTTGAGCACATTTCTGATGCAGAACTAAACAGGAACTGCTCATCCACTCTCTCACTGGCCATCTTCATTGGTAGGGATTTCAACAAGCATCCTACATTTTGAGAAATTGGTTTCCTCAGAACATTACTTTTTAAGAACCAGTGAGGACAATCATAAGCCAATGGGGCATAGCTCAGTGGAAGAGCATTCGACTGCAGATCGAGAGGTCCCTGGTTCAAATCCGGGTGCCCCCTTACTCATGCTATTCAACGAGATGCTTACCTTTCCAAGAAAGCTCTTCTTCAAATTGTCACCCTTGAGCACATTTCTCATGCAGAACTGAACTGGTTGTCCACTCTCTCACTGGCCATCTTCATTGGTAGGGATTTCAACAAGCATCCTTACTTTTGAGAAATTGGTTTCCTCAGAACATTACTTTTTAAGAACCAGTGAGCACAGTTATAAGCCAGGGGTGGCATAGCTCAGTGGAAGAGCATTCGACTGCAGATCAAGAAGTCTGGTTCATAATCCGGGTGCCCCCTTCAAGTGCCAGCTTTACTCATGCTATTCAACGAGATGCTTACCTTTCCAAGAAAGCTCTTCTACAAATTGTCACCCTTGAGCACATTTCTCATGCAGAACTGAACTGGTCGTCCACTCTCTCACTGGGAATCTTCATTGGTAGGGATTTCAACAAGCATCCTTACTTTTGAGAAATTGGTTTCCTCAGAACATTACTTTTTAAGAACCAGTGAGGACAATCATAAGCCAAGGGGGCATAGCTCAGTGGAAGAGCATTCGACTGCAGATCGAGAGGTCCCTGGTTCAAATCCGGGTGCCACCTTCAAGTGCCAGCTTTACGCATGCTATTCAACGAGATGCTTACCTTTCCAAGAAAGCTCTTCTTCAACTTGTCACCCTTGAGCACATTTCTCATGCAGAACTGAACTGGTCGTCCACTCTCTCACTGGGAATCTTCATGGGTAGGGATTTCAACAAGCATCCTTACTTTTGAGAAATTGGTTTCCTCAGAACATTACTTTTTAAGAACCAGTGAGGACAGTTATAAGCCAGGGGTGGCATAGCTCAGTGGAAGAGCATTCGACTGCAGATCAAGAAGTCTGGTTCATAATCCGGGTGCCCCCTTCAAGTGCCAGCTTTACTCATGCTATTCAACGAGATGCTTACCTTTCCAAGAAAGCTCTTCTACAAATTGTCACCCTTGAGCACATTTCTCATGCAGAACTGAACTGGTCGTCCACTCTCTCACTGGGAATCTTCATGGGTAGGGATTTCAACAAGCATCCTTACTTTTGAGAAATTGGTTTCCTCAGAACATTACTTTTTAAGAACCAGTGAGGACAATCATAAGCCAAGGGGGCATAGCTCAGTGGAAGAGCATTCGACTGCAGATCGAGAGGTCCCTGGTTCAGATCCGGGTGCCCCCTTCAAGTGCCAGCTTTACTCATGCTATTCAACGAGATGCTTACCTTTCCAAGAAAGCTCTTCTTCAAATTGTCACCCTTGAGCACATTTCTGATGCAGAACTAAACAGGAACTGGTCATCCACTCTCTCACTGGCAATCTTCATTGGTAGGGATTTCAACAAGCATCCTACCTTTTGAGAAATTGGTTTCCTCAGAACATTACTTTTTAAGAACCAGTGAGGACAATCATAAGCCAATGGGGCATAGCTCTGTGGAAGAGCATTCGACTGCAGATCGAGAGATCCCTGGTTCAAATCCGGGTGCCCCCTTCAAGTGCCAGCTTTACTCATGCTATTCAACGAGATGCTTACCTTTCCAAGAAAGCTCTTCTTCAACTTGTCACCCTTGAGCACATTTCTCATGCTGAACTGGTCGTCCACTCTCTCACTGGGAATCTTCATTGGTAGGGATTTCAACAAGCATCCTACCTTTTTAGAAATTGGTTTCCTCAGAACATTACTTTTTAAGAACCAGTGAGGACAATCATAAGCCAATGGGGCATAGCTCTGTGGAAGAGCATTCGACTGCAGATCGAGAGATCCCTGGTTCAAATCCGGGTGCCCCCTTCAAGTGCCAGCTTTACTCATGCTATTCAACGAGATGCTTACCTTTCCAAGAAAGCTCTTCTTCAACTTGTCACCCTTGAGCACATTTCTCATGCTGAACTGGTCGTCCACTCTCTCACTGGGAATCTTCATTGGTAGGGATTTCAACAAGCATCCTACCTTTTTAGAAATTGGTTTCCTCAGAACATTACTTTTTAAGAACCAGTGAGGACAATCATAAGCCAATGGGGCATAGCTCTGTGGAAGAGCATTCGACTGCAGATCGAGAGATCCCTGGTTCAAATCCGGGTGCCCCCTTCAAGTGCCAGCTTTACTCATGCTATTCAACGAGATGCTTACCTTTCCAAGAAAGCTCTTCTTCAACTTGTCACCCTTGAGCACATTTCTGATGCAGAACTAAACAGGAACTGATCATCCACTCTCTCACTGGGAATCTTCATTGGTAGGGATTTCAACAAGCATCCTACCTTTTGAGAAATTGGTTTCCTCAGAACATTACTTTTTAAGAACCAGTGAGCACAGTTATAAGCCAGGGGGGGCATAGCTCAGTGGAAGAGCATTCGACTGCAGATCAAGAAGTCCCTGGTTCAAATCCGGGTGCCCCCTTCAAGTGCCAGCTTTACTCATGCTATTCAACGAGATGCTTACCTTTCCAAGAAAGCTCTTCTACAAATTGTCACCCTTGAGCACATTTCTCATGCAGAACTGAACTGGTCGTCCACTCTCTCACTGGGAATCTTCATTGGTAGGGATTTCAACAAGCATCCTACCTTTTGAGAAATTGGTTTCCTCAGAACATTACTTTTTAAGAACCAGTGAGCACAGTTATAAGCCAGGGGTGGCATAGCTCAGTGGAAGAGCATTCGACTGCAGATCGAGAGGTCCCTGGTTCAAATCCGGGTGCCCCCTTCAAGTGCCAGCTTTACTCATGCTATTCAACGAGATGCTTACCTTTCCAAGAAAGCTCTTCTTCAAATTGTCACCCTTGAGCACATTTCTCATGCTGAGCTGGTCGTCCACTCTCTCACTGGGAATCTTCATTGGTAGGGATTTCAACAAGCATCCTACCTTTTTAGAAATTGGTTTCCTCAGAACATTACTTTTTAAGAACCAGTGAGGACAATCATAAGCCAATGGGGCATAGCTCTGTGGAAGAGCATTCGACTGCAGATCGAGAGATCCCTGGTTCAAATCCGGGTGCCCCCTTCAAGTGCCAGCTTTACTCATGCTATTCAACGAGATGCTTACCTTTCCAAGAAAGCTCTTCTTCAACTTGTCACCCTTGTGCACATTTCTGATGCAGAACTAAACAGGAACTGCTCATCCACTCTCTCACTGGCCATCTTCATTGGTAGGGATTTCAACAAGCATCCTACATTTTGAGAAATTGGTTTCCTCAGAACATTACTTTTTAAGAACCAGTGAGGACAATCATAAGCCAATGGGGCATAGCTCAGTGGAAGAGCATTCGACTGCAGATCGAGAGGTCCCTGGTTCAAATCCGGGTGCCCCCTTACTCATGCTATTCAACGAGATGCTTACCTTTCCAAGAAAGCTCTTCTTCAAATTGTCACCCTTGAGCACATTTCTCATGCAGAACTGAACTGGTTGTCCACTCTCTCACTGGCCATCTTCATTGGTAGGGATTTCAACAAGCATCCTTACTTTTGAGAAATTGGTTTCCTCAGAACATTACTTTTTAAGAACCAGTGAGCACAGTTATAAGCCAGGGGTGGCATAGCTCAGTGGAAGAGCATTCGACTGCAGATCAAGAAGTCTGGTTCATAATCCGGGTGCCCCCTTCAAGTGCCAGCTTTACTCATGCTATTCAACGAGATGCTTACCTTTCCAAGAAAGCTCTTCTACAAATTGTCACCCTTGAGCACATTTCTCATGCAGAACTGAACTGGTCGTCCACTCTCTCACTGGGAATCTTCATTGGTAGGGATTTCAACAAGCATCCTTACTTTTGAGAAATTGGTTTCCTCAGAACATTACTTTTTAAGAACCAGTGAGGACAATCATAAGCCAATGGGGCATAGCTCTGTGGAAGAGCATTCGACTGCAGATCGAGAGATCCCTGGTTCAAATCCGGGTGCCCCCTTCAAGTGCCAGCTTTACTCATGCTATTCAACGAGATGCTTACCTTTCCAAGAAAGCTCTTCTTCAACTTGTCACCCTTGAGCACATTTCTCATGCTGAACTGGTCGTCCACTCTCTCACTGGGAATCTTCATTGGTAGGGATTTCAACAAGCATCCTACCTTTTTAGAAATTGGTTTCCTCAGAACATTACTTTTTAAGAACCAGTGAGGACAATCATAAGCCAATGGGGCATAGCTCAGTGGAAGAGCATTCGACTGCAGATCGAGAGGTCCCTGGTTCAAATCCGGGTGCCACCTTCAAGTGCCAGCTTTACGCATGCTATTCAACGAGATGCTTACCTTTCCAAGAAAGCTCTTCTTCAACTTGTCACCCTTGAGCACATTTCTCATGCAGAACTGAACTGGTCGTCCACTCTCTCACTGGGAATCTTCATGGGTAGGGATTTCAACAAGCATCCTTACTTTTGAGAAATTGGTTTCCTCAGAACATTACTTTTTAAGAACCAGTGAGGACAGTTATAAGCCAGGGGTGGCATAGCTCAGTGGAAGAGCATTCGACTGCAGATCAAGAAGTCTGGTTCATAATCCGGGTGCCCCCTTCAAGTGCCAGCTTTACTCATGCTATTCAACGAGATGCTTACCTTTCCAAGAAAGCTCTTCTACAAATTGTCACCCTTGAGCACATTTCTCATGCAGAACTGAACTGGTCGTCCACTCTCTCACTGGGAATCTTCATGGGTAGGGATTTCAACAAGCATCCTTACTTTTGAGAAATTGGTTTCCTCAGAACATTACTTTTTAAGAACCAGTGAGGACAATCATAAGCCAAGGGGGCATAGCTCAGTGGAAGAGCATTCGACTGCAGATCGAGAGATCCCTGGTTCAAATCCGGGTGCCCCCTTCAAGTGCCAGCTTTACTCATGCTATTCAACGAGATGCTTACCTTTCCAAGAAAGCTCTTCTTCAACTTGTCACCCTTGAGCACATTTCTCATGCTGAACTGGTCGTCCACTCTCTCACTGGGAATCTTCATTGGTAGGGATTTCAACAAGCATCCTACCTTTTTAGAAATTGGTTTCCTCAGAACATTACTTTTTAAGAACCAGTGAGGACAATCATAAGCCAATGGGGCATAGCTCTGTGGAAGAGCATTCGACTGCAGATCGAGAGATCCCTGGTTCAAATCCGGGTGCCCCCTTCAAGTGCCAGCTTTACTCATGCTATTCAACGAGATGCTTACCTTTCCAAGAAAGCTCTTCTTCAACTTGTCACCCTTGAGCACATTTCTGATGCAGAACTAAACAGGAACTGATCATCCACTCTCTCACTGGGAATCTTCATTGGTAGGGATTTCAACAAGCATCCTACCTTTTGAGAAATTGGTTTCCTCAGAACATTACTTTTTAAGAACCAGTGAGCACAGTTATAAGCCAGGGGGGGCATAGCTCAGTGGAAGAGCATTCGACTGCAGATCAAGAAGTCCCTGGTTCAAATCCGGGTGCCCCCTTCAAGTGCCAGCTTTACTCATGCTATTCAACGAGATGCTTACCTTTCCAAGAAAGCTCTTCTACAAATTGTCACCCTTGAGCACATTTCTCATGCAGAACTGAACTGGTCGTCCACTCTCTCACTGGGAATCTTCATTGGTAGGGATTTCAACAAGCATCCTACCTTTTGAGAAATTGGTTTCCTCAGAACATTACTTTTTAAGAACCAGTGAGCACAGTTATAAGCCAGGGGTGGCATAGCTCAGTGGAAGAGCATTCGACTGCAGATCGAGAGGTCCCTGGTTCAAATCCGGGTGCCCCCTTCAAGTGCCAGCTTTACTCATGCTATTCAACGAGATGCTTACCTTTCCAAGAAAGCTCTTCTTCAAATTGTCACCCTTGAGCACATTTCTCATGCTGAGCTGGTCGTCCACTCTCTCACTGGGAATCTTCATTGGTAGGGATTTCAACAAGCATCCTACCTTTTTAGAAATTGGTTTCCTCAGAACATTACTTTTTAAGAACCAGTGAGGACAATCATAAGCCAATGGGGCATAGCTCTGTGGAAGAGCATTCGACTGCAGATCGAGAGATCCCTGGTTCAAATCCGGGTGCCCCCTTCAAGTGCCAGCTTTACTCATGCTATTCAACGAGATGCTTACCTTTCCAAGAAAGCTCTTCTTCAACTTGTCACCCTTGTGCACATTTCTGATGCAGAACTAAACAGGAACTGCTCATCCACTCTCTCACTGGCCATCTTCATTGGTAGGGATTTCAACAAGCATCCTACATTTTGAGAAATTGGTTTCCTCAGAACATTACTTTTTAAGAACCAGTGAGGACAATCATAAGCCAATGGGGCATAGCTCAGTGGAAGAGCATTCGACTGCAGATCGAGAGGTCCCTGGTTCAAATCCGGGTGCCCCCTTACTCATGCTATTCAACGAGATGCTTACCTTTCCAAGAAAGCTCTTCTTCAAATTGTCACCCTTGAGCACATTTCTCATGCAGAACTGAACTGGTTGTCCACTCTCTCACTGGCCATCTTCATTGGTAGGGATTTCAACAAGCATCCTTACTTTTGAGAAATTGGTTTCCTCAGAACATTACTTTTTAAGAACCAGTGAGCACAGTTATAAGCCAGGGGTGGCATAGCTCAGTGGAAGAGCATTCGACTGCAGATCAAGAAGTCTGGTTCATAATCCGGGTGCCCCCTTCAAGTGCCAGCTTTACTCATGCTATTCAACGAGATGCTTACCTTTCCAAGAAAGCTCTTCTACAAATTGTCACCCTTGAGCACATTTCTCATGCAGAACTGAACTGGTCGTCCACTCTCTCACTGGGAATCTTCATTGGTAGGGATTTCAACAAGCATCCTTACTTTTGAGAAATTGGTTTCCTCAGAACATTACTTTTTAAGAACCAGTGAGGACAATCATAAGCCAAGGGGGCATAGCTCAGTGGAAGAGCATTCGACTGCAGATCGAGAGGTCCCTGGTTCAAATCCGGGTGCCACCTTCAAGTGCCAGCTTTACGCATGCTATTCAACGAGATGCTTACCTTTCCAAGAAAGCTCTTCTTCAACTTGTCACCCTTGAGCACATTTCTCATGCAGAACTGAACTGGTCGTCCACTCTCTCACTGGGAATCTTCATGGGTAGGGATTTCAACAAGCATCCTTACTTTTGAGAAATTGGTTTCCTCAGAACATTACTTTTTAAGAACCAGTGAGGACAGTTATAAGCCAGGGGTGGCATAGCTCAGTGGAAGAGCATTCGACTGCAGATCAAGAAGTCTGGTTCATAATCCGGGTGCCCCCTTCAAGTGCCAGCTTTACTCATGCTATTCAACGAGATGCTTACCTTTCCAAGAAAGCTCTTCTACAAATTGTCACCCTTGAGCACATTTCTCATGCAGAACTGAACTGGTCGTCCACTCTCTCACTGGGAATCTTCATGGGTAGGGATTTCAACAAGCATCCTTACTTTTGAGAAATTGGTTTCCTCAGAACATTACTTTTTAAGAACCAGTGAGGACAATCATAAGCCAAGGGGGCATAGCTCAGTGGAAGAGCATTCGACTGCAGATCGAGAGGTCCCTGGTTCAGATCCGGGTGCCCCCTTCAAGTGCCAGCTTTACTCATGCTATTCAACGAGATGCTTACCTTTCCAAGAAAGCTCTTCTTCAAATTGTCACCCTTGAGCACATTTCTGATGCAGAACTAAACAGGAACTGGTCATCCACTCTCTCACTGGCAATCTTCATTGGTAGGGATTTCAACAAGCATCCTACCTTTTGAGAAATTGGTTTCCTCAGAACATTACTTTTTAAGAACCAGTGAGGACAATCATAAGCCAATGGGGCATAGCTCTGTGGAAGAGCATTCGACTGCAGATCGAGAGATCCCTGGTTCAAATCCGGGTGCCCCCTTCAAGTGCCAGCTTTACTCATGCTATTCAACGAGATGCTTACCTTTCCAAGAAAGCTCTTCTTCAACTTGTCACCCTTGAGCACATTTCTCATGCTGAACTGGTCGTCCACTCTCTCACTGGGAATCTTCATTGGTAGGGATTTCAACAAGCATCCTACCTTTTTAGAAATTGGTTTCCTCAGAACATTACTTTTTAAGAACCAGTGAGGACAATCATAAGCCAATGGGGCATAGCTCTGTGGAAGAGCATTCGACTGCAGATCGAGAGATCCCTGGTTCAAATCCGGGTGCCCCCTTCAAGTGCCAGCTTTACTCATGCTATTCAACGAGATGCTTACCTTTCCAAGAAAGCTCTTCTTCAACTTGTCACCCTTGAGCACATTTCTGATGCAGAACTAAACAGGAACTGATCATCCACTCTCTCACTGGGAATCTTCATTGGTAGGGATTTCAACAAGCATCCTACCTTTTGAGAAATTGGTTTCCTCAGAACATTACTTTTTAAGAACCAGTGAGCACAGTTATAAGCCAGGGGGGGCATAGCTCAGTGGAAGAGCATTCGACTGCAGATCAAGAAGTCCCTGGTTCAAATCCGGGTGCCCCCTTCAAGTGCCAGCTTTACTCATGCTATTCAACGAGATGCTTACCTTTCCAAGAAAGCTCTTCTACAAATTGTCACCCTTGAGCACATTTCTCATGCAGAACTGAACTGGTCGTCCACTCTCTCACTGGGAATCTTCATTGGTAGGGATTTCAACAAGCATCCTACCTTTTGAGAAATTGGTTTCCTCAGAACATTACTTTTTAAGAACCAGTGAGGACAATCATAAGCCAAGGGGGCATAGCTCAGTGGAAGAGCATTCGACTGCAGATCGAGAGGTCCCTGGTTCAAATCCGGGTGCCCCCTTCAAGTGCCAGCTTTACGCATGCTATTCAACGAGATGCTTACCTTTCCAAGAAAGCTCTTCTTCAACTTGTCACCCTTGAGCACATTTCTCATGCAGAACTGAACTGGTCGTCCACTCTCTCACTGGGAATCTTCATGGGTAGGGATTTCAACAAGCATCCTTACTTTTGAGAAATTGGTTTCCTCAGAACATTACTTTTTAAGAACCAGTGAGGACAGTTATAAGCCAGGGGTGGCATAGCTCAGTGGAAGAGCATTCGACTGCAGATCAAGAAGTCTGGTTCATAATCCGGGTGCCCCCTTCAAGTGCCAGCTTTACTCATGCTATTCAACGAGATGCTTACCTTTCCAAGAAAGCTCTTCTACAAATTGTCACCCTTGAGCACATTTCTCATGCAGAACTGAACTGGTCGTCCACTCTCTCACTGGGAATCTTCATGGGTAGGGATTTCAACAAGCATCCTTACTTTTGAGAAATTGGTTTCCTCAGAACATTACTTTTTAAGAACCAGTGAGGACAATCATAAGCCAAGGGGGCATAGCTCAGTGGAAGAGCATTCGACTGCAGATCGAGAGGTCCCTGGTTCAGATCCGGGTGCCCCCTTCAAGTGCCAGCTTTACTCATGCTATTCAACGAGATGCTTACCTTTCCAAGAAAGCTCTTCTACAAATTGTCACCCTTGAGCACATTTCTCATGCAGAACTGAACTGGTCGTCCACTCTCTCACTGGGAATCTTCATGGGTAGGGATTTCAACAAGCATCCTTACTTTTGAGAAATTGGTTTCCTCAGAACATTACTTTTTAAGAACCAGTGAGGACAATCATAAGCCAAGGGGGCATAGCTCAGTGGAAGAGCATTCGACTGCAGATCAAGAAGTCCCTGGTTCAAATCCGGGTGCCCCCTTCAAGTGCCAGCTTTACTCATGCTATTCAACGAGATGCTTACCTTTCCAAGAAAGCTCTTCTACAAATTGTCACCCTTGAGCACATTTCTCATGCAGAACTGAACTGGTCGTCCACTCTCTCACTGGGAATCTTCATTGGTAGGGATTTCAACAAGCATCCTACCTTTTGAGAAATTGGTTTCCTCAGAACATTACTTTTTAAGAACCAGTGAGGACAATCATAAGCCAAGGGGGCATAGCTCAGTGGAAGAGCATTCGACTGCAGATCGAGAGGTCCCTGGTTCAAATCCGGGTGCCCCCTTCAAGTGCCAGCTTTACGCATGCTATTCAACGAGATGCTTACCTTTCCAAGAAAGCTCTTCTTCAACTTGTCACCCTTGAGCACATTTCTCATGCAGAACTGAACTGGTCGTCCACTCTCTCACTGGGAATCTTCATGGGTAGGGATTTCAACAAGCATCCTTACTTTTGAGAAATTGGTTTCCTCAGAACATTACTTTTTAAGAACCAGTGAGGACAATCATAAGCCAGGGGTGGCATAGCTCAGTGGAAGAGCATTCGACTGCAGATCAAGAAGTCTGGTTCATAATCCGGGTGCCCCCTTCAAGTGCCAGCTTTACTCATGCTATTCAACGAGATGCTTACCTTTCCAAGAAAGCTCTTCTACAAATTGTCACCCTTGAGCACATTTCTCATGCAGAACTGAACTGGTCGTCCACTCTCTCACTGGGAATCTTCATGGGTAGGGATTTCAACAAGCATCCTTACTTTTGAGAAATTGGTTTCCTCAGAACATTACTTTTTAAGAACCAGTGAGGACAATCATAAGCCAAGGGGGCATAGCTCAGTGGAAGAGCATTCGACTGCAGATCGAGAGGTCCCTGGTTCAGATCCGGGTGCCCCCTTCAAGTGCCAGCTTTACTCATGCTATTCAACGAGATGCTTACCTTTCCAAGAAAGCTCTTCTTCAAATTGTCACCCTTGAGCACATTTCTGATGCAGAACTAAACAGGAACTGGTCATCCACTCTCTCACTGGCAATCTTCATTGGTAGGGATTTCAACAAGCATCCTACCTTTTGAGAAATTGGTTTCCTCAGAACATTACTTTTTAAGAACCAGTGAGGACAATCATAAGCCAATGGGGCATAGCTCTGTGGAAGAGCATTCGACTGCAGATCGAGAGATCCCTGGTTCAAATCCGGGTGCCCCCTTCAAGTGCCAGCTTTACTCATGCTATTCAACGAGATGCTTACCTTTCCAAGAAAGCTCTTCTTCAACTTGTCACCCTTGAGCACATTTCTCATGCTGAACTGGTCGTCCACTCTCTCACTGGGAATCTTCATTGGTAGGGATTTCAACAAGCATCCTACCTTTTTAGAAATTGGTTTCCTCAGAACATTACTTTTTAAGAACCAGTGAGGACAATCATAAGCCAATGGGGCATAGCTCTGTGGAAGAGCATTCGACTGCAGATCGAGAGATCCCTGGTTCAAATCCGGGTGCCCCCTTCAAGTGCCAGCTTTACTCATGCTATTCAACGAGATGCTTACCTTTCCAAGAAAGCTCTTCTTCAACTTGTCACCCTTGAGCACATTTCTGATGCAGAACTAAACAGGAACTGATCATCCACTCTCTCACTGGGAATCTTCATTGGTAGGGATTTCAACAAGCATCCTACCTTTTGAGAAATTGGTTTCCTCAGAACATTACTTTTTAAGAACCAGTGAGCACAGTTATAAGCCAGGGGGGGCATAGCTCAGTGGAAGAGCATTCGACTGCAGATCAAGAAGTCCCTGGTTCAAATCCGGGTGCCCCCTTCAAGTGCCAGCTTTACTCATGCTATTCAACGAGATGCTTACCTTTCCAAGAAAGCTCTTCTACAAATTGTCACCCTTGAGCACATTTCTCATGCAGAACTGAACTGGTCGTCCACTCTCTCACTGGGAATCTTCATTGGTAGGGATTTCAACAAGCATCCTACCTTTTGAGAAATTGGTTTCCTCAGAACATTACTTTTTAAGAACCAGTGAGGACAATCATAAGCCAAGGGGGCATAGCTCAGTGGAAGAGCATTCGACTGCAGATCGAGAGGTCCCTGGTTCAAATCCGGGTGCCCCCTTCAAGTGCCAGCTTTACGCATGCTATTCAACGAGATGCTTACCTTTCCAAGAAAGCTCTTCTTCAACTTGTCACCCTTGAGCACATTTCTCATGCAGAACTGAACTGGTCGTCCACTCTCTCACTGGGAATCTTCATGGGTAGGGATTTCAACAAGCATCCTTACTTTTGAGAAATTGGTTTCCTCAGAACATTACTTTTTAAGAACCAGTGAGGACAATCATAAGCCAAGGGGGCATAGCTCAGTGGAAGAGCATTCGACTGCAGATCGAGAGGTCCCTGGTTCAAATCCAGGTGCCCCCTTCAAGTGCCAGCTTTACGCATGCTATTCAACGAGATGCTTACCTTTCCAAGAAAGCTCTTCTTCAACTTGTCACCCTTGAGCACATTTCTCATGCAGAACTGAACTGGTCGTCCACTCTCTCACTGGGAATCTTCATGGGTAGGGATTTCAACAAGCATCCTTACTTTTGAGAAATTGGTTTCCTCAGAACATTACTTTTTAAGAACCAGTGAGGACAATCATAAGCCAAGGGGGCATAGCTCAGTGGAAGAGCATTCGACTGCAGATCAAGAAGTCTGGTTCATAATCCGGGTGCCCCCTTCAAGTGCCAGCTTTGCTCATGCTATTCAACGAGATGCTTACCTTTCCAAGAAAGCTCTTCTACAAATTGTCACCCTTGAGCACATTTCTCATGCAGAACTGAACTGGTCGTCCACTCTCTCACTGGGAATCTTCATTGGTAGGGATTTCAACAAGCATCCTTACTTTTGAGAAATTGGTTTCCTCAGAACATTACTTTTTAAGAACCAGTGAGGACAATCATAAGCCAAGGGGGCATAGCTCAGTGGAAGAGCATTCGACTGCAGATCGAGAGGTCCCTGGTTCAAATCCGGTTGCCCCCTTCAAGTGCCAGCTTTACTCATGCTATTCAACGAGATGCTTACCTTTCCAAGAAAGCTCTTCTTCAACTTGTCACCCTTGAGCACATTTCTCATGCAGAACTAAACAGGAACTGGTCATCCACTCTCTCACTGGCCATCTTCATTGGTAGGGATTTCAACAAGCATCCTACCTTTTGAGAAATTGGTTTCCTCAGAACATTACTTTTTAAGAACCAGTGAGGACAATCATAAGCCAAGGGGGCATAGCTCAGTGGAAGAGCATTCGACTGCAGATCAAAAAGTCCCTGGTTCATAATCCGGGTGCCCTCTTCAAGTGCCAGCTTTACTCATGCTATTCAACGAGATGCTTACCTTTCCAAGAAAGCTCTTCTACAAATTGTCACCCTTGAGCACATTTCTCATGCAGAACTGAACTGGTCGTCCACTCTCTCACTGGGAATCTTCATTGGTAGGGATTTCAACAAGCATCCTACCTTTTGAGAAATTGGTTTCCTCAGAACATTACTTTTTAAGAACCAGTGAGGACAATCATAAGCCAAGGGGGCATAGCTCAGTGGAAGAGCATTCGACTGCAGATCGAGAGGTCCCTCGTTCAAATCCGGGTGCCCCCTTCAAGTGCCAGCTTTACTCATGCTATTCAACGAGATGCTTACCTTTCCAAGAAAGCTCTTCTTCAAATTGTCACCCTTGAGCACATTTCTCATGCAGAACTGAACTGGTTGTCCACTCTCTCACTGGCCATCTTCATTGGTAGGGATTTCAACAAGCATCCTTACTTTTGAGAAATTGGTTTCCTCAGAACATTACTTTTTAAGAACCAGTGAGCACAGTTATAAGCCAGGGAGGGCATAGCTCAGTGGAAGAGCATTCGACTGCAGATCAAGAAGTCCCTGGTTCAAATCCGGGTGCCCCCTTCAAGTGCCAACGAGATGCTTACCTTTCCAAGAAAGCTCTTCTTCAACTTGTCACCCTTGAGCACATTTCTCATGCAGAACTAAACAGGAACTAATCATCCACTCTCTCACTGGCAATCTACATTGGTAGGGATTTCAACAAGCATCCTACCTTTTGAGAAATTGGTTTCCTCAGAACATTACTTTTTAAGAACCAGTGAGGACAATCATAAGCCAAGGGGGCATAGCTCAGTGGAAGAGCATTCGACTGCAGATCGAGAGGTCCCTGGTTCAACTCCGGGTGCCCCCTTCAAGTGCCAGCTTTACGCATGCTATTCAACGAGATGCTTACCTTTCCAAGAAAGCTCTTCTTCAACTTGTCACCCTTGAGCACATTTCTCATGCAGAACTGAACTGGTCGTCCACTCTCTCACTGGGAATCTTCATGGGTAGGGATTTCAACAAGCATCCTTACTTTTGAGAAATTGGTTTCCTCAGAACATTACTTTTTAAGAACCAGTGAGGACAATCATAAGCCAAGGGGGCAATGCTCAGTGGAAGAGCATTCGACTGCAGATCGAGAGGTCCCTGGTTCAAATACGGGTGCCCCCTTCAAGTGCCAGCTTTACTCATGCTATTCAACGAGATGCTTACCTTTCCAAGAAAGCTCTTCTTCAAATTGTCACCCTTGAGCACATTTCTCATGCAGAACTGAACTGGTCGTCCACTCTCTCACTGGGAATCTTCATTGGTAGGGATTTCAACAAGCATCCTACCTTTTTAGAAATTGGTTTCCTCAGAACATTACTTTTTAAGAACCAGTGAGGACAATCATAAGCTAAGGGGGCATAGCTCAGAGGAAGAGCATTCGACTGCAGATCAAGAGATCCCTGGTTCAAATCCGGGTGCCCCCTTCAAGTGCCAGCTTTACTCATGCTATTCAACGAGATGCTTACCTTTCCAAGAAAGCTCTTCTTCAACTTGTCACCCTTGAGCACATTTCTGATGCAGAACTAAACAGGAACTGGTCATCCACTCTCTCACTGGCCATCTTCATTGGTAGGGATTTCAACAAGCATCCTTACTTTTGAGAAATTGGTTTCCTCAGAACATTACTTTTTAAGAACCAGTGAGCACAGTTATAAGCCAGGGGTGGCATAGCTCAGTGGAAGAGCATTCGACTGCAGATCAAGAAGTCTGGTTCATAATCCGGGTGCCCCCTTCAAGTGCCAGCTTTACTCATGCTATTCAACGAGATGCTTACCTTTCCAAGAAAGCTCTTCTACAAATTGTCACCCTTGAGCACATTTCTCATGCAGAACTGAACTGGTCGTCCACTCTCTCACTGGGAATCTTCATTGGTAGGGATTTCAACAAGCATCCTTACTTTTGAGAAATTGGTTTCCTCAGAACATTACTTTTTAAGAACCAGTGAGGACAATCATAAGCCAAGGGGGCAATGCTCAGTGGAAGAGCATTCGACTGCAGATCGAGAGGTCCCTGGTTCAAATACGGGTGCCCCCTTCAAGTGCCAGCTTTACTCATGCTATTCAACGAGATGCTTACCTTTCCAAGAAAGCTCTTCTTTAAATTGTCACCCTTGAGCACATTTCTCATGCAGAACTGAACTGGTTGTCCACTGGCCATCTTCATTGGTAGGGATTTCAACAAGCATCCTTACTTTTGAGAAATTGGTTTCCTCAGAACATTACTTTTTAAGAACCAGTGAGCACAGTTATAAGCCAGGGGTGGCATAGCTCAGTGGAAGAGCATTCGACTGCAGATCAAGAAGTCTGGTTCATAATCCGGGTGCCCCCTTCAAGTGCCAGCTTTACTCATGCTATTCAACGAGATGCTTACCTTTCCAAGAAAGCTCTTCTACAAATTGTCACCCTTGAGCACATTTCTCATGCAGAACTGAACTGGTCGTCCACTCTCTCACTGGGAATCTTCATTGGTAGGGATTTCAACAAGCATCCTACCTTTTGAGAAATTGGTTTCCTCAGAACATTACTTTTTAAGAACCAGTGAGGACAATCATAAGCCAAGGGGGCATAGCTCAGAAGAAGAGCATTCGACTGCAGATCAAGAAGTCTGGTTCATAATCCGGGTGCCCCCTTCAAGTGCCAGCTTTACTCATGCTATTCAACGAGATGCTTACCTTTCCAAGAAAGCTCTTCTACAAATTGTCACCCTTGAGCACATTTGTCATGCAGAACTGAACTGGTCGTCCACTCTCTCACTGGGAATCTTCATTGGTAGGGATTTCAACAAGCATCCTTACTTTTGAGAAATTGGTTTCCTCAGAACATTACTTTTTAAGAACCAGTGAGGACAATCATAAGCCAAGGGGGCATAGCTCAGTGGAAGAGCATTCGACTGCAGATCGAGAGGTCCCTGGTTCAAATCCGGGTGCCCCCTTCAAGTGCCAGCTTTACGCATGCTATTCAACGAGATGCTTACCTTTCCAAGAAAGCTCTTCTTCAACTTGTCACCCTTGAGCACATTTCTCATGCAGAACTGAACTGGTTGTCCACTCTCTCACTGGGAATCTTCATTGGTAGGGATTTCAACAAGCATCCTACCTTTTGAGAAATTGGTTTCATCAGAACATTACTTTTTAAGAACCAGTGAGGACAATCATAAGCCAAGGGGGCATAGCTCAGAGGAAGAGCATTCGACTGCAGATCGAGAGGTCCCTGGTTCAAATCCGGGTGCCCCCTTCAAGTGCCAGCTTTACTCATGCTATTCAACGAGATGCTTACCTTTCCAAGAAAGCTCTTCTTCAACTTGTCACCCTTGAGCACATT
The DNA here is from genome assembly GCF_035609145.1 of Eleutherodactylus coqui. Lineage (NCBI taxonomy): Eukaryota > Metazoa > Chordata > Amphibia > Anura > Eleutherodactylidae > Eleutherodactylus > Eleutherodactylus coqui. The sequence goes on along the minus strand of NC_089845.1, from coordinate 83,128,584 downwards.
TCTCATGCAGAACTAAACAGGAACTGATCATCCACTCTCTCACTGGCTATCTTCATTGGTAGGGATTTCAACAAGCATCCTACCTTTTGAGAAATTGGTTTCCTCAGAACATTACTTTTTAAGAACCAGTGAGCACAGTTATAAGCCAGGGAGGGCATAGCTCAGTGGAAGAGCATTCGACTGCAGATCAAGAAGTCCCTGGTTCAAATCCGGGTGCCCCCTTCAAGTGCCAACGAGATGCTTACCTTTCCAAGAAAGCTCTTCTTCAACTTGTCACCCTTGAGCACATTTCTCATGCAGAACTAAACAGGAACTAATCATCCACTCTCTCACTGGCAATCTTCATTGGTAGGGATTTCAACAAGCATCCTACCTTTTGAGAAATTGGTTTCCTCAGAACATTACTTTTTAAGAACCAGTGAGGACAATCATAAGCCAAGGGGGCATAGCTCAGTGGAAGAGCATTCGACTGCAGATCGAGAGGTCCCTGGTTCAAATCCGGTTGCCCCCTTCAAGTGCCAGCTTTACTCATGCTATTCAACGAGATGCTTACCTTTCCAAGAAAGCTCTTCTTCAACTTGTCACCCTTGAGCACATTTCTCATGCAGAACTAAACAGGAACTGGTCATCCACTCTCTCACTGGCCATCTTCATTGGTAGGGATTTCAACAAGCATCCTACCTTTTGAGAAATTGGTTTCCTCAGAACATTACTTTTTAAGAACCAGTGAGGACAATCATAAGCCAAGGGGGCATAGCTCAGTGGAAGAGCATTCGACTGCAGATCAAGAGGTCCCTGGTTCATAATCCGGGTGCCCTCTTCAAGTGCCAGCTTTACTCATGCTATTCAACGAGATGCTTACCTTTCCAAGAAAGCTCTTCTACAAATTGTCACCCTTGAGCACATTTCTCATGCAGAACTGAACTGGTCGTCCACTCTCTCACTGGGAATCTTCATTGGTAGGGATTTCAACAAGCATCCTACCTTTTGAGAAATTGGTTTCCTCAGAACATTACTTTTTAAGAACCAGTGAGGACAATCATAAGCCAAGGGGGCATAGCTCAGTGGAAGAGCATTCGACTGCAGATCGAGAGGTCCCTGGTTCAGATCCGGGTGCCCCCTTCAAGTGCCAGCTTTACTCATGCTATTCAACGAGATGCTTACCTTTCCAAGAAAGCTCTTCTTCAAATTGTCACCCTTGAGCACATTTCGGATGCAGAACTAAACAGGAACTGGTCATCCACTCTCTCACTGGCAATCTTCATTGGTAGGGATTTCAACAAGCATCCTACCTTTTGAGAAATTGGTTTCCTCAGAACATTACTTTTTAAGAACCAGTGAGGACAATCATAAGCCAAGGGGGCATAGCTCAGTGGAAGAGCATTCGACTGCAGATCGAGAGGTCCCTGGTTCAAATCCGGGTGCCCCCTTCAAGTGCCAGCTTTACTCATGCTATTCAACGAGATGCTTACCTTTCCAAGAAAGCTCTTCTTCAAATTGTCACCCTTGAGCACATTTCTCATGCAGAACTGAACTGGTTGTCCACTCTCTCACTGGCCATCTTCGTTGGTAGGGATTTCAACAAGCATCCTTACTTTTGAGAAATTGGTTTCCTCAGAACATTACTTTTTAAGAACCAGTGAGCACAGTTATAAGCCAGGGGTGGCATAGCTCAGTGGAAGAGCATTCGACTGCAGATCAAGAAGTCTGGTTCATAATCCGGGTGCCCCCCTTCAAGTGCCAGCTTTACTCATGCTATTCAACGAGATGCTTACCTTTCCAAGAAAGCTCTTCTTCAACTTGTCACCCTTGAGCACATTTCTCATGCAGAACTAAACAGGAACTAATCATCCACTCTCTCACTGGCAATCTTCATTGGTAGGGATTTCAACAAGCATCCTACCTTTTGAGAAATTGGTTTCCTCAGAACATTACTTTTTAAGAACCAGTGAGGACAATCATAAGCCAAGGGGGCATAGCTCAGTGGAAGAGCATTCGACTGCAGATCGAGAGGTCCCTGGTTCAGATCCGGGTGCCCCCTTCAAGTGCCAGCTTTACTCATGCTATTCAACGAGATGCTTACCTTTCCAAGAAAGCTCTTCTTCAAATTGTCACCCTTGAGCACATTTCGGATGCAGAACTAAACAGGAACTGGTCATCCACTCTCTCACTGGCAATCTTCATTGGTAGGGATTTCAACAAGCATCCTACCTTTTGAGAAATTGGTTTCCTCAGAACATTACTTTTTAAGAACCAGTGAGGACAATCATAAGCCAAGGGGGCATAGCTCAGTGGAAGAGCATTCGACTGCAGATCGAGAGGTCCCTGGTTCAAATCCGGGTGCCCCCTTCAAGTGCCAGCTTTACTCATGCTATTCAACGAGATGCTTACCTTTCCAAGAAAGCTCTTCTTCAAATTGTCACCCTTGAGCACATTTCTCATGCAGAACTGAACTGGTTGTCCACTCTCTCACTGGCCATCTTCGTTGGTAGGGATTTCAACAAGCATCCTTACTTTTGAGAAATTGGTTTCCTCAGAACATTACTTTTTAAGAACCAGTGAGCACAGTTATAAGCCAGGGGTGGCATAGCTCAGTGGAAGAGCATTCGACTGCAGATCAAGAAGTCTGGTTCATAATCCGGGTGCCCCCCTTCAAGTGCCAGCTTTACTCATGCTATTCAACGAGATGCTTACCTTTCCAAGAAAGCTCTTCTTCAACTTGTCACCCTTGAGCACATTTCTCATGCAGAACTAAACAGGAACTAATCATCCACTCTCTCACTGGCAATCTTCATTGGTAGGGATTTCAACAAGCATCCTACCTTTTGAGAAATTGGTTTCCTCAGAACATTACTTTTTAAGAACCAGTGAGGACAATCATAAGCCAAGGGGGCATAGCTCAGTGGAAGAGCATTCGACTGCAGATCGAGAGGTCCCTGGTTCAAATCCGGTTGCCCCCTTCAAGTGCCAGCTTTACTCATGCTATTCAACGAGATGCTTACCTTTCCAAGAAAGCTCTTCTTCAACTTGTCACCCTTGAGCACATTTCTCATGCAGAACTAAACAGGAACTGGTCATCCACTCTCTCACTGGCCATCTTCATTGGTAGGGATTTCAACAAGCATCCTACCTTTTGAGAAATTGGTTTCCTCAGAACATTACTTTTTAAGAACCAGTGAGGACAATCATAAGCCAAGGGGGCATAGCTCAGTGGAAGAGCATTCGACTGCAGATCGAGAGGTCCCTGGTTCAAATCCGGGTGCCCCCTTCAAGTGCCAGCTTTACGCATGCTATTCAACGAGATGCTTACCTTTCCAAGAAAGCTCTTCTTCAACTTGTCACCCTTGAGCACATTTCTCATGCAGAACTGAACTGGTCGTCCACTCTCTCACTGGGAATCTTCATGGGTAGGGATTTCAACAAGTATCCTTACTTTTGAGAAATTGGTTTCCTCAGAACATTACTTTTTAAGAACCAGTGAGGACAATCATAAGCCAAGGGGGCATAGCTCAGTGGAAGAGCATTCGACTGCAGATCGAGAGGTCCCTGGTTCAGATCCGGGTGCCCCCTTCAAGTGCCAGCTTTACTCATGCTATTCAACGAGATGCTTACCTTTCCAAGAAAGCTCTTCTTCAAATTGTCACCCTTGAGCACATTTCTCATGCAGAACTGAACTGGTCGTCCACTCTCTCACTGGGAATCTTCATTGGTAGGGATTTCAACAAGCATCCTACCTTTTTAGAAATTGGTTTCCTCAGAACATTACTTTTTAAGAACCAGTGAGGACAATCATAAGCCAAGGGGGCATAGCTCAGAGGAAGAGCATTCGACTGCAGATCGAGAGATCCCTGGTTCAAATCCGGGTGCCCCCTTCAAGTGCCAGCTTTACTCATGCTATTCAACGAGATGCTTACCTTTCCAAGAAAGCTCTTCTTCAACTTGTCACCCTTGAGCACATTTCTGATGCAGAACTAAACAGGAACTGGTCATCCACTCTCTCACTGGCCATCTTCATTGGTAGGGATTTCAACAAGCATCCTTACTTTTGAGAAATTGGTTTCCTCAGAACATTACTTTTTAAGAACCAGTGAGCACAGTTATAAGCCAGGGGTGGCATAGCTCAGTGGAAGAGCATTCGACTGCAGATCAAGAAGTCTGGTTCATAATCCGGGTGCCCCCTTCAAGTGCCAGCTTTACTCATGCTATTCAACGAGATGCTTACCTTTCCAAGAAAGCTCTTCTACAAATTGTCACCCTTGAGCACATTTCTCATGCAGAACTGAACTGGTCGTCCACTCTCTCACTGGGAATCTTCATTGGTAGGGATTTCAACAAGCATCCTTACTTTTGAGAAATTGGTTTCCTCAGAACATTACTTTTTAAGAACCAGTGAGGACAATCATAAGCCAAGGGGGCAATGCTCAGTGGAAGAGCATTCGACTGCAGATCGAGAGGTCCCTGGTTCAAATACGGGTGCCCCCTTCAAGTGCCAGCTTTACTCATGCTATTCAACGAGATGCTTACCTTTCCAAGAAAGCTCTTCTTCAAATTGTCACCCTTGAGCACATTTCTCATGCAGAACTAAACAGGAACTGATCATCCACTCTCTCACTGGCTATCTTCATTGGTAGGGATTTCAACAAGCATCCTACCTTTTGAGAAATTGGTTTCCTCAGAACATTACTTTTTAAGAACCAGTGAGGACAATCATAAGCCAAGGGGGCATAGCTCAGTGGAAGAGCATTCGACTGCAGATCGAGAGGTCCCTGGTTCAAATCCGGGTGCCCCCTTCAAGTGCCAACGAGATGCTTACCTTTCCAAGAAAGCTCTTCTTCAACTTGTCACCCTTGAGCACATTTCTCATGCAGAACTAAACAGGAACTAATCATCCACTCTCTCACTGGCCATCTTCATTGGTAGGGATTTCAACAAGCATCCTACCTTTTGAGAAATTGGTTTCCTCAGAACATTACTTTTTAAGAACCAGTGAGGACAATCATAAGCCAAGGGGGCATAGCTCAGTGGAAGAGCATTCGACTGCAGATCAAGAAGTCCCTGGTTCATAATCCGGGTGCCCTCTTCAAGTGCCAGCTTTACTCATGCTATTCAACGAGATGCTTACCTTTCCAAGAAAGCTCTTCTACAAATTGTCACCCTTGAGCACATTTCTCATGCAGAACTGAACTGGTCGTCCACTCTCTCACTGGGAATCTTCATTGGTAGGGATTTCAACAAGCATCCTACCTTTTGAGAAATTGGTTTCCTCAGAACATTACTTTTTAAGAACCAGTGAGGACAATCATAAGCCAAGGGGGCATAGCTCAGTGGAAGAGCATTCGACTGCAGATCGAGAGGTCCCTGGTTCAAATCCGGGTGCCCCCTTCAAGTGCCAGCTTTACTCATGCTATTCAACGAGATGCTTACCTTTCCAAGAAAGCTCTTCTTCAACTTGTCACCCTTGAGCACATTTCTCATGCAGAACTGAACTGGTCGTCCACTCTCTCACTGGGAATCTTCATTGGTAGGGATTTCAACAAGCATCCTACCTTTTGAGAAATTGGTTTCCTCAGAACATTACTTTTTAAGAACCAGTGAGGACAATCATAAGCCAAGGGGGCATAGCTCAGTGGAAGAGCATTCGACTGCAGATCGAGAGGTCCCTGGTTCAAATCCGGGTGCCCCCTTCAAGTGCCAGCTTTACTCATGCTATTCAACGAGATGCTTACCTTTCCAAGAAAGCTCTTCTTCAACTTGTCACCCTTGAGCACATTTCTCATGCAGAACTAAACAGGAACTAATCATCCACTCTCTCACTGGCAATCTTCATTGGTAGGGATTTCAACAAGCATCCTACCTTTTGAGAAATTGGTTTCCTCAGAACATTACTTTTTAAGAACCAGTGAGGACAATAATAAGCCAAGCGGGCATAGCTCAGTGGAAGAGCATTCGACTGCAGATCGAGAGGTCCCTGGTTCAAATCCGGGTGCCCCCTTCAAGTGCCAACGAGATGCTTACCTTTCCAAGAAAGCTCTTCTTCAACTTGTCACCCTTGAGCACATTTCTCATGCAGAACTAAACAGGAACTGGTCATCCACTCTCTCACTGGCCATCTTCATTGGTAGGGATTTCAACAAGCATCCTACCTTTTGAGAAATTGGTTTCCTCAGAACATTACTTTTTAAGAACCAGTGAGGACAATCATAAGCCAAGGGGGCATAGCTCAGTGGAAGAGCATTCGACTGCAGATCAAGAAGTCCCTGGTTCATAATCCGGGTGCCCTCTTCAAGTGCCAGCTTTACTCATGCTATTCAACGAGATGCTTACCTTTCCAAGAAAGCTCTTCTACAAATTGTCACCCTTGAGCACATTTCTCATGCAGAACTGAACTGGTCGTCCACTCTCTCACTGGGAATCTTCATTGGTAGGGATTTCAACAAGCATCCTACCTTTTGAGAAATTGGTTTCCTCAGAACATTACTTTTTAAGAACCAGTGAGGACAATCATAAGCCAAGGGGGCATAGCTCAGTGGAAGAGCATTCGACTGCAGATCAAGAAGTCCCTGGTTCATAATCCGGGTGCCCTCTTCAAGTGCCAGCTTTACTCATGCTATTCAACGAGATGCTTACCTTTCCAAGAAAGCTCTTCTACAAATTGTCACCCTTGAGCACATTTCTCATGCAGAACTGAACTGGTCGTCCACTCTCTCACTGGGAATCTTCATTGGTAGGGATTTCAACAAGCATCCTACCTTTTGAGAAATTGGTTTCCTCAGAACATTACTTTTTAAGAACCAGTGAGGACAATCATAAGCCAAGGGGGCATAGCTCAGTGGAAGAGCATTCGACTGCAGATCAAGAAGTCCCTGGTTCATAATCCGGGTGCCCTCTTCAAGTGCCAGCTTTACTCATGCTATTCAACGAGATGCTTACCTTTCCAAGAAAGCTCTTCTTCAAATTGTCACCCTTGAGCACATTTCTCATGCAGAACTAAACAGGAACTGGTCGTCCACTCTCACACTGGCAATCTTCATTGGTAGGGATTTCAACAAGCATCCTTACTTTTGAGAAATTGGTTTCCTCAGAACATTACTTTTTAAGAACCAGTGAGGACAATAATAAGCCAAGCGGGCATAGCTCAGTGGAAGAGCATTCGACTGCAGATCGAGAGGTCCCTGGTTCAAATCCGGGTGCCCCCTTCAAGTGCCAGCTTTACTCATGCTATTCAACGAGATGCTTACCTTTCCAAGAAAGCTCTTCTACAAATTGTCACCCTTGAGCACATTTCTCATGCAGAACTGAACTGGTCGTCCACTCTCTCACTGGGAATCTTCATTGGTAGGGATTTCAACAAGCATCCTTACTTTTGAGAAATTGGTTTCCTCAGAACATTACTTTTTAAGAACCAGTGAGGACAATAATAAGCCAAGCGGGCATAGCTCAGTGGAAGAGCATTCGACTGCAGATCGAGAGGTCCCTGGTTCAAATCCGGGTGCCCCCTTCAAGTGCCAACGAGATGCTTACCTTTCCAAGAAAGCTCTTCTTCAACTTGTCACCCTTGAGCACATTTCTCATGCAGAACTAAACAGGAACTAATCATCCACTCTCTCACTGGCCATCTTCATTGGTAGGGATTTCAACAAGCATCCTACCTTTTGAGAAATTGGTTTCCTCAGAACATTACTTTTTAAGAACCAGTGAGGACAATCATAAGCCAAGGGGGCATAGCTCAGTGGAAGAGCATTCGACTGCAGATCAAGAAGTCCCTGGTTCATAATCCGGGTGCCCTCTTCAAGTGCCAGCTTTACTCATGCTATTCAACGAGATGCTTACCTTTCCAAGAAAGCTGTTCTACAAATTGTCACCCTTGAGCACATTTCTCATGCAGAACTGAACTGGTCGTCCACTCTCTCACTGGGAATCTTCATTGGTAGGGATTTCAACAAGCATCCTACCTTTTGAGAAATTGGTTTCCTCAGAACATTACTTTTTAAGAACCAGTGAGGACAATCATAAGCCAAGGGGGCATAGCTCAGTGGAAGAGCATTCGACTGCAGATCGAGAGGTCCCTGGTTCAAATCCGGGTGCCCCCTTCAAGTGCCAGCTTTACTCATGCTATTCAACGAGATGCTTACCTTTCCAAGAAAGCTCTTCTTCAACTTGTCACCCTTGAGCACATTTCTCATGCAGAACTGAACTGGTCGTCCACTCTCTCACTGGGAATCTTCATTGGTAGGGATTTCAACAAGCATCCTACCTTTTGAGAAATTGGTTTCCTCAGAACATTACTTTTTAAGAACCAGTGAGGACAATCATAAGCCAAGGGGGCATAGCTCAGTGGAAGAGCATTCGACTGCAGATCGAGAGGTCCCTGGTTCAAATCCGGGTGCCCCCTTCAAGTGCCAGCTTTACTCATGCTATTCAACGAGATGCTTACCTTTCCAAGAAAGCTCTTCTTCAACTTGTCACCCTTGAGCACATTTCTCATGCAGAACTGAACTGGTCGTCCACTCTCTCACTGGGAATCTTCATTGGTAGGGATTTCAACAAGCATCCTACCTTTTGAGAAATTGGTTTCCTCAGAACATTACTTTTTAAGAACCAGTGAGGACAATCATAAGCCAAGGGGGCATAGCTCAGTGGAAGAGCATTCGACTGCAGATCGAGAGGTCCCTGGTTCAGATCCGGGTGCCCCCTTCAAGTGCCAGCTTTACTCATGCTATTCAACGAGATGCTTACCTTTCCAAGAAAGCTCTTCTTCAAATTGTCACCCTTGAGCACATTTCTCATGCAGAACTGAACTGGTCGTCCACTCTCTCACTGGGAATCTTCATTGGTAGGGATTTCAACAAGCATCCTACCTTTTTAGAAATTGGTTTCCTCAGAACATTACTTTTTAAGAACCAGTGAGGACAATCATAAGCCAAGGGGGCATAGCTCAGTGGAAGAGCATTCGACTGCAGATCGAGAGGTCCCTGGTTCAAATCCGGGTGCCCCCTTCAAGTGCCAGCTTTACTCATGCTATTCAACGAGATGCTTACCTTTCCAAGAAAGCTCTTCTTCAACTTGTCACCCTTGAGCACATTTCTCATGCAGAACTGAACTGGTCGTCCACTCTCTCACTGGGAATCTTCATGGGTAGGGATTTCAACAAGCATCCTTACTTTTGAGAAATTGGTTTCCTCAGAACATTACTTTTTAAGAACCAGTGAGGACAATCATAAGCCAAGGGGGCATAGCTCAGTGGAAGAGCATTCGACTGCAGATCGAGAGGTCCCTGGTTCAAATCCGGGTGCCCCCTTCAAGTGCCAGCTTTACTCATGCTATTCAACGAGATGCTTACCTTTCCAAGAAAGCTCTTCTTCAACTTGTCACCCTTGAGCACATTTCTCATGCAGAACTAAACAGGAACTAATCATCCACTCTCTCACTGGCAATCTTCATTGGTAGGGATTTCAACAAGCATCCTACCTTTTGAGAAATTGGTTTCCTCAGAACATTACTTTTTAAGAACCAGTGAGGACAATAATAAGCCAAGCGGGCATAGCTCAGTGGAAGAGCATTCGACTGCAGATCGAGAGGTCCCTGGTTCAAATCCGGGTGCCCCCTTCAAGTGCCAACGAGATGCTTACCTTTCCAAGAAAGCTCTTCTTCAACTTGTCACCCTTGAGCACATTTCTCATGCAGAACTAAACAGGAACTGGTCATCCACTCTCTCACTGGCCATCTTCATTGGTAGGGATTTCAACAAGCATCCTACCTTTTGAGAAATTGGTTTCCTCAGAACATTACTTTTTAAGAACCAGTGAGGACAATCATAAGCCAAGGGGGCATAGCTCAGTGGAAGAGCATTCGACTGCAGATCAAGAAGTCCCTGGTTCATAATCCGGGTGCCCTCTTCAAGTGCCAGCTTTACTCATGCTATTCAACGAGATGCTTACCTTTCCAAGAAAGCTCTTCTACAAATTGTCACCCTTGAGCACATTTCTCATGCAGAACTGAACTGGTCGTCCACTCTCTCACTGGGAATCTTCATTGGTAGGGATTTCAACAAGCATCCTACCTTTTGAGAAATTGGTTTCCTCAGAACATTACTTTTTAAGAACCAGTGAGGACAATCATAAGCCAAGGGGGCATAGCTCAGTGGAAGAGCATTCGACTGCAGATCAAGAAGTCCCTGGTTCATAATCCGGGTGCCCTCTTCAAGTGCCAGCTTTACTCATGCTATTCAACGAGATGCTTACCTTTCCAAGAAAGCTCTTCTACAAATTGTCACCCTTGAGCACATTTCTCATGCAGAACTGAACTGGTCGTCCACTCTCTCACTGGGAATCTTCATTGGTAGGGATTTCAACAAGCATCCTACCTTTTGAGAAATTGGTTTCCTCAGAACATTACTTTTTAAGAACCAGTGAGGACAATCATAAGCCAAGGGGGCATAGCTCAGTGGAAGAGCATTCGACTGCAGATCAAGAAGTCCCTGGTTCATAATCCGGGTGCCCTCTTCAAGTGCCAGCTTTACTCATGCTATTCAACGAGATGCTTACCTTTCCAAGAAAGCTCTTCTTCAACTTGTCACCCTTGAGCACATTTCTCATGCAGAACTGAACTGGTCGTCCACTCTCTCACTGGGAATCTTCATTGGTAGGGATTTCAACAAGCATCCTACCTTTTGAGAAATTGGTTTCCTCAGAACATTACTTTTTAAGAACCAGTGAGGACAATCATAAGCCAAGGGGGCATAGCTCAGTGGAAGAGTATTCGACTGCAGATCGAGAGGTCCCTGGTTCAAATCCGGGTGCCCCCTTCAAGTGCCAGCTTTACTCATGCTATTCAACGAGATGCTTACCTTTCCAAGAAAGCTCTTCTACAAATTGTCACCCTTGAGCACATTTCTCATGCAGAACTGAACTGGTCGTCCACTCTCTCACTGGGAATCTTCATTGGTAGGGATTTCAACAAGCATCCTACCTTTTGAGAAATTGGTTTCCTCAGAACATTACTTTTTAAGAACCAGTGAGGACAATCATAAGCCAAGGGGGCATAGCTCAGTGGAAGAGCATTCGACTGCAGATCAAGAAGTCCCTGGTTCATAATCCGGGTGCCCTCTTCAAGTGCCAGCTTTACTCATGCTATTCAACGAGATGCTTACCTTTCCAAGAAAGCTCTTCTTCAACTTGTCACCCTTGAGCACATTTCTCATGCAGAACTGAACTGGTCGTCCACTCTCTCACTGGGAATCTTCATTGGTAGGGATTTCAACAAGCATCCTACCTTTTGAGAAATTGGTTTCCTCAGAACATTACTTTTTAAGAACCAGTGAGGACAATCATAAGCCAAGGGGGCATAGCTCAGTGGAAGAGCATTCGACTGCAGATCGAGAGGTCCCTGGTTCAAATCCGGGTGCCCCCTTCAAGTGCCAACGAGATGCTTACCTTTCCAAGAAAGCTCTTCTTCAACTTGTCACCCTTGAGCACATTTCTCATGCAGAACTAAACAGGAACTGGTCATCCACTCTCTCACTGGCCATCTTCATTGGTAGGGATTTCAACAAGCATCCTACCTTTTGAGAAATTGGTTTCCTCAGAACATTACTTTTTAAGAACCAGTGAGGACAATCATAAGCCAAGGGGGCATAGCTCAGTGGAAGAGCATTCGACTGCAGATCAAGAAGTCCCTGGTTCATAATCCGGGTGCCCTCTTCAAGTGCCAGCTTTACTCATGCTATTCAACGAGATGCTTACCTTTCCAAGAAAGCTCTTCTACAAATTGTCACCCTTGAGCACATTTCTCATGCAGAACTGAACTGGTCGTCCACTCTCTCACTGGGAATCTTCATTGGTAGGGATTTCAACAAGCATCCTACCTTTTGAGAAATTGGTTTCCTCAGAACATTACTTTTTAAGAACCAGTGAGGACAATCATAAGCCAAGGGGGCATAGCTCAGTGGAAGAGCATTCGACTGCAGATCAAGAAGTCCCTGGTTCATAATCCGGGTGCCCTCTTCAAGTGCCAGCTTTACTCATGCTATTCAACGAGATGCTTACCTTTCCAAGAAAGCTCTTCTACAAATTGTCACCCTTGAGCACATTTCTCATGCAGAACTGAACTGGTCGTCCACTCTCTCACTGGGAATCTTCATTGGTAGGGATTTCAACAAGCATCCTACCTTTTGAGAAATTGGTTTCCTCAGAACATTACTTTTTAAGAACCAGTGAGGACAATCATAAGCCAAGGGGGCATAGCTCAGTGGAAGAGCATTCGACTGCAGATCAAGAAGTCCCTGGTTCATAATCCGGGTGCCCTCTTCAAGTGCCAGCTTTACTCATGCTATTCAACGAGATGCTTACCTTTCCAAGAAAGCTCTTCTTCAACTTGTCACCCTTGAGCACATTTCTCATGCAGAACTGAACTGGTCGTCCACTCTCTCACTGGGAATCTTCATTGGTAGGGATTTCAACAAGCATCCTACCTTTTGAGAAATTGGTTTCCTCAGAACATTACTTTTTAAGAACCAGTGAGGACAATCATAAGCCAAGGGGGCATAGCTCAGTGGAAGAGTATTCGACTGCAGATCGAGAGGTCCCTGGTTCAAATCCGGGTGCCCCCTTCAAGTGCCAGCTTTACTCATGCTATTCAACGAGATGCTTACCTTTCCAAGAAAGCTCTTCTACAAATTGTCACCCTTGAGCACATTTCTCATGCAGAACTGAACTGGTCGTCCACTCTCTCACTGGGAATCTTCATTGGTAGGGATTTCAACAAGCATCCTACCTTTTGAGAAATTGGTTTCCTCAGAACATTACTTTTTAAGAACCAGTGAGGACAATAATAAGCCAAGCGGGCATAGCTCAGTGGAAGAGCATTCGACTGCAGATCGAGAGGTCCCTGGTTCAAATCCGGGTGCCCCCTTCAAGTGCCAACGAGATGCTTACCTTTCCAAGAAAGCTCTTCTTCAACTTGTCACCCTTGAGCACATTTCTCATGCAGAACTAAACAGGAACTAATCATCCACTCTCTCACTGGCCATCTTCATTGGTAGGGATTTCAACAAGCATCCTACCTTTTGAGAAATTGGTTTCCTCAGAACATTACTTTTTAAGAACCAGTGAGGACAATCATAAGCCAAGGGGGCATAGCTCAGTGGAAGAGCATTCGACTGCAGATCAAGAAGTCCCTGGTTCATAATCCGGGTGCCCTCTTCAAGTGCCAGCTTTACTCATGCTATTCAACGAGATGCTTACCTTTCCAAGAAAGCTCTTCTACAAATTGTCACCCTTGAGCACATTTCTCATGCAGAACTGAACTGGTCGTCCACTCTCTCACTGGGAATCTTCATTGGTAGGGATTTCAACAAGCATCCTACCTTTTGAGAAATTGGTTTCCTCAGAACATTACTTTTTAAGAACCAGTGAGGACAATCATAAGCCAAGGGGGCATAGCTCAGTGGAAGAGCATTCGACTGCAGATCAAGAAGTCCCTGGTTCATAATCCGGGTGCCCTCTTCAAGTGCCAGCTTTACTCATGCTATTCAACGAGATGCTTACCTTTCCAAGAAAGCTCTTCTACAAATTGTCACCCTTGAGCACATTTCTCATGCAGAACTGAACTGGTCGTCCACTCTCTCACTGGGAATCTTCATTGGTAGGGATTTCAACAAGCATCCTACCTTTTGAGAAATTGGTTTCCTCAGAACATTACTTTTTAAGAACCAGTGAGGACAATCATAAGCCAAGGGGGCATAGCTCAGTGGAAGAGCATTCGACTGCAGATCGAGAGGTCCCTGGTTCAAATCCGGGTGCCCCCTTCAAGTGCCAGCTTTACTCATGCTATTCAACGAGATGCTTACCTTTCCAAGAAAGCTCTTCTTCAACTTGTCACCCTTGAGCACATTTCTCATGCAGAACTAAACAGGAACTAATCATCCACTCTCTCACTGGCAATCTTCATTGGTAGGGATTTCAACAAGCATCCTACCTTTTGAGAAATTGGTTTCCTCAGAACATTACTTTTTAAGAACCAGTGAGGACAATAATAAGCCAAGCGGGCATAGCTCAGTGGAAGAGCATTCGACTGCAGATCGAGAGGTCCCTGGTTCAAATCCGGGTGCCCCCTTCAAGTGCCAACGAGATGCTTACCTTTCCAAGAAAGCTCTTCTTCAACTTGTCACCCTTGAGCACATTTCTCATGCAGAACTAAACAGGAACTGGTCATCCACTCTCTCACTGGCCATCTTCATTGGTAGGGATTTCAACAAGCATCCTACCTTTTGAGAAATTGGTTTCCTCAGAACATTACTTTTTAAGAACCAGTGAGGACAATCATAAGCCAAGGGGGCATAGCTCAGTGGAAGAGCATTCGACTGCAGATCAAGAAGTCCCTGGTTCATAATCCGGGTGCCCTCTTCAAGTGCCAGCTTTACTCATGCTATTCAACGAGATGCTTACCTTTCCAAGAAAGCTCTTCTACAAATTGTCACCCTTGAGCACATTTCTCATGCAGAACTGAACTGGTCGTCCACTCTCTCACTGGGAATCTTCATTGGTAGGGATTTCAACAAGCATCCTACCTTTTGAGAAATTGGTTTCCTCAGAACATTACTTTTTAAGAACCAGTGAGGACAATAATAAGCCAAGCGGGCATAGCTCAGTGGAAGAGCATTCGACTGCAGATCGAGAGGTCCCTGGTTCAAATCCGGGTGCCCCCTTCAAGTGCCAGCTTTACTCATGCTATTCAACGAGATGCTTACCTTTCCAAGAAAGCTCTTCTACAAATTGTCACCCTTGAGCACATTTCTCATGCAGAACTGAACTGGTCGTCCACTCTCTCACTGGGAATCTTCATTGGTAGGGATTTCAACAAGCATCCTTACTTTTGAGAAATTGGTTTCCTCAGAACATTACTTTTTAAGAACCAGTGAGGACAATAATAAGCCAAGCGGGCATAGCTCAGTGGAAGAGCATTCGACTGCAGATCGAGAGGTCCCTGGTTCAAATCCGGGTGCCCCCTTCAAGTGCCAACGAGATGCTTACCTTTCCAAGAAAGCTCTTCTTCAACTTGTCACCCTTGAGCACATTTCTCATGCAGAACTAAACAGGAACTAATCATCCACTCTCTCACTGGCCATCTTCATTGGTAGGGATTTCAACAAGCATCCTACCTTTTGAGAAATTGGTTTCCTCAGAACATTACTTTTTAAGAACCAGTGAGGACAATCATAAGCCAAGGGGGCATAGCTCAGTGGAAGAGCATTCGACTGCAGATCAAGAAGTCCCTGGTTCATAATCCGGGTGCCCTCTTCAAGTGCCAGCTTTACTCATGCTATTCAACGAGATGCTTACCTTTCCAAGAAAGCTGTTCTACAAATTGTCACCCTTGAGCACATTTCTCATGCAGAACTGAACTGGTCGTCCACTCTCTCACTGGGAATCTTCATTGGTAGGGATTTCAACAAGCATCCTACCTTTTGAGAAATTGGTTTCCTCAGAACATTACTTTTTAAGAACCAGTGAGGACAATCATAAGCCAAGGGGGCATAGCTCAGTGGAAGAGCATTCGACTGCAGATCGAGAGGTCCCTGGTTCAAATCCGGGTGCCCCCTTCAAGTGCCAGCTTTACTCATGCTATTCAACGAGATGCTTACCTTTCCAAGAAAGCTCTTCTTCAACTTGTCACCCTTGAGCACATTTCTCATGCAGAACTGAACTGGTCGTCCACTCTCTCACTGGGAATCTTCATTGGTAGGGATTTCAACAAGCATCCTACCTTTTGAGAAATTGGTTTCCTCAGAACATTACTTTTTAAGAACCAGTGAGGACAATCATAAGCCAAGGGGGCATAGCTCAGTGGAAGAGCATTCGACTGCAGATCGAGAGGTCCCTGGTTCAAATCCGGGTGCCCCCTTCAAGTGCCAGCTTTACTCATGCTATTCAACGAGATGCTTACCTTTCCAAGAAAGCTCTTCTTCAACTTGTCACCCTTGAGCACATTTCTCATGCAGAACTGAACTGGTCGTCCACTCTCTCACTGGGAATCTTCATTGGTAGGGATTTCAACAAGCATCCTACCTTTTGAGAAATTGGTTTCCTCAGAACATTACTTTTTAAGAACCAGTGAGGACAATCATAAGCCAAGGGGGCATAGCTCAGTGGAAGAGCATTCGACTGCAGATCGAGAGGTCCCTGGTTCAGATCCGGGTGCCCCCTTCAAGTGCCAGCTTTACTCATGCTATTCAACGAGATGCTTACCTTTCCAAGAAAGCTCTTCTTCAAATTGTCACCCTTGAGCACATTTCTCATGCAGAACTGAACTGGTCGTCCACTCTCTCACTGGGAATCTTCATTGGTAGGGATTTCAACAAGCATCCTACCTTTTTAGAAATTGGTTTCCTCAGAACATTACTTTTTAAGAACCAGTGAGGACAATCATAAGCCAAGGGGGCATAGCTCAGTGGAAGAGCATTCGACTGCAGATCGAGAGGTCCCTGGTTCAAATCCGGGTGCCCCCTTCAAGTGCCAGCTTTACTCATGCTATTCAACGAGATGCTTACCTTTCCAAGAAAGCTCTTCTTCAACTTGTCACCCTTGAGCACATTTCTCATGCAGAACTGAACTGGTCGTCCACTCTCTCACTGGGAATCTTCATGGGTAGGGATTTCAACAAGCATCCTTACTTTTGAGAAATTGGTTTCCTCAGAACATTACTTTTTAAGAACCAGTGAGGACAATCATAAGCCAAGGGGGCATAGCTCAGTGGAAGAGCATTCGACTGCAGATCGAGAGGTCCCTGGTTCAAATCCGGGTGCCCCCTTCAAGTGCCAGCTTTACTCATGCTATTCAACGAGATGCTTACCTTTCCAAGAAAGCTCTTCTTCAACTTGTCACCCTTGAGCACATTTCTCATGCAGAACTAAACAGGAACTGGTCATCCACTCTCTCACTGGCCATCTTCATTGGTAGGGATTTCAACAAGCATCCTACCTTTTGAGAAATTGGTTTCCTCAGAACATTACTTTTTAAGAACCAGTGAGGACAATCATAAGCCAAGGGGGCATAGCTCAGTGGAAGAGCATTCGACTGCAGATCAAGAAGTCCCTGGTTCATAATCCGGGTGCCCTCTTCAAGTGCCAGCTTTACTCATGCTATTCAACGAGATGCTTACCTTTCCAAGAAAGCTCTTCTACAAATTGTCACCCTTGAGCACATTTCTCATGCAGAACTGAACTGGTCGTCCACTCTCTCACTGGGAATCTTCATTGGTAGGGATTTCAACAAGCATCCTACCTTTTGAGAAATTGGTTTCCTCAGAACATTACTTTTTAAGAACCAGTGAGGACAATCATAAGCCAAGGGGGCATAGCTCAGTGGAAGAGCATTCGACTGCAGATCAAGAAGTCCCTGGTTCATAATCCGGGTGCCCTCTTCAAGTGCCAGCTTTACTCATGCTATTCAACGAGATGCTTACCTTTCCAAGAAAGCTCTTCTACAAATTGTCACCCTTGAGCACATTTCTCATGCAGAACTGAACTGGTCGTCCACTCTCTCACTGGGAATCTTCATTGGTAGGGATTTCAACAAGCATCCTACCTTTTGAGAAATTGGTTTCCTCAGAACATTACTTTTTAAGAACCAGTGAGGACAATCATAAGCCAAGGGGGCATAGCTCAGTGGAAGAGCATTCGACTGCAGATCAAGAAGTCCCTGGTTCATAATCCGGGTGCCCTCTTCAAGTGCCAGCTTTACTCATGCTATTCAACGAGATGCTTACCTTTCCAAGAAAGCTCTTCTTCAACTTGTCACCCTTGAGCACATTTCTCATGCAGAACTGAACTGGTCGTCCACTCTCTCACTGGGAATCTTCATTGGTAGGGATTTCAACAAGCATCCTACCTTTTGAGAAATTGGTTTCCTCAGAACATTACTTTTTAAGAACCAGTGAGGACAATCATAAGCCAAGGGGGCATAGCTCAGTGGAAGAGTATTCGACTGCAGATCGAGAGGTCCCTGGTTCAAATCCGGGTGCCCCCTTCAAGTGCCAGCTTTACTCATGCTATTCAACGAGATGCTTACCTTTCCAAGAAAGCTCTTCTACAAATTGTCACCCTTGAGCACATTTCTCATGCAGAACTGAACTGGTCGTCCACTCTCTCACTGGGAATCTTCATTGGTAGGGATTTCAACAAGCATCCTACCTTTTGAGAAATTGGTTTCCTCAGAACATTACTTTTTAAGAACCAGTGAGGACAATAATAAGCCAAGCGGGCATAGCTCAGTGGAAGAGCATTCGACTGCAGATCGAGAGGTCCCTGGTTCAAATCCGGGTGCCCCCTTCAAGTGCCAACGAGATGCTTACCTTTCCAAGAAAGCTCTTCTTCAACTTGTCACCCTTGAGCACATTTCTCATGCAGAACTAAACAGGAACTAATCATCCACTCTCTCACTGGCCATCTTCATTGGTAGGGATTTCAACAAGCATCCTACCTTTTGAGAAATTGGTTTCCTCAGAACATTACTTTTTAAGAACCAGTGAGGACAATCATAAGCCAAGGGGGCATAGCTCAGTGGAAGAGCATTCGACTGCAGATCAAGAAGTCCCTGGTTCATAATCCGGGTGCCCTCTTCAAGTGCCAGCTTTACTCATGCTATTCAACGAGATGCTTACCTTTCCAAGAAAGCTCTTCTACAAATTGTCACCCTTGAGCACATTTCTCATGCAGAACTGAACTGGTCGTCCACTCTCTCACTGGGAATCTTCATTGGTAGGGATTTCAACAAGCATCCTACCTTTTGAGAAATTGGTTTCCTCAGAACATTACTTTTTAAGAACCAGTGAGGACAATCATAAGCCAAGGGGGCATAGCTCAGTGGAAGAGCATTCGACTGCAGATCAAGAAGTCCCTGGTTCATAATCCGGGTGCCCTCTTCAAGTGCCAGCTTTACTCATGCTATTCAACGAGATGCTTACCTTTCCAAGAAAGCTCTTCTACAAATTGTCACCCTTGAGCACATTTCTCATGCAGAACTGAACTGGTCGTCCACTCTCTCACTGGGAATCTTCATTGGTAGGGATTTCAACAAGCATCCTACCTTTTGAGAAATTGGTTTCCTCAGAACATTACTTTTTAAGAACCAGTGAGGACAATCATAAGCCAAGGGGGCATAGCTCAGTGGAAGAGCATTCGACTGCAGATCGAGAGGTCCCTGGTTCAAATCCGGGTGCCCCCTTCAAGTGCCAGCTTTACTCATGCTATTCAACGAGATGCTTACCTTTCCAAGAAAGCTCTTCTTCAACTTGTCACCCTTGAGCACATTTCTCATGCAGAACTAAACAGGAACTAATCATCCACTCTCTCACTGGCAATCTTCATTGGTAGGGATTTCAACAAGCATCCTACCTTTTGAGAAATTGGTTTCCTCAGAACATTACTTTTTAAGAACCAGTGAGGACAATAATAAGCCAAGCGGGCATAGCTCAGTGGAAGAGCATTCGACTGCAGATCGAGAGGTCCCTGGTTCAAATCCGGGTGCCCCCTTCAAGTGCCAACGAGATGCTTACCTTTCCAAGAAAGCTCTTCTTCAACTTGTCACCCTTGAGCACATTTCTCATGCAGAACTAAACAGGAACTGGTCATCCACTCTCTCACTGGCCATCTTCATTGGTAGGGATTTCAACAAGCATCCTACCTTTTGAGAAATTGGTTTCCTCAGAACATTACTTTTTAAGAACCAGTGAGGACAATCATAAGCCAAGGGGGCATAGCTCAGTGGAAGAGCATTCGACTGCAGATCAAGAAGTCCCTGGTTCATAATCCGGGTGCCCTCTTCAAGTGCCAGCTTTACTCATGCTATTCAACGAGATGCTTACCTTTCCAAGAAAGCTCTTCTACAAATTGTCACCCTTGAGCACATTTCTCATGCAGAACTGAACTGGTCGTCCACTCTCTCACTGGGAATCTTCATTGGTAGGGATTTCAACAAGCATCCTACCTTTTGAGAAATTGGTTTCCTCAGAACATTACTTTTTAAGAACCAGTGAGGACAATCATAAGCCAAGGGGGCATAGCTCAGTGGAAGAGCATTCGACTGCAGATCAAGAAGTCCCTGGTTCATAATCCGGGTGCCCTCTTCAAGTGCCAGCTTTACTCATGCTATTCAACGAGATGCTTACCTTTCCAAGAAAGCTCTTCTACAAATTGTCACCCTTGAGCACATTTCTCATGCAGAACTGAACTGGTCGTCCACTCTCTCACTGGGAATCTTCATTGGTAGGGATTTCAACAAGCATCCTACCTTTTGAGAAATTGGTTTCCTCAGAACATTACTTTTTAAGAACCAGTGAGGACAATCATAAGCCAAGGGGGCATAGCTCAGTGGAAGAGCATTCGACTGCAGATCAAGAAGTCCCTGGTTCATAATCCGGGTGCCCTCTTCAAGTGCCAGCTTTACTCATGCTATTCAACGAGATGCTTACCTTTCCAAGAAAGCTCTTCTTCAACTTGTCACCCTTGAGCACATTTCTCATGCAGAACTGAACTGGTCGTCCACTCTCTCACTGGGAATCTTCATTGGTAGGGATTTCAACAAGCATCCTACCTTTTGAGAAATTGGTTTCCTCAGAACATTACTTTTTAAGAACCAGTGAGGACAATCATAAGCCAAGGGGGCATAGCTCAGTGGAAGAGTATTCGACTGCAGATCGAGAGGTCCCTGGTTCAAATCCGGGTGCCCCCTTCAAGTGCCAGCTTTACTCATGCTATTCAACGAGATGCTTACCTTTCCAAGAAAGCTCTTCTACAAATTGTCACCCTTGAGCACATTTCTCATGCAGAACTGAACTGGTCGTCCACTCTCTCACTGGGAATCTTCATTGGTAGGGATTTCAACAAGCATCCTACCTTTTGAGAAATTGGTTTCCTCAGAACATTACTTTTTAAGAACCAGTGAGGACAATAATAAGCCAAGCGGGCATAGCTCAGTGGAAGAGCATTCGACTGCAGATCGAGAGGTCCCTGGTTCAAATCCGGGTGCCCCCTTCAAGTGCCAACGAGATGCTTACCTTTCCAAGAAAGCTCTTCTTCAACTTGTCACCCTTGAGCACATTTCTCATGCAGAACTAAACAGGAACTAATCATCCACTCTCTCACTGGCCATCTTCATTGGTAGGGATTTCAACAAGCATCCTACCTTTTGAGAAATTGGTTTCCTCAGAACATTACTTTTTAAGAACCAGTGAGGACAATCATAAGCCAAGGGGGCATAGCTCAGTGGAAGAGCATTCGACTGCAGATCAAGAAGTCCCTGGTTCATAATCCGGGTGCCCTCTTCAAGTGCCAGCTTTACTCATGCTATTCAACGAGATGCTTACCTTTCCAAGAAAGCTCTTCTACAAATTGTCACCCTTGAGCACATTTCTCATGCAGAACTGAACTGGTCGTCCACTCTCTCACTGGGAATCTTCATTGGTAGGGATTTCAACAAGCATCCTACCTTTTGAGAAATTGGTTTCCTCAGAACATTACTTTTTAAGAACCAGTGAGGACAATCATAAGCCAAGGGGGCATAGCTCAGTGGAAGAGCATTCGACTGCAGATCAAGAAGTCCCTGGTTCATAATCCGGGTGCCCTCTTCAAGTGCCAGCTTTACTCATGCTATTCAACGAGATGCTTACCTTTCCAAGAAAGCTCTTCTACAAATTGTCACCCTTGAGCACATTTCTCATGCAGAACTGAACTGGTCGTCCACTCTCTCACTGGGAATCTTCATTGGTAGGGATTTCAACAAGCATCCTACCTTTTGAGAAATTGGTTTCCTCAGAACATTACTTTTTAAGAACCAGTGAGGACAATAATAAGCCAAGCGGGCATAGCTCAGTGGAAGAGCATTCGACTGCAGATCGAGAGGTCCCTGGTTCAAATCCGGGTGCCCCCTTCAAGTGCCAACGAGATGCTTACCTTTCCAAGAAAGCTCTTCTTCAACTTGTCACCCTTGAGCACATTTCTCATGCAGAACTAAACAGGAACTGGTCATCCACTCTCTCACTGGCCATCTTCATTGGTAGGGATTTCAACAAGCATCCTACCTTTTGAGAAATTGGTTTCCTCAGAACATTACTTTTTAAGAACCAGTGAGGACAATCAAGGGGGCATAGCTCAGTGGAAGAGCATTCGACTGCAGATCAAGAAGTCCCTGGTTCATAATCCGGGTGCCCTCTTCAAGTGCCAGCTTTACTCATGCTATTCAACGAGATGCTTACCTTTCCAAGAAAGCTCTTCTTCAACTTGTCACCCTTGAGCACATTTCTCATGCAGAACTGAACTGGTCGTCCACTCTCTCACTGGGAATCTTCATGGGTAGGGATTTCAACAAGCATCCTTACTTTTGAGAAATTGGTTTCCTCAGAACATTACTTTTTAAGAACCAGTGAGGACAATCATAAGCCAAGGGGGCATAGCTCAGTGGAAGAGCATTCGACTGCAGATCGAGAGGTCCCTGGTTCAAATCCGGGTGCCCCCTTCAAGTGCCAGCTTTACTCATGCTATTCAACGAGATGCTTACCTTTCCAAGAAAGCTCTTCTTCAACTTGTCACCCTTGAGCACATTTCTCATGCAGAACTAAACAGGAACTAATCATCCACTCTCTCACTGGCAATCTTCATTGGTAGGGATTTCAACAAGCATCCTACCTTTTGAGAAATTGGTTTCCTCAGAACATTACTTTTTAAGAACCAGTGAGGACAATAATAAGCCAAGCGGGCATAGCTCAGTGGAAGAGCATTCGACTGCAGATCGAGAGGTCCCTGGTTCAAATCCGGGTGCCCCCTTCAAGTGCCAACGAGATGCTTACCTTTCCAAGAAAGCTCTTCTTCAACTTGTCACCCTTGAGCACATTTCTCATGCAGAACTAAACAGGAACTGGTCATCCACTCTCTCACTGGCCATCTTCATTGGTAGGGATTTCAACAAGCATCCTACCTTTTGAGAAATTGGTTTCCTCAGAACATTACTTTTTAAGAACCAGTGAGGACAATCATAAGCCAAGGGGGCATAGCTCAGTGGAAGAGCATTCGACTGCAGATCAAGAAGTCCCTGGTTCATAATCCGGGTGCCCTCTTCAAGTGCCAGCTTTACTCATGCTATTCAACGAGATGCTTACCTTTCCAAGAAAGCTCTTCTACAAATTGTCACCCTTGAGCACATTTCTCATGCAGAACTGAACTGGTCGTCCACTCTCTCACTGGGAATCTTCATTGGTAGGGATTTCAACAAGCATCCTACCTTTTGAGAAATTGGTTTCCTCAGAACATTACTTTTTAAGAACCAGTGAGGACAATCATAAGCCAAGGGGGCATAGCTCAGTGGAAGAGCATTCGACTGCAGATCAAGAAGTCCCTGGTTCATAATCCGGGTGCCCTCTTCAAGTGCCAGCTTTACTCATGCTATTCAACGAGATGCTTACCTTTCCAAGAAAGCTCTTCTACAAATTGTCACCCTTGAGCACATTTCTCATGCAGAACTGAACTGGTCGTCCACTCTCTCACTGGGAATCTTCATTGGTAGGGATTTCAACAAGCATCCTACCTTTTGAGAAATTGGTTTCCTCAGAACATTACTTTTTAAGAACCAGTGAGGACAATCATAAGCCAAGGGGGCATAGCTCAGTGGAAGAGCATTCGACTGCAGATCAAGAAGTCCCTGGTTCATAATCCGGGTGCCCTCTTCAAGTGCCAGCTTTACTCATGCTATTCAACGAGATGCTTACCTTTCCAAGAAAGCTCTTCTTCAACTTGTCACCCTTGAGCACATTTCTCATGCAGAACTGAACTGGTCGTCCACTCTCTCACTGGGAATCTTCATTGGTAGGGATTTCAACAAGCATCCTACCTTTTGAGAAATTGGTTTCCTCAGAACATTACTTTTTAAGAACCAGTGAGGACAATCATAAGCCAAGGGGGCATAGCTCAGTGGAAGAGCATTCGACTGCAGATCGAGAGGTCCCTGGTTCAAATCCGGGTGCCCCCTTCAAGTGCCAGCTTTACTCATGCTATTCAACGAGATGCTTACCTTTCCAAGAAAGCTCTTCTTCAACTTGTCACCCTTGAGCACATTTCTCATGCAGAACTGAACTGGTCGTCCACTCTCTCACTGGGAATCTTCATTGGTAGGGATTTCAACAAGCATCCTTACTTTTGAGAAATTGGTTTCCTCAGAACATTACTTTTTAAGAACCAGTGAGGACAATAATAAGCCAAGCGGGCATAGCTCAGTGGAAGAGCATTCGACTGCAGATCGAGAGGTCCCTGGTTCAAATCCGGGTGCCCCCTTCAAGTGCCAACGAGATGCTTACCTTTCCAAGAAAGCTCTTCTTCAACTTGTCACCCTTGAGCACATTTCTCATGCAGAACTAAACAGGAACTAATCATCCACTCTCTCACTGGCCATCTTCATTGGTAGGGATTTCAACAAGCATCCTACCTTTTGAGAAATTGGTTTCCTCAGAACATTACTTTTTAAGAACCAGTGAGGACAATAATAAGCCAAGCGGGCATAGCTCAGTGGAAGAGCATTCGACTGCAGATCGAGAGGTCCCTGGTTCAAATCCGGGTGCCCCCTTCAAGTGCCAACGAGATGCTTACCTTTCCAAGAAAGCTCTTCTTCAACTTGTCACCCTTGAGCACATTTCTCATGCAGAACTAAACAGGAACTAATCATCCACTCTCTCACTGGCCATCTTCATTGGTAGGGATTTCAACAAGCATCCTACCTTTTGAGAAATTGGTTTCCTCAGAACATTACTTTTTAAGAACCAGTGAGGACAATCATAAGCCAAGGGGGCATAGCTCAGTGGAAGAGCATTCGACTGCAGATCAAGAAGTCCCTGGTTCATAATCCGGGTGCCCTCTTCAAGTGCCAGCTTTACTCATGCTATTCAACGAGATGCTTACCTTTCCAAGAAAGCTCTTCTACAAATTGTCACCCTTGAGCACATTTCTCATGCAGAACTGAACTGGTCGTCCACTCTCTCACTGGGAATCTTCATTGGTAGGGATTTCAACAAGCATCCTACCTTTTGAGAAATTGGTTTCCTCAGAACATTACTTTTTAAGAACCAGTGAGGACAATCATAAGCCAAGGGGGCATAGCTCAGTGGAAGAGCATTCGACTGCAGATCGAGAGGTCCCTGGTTCAAATCCGGGTGCCCCCTTCAAGTGCCAGCTTTACTCATGCTATTCAACGAGATGCTTACCTTTCCAAGAAAGCTCTTCTTCAACTTGTCACCCTTGAGCACATTTCTCATGCAGAACTGAACTGGTCGTCCACTCTCTCACTGGGAATCTTCATTGGTAGGGATTTCAACAAGCATCCTACCTTTTGAGAAATTGGTTTCCTCAGAACATTACTTTTTAAGAACCAGTGAGGACAATCATAAGCCAAGGGGGCATAGCTCAGTGGAAGAGCATTCGACTGCAGATCGAGAGGTCCCTGGTTCAAATCCGGGTGCCCCCTTCAAGTGCCAGCTTTACTCATGCTATTCAACGAGATGCTTACCTTTCCAAGAAAGCTCTTCTTCAACTTGTCACCCTTGAGCACATTTCTCATGCAGAACTGAACTGGTCGTCCACTCTCTCACTGGGAATCTTCATTGGTAGGGATTTCAACAAGCATCCTTACTTTTGAGAAATTGGTTTCCTCAGAACATTACTTTTTAAGAACCAGTGAGGACAATCATAAGCCAAGGGGGCATAGCTCAGTGGAAGAGCATTCGACTGCAGATCGAGAGGTCCCTGGTTCAAATCCGGGTGCCCCCTTCAAGTGCCAGCTTTACTCATGCTATTCAACGAGATGCTTACCTTTCCAAGAAAGCTCTTCTTCAACTTGTCACCCTTGAGCACATTTCTCATGCAGAACTAATCATCCACTCTCTCACTGGCCATCTTCATTGGTAGGGATTTCAACAAGCATCCTACCTTTTGAGAAATTGGTTTCCTCAGAACATTACTTTTTAAGAACCAGTGAGGACAATCATAAGCCAAGGGGGCATAGCTCAGTGGAAGAGCATTCGACTGCAGATCAAGAAGTCCCTGGTTCATAATCCGGGTGCCCCCTTCAAGTGCCAGCTTTACTCATGCTATTCAACGAGATGCTTACCTTTCCAAGAAAGCTCTACTTCAACTTGTCACCCTTGAGCACATTTCTCATGCAGAACTAAACAGGAACTAATCATCCACTCTCTCACTGGCAATCTTCATTGGTAGGGATTTCAACAAGCATCCTACCTTTTGAGAAATTGGTTTCCTCAGAACATTACTTTTTAAGAACCAGTGAGGACAATAATAAGCCAAGCGGGCATAGCTCAGTGGAAGAGCATTCGACTGCAGATCGAGAGGTCCCTGGTTCAAATCCGGGTGCCCCCTTCAAGTGCCAGCTTTACTCATGCTATTCAACGAGATGCTTACCTTTCCAAGAAAGCTCTTCTTCAACTTGTCACCCTTGAGCACATTTCTCATGCAGAACTGAACTGGTCGTCCACTCTCTCACTGGGAATCTTCATTGGTAGGGATTTCAACAAGCATCCTTACTTTTGAGAAATTGGTTTCCTCAGAACATTACTTTTTAAGAACCAGTGAGGACAATAATAAGCCAAGCGGGCATAGCTCAGTGGAAGAGCATTCGACTGCAGATCGAGAGGTCCCTGGTTCAAATCCGGGTGCCCCCTTCAAGTGCCAACGAGATGCTTACCTTTCCAAGAAAGCTCTTCTTCAACTTGTCACCCTTGAGCACATTTCTCATGCAGAACTAAACAGGAACTAATCATCCACTCTCTCACTGGCCATCTTCATTGGTAGGGATTTCAACAAGCATCCTACCTTTTGAGAAATTGGTTTCCTCAGAACATTACTTTTTAAGAACCAGTGAGGACAATCATAAGCCAAGGGGGCATAGCTCAGTGGAAGAGCATTCGACTGCAGATCAAGAAGTCCCTGGTTCATAATCCGGGTGCCCTCTTCAAGTGCCAGCTTTACTCATGCTATTCAACGAGATGCTTACCTTTCCAAGAAAGCTCTTCTACAAATTGTCACCCTTGAGCACATTTCTCATGCAGAACTGAACTGGTCGTCCACTCTCTCACTGGGAATCTTCATTGGTAGGGATTTCAACAAGCATCCTACCTTTTGAGAAATTGGTTTCCTCAGAACATTACTTTTTAAGAACCAGTGAGGACAATCATAAGCCAAGGGGGCATAGCTCAGTGGAAGAGCATTCGACTGCAGATCAAGAAGTCCCTGGTTCATAATCCGGGTGCCCTCTTCAAGTGCCAGCTTTACTCATGCTATTCAACGAGATGCTTACCTTTCCAAGAAAGCTCTACTTCAACTTGTCACCCTTGAGCACATTTCTCATGCAGAACTAAACAGGAACTAATCATCCACTCTCTCACTGGCAATCTTCATTGGTAGGGATTTCAACAAGCATCCTACCTTTTGAGAAATTGGTTTCCTCAGAACATTACTTTTTAAGAACCAGTGAGGACAATCATAAGCCAAGGGGGCATAGCTCAGTGGAAGAGCATTCGACTGCAGATCAAGAAGTCCCTGGTTCCTAATCCGGGTGCCCTCTTCAAGTGCCAGCTTTACTCATGCTATTCAACGAGATGCTTACCTTTCCAAGAAAGCTCTTCTACAAATTGTCACCCTTGAGCACATTTCTCATGCAGAACTGAACTGGAACTGGTCATCCACTCTCTCACTGGCCATCTTCATTGGTAGGGATTTCAACAAGCATCCTACCTTTTGAGAAATTGGTTTCCTCAGAACATTACTTTTTAAGAACCAGTGAGGACAATCATAAGCCAAGGGGGCATAGCTCAGTGGAAGAGCATTCGACTGCAGATCAAGAAGTCCCTGGTTCATAATCCGGGTGCCCTCTTCAAGTGCCAGCTTTACTCATGCTATTCAACGAGATGCTTACCTTTCCAAGAAAGCTCTTCTACAAATTGTCACCCTTGAGCACATTTCTCATGCAGAACTGAACTGGAACTGGTCATCCACTCTCTCACTGGCCATCTTCATTGGTAGGGATTTCAACAAGCATCCTACTTTTTGAGAAATTGGTTTCCTCAGAACATTACTTTTTAAGAACCAGTGAGGACAATCATAAGCCAAGGGGGCATAGCTCAGTGGAAGAGCATTCGACTGCAGATCGAGAGGTCCCTGGTTCAAATCCGGGTGCCCCCTTCAAGTGCCAGCTTTACTCATGCTATTCAACGAGATGCTTACCTTTCCAAGAAAGCTCTTCTTCAAATTGTCACCCTTGAGCACATTTCTCATGCAGAACTGAACTGGTTGTCCACTCTCTCACTGGCCATCTTCATTGGTAGGGATTTCAACAAGCATCCTTACTTTTGAGAAATTGGTTTCCTCAGAACATTACTTTTTAAGAACCAGTGAGGACAATCATAAGCCAAGGGGGCATAGCTCAGTGGAAGAGCATTCGACTGCAGATCGAGAGGTCCCTGGTTCAAATCCGGGTGCCCCCTTCAAGTGCCAGCTTTACTCATGCTATTCAACGAGATGCTTACCTTTCCAAGAAAGCTCTTCTTCAACTTGTCACCCTTGAGCACATTTCTCATGCAGAACTAAACAGGAACTGGTCGTCCACTCTCTCACTGGGAATCTTCATTGGTAGGGATTTCAACAAGCATCCTACCTTTTGAGAAATTGGTTTCCTCAGAACATTACTTTTTAAGAACCAGTGAGGACAATCATAAGCCAAGGGGGCATAGCTCAGAGGAAGAGCATTCGACTGCAGATCGAGAGGTCCCTGGTTCTAATCCGGGTGCCCCCTTCAAGTGCCAGCTTTACTCATGCTATTCAACGAGATGCTTACCTTTCCAAGAAAGCTCTTCTTCAACTTGTCACCCTTGAGCACATTTCTCATGCAGAACTAAACAGGAACTAATCATCCACTCTCTCACTGGCAATATTCATTGGTAGGGATTTCAACAAGCATCCTACCTTTTGAGAAATTGGTTTCCTCAGAACATTACTTTTTAAGAACCAGTGAGGACAATCATAAGCCAAGGGGGCATAGCTCAGAGGAAGAGCATTCGACTGCAGATCGAGAGGTCCCTGGTTCTAATCCGGGTGCCCCCTTCAAGTGCCAGCTTTACTCATGCTATTCAACGAGATGCTTACCTTTCCAAGAAAGCTCTTCTTCAACTTGTCACCCTTGAGCACATTTCTCATGCAGAACTAAACAGGAACTAATCATCCACTCTCTCACTGGCAATATTCATTGGTAGGGATTTCAACAAGCATCCTACCTTTTGAGAAATTGGTTTCCTCAGAACATTACTTTTTAAGAACCAGTGAGGACAATCATAAGCCAAGGGGGCATAGCTCAGAGGAAGAGCATTCGACTGCAGATCGAGAGGTCCCTGGTTCAAATCCGGGTGCCCCCTTCAAGTGCCAGCTTTACTCATGCTATTCAACGAGATGCTTACCTTTCCAAGAAAGCTCTTCTACAAATTGTCACCCTTGAGCACATTTCTCATGCAGAACTGAACTGGAACTGGTCATCCACTCTCTCACTGGCCATCTTCATTGGTAGGGATTTCAACAAGCATCCTACCTTTTGAGAAATTGGTTTCCTCAGAACATTACTTTTTAAGAACCAGTGAGGACAATCATAAGCCAAGGGGGCATAGCTCAGTGGAAGAGCATTCGACTGCAGATCAAGAAGTCCCTGGTTCATAATCCGGGTGCCCTCTTCAAGTGCCAGCTTTACTCATGCTATTCAACGAGATGCTTACCTTTCCAAGAAAGCTCTTCTACAAATTGTCACCCTTGAGCACATTTCTCATGCAGAACTGAACTGGTCGTCCACTCTCTCACTGGGAATCTTCATTGGTAGGGATTTCAACAAGCATCCTACCTTTTGAGAAATTGGTTTCCTCAGAACATTACTTTTTAAGAACCAGTGAGCACAGTTATAAGCCAGGGGGGGCATAGCTCAGTGGAAGAGCATTCGACTGCAGATCAAGAAGTCCCTGGTTCATAATCCGGGTGCCCTCTTCAAGTGCCAGCTTTACTCATGCTATTCAACGAGATGCTTACCTTTCCAAGAAAGCTCTTCTTCAACTTGTCACCCTTGAGCACATTTCTCATGCAGAACTGAACTGGTCGTCCACTCTCTCACTGGGAATCTTCATTGGTAGGGATTTCAACAAGCATCCTACCTTTTGAGAAATTGGTTTCCTCAGAACATTACTTTTTAAGAACCAGTGAGGACAATCATAAGCCAAGGGGGCATAGCTCAGTGGAAGAGCATTCGACTGCAGATCAAGAAGTCCCTGGTTCATAATCCGGGTGCCCTCTTCAAGTGCCAGCTTTACTCATGCTATTCAACGAGATGCTTACCTTTCCAAGAAAGCTCTTCTACAAATTGTCACCCTTGAGCACATTTCTCATGCAGAACTGAACTGGTCGTCGACTCTCTCACTGGGAATCTTCATTGGTAGGGATTTCAACAAGCATCCTACCTTTTGAGAAATTGGTTTCCTCAGAACATTACTTTTTAAGAACCAGTGAGGACAATCATAAGCCAAGGGGGCATAGCTCAGTGGAAGAGCATTCGACTGCAGATCAAGAAGTCCCTGGTTCAAATCCGGGTGCCCCCTTCAAGTGCCAACGAGATGCTTACCTTTCCAAGAAAGCTCTTCTTCAACTTGTCACCCTTGAGCACATTTCTCATGCAGAACTAAACAGGAACTAATCATCCACTCTCTCACTGGCAATCTTCATTGGTAGGGATTTCAACAAGCATCCTACCTTTTGAGAAATTGGTTTCCTCAGAACATTACTTTTTAAGAACCAGTGAGGACAATCATAAGCCAAGGGGGCATAGCTCAGTGGAAGAGGTCCCTGGTTCAAATCCGGGTGCCCCCTTCAAGTGCCAGCTTTACTCATGCTATTCAACGAGATGCTTACCTTTCCAAGAAAGCTCTTCTTCAACTTGTCACCCTTGAGCACATTTCTCATGCAGAACTAAACAGGAACTAATCATCCACTCTCTCACTGGCAATATTCATTGGTAGGGATTTCAACAAGCATCCTACCTTTTGAGAAATTGGTTTCCTCAGAACATTACTTTTTAAGAACCAGTGAGGACAATCATAAGCCAAGGGGGCATAGCTCAGAGGAAGAGCATTCAACTGCAGATCGAGAGGTCCCTGGTTCTAATCCGGGTGCCCCCTTCAAGTGCCAGCTTTACTCATGCTATTCAACGAGATGCTTACCTTTCCAAGAAAGCTCTTCTTTAACTTGTCACCCTTGAGCACATTTCTCATGCAGAACTAAACAGGAACTAATCATCCACTCTCTCACTGGCAATATTCATTGGTAGGGATTTCAACAAGCATCCTACCTTTTGAGAAATTGGTTTCCTCAGAACATTACTTTTTAAGAACCAGTGAGGACAATCATAAGCCAAGGGGGCATAGCTCAGAGGAAGAGCATTCGACTGCAGATCGAGAGGTCCCTGGTTCAAATCCGGGTGCCCCCTTCAAGTGCCAGCTTTACTCATGCTATTCAACGAGATGCTTACCTTTCCAAGAAAGCTCTTCTACAAATTGTCACCCTTGAGCACATTTCTCATGCAGAACTGAACTGGAACTGGTCATCCACTCTCTCACTGGCCATCTTAATTGGTAGGGATTTCAACAAGCATCCTACCTTTTGAGAAATTGGTTTCCTCAGAACATTACTTTTTAAGAACCAGTGAGGACAATCATAAGCCAAGGGGGCATAGCTCAGTGGAAGAGCATTCGACTGCAGATCAAGAAGTCCCTGGTTCATAATCCGGGTGCCCTCTTCAAGTGCCAGCTTTACTCATGCTATTCAACGAGATGCTTACCTTTCCAAGAAAGCTCTTCTACAAATTGTCACCCTTGAGCACATTTCTCATGCAGAACTGAACTGGAACTGGTCATCCACTCTCTCACTGGCCATCTTCATTGGTAGGGATTTCAACAAGCATCCTACCTTTTGAGAAATTGGTTTCCTCAGAACATTAGTGAGGACAATCATAAGCCAAGGGGGCATAGCTCAGTGGAAGAGCATTCGACTGCAGATCAAGAAGTCCCTGGTTCCTAATCCGGGTGCCCTCTTCAAGTGCCAGCTTTACTCATGCTATTCAACGAGATGCTTACCTTTCCAAGAAAGCTCTTCTACAAATTGTCACCCTTGAGCACATTTCTCATGCAGAACTGAACTGGAACTGGTCATCCACTCTCTCACTGGCCATCTTCATTGGTAGGGATTTCAACAAGCATCCTACCTTTTGAGAAATTGGTTTCCTCAGAACATTACTTTTTAAGAACCAGTGAGGACAATCATAAGCCAAGGGGGCATAGCTCAGTGGAAGAGCATTCGACTGCAGATCAAGAAGTCCCTGGTTCATAATCCGGGTGCCCTCTTCAAGTGCCAGCTTTACTCATGCTATTCAACGAGATGCTTACCTTTCCAAGAAAGCTCTTCTACAAATTGTCACCCTTGAGCACATTTCTCATGCAGAACTGAACTGGAACTGGTCATCCACTCTCTCACTGGCCATCTTCATTGGTAGGGATTTCAACAAGCATCCTACCTTTTGAGAAATTGGTTTCCTCAGAACATTACTTTTTAAGAACCAGTGAGGACAATCATAAGCCAAGGGGGCATAGCTCAGTGGAAGAGCATTCGACTGCAGATCAAGAAGTCCCTGGTTCATAATCCGGGTGCCCTCTTCAAGTGCCAGCTTTACTCATGCTATTCAACGAGATGCTTACCTTTCCAAGAAAGCTCTTCTACAAATTGTCACCCTTGAGCACATTTCTCATGCAGAACTGAACTGGTCGTCCACTCTTTCACTGGGAATCTTCATTGGTAGGGATTTCAACAAGCATCCTACCTTTTGAGAAATTGGTTTCCTCAGAACATTACTTTTTAAGAACCAGTGAGGACAATCATAAGCCAAGGGGGCATAGCTCAGTGGAAGAGCATTCGACTGCAGATCGAGAGGTCCCTGGTTCAAATCCGGGTGCCCCCTTCAAGTGCCAGCTTTACTCATGCTATTCAACGAGATGCTTACCTTTCCAAGAAAGCTCTTCTTCAACTTGTCACCCTTGAGCACATTTCTCATGCAGAACTAAACAGGAACTGGTCGTCCACTCTCTCACTGGGAATCTTCATTGGTAGGGATTTCAACAAGCATCCTACCTTTTGAGAAATTGGTTTCCTCAGAACATTACTTTTTAAGAACCAGTGAGGACAATCATAAGCCAAGGGGGCATAGCTCAGAGGAAGAGCATTCGACTGCAGATCGAGAGGTCCCTGGTTCTAATCCGGGTGCCCCCTTCAAGTGCCAGCTTTACTCATGCTATTCAACGAGATGCTTACCTTTCCAAGAAAGCTCTTCTTCAACTTGTCACCCTTGAGCACATTTCTCATGCAGGACTAAACAGGAACTAATCATCCACTCTCTCACTGGCAATATTCATTGGTAGGGATTTCAACAAGCATCCTACCTTTTGAGAAATTGGTTTCCTCAGAACATTACTTTTTAAGAACCAGTGAGGACAATCATAAGCCAAGGGGGCATAGCTCAGAGGAAGAGCATTCGACTGCAGATCGAGAGGTCCCTGGTTCTAATCCGGGTGCCCCCTTCAAGTGCCAGCTTTACTCATGCTATTCAACGAGATGCTTACCTTTCCAAGAAAGCTCTTCTTCAACTTGTCACCCTTGAGCACATTTCTCATGCAGAACTAAACAGGAACTAATCATCCACTCTCTCACTGGCAATATTCATTGGTAGGGATTTCAACAAGCATCCTACCTTTTGAGAAATTGGTTTCCTCAGAACATTACTTTTTAAGAACCAGTGAGGACAATCATAAGCCAAGGGGGCATAGCTCAGAGGAAGAGCATTCGACTGCAGATCGAGAGGTCCCTGGTTCAAATCCGGGTGCCCCCTTCAAGTGCCAGCTTTACTCATGCTATTCAACGAGATGCTTACCTTTCCAAGAAAGCTCTTCTACAAATTGTCACCCTTGAGCACATTTCTCATGCAGAACTGAACTGGAACTGGTCATCCACTCTCTCACTGGCCATCTTCATTGGTAGGGATTTCAACAAGCATCCTACCTTTTGAGAAATTGGTTTCCTCAGAACATTACTTTTTAAGAACCAGTGAGGACAATCATAAGCCAAGGGGGCATAGCTCAGTGGAAGAGCATTCGACTGCAGATCAAGAAGTCCCTGGTTCATAATCCGGGTGCCCTCTTCAAGTGCCAGCTTTACTCATGCTATTCAACGAGATGCTTACCTTTCCAAGAAAGCTCTTCTACAAATTGTCACCCTTGAGCACATTTCTCATGCAGAACTGAACTGGAACTGGTCATCCACTCTCTCACTGGCCATCTTCATTGGTAGGGATTTCAACAAGCATCCTACCTTTTGAGAAATTGGTTTCCTCAGAACATTACTTTTTAAGAACCAGTGAGGACAATCATAAGCCAAGGGGGCATAGCTCAGTGGAAGAGCATTCGACTGCAGATCAAGAAGTCCCTGGTTCATAATCCGGGTGCCCTCTTCAAGTGCCAGCTTTACTCATGCTATTCAACGAGATGCTTACCTTTCCAAGAAAGCTCTTCTACAAATTGTCACCCTTGAGCACATTTCTCATGCAGAACTGAACTGGAACTGGTCATCCACTCTCTCACTGGCCATCTTCATTGGTAGGGATTTCAACAAGCATCCTACCTTTTGAGAAATTGGTTTCCTCAGAACATTACTTTTTAAGAACCAGTGAGGACAATCATAAGCCAAGGGGGCATAGCTCAGTGGAAGAGCATTCGACTGCAGATCAAGAAGTCCCTGGTTCCTAATCCGGGTGCCCTCTTCAAGTGCCAGATTTACTCATGCTATTCAACGAGATGCTTACCTTTCCAAGAAAGCTCTTCTACAAATTGTCACCCTTGAGCACATTTCTCATGCAGAACTGAACTGGTCGTCCACTCTCTCACTGGGAATCTTCATTGGTAGGGATTTCAACAAGCATCCTACCTTTTGAGAAATTGGTTTCCTCAGAACATTACTTTTTAAGAACCAGTGAGGACAATCATAAGCCAGGGGGGGCATAGCTCAGTGGAAGAGCATTCGACTGCAGATCAAGAAGTCCCTGGTTCAAATCCGGGTGCCCCCTTCAAGTGCCAACGAGATGCTTACCTTTCAAGAAAGCTCTTCTTCAACTTGTCACCCTTGAGCACATTTCTCATGCAGAACTAATCATCCACTCTCTCACTGGCAATCTTCATTGGTAGGGATTTCAACAAGCATCCTACCTTTTGAGAAATTGGTTTCCTCAGAACATTACTTTTTAAGAACCAGTGAGGACAATCATAAGCCAAGGGGGCATAGCTCAGAGGAAGAGCATTCGACTGCAGATCGAGAGGTCCCTGGTTCAAATCCGGGTGCCCCCTTCAAGTGCCAGCTTTACTCATGCTATTCAACGAGATGCTTACCTTTCCAAGAAAGCTCTTCTACAAATTGTCACCCTTGAGCACATTTCTCATGCAGAACTGAACTGGAACTGGTCATCCACTCTCTCACTGGCCATCTTCATTGGTAGGGATTTCAACAAGCATCCTACCTTTTGAGAAATTGGTTTCCTCAGAACATTAGTGAGGACAATCATAAGCCAAGGGGGCATAGCTCAGTGGAAGAGCATTCGACTGCAGATCAAGAAGTCCCTGGTTCCTAATCCGGGTGCCCTCTTCAAGTGCCAGCTTTACTCATGCTATTCAACGAGATGCTTACCTTTCCAAGAAAGCTCTTCTACAAATTGTCACCCTTGAGCACATTTCTCATGCAGAACTGAACTGGAACTGGTCATCCACTCTCTCACTGGCCATCTTCATTGGTAGGGATTTCAACAAGCATCCTACCTTTTGAGAAATTGGTTTCCTCAGAACATTACTTTTTAAGAACCAGTGAGGACAATCATAAGCCAAGGGGGCATAGCTCAGTGGAAGAGCATTCGACTGCAGATCAAGAAGTCCCTGGTTCATAATCCGGGTGCCCTCTTCAAGTGCCAGCTTTACTCATGCTATTCAACGAGATGCTTACCTTTCCAAGAAAGCTCTTCTACAAATTGTCACCCTTGAGCACATTTCTCATGCAGAACTGAACTGGAACTGGTCATCCACTCTCTCACTGGCCATCTTCATTGGTAGGGATTTCAACAAGCATCCTACCTTTTGAGAAATTGGTTTCCTCAGAACATTACTTTTTAAGAACCAGTGAGGACAATCATAAGCCAAGGGGGCATAGCTCAGTGGAAGAGCATTCGACTGCAGATCAAGAAGTCCCTGGTTCATAATCCGGGTGCCCTCTTCAAGTGCCAGCTTTACTCATGCTATTCAACGAGATGCTTACCTTTCCAAGAAAGCTCTTCTACAAATTGTCACCCTTGAGCACATTTCTCATGCAGAACTGAACTGGTCGTCCACTCTTTCACTGGGAATCTTCATTGGTAGGGATTTCAACAAGCATCCTACCTTTTGAGAAATTGGTTTCCTCAGAACATTACTTTTTAAGAACCAGTGAGGACAATCATAAGCCAAGGGGGCATAGCTCAGTGGAAAATCATTCGACTGCAGATCGAGAGGTCCCTGGTTCAAATCCGGGTGCCCCCTTCAAGTGCCAGCTTTACTCATGCTATTCAACGAGATGCTTACCTTTCCAAGAAAGCTCTTCTACAAATTGTCACCCTTGAGCACATTTCTCATGCAGAACTGAACTGGAACTGGTCATCCACTCTCTCACTGGCCATCTTCATTGGTAGGGATTTCAACAAGCATCCTACCTTTTGAGAAATTGGTTTCCTCAGAACATTACTTTTTAAGAACCAGTGAGGACAATCATAAGCCAAGGGGGCATAGCTCAGTGGAAGAGCATTCGACTGCAGATCAAGAAGTCCCTGGTTCATAATCCGGGTGCCCTCTTCAAGTGCCAGCTTTACTCATGCTATTCAACGAGATGCTTACCTTTCCAAGAAAGCTCTTCTACAAATTGTCACCCTTGAGCACATTTCTCATGCAGAACTGAACTGGTCGTCCACTCTCTCACTGGGAATCTTCATTGGTAGGGATTTCAACAAGCATCCTACCTTTTGAGAAATTGGTTTCCTCAGAACATTACTTTTTAAGAACCAGTGAGCACAGTTATAAGCCAGGGGGGGCATAGCTCAGTGGAAGAGCATTCGACTGCAGATCAAGAAGTCCCTGGTTCAAATCCGGGTGCCCCCTTCAAGTGCCAACGAGATGCTTACCTTTCCAAGAAAGCTCTTCTTCAACTTGTCACCCTTGAGCACATTTCTCATGCAGAACTGAACTGGTCGTCCACTCTCTCACTGGGAATCTTCATTGGTAGGGATTTCAACAAGCATCCTACCTTTTGAGAAATTGGTTTCCTCAGAACATTACTTTTTAAGAACCAGTGAGGACAATCATAAGCCAAGGGGGCATAGCTCAGTGGAAGAGCATTCGACTGCAGA
Organism: Eleutherodactylus coqui; assembly: GCF_035609145.1. Classification (NCBI taxonomy): domain Eukaryota; kingdom Metazoa; phylum Chordata; class Amphibia; order Anura; family Eleutherodactylidae; genus Eleutherodactylus; species Eleutherodactylus coqui. Next base: position 83,090,998 of record NC_089845.1, on the reverse strand, counting down.
TCAAGAAGTCCCTGGTTCATAATCCGGGTGCCCTCTTCAAGTGCCAGCTTTACTCATGCTATTCAACGAGATGCTTACCTTTCCAAGAAAGCTCTTCTACAAATTGTCACCCTTGAGCACATTTCTCATGCAGAACTGAACTGGTCGTCGACTCTCTCACTGGGAATCTTCATTGGTAGGGATTTCAACAAGCATCCTACCTTTTGAGAAATTGGTTTCCTCAGAACATTACTTTTTAAGAACCAGTGAGGACAATCATAAGCCAAGGGGGCATAGCTCAGTGGAAGAGCATTCGACTGCAGATCAAGAAGTCCCTGGTTCAAATCCGGGTGCCCCCTTCAAGTGCCAACGAGATGCTTACCTTTCCAAGAAAGCTCTTCTTCAACTTGTCACCCTTGAGCACATTTCTCATGCAGAACTAAACAGGAACTAATCATCCACTCTCTCACTGGCAATCTTCATTGGTAGGGATTTCAACAAGCATCCTACCTTTTGAGAAATTGGTTTCCTCAGAACATTACTTTTTAAGAACCAGTGAGGACAATCATAAGCCAAGGGGGCATAGCTCAGTGGAAGAGGTCCCTGGTTCAAATCCGGGTGCCCCCTTCAAGTGCCAGCTTTACTCATGCTATTCAACGAGATGCTTACCTTTCCAAGAAAGCTCTTCTTCAACTTGTCACCCTTGAGCACATTTCTCATGCAGAACTAAACAGGAACTAATCATCCACTCTCTCACTGGCAATATTCATTGGTAGGGATTTCAACAAGCATCCTACCTTTTGAGAAATTGGTTTCCTCAGAACATTACTTTTTAAGAACCAGTGAGGACAATCATAAGCCAAGGGGGCATAGCTCAGAGGAAGAGCATTCAACTGCAGATCGAGAGGTCCCTGGTTCTAATCCGGGTGCCCCCTTCAAGTGCCAGCTTTACTCATGCTATTCAACGAGATGCTTACCTTTCCAAGAAAGCTCTTCTTTAACTTGTCACCCTTGAGCACATTTCTCATGCAGAACTAAACAGGAACTAATCATCCACTCTCTCACTGGCAATATTCATTGGTAGGGATTTCAACAAGCATCCTACCTTTTGAGAAATTGGTTTCCTCAGAACATTACTTTTTAAGAACCAGTGAGGACAATCATAAGCCAAGGGGGCATAGCTCAGAGGAAGAGCATTCGACTGCAGATCGAGAGGTCCCTGGTTCAAATCCGGGTGCCCCCTTCAAGTGCCAGCTTTACTCATGCTATTCAACGAGATGCTTACCTTTCCAAGAAAGCTCTTCTACAAATTGTCACCCTTGAGCACATTTCTCATGCAGAACTGAACTGGAACTGGTCATCCACTCTCTCACTGGCCATCTTAATTGGTAGGGATTTCAACAAGCATCCTACCTTTTGAGAAATTGGTTTCCTCAGAACATTACTTTTTAAGAACCAGTGAGGACAATCATAAGCCAAGGGGGCATAGCTCAGTGGAAGAGCATTCGACTGCAGATCAAGAAGTCCCTGGTTCATAATCCGGGTGCCCTCTTCAAGTGCCAGCTTTACTCATGCTATTCAACGAGATGCTTACCTTTCCAAGAAAGCTCTTCTACAAATTGTCACCCTTGAGCACATTTCTCATGCAGAACTGAACTGGAACTGGTCATCCACTCTCTCACTGGCCATCTTCATTGGTAGGGATTTCAACAAGCATCCTACCTTTTGAGAAATTGGTTTCCTCAGAACATTAGTGAGGACAATCATAAGCCAAGGGGGCATAGCTCAGTGGAAGAGCATTCGACTGCAGATCAAGAAGTCCCTGGTTCCTAATCCGGGTGCCCTCTTCAAGTGCCAGCTTTACTCATGCTATTCAACGAGATGCTTACCTTTCCAAGAAAGCTCTTCTACAAATTGTCACCCTTGAGCACATTTCTCATGCAGAACTGAACTGGAACTGGTCATCCACTCTCTCACTGGCCATCTTCATTGGTAGGGATTTCAACAAGCATCCTACCTTTTGAGAAATTGGTTTCCTCAGAACATTACTTTTTAAGAACCAGTGAGGACAATCATAAGCCAAGGGGGCATAGCTCAGTGGAAGAGCATTCGACTGCAGATCAAGAAGTCCCTGGTTCATAATCCGGGTGCCCTCTTCAAGTGCCAGCTTTACTCATGCTATTCAACGAGATGCTTACCTTTCCAAGAAAGCTCTTCTACAAATTGTCACCCTTGAGCACATTTCTCATGCAGAACTGAACTGGAACTGGTCATCCACTCTCTCACTGGCCATCTTCATTGGTAGGGATTTCAACAAGCATCCTACCTTTTGAGAAATTGGTTTCCTCAGAACATTACTTTTTAAGAACCAGTGAGGACAATCATAAGCCAAGGGGGCATAGCTCAGTGGAAGAGCATTCGACTGCAGATCAAGAAGTCCCTGGTTCATAATCCGGGTGCCCTCTTCAAGTGCCAGCTTTACTCATGCTATTCAACGAGATGCTTACCTTTCCAAGAAAGCTCTTCTACAAATTGTCACCCTTGAGCACATTTCTCATGCAGAACTGAACTGGTCGTCCACTCTTTCACTGGGAATCTTCATTGGTAGGGATTTCAACAAGCATCCTACCTTTTGAGAAATTGGTTTCCTCAGAACATTACTTTTTAAGAACCAGTGAGGACAATCATAAGCCAAGGGGGCATAGCTCAGTGGAAGAGCATTCGACTGCAGATCGAGAGGTCCCTGGTTCAAATCCGGGTGCCCCCTTCAAGTGCCAGCTTTACTCATGCTATTCAACGAGATGCTTACCTTTCCAAGAAAGCTCTTCTTCAACTTGTCACCCTTGAGCACATTTCTCATGCAGAACTAAACAGGAACTGGTCGTCCACTCTCTCACTGGGAATCTTCATTGGTAGGGATTTCAACAAGCATCCTACCTTTTGAGAAATTGGTTTCCTCAGAACATTACTTTTTAAGAACCAGTGAGGACAATCATAAGCCAAGGGGGCATAGCTCAGAGGAAGAGCATTCGACTGCAGATCGAGAGGTCCCTGGTTCTAATCCGGGTGCCCCCTTCAAGTGCCAGCTTTACTCATGCTATTCAACGAGATGCTTACCTTTCCAAGAAAGCTCTTCTTCAACTTGTCACCCTTGAGCACATTTCTCATGCAGGACTAAACAGGAACTAATCATCCACTCTCTCACTGGCAATATTCATTGGTAGGGATTTCAACAAGCATCCTACCTTTTGAGAAATTGGTTTCCTCAGAACATTACTTTTTAAGAACCAGTGAGGACAATCATAAGCCAAGGGGGCATAGCTCAGAGGAAGAGCATTCGACTGCAGATCGAGAGGTCCCTGGTTCTAATCCGGGTGCCCCCTTCAAGTGCCAGCTTTACTCATGCTATTCAACGAGATGCTTACCTTTCCAAGAAAGCTCTTCTTCAACTTGTCACCCTTGAGCACATTTCTCATGCAGAACTAAACAGGAACTAATCATCCACTCTCTCACTGGCAATATTCATTGGTAGGGATTTCAACAAGCATCCTACCTTTTGAGAAATTGGTTTCCTCAGAACATTACTTTTTAAGAACCAGTGAGGACAATCATAAGCCAAGGGGGCATAGCTCAGAGGAAGAGCATTCGACTGCAGATCGAGAGGTCCCTGGTTCAAATCCGGGTGCCCCCTTCAAGTGCCAGCTTTACTCATGCTATTCAACGAGATGCTTACCTTTCCAAGAAAGCTCTTCTACAAATTGTCACCCTTGAGCACATTTCTCATGCAGAACTGAACTGGAACTGGTCATCCACTCTCTCACTGGCCATCTTCATTGGTAGGGATTTCAACAAGCATCCTACCTTTTGAGAAATTGGTTTCCTCAGAACATTACTTTTTAAGAACCAGTGAGGACAATCATAAGCCAAGGGGGCATAGCTCAGTGGAAGAGCATTCGACTGCAGATCAAGAAGTCCCTGGTTCATAATCCGGGTGCCCTCTTCAAGTGCCAGCTTTACTCATGCTATTCAACGAGATGCTTACCTTTCCAAGAAAGCTCTTCTACAAATTGTCACCCTTGAGCACATTTCTCATGCAGAACTGAACTGGAACTGGTCATCCACTCTCTCACTGGCCATCTTCATTGGTAGGGATTTCAACAAGCATCCTACCTTTTGAGAAATTGGTTTCCTCAGAACATTACTTTTTAAGAACCAGTGAGGACAATCATAAGCCAAGGGGGCATAGCTCAGTGGAAGAGCATTCGACTGCAGATCAAGAAGTCCCTGGTTCATAATCCGGGTGCCCTCTTCAAGTGCCAGCTTTACTCATGCTATTCAACGAGATGCTTACCTTTCCAAGAAAGCTCTTCTACAAATTGTCACCCTTGAGCACATTTCTCATGCAGAACTGAACTGGAACTGGTCATCCACTCTCTCACTGGCCATCTTCATTGGTAGGGATTTCAACAAGCATCCTACCTTTTGAGAAATTGGTTTCCTCAGAACATTACTTTTTAAGAACCAGTGAGGACAATCATAAGCCAAGGGGGCATAGCTCAGTGGAAGAGCATTCGACTGCAGATCAAGAAGTCCCTGGTTCCTAATCCGGGTGCCCTCTTCAAGTGCCAGATTTACTCATGCTATTCAACGAGATGCTTACCTTTCCAAGAAAGCTCTTCTACAAATTGTCACCCTTGAGCACATTTCTCATGCAGAACTGAACTGGTCGTCCACTCTCTCACTGGGAATCTTCATTGGTAGGGATTTCAACAAGCATCCTACCTTTTGAGAAATTGGTTTCCTCAGAACATTACTTTTTAAGAACCAGTGAGGACAATCATAAGCCAGGGGGGGCATAGCTCAGTGGAAGAGCATTCGACTGCAGATCAAGAAGTCCCTGGTTCAAATCCGGGTGCCCCCTTCAAGTGCCAACGAGATGCTTACCTTTCAAGAAAGCTCTTCTTCAACTTGTCACCCTTGAGCACATTTCTCATGCAGAACTAAACAGGAACTAATCATCCACTCTCTCACTGGCAATCTTCATTGGTAGGGATTTCAACAAGCATCCTACCTTTTGAGAAATTGGTTTCCTCAGAACATTACTTTTTAAGAACCAGTGAGGACAATCATAAGCCAAGGGGGCATAGCTCAGTGGAAGAGCATTCGACTGCAGATCGAGAGGTCCCTGGTTCAAATCCGGGTGCCCCCTTCAAGTGCCAGCTTTACTCATGCTATTCAACGAGATGCTTACCTTTCCAAGAAAGCTCTTCTACAAATTGTCACCCTTGAGCACATTTCTCATGCAGAACTGAACTGGAACTGGTCATCCACTCTCTCACTGGCCATCTTCATTGGTAGGGATTTCAACAAGCATCCTACCTTTTGAGAAATTGGTTTCCTCAGAACATTACTTTTTAAGAACCAGTGAGGACAATCATAAGCCAAGGGGGCATAGCTCAGAGGAAGAGCATTCGACTGCAGATCGAGAGGTCCCTGGTTCAAATCCGGGTGCCCCCTTCAAGTGCCAGCTTTACTCATGCTATTCAACGAGATGCTTACCTTTCCAAGAAAGCTCTTCTACAAATTGTCACCCTTGAGCACATTTCTCATGCAGAACTGAACTGGAACTGGTCATCCACTCTCTCACTGGCCATCTTCATTGGTAGGGATTTCAACAAGCATCCTACCTTTTGAGAAATTGGTTTCCTCAGAACATTAGTGAGGACAATCATAAGCCAAGGGGGCATAGCTCAGTGGAAGAGCATTCGACTGCAGATCAAGAAGTCCCTGGTTCCTAATCCGGGTGCCCTCTTCAAGTGCCAGCTTTACTCATGCTATTCAACGAGATGCTTACCTTTCCAAGAAAGCTCTTCTACAAATTGTCACCCTTGAGCACATTTCTCATGCAGAACTGAACTGGAACTGGTCATCCACTCTCTCACTGGCCATCTTCATTGGTAGGGATTTCAACAAGCATCCTACCTTTTGAGAAATTGGTTTCCTCAGAACATTACTTTTTAAGAACCAGTGAGGACAATCATAAGCCAAGGGGGCATAGCTCAGTGGAAGAGCATTCGACTGCAGATCAAGAAGTCCCTGGTTCATAATCCGGGTGCCCTCTTCAAGTGCCAGCTTTACTCATGCTATTCAACGAGATGCTTACCTTTCCAAGAAAGCTCTTCTACAAATTGTCACCCTTGAGCACATTTCTCATGCAGAACTGAACTGGAACTGGTCATCCACTCTCTCACTGGCCATCTTCATTGGTAGGGATTTCAACAAGCATCCTACCTTTTGAGAAATTGGTTTCCTCAGAACATTACTTTTTAAGAACCAGTGAGGACAATCATAAGCCAAGGGGGCATAGCTCAGTGGAAGAGCATTCGACTGCAGATCAAGAAGTCCCTGGTTCATAATCCGGGTGCCCTCTTCAAGTGCCAGCTTTACTCATGCTATTCAACGAGATGCTTACCTTTCCAAGAAAGCTCTTCTACAAATTGTCACCCTTGAGCACATTTCTCATGCAGAACTGAACTGGAACTGGTCATCCACTCTCTCACTGGCCATCTTCATTGGTAGGGATTTCAACAAGCATCCTACCTTTTGAGAAATTGGTTTCCTCAGAACATTACTTTTTAAGAACCAGTGAGGACAATCATAAGCCAAGGGGGCATAGCTCAGTGGAAGAGCATTCGACTGCAGATCGAGAGGTCCCTGGTGCCCCCTTCAAGTGCCAGCTTTACTCATGCTATTCAACGAGATGCTTACCTTTCCAAGAAAGCTCTTCTTCAACTTGTCACCCTTGAGCACATTTCTCATGCAGAACTAAACAGGAACTAATCATCCACTCTCTCACTGGCAATATTCATTGGTAGGGATTTCAACAAGCATCCTACCTTTTGAGAAATTGGTTTCCTCAGAACATTACTTTTTAAGAACCAGTGAGGACAATCATAAGCCAAGGGGGCATAGCTCAGAGGAAGAGCATTCGACTGCAGATCGAGAGGTCCCTGGTTCAAATCCGGGTGCCCCCTTCAAGTGCCAGCTTTACTCATGCTATTCAACGAGATGCTTACCTTTCCAAGAAAGCTCTTCTACAAATTGTCACCCTTGAGCACATTTCTCATGCAGAACTGAACTGGAACTGGTCATCCACTCTCTCACTGGCCATCTTCATTGGTAGGGATTTCAACAAGCATCCTACCTTTTGAGAAATTGGTTTCCTCAGAACATTACTTTTTAAGAACCAGTGAGGACAATCATAAGCCAAGGGGGCATAGCTCAGTGGAAGAGCATTCGACTGCAGATCAAGAAGTCCCTGGTTCATAATCCGGGTGCCCTCTTCAAGTGCCAGCTTTACTCATGCTATTCAACGAGATGCTTACCTTTCCAAGAAAGCTCTTCTACAAATTGTCACCCTTGAGCACATTTCTCATGCAGAACTGAACTGGAACTGGTCATCCACTCTCTCACTGGCCATCTTCATTGGTAGGGATTTCAACAAGCATCCTACCTTTTGAGAAATTGGTTTCCTCAGAACATTACTTTTTAAGAACCAGTGAGGACAATCATAAGCCAAGGGGGCATAGCTCAGTGGAAGAGCATTCGACTGCAGATCAAGAAGTCCCTGGTTCATAATCCGGGTGCCCTCTTCAAGTGCCAGCTTTACTCATGCTATTCAACGAGATGCTTACCTTTCCAAGAAAGCTCTTCTACAAATTGTCACCCTTGAGCACATTTCTCATGCAGAACTGAACTGGAACTGGTCATCCACTCTCTCACTGGCCATCTTCATTGGTAGGGATTTCAACAAGCATCCTACCTTTTGAGAAATTGGTTTCCTCAGAACATTACTTTTTAAGAACCAGTGAGGACAATCATAAGCCAAGGGGGCATAGCTCAGTGGAAGAGCATTCGACTGCAGATCAAGAAGTCCCTGGTTCCTAATCCGGGTGCCCTCTTCAAGTGCCAGATTTACTCATGCTATTCAACGAGATGCTTACCTTTCCAAGAAAGCTCTTCTACAAATTGTCACCCTTGAGCACATTTCTCATGCAGAACTGAACTGGTCGTCCACTCTCTCACTGGGAATCTTCATTGGTAGGGATTTCAACAAGCATCCTACCTTTTGAGAAATTGGTTTCCTCAGAACATTACTTTTTAAGAACCAGTGAGGACAATCATAAGCCAGGGGGGGCATAGCTCAGTGGAAGAGCATTCGACTGCAGATCAAGAAGTCCCTGGTTCAAATCCGGGTGCCCCCTTCAAGTGCCAACGAGATGCTTACCTTTCAAGAAAGCTCTTCTTCAACTTGTCACCCTTGAGCACATTTCTCATGCAGAACTAAACAGGAACTAATCATCCACTCTCTCACTGGCAATCTTCATTGGTAGGGATTTCAACAAGCATCCTACCTTTTGAGAAATTGGTTTCCTCAGAACATTACTTTTTAAGAACCAGTGAGGACAATCATAAGCCAAGGGGGCATAGCTCAGTGGAAGAGCATTCGACTGCAGATCGAGAGGTCCCTGGTTCAAATCCGGGTGCCCCCTTCAAGTGCCAGCTTTACTCATGCTATTCAACGAGATGCTTACCTTTCCAAGAAAGCTCTTCTACAAATTGTCACCCTTGAGCACATTTCTCATGCAGAACTGAACTGGAACTGGTCATCCACTCTCTCACTGGCCATCTTCATTGGTAGGGATTTCAACAAGCATCCTACCTTTTGAGAAATTGGTTTCCTCAGAACATTACTTTTTAAGAACCAGTGAGGACAATCATAAGCCAAGGGGGCATAGCTCAGAGGAAGAGCATTCGACTGCAGATCGAGAGGTCCCTGGTTCAAATCCGGGTGCCCCCTTCAAGTGCCAGCTTTACTCATGCTATTCAACGAGATGCTTACCTTTCCAAGAAAGCTCTTCTACAAATTGTCACCCTTGAGCACATTTCTCATGCAGAACTGAACTGGAACTGGTCATCCACTCTCTCACTGGCCATCTTCATTGGTAGGGATTTCAACAAGCATCCTACCTTTTGAGAAATTGGTTTCCTCAGAACATTAGTGAGGACAATCATAAGCCAAGGGGGCATAGCTCAGTGGAAGAGCATTCGACTGCAGATCAAGAAGTCCCTGGTTCCTAATCCGGGTGCCCTCTTCAAGTGCCAGCTTTACTCATGCTATTCAACGAGATGCTTACCTTTCCAAGAAAGCTCTTCTACAAATTGTCACCCTTGAGCACATTTCTCATGCAGAACTGAACTGGAACTGGTCATCCACTCTCTCACTGGCCATCTTCATTGGTAGGGATTTCAACAAGCATCCTACCTTTTGAGAAATTGGTTTCCTCAGAACATTACTTTTTAAGAACCAGTGAGGACAATCATAAGCCAAGGGGGCATAGCTCAGTGGAAGAGCATTCGACTGCAGATCAAGAAGTCCCTGGTTCATAATCCGGGTGCCCTCTTCAAGTGCCAGCTTTACTCATGCTATTCAACGAGATGCTTACCTTTCCAAGAAAGCTCTTCTACAAATTGTCACCCTTGAGCACATTTCTCATGCAGAACTGAACTGGAACTGGTCATCCACTCTCTCACTGGCCATCTTCATTGGTAGGGATTTCAACAAGCATCCTACCTTTTGAGAAATTGGTTTCCTCAGAACATTACTTTTTAAGAACCAGTGAGGACAATCATAAGCCAAGGGGGCATAGCTCAGTGGAAGAGCATTCGACTGCAGATCAAGAAGTCCCTGGTTCATAATCCGGGTGCCCTCTTCAAGTGCCAGCTTTACTCATGCTATTCAACGAGATGCTTACCTTTCCAAGAAAGCTCTTCTACAAATTGTCACCCTTGAGCACATTTCTCATGCAGAACTGAACTGGTCGTCCACTCTTTCACTGGGAATCTTCATTGGTAGGGATTTCAACAAGCATCCTACCTTTTGAGAAATTGGTTTCCTCAGAACATTACTTTTTAAGAACCAGTGAGGACAATCATAAGCCAAGGGGGCATAGCTCAGTGGAAGAGCATTCGACTGCAGATCGAGAGGTCCCTGGTTCAAATCCGGGTGCCCCCTTCAAGTGCCAGCTTTACTCATGCTATTCAACGAGATGCTTACCTTTCCAAGAAAGCTCTTCTTCAACTTGTCACCCTTGAGCACATTTCTCATGCAGAACTAAACAGGAACTGGTCGTCCACTCTCTCACTGGGAATCTTCATTGGTAGGGATTTCAACAAGCATCCTACCTTTTGAGAAATTGGTTTCCTCAGAACATTACTTTTTAAGAACCAGTGAGGACAATCATAAGCCAAGGGGGCATAGCTCAGAGGAAGAGCATTCGACTGCAGATCGAGAGGTCCCTGGTTCTAATCCGGGTGCCCCCTTCAAGTGCCAGCTTTACTCATGCTATTCAACGAGATGCTTACCTTTCCAAGAAAGCTCTTCTTCAACTTGTCACCCTTGAGCACATTTCTCATGCAGGACTAAACAGGAACTAATCATCCACTCTCTCACTGGCAATATTCATTGGTAGGGATTTCAACAAGCATCCTACCTTTTGAGAAATTGGTTTCCTCAGAACATTACTTTTTAAGAACCAGTGAGGACAATCATAAGCCAAGGGGGCATAGCTCAGAGGAAGAGCATTCGACTGCAGATCGAGAGGTCCCTGGTTCTAATCCGGGTGCCCCCTTCAAGTGCCAGCTTTACTCATGCTATTCAACGAGATGCTTACCTTTCCAAGAAAGCTCTTCTTCAACTTGTCACCCTTGAGCACATTTCTCATGCAGAACTAAACAGGAACTAATCATCCACTCTCTCACTGGCAATATTCATTGGTAGGGATTTCAACAAGCATCCTACCTTTTGAGAAATTGGTTTCCTCAGAACATTACTTTTTAAGAACCAGTGAGGACAATCATAAGCCAAGGGGGCATAGCTCAGAGGAAGAGCATTCGACTGCAGATCGAGAGGTCCCTGGTTCAAATCCGGGTGCCCCCTTCAAGTGCCAGCTTTACTCATGCTATTCAACGAGATGCTTACCTTTCCAAGAAAGCTCTTCTACAAATTGTCACCCTTGAGCACATTTCTCATGCAGAACTGAACTGGAACTGGTCATCCACTCTCTCACTGGCCATCTTCATTGGTAGGGATTTCAACAAGCATCCTACCTTTTGAGAAATTGGTTTCCTCAGAACATTACTTTTTAAGAACCAGTGAGGACAATCATAAGCCAAGGGGGCATAGCTCAGTGGAAGAGCATTCGACTGCAGATCAAGAAGTCCCTGGTTCATAATCCGGGTGCCCTCTTCAAGTGCCAGCTTTACTCATGCTATTCAACGAGATGCTTACCTTTCCAAGAAAGCTCTTCTACAAATTGTCACCCTTGAGCACATTTCTCATGCAGAACTGAACTGGAACTGGTCATCCACTCTCTCACTGGCCATCTTCATTGGTAGGGATTTCAACAAGCATCCTACCTTTTGAGAAATTGGTTTCCTCAGAACATTACTTTTTAAGAACCAGTGAGGACAATCATAAGCCAAGGGGGCATAGCTCAGTGGAAGAGCATTCGACTGCAGATCAAGAAGTCCCTGGTTCATAATCCGGGTGCCCTCTTCAAGTGCCAGCTTTACTCATGCTATTCAACGAGATGCTTACCTTTCCAAGAAAGCTCTTCTACAAATTGTCACCCTTGAGCACATTTCTCATGCAGAACTGAACTGGAACTGGTCATCCACTCTCTCACTGGCCATCTTCATTGGTAGGGATTTCAACAAGCATCCTACCTTTTGAGAAATTGGTTTCCTCAGAACATTACTTTTTAAGAACCAGTGAGGACAATCATAAGCCAAGGGGGCATAGCTCAGTGGAAGAGCATTCGACTGCAGATCAAGAAGTCCCTGGTTCCTAATCCGGGTGCCCTCTTCAAGTGCCAGATTTACTCATGCTATTCAACGAGATGCTTACCTTTCCAAGAAAGCTCTTCTACAAATTGTCACCCTTGAGCACATTTCTCATGCAGAACTGAACTGGTCGTCCACTCTCTCACTGGGAATCTTCATTGGTAGGGATTTCAACAAGCATCCTACCTTTTGAGAAATTGGTTTCCTCAGAACATTACTTTTTAAGAACCAGTGAGGACAATCATAAGCCAAGGGGGCATAGCTCAGTGGAAGAGCATTCGACTGCAGATCGAGAGGTCCCTGGTTCAAATCCGGGTGCCCCCTTCAAGTGCCAGCTTTACTCATGCTATTCAACGAGATGCTTACCTTTCCAAGAAAGCTCTTCTACAAATTGTCACCCTTGAGCACATTTCTCATGCAGAACTGAACTGGAACTGGTCATCCACTCTCTCACTGGCCATCTTCATTGGTAGGGATTTCAACAAGCATCCTACCTTTTGAGAAATTGGTTTCCTCAGAACATTACTTTTTAAGAACCAGTGAGGACAGTTATAAGCCAGGGGGGGCATAGCTCAGTGGAAGAGCATTCGACTGCAGATCAAGAAGTCCCTGGTTCAAATCCGGGTGCCCCCTTCAAGTGCCAACGAGATGCATACCTTTCCAAGAAAGCTCTTCTTCAACTTGTCACCCTTGAGCACATTTCTCATGCAGAACTGAACTGGTCGTCCACTCTCTCACTGGGAATCTTCATTGGTAGGGATTTCAACAAGCATCCTACCTTTTGAGAAATTGGTTTCCTCAGAACATTACTTTTTAAGAACCAGTGAGGACAATCATAAGCCAAGGGGGCATAGCTCAGTGGAAGAGCATTCGACTGCAGATCAAGAAGTCCCTGGTTCATAATCCGGGTGCCCTCTTCAAGTGCCAGCTTTACTCATGCTATTCAACGAGATGCTTACCTTTCCAAGAAAGCTCTTCTACAAATTGTCACCCTTGAGCACATTTCTCATGCAGAACTGAACTGGTCGTCGACTCTCTCACTGGGAATCTTCATTGGTAGGGATTTCAACAAGCATCCTACCTTTTGAGAAATTGGTTTCCTCAGAACATTACTTTTTAAGAACCAGTGAGGACAATCATAAGCCAAGGGGGCATAGCTCAGTGGAAGAGCATTCGACTGCAGATCAAGAAGTCCCTGGTTCAAATCCGGGTGCCCCCTTCAAGTGCCAACGAGATGCTTACCTTTCCAAGAAAGCTCTTCTTCAACTTGTCACCCTTGAGCACATTTCTCATGCAGAACTAAACAGGAACTAATCATCCACTCTCTCACTGGCAATCTTCATTGGTAGGGATTTCAACAAGCATCCTACCTTTTGAGAAATTGGTTTCCTCAGAACATTACTTTTTAAGAACCAGTGAGGACAATCATAAGCCAAGGGGGCATAGCTCAGTGGAAGAGGTCCCTGGTTCAAATCCGGGTGCCCCCTTCAAGTGCCAGCTTTACTCATGCTATTCAACGAGATGCTTACCTTTCCAAGAAAGCTCTTCTTCAACTTGTCACCCTTGAGCACATTTCTCATGCAGAACTAAACAGGAACTAATCATCCACTCTCTCACTGGCAATATTCATTGGTAGGGATTTCAACAAGCATCCTACCTTTTGAGAAATTGGTTTCCTCAGAACATTACTTTTTAAGAACCAGTGAGGACAATCATAAGCCAAGGGGGCATAGCTCAGAGGAAGAGCATTCGACTGCAGATCGAGAGGTCCCTGGTTCTAATCCGGGTGCCCCCTTCAAGTGCCAGCTTTACTCATGCTATTCAACGAGATGCTTACCTTTCCAAGAAAGCTCTTCTTTAACTTGTCACCCTTGAGCACATTTCTCATGCAGAACTAAACAGGAACTAATCATCCACTCTCTCACTGGCAATATTCATTGGTAGGGATTTCAACAAGCATCCTACCTTTTGAGAAATTGGTTTCCTCAGAACATTACTTTTTAAGAACCAGTGAGGACAATCATAAGCCAAGGGGGCATAGCTCAGAGGAAGAGCATTCGACTGCAGATCGAGAGGTCCCTGGTTCAAATCCGGGTGCCCCCTTCAAGTGCCAGCTTTACTCATGCTATTCAACGAGATGCTTACCTTTCCAAGAAAGCTCTTCTACAAATTGTCACCCTTGAGCACATTTCTCATGCAGAACTGAACTGGAACTGGTCATCCACTCTCTCACTGGCCATCTTAATTGGTAGGGATTTCAACAAGCATCCTACCTTTTGAGAAATTGGTTTCCTCAGAACATTACTTTTTAAGAACCAGTGAGGACAATCATAAGCCAAGGGGGCATAGCTCAGTGGAAGAGCATTCGACTGCAGATCAAGAAGTCCCTGGTTCCTAATCCGGGTGCCCTCTTCAAGTGCCAGCTTTACTCATGCTATTCAACGAGATGCTTACCTTTCCAAGAAAGCTCTTCTACAAATTGTCACCCTAGAGCACATTTCTCATGCAGAACTGAACTGGAACTGGTCATCCACTCTCTCACTGGCCATCTTCATTGGTAGGGATTTCAACAAGCATCCTACCTTTTGAGAAATTGGTTTCCTCAGAACATTACTTTTTAAGAACCAGTGAGGACAATCATAAGCCAAGGGGGCATAGCTCAGTGGAAGAGCATTCGACTGCAGATCAAGAAGTCCCTGGTTCATAATCCGGGTGCCCTCTTCAAGTGCCAGCTTTACTCATGCTATTCAACGAGATGCTTACCTTTCCAAGAAAGCTCTTCTACAAATTGTCACCCTTGAGCACATTTCTCATGCAGAACTGAACTGGAACTGGTCATCCACTCTCTCACTGGCCATCTTCATTGGTAGGGATTTCAACAAGCATCCTACCTTTTGAGAAATTGGTTTCCTCAGAACATTACTTTTTAAGAACCAGTGAGGACAATCATAAGCCAAGGGGGCATAGCTCAGTGGAAGAGCATTCGACTGCAGATCAAGAAGTCCCTGGTTCCTAATCCGGGTGCCCTCTTCAAGTGCCAGCTTTACTCATGCTATTCAACGAGATGCTTACCTTTCCAAGAAAGCTCTTCTACAAATTGTCACCCTTGAGCACATTTCTCATGCAGAACTGAACTGGTCGTCCACTCTCTCACTGGGAATCTTCATTGGTAGGGATTTCAACAAGCATCCTACCTTTTGAGAAATTGGTTTCCTCAGAACATTACTTTTTAAGAACCAGTGAGGACAATCATAAGCCAGGGGGGGCATAGCTCAGTGGAAGAGCATTCGACTGCAGATCAAGAAGTCCCTGGTTCAAATCCGGGTGCCCCCTTCAAGTGCCAACGAGATGCTTACCTTTCCAAGAAAGCTCTTCTTCAACTTGTCACCCTTGAGCACATTTCTCATGCAGAACTAAACAGGAACTAATCATCCACTCTCTCACTGGCAATCTTCATTGGTAGGGATTTCAACAAGCATCCTACCTTTTGAGAAATTGGTTTCCTCAGAACATTACTTTTTAAGAACCAGTGAGGACAATCATAAGCCAAGGGGGCATAGCTCAGTGGAAGAGCATTCGACTGCAGATCAAGAAGTCCCTGGTTCCTAATCCGGGTGCCCTCTTCAAGTGCCAGCTTTACTCATGCTATTCAACGAGATGCTTACCTTTCCAAGAAAGCTCTTCTACAAATTGTCACCCTTGAGCACATTTCTCATGCAGAACTGAACTGGTCGTCCACTCTCTCACTGGGAATCTTCATTGGTAGGGATTTCAACAAGCATCCTACCTTTTGAGAAATTGGTTTCCTCAGAACATTACTTTTTAAGAACCAGTGAGGACAATCATAATCCAGGGGGGGCATAGCTCAGTGGAAGAGCATTCGACTGCAGATCAAGAAGTCCCTGGTTCAAATCCGGGTGCCCCCTTCAAGTGCCAACGAGATGCTTACCTTTCCAAGAAAGCTCTTCTTCAACTTGTCACCCTTGAGCACATTTCTCATGCAGAACTAAACAGGAACTAATCATCCACTCTCTCACTGGCAATCTTCATTGGTAGGGATTTCAACAAGCATCCTACCTTTTGAGAAATTGGTTTCCTCAGAACATTACTTTTTAAGAACCAGTGAGGACAATCATAAGCCAAGGGGGCATAGCTCAGTGGAAGAGCATTCGACTGCAGATCAAGAAGTCCCTGGTTCATAATCCGGGTGCCCTATTCAAGTGCCAGCTTTACTCATGCTATTCAACGAGATGCTTACCTTTCCAAGAAAGCTCTTCTACAAATTGTCACCCTTGAGCACATTTCTCATGCAGAACTGAACTGGTCGTCCACTCTCTCACTGGGAATCTTCATTGGTAGGGATTTCAACAAGCATCCTACCTTTTGAGAAATTGGTTTCCTCAGAACATTACTTTTTAAGAACCAGTGAGGACAATCATAAGCCAAGGGGGCATAGCTCAGAGGAAGAGCATTCGACTGCAGATCGAGAGGTCCCTGGTTCAAATCCGGGTGCCCCCTTCAAGTGCCAGCTTTACTCATGCTATTCAACGAGATGCTTACCTTTCCAAGAAAGCTCTTCTTCAACTTGTCACCCTTGAGCACATTTCTCATGCAGAACTAAACAGGAACTGGTCATCCACTCTCTCACTGGCCATCTTCATTGGTAGGGATTTCAACAAGCATCCTACCTTTTGAGAAATTGGTTTCCTCAGAACATTACTTTTTAAGAACCAGTGAGGACAATCATAAGCCAAGGGGGCATAGCTCAGTGGAAGAGCATTCGACTGCAGATCAAGAAGTCCCTGGTTCATAATCCGGGTGCCCTCTTCAAGTGCCAGCTTTACTCATGCTATTCAACGAGATGCTTACCTTTCCAAGAAAGCTCTTCTACAAATTGTCACCCTTGAGCACATTTCTCATGCAGAACTGAACTGGTCGTCCACTCTCTCACTGGGAATCTTCATTGGTAGGGATTTCAACAAGCATCCTACCTTTGAGAAATTGGTTTCCTCAGAACATTACTTTTTAAGAACCAGTGAGGACAATCATAAGCCAAGGGGGCATAGCTCAGAGGAAGAGCATTCGACTGCAGATCGAGAGGTCCCTGGTTCTAATCCGGGTGCCCCCTTCAAGTGCCAGCTTTACTCATGCTATTCAACGAGATGCTTACCTTTCCAAGAAAGCTGTTCTTCAACTTGTCACCCTTGAGCACATTTCTCATGCAGAACTAAACAGGAACTAATCATCCACTCTCTCACTGGCAATATTCATTGGTAGGGATTTCAACAAGCATCCTACCTTTTGAGAAATTGGTTTCCTCAGAACATTACTTTTTAAGAACCAGTGAGGACAATCATAAGCCAAGGGGGCATAGCTCAGAGGAAGAGCATTCGACTGCAGATCGAGAGGTCCCTGGTTCAAATCCGGGTGCCCCCTTCAAGTGCCAGCTTTACTCATGCTATTCAACGAGATGCTTACCTTTCCAAGAAAGCTCTTCTTCAACTTGTCACCCTTGAGCACATTTCTCATGCAGAACTAAACAGGAACTGGTCATCCACTCTCTCACTGGCCATCTTCATTGGTAGGGATTTCAACAAGCATCCTACTTTTTGAGAAATTGGTTTCCTCAGAACATTACTTTTTAAGAACCAGTGAGGACAATCATAAGCCAAGGGGGCATAGCTCAGTGGAAGAGCATTCGACTGCAGATCAAGAAGTCCCTGGTTCATAATCCGGGTGCCCTCTTCAAGTGCCAGCTTTACTCATGCTATTCAACGAGATGCTTACCTTTCCAAGAAAGCTCTTCTACAAATTGTCACCCTTGAGCACATTTCTCATGCAGAACTGAACTGGTCGTCCACTCTCTCACTGGGAATCTTCATTGGTAGGGATTTCAACAAGCATCCTACCTTTTGAGAAATTGGTTTCCTCAGAACATTACTTTTTAAGAACCAGTGAGGACAATCATAAGCCAAGGGGGCATAGCTCAGAGGAAGAGCATTCGACTGCAGATCGAGAGGTCCCTGGTTCAAATCCGGGTGCCCCCTTCAAGTGCCAGCTTTAATCATGCTATTCAACGAGATGCTTACCTTTCCAAGAAAGCTCTTCTTCAACTTGTCACCCTTGAGCACATTTCTCATGCAGAACTAAACAGGAACTGGTCATCCACTCTCTCACTGGCCATCTTCATTGGTAGGGATTTCAACAAGCATCCTACCTTTTGAGAAATTGGTTTCCTCAGAACATTACTTTTTAAGAACCAGTGAGGACAATCATAAGCCAAGGGGGCATAGCTCAGTGGAAGAGCATTCGACTGCAGATCAAGAAGTCCCTGGTTCATAATCCGGGTGCCCTCTTCAAGTGCCAGCTTTACTCATGCTATTCAACGAGATGCTTACCTTTCCAAGAAAGCTCTTCTACAAATTGTCACCCTTGAGCACATTTCTCATGCAGAACTGAACTGGTCGTCCACTCTCTCACTGGGAATCTTCATTGGTAGGGATTTCAACAAGCATCCTACCTTTTGAGAAATTGGTTTCCTCAGAACATTACTTTTTAAGAACCAGTGAGGACAATCATAAGCCAAGGGGGCATAGCTCAGAGGAAGAGCATTCGACTGCAGATCGAGAGGTCCCTGGTTCAAATCCGGGTGCCCCCTTCAAGTGCCAGCTTTACTCATGCTATTCAACGAGATGCTTACCTTTCCAAGAAAGCTCTTCTTCAACTTGTCACTCTTGAGCACATTTCTCATACAGAACTGGTCGTCCACTCTCTCACTGGGAATCTTCATTGGTAGGGATTTCAACAAGCATCCTACCTTTTGAGAAATTGGTTTCCTCAGAACATTACTTTTTAAGAACCAGTGAGCACAGTTATAAGCCAGGGGGGGCATAGCTCAGTGGAAGAGCATTCGACTGCAGATCAAGAAGTCCCTGGTTCAAATCCGGGTGCCCCCTTCAAGTGCCAGCTTTACTCATGCTATTCAACGAGATGCTTACCTTTCCAAGAAAGCTGTTCTTCAACTTGTCACCCTTGAGCACATTTCTCATGCAGAACTAAACAGGAACTAATCATCCACTCTCTCACTGGCAATCTTCATTGGTAGGGATTTCAACAAGCATCCTACCTTTTGAGAAATTGGTTTCCTCAGAACATTACTTTTTAAGAACCAGTGAGGACAATCATAAGCCAAGGGGGCATAGCTCAGAGGAAGAGCATTCGACTGCAGATCGAGAGGTCCCTGGTTCAAATCCGGGTGCCCCCTTCAAGTGCCAGCTTTACTCATGCTATTCAACGAGATGCTTACCTTTCCAAGAAAGCTCTTCTTCAACTTGTCACCCTTGAGCACATTTCTCATGCAGAACTAAACAGGAACTGGTCATCCACTCTCTCACTGGCCATCTTCATTGGTAGGGATTTCAACAAGCATCCTACCTTTTGAGAAATTGGTTTCCTCAGAACATTACTTTTTAAGAACCAGTGAGCACAGTTATAAGCCGGGGGGGGGCATAGCTCAGTGGAAGAGCATTCGACTGCAGATCAAGAAGTCCCTGGTTCATAATCCGGGTGCCCTCTTCAAGTGCCAGCTTTACTCATGCTATTCAACGAGATGCTTACCTTTCCAAGAAAGCTCTTCTACAAATTGTCACCCTTGAGCACATTTCTCATGCAGAACTGAACTGGTCGTCCACTCTCTCACTGGGAATCTTCATTGGTAGGGATTTCAACAAGCATCCTACCTTTTGAGAAATTGGTTTCCTCAGAACATTACTTTTTAAGAACCAGTGAGGACAATCATAAGCCAAGGGGGCATAGCTCAGAGGAAGAGCATTCGACTGCAGATCGAGAGGTCCCTGGTTCAAATCCGGGTGCCCCCTTCAAGTGCCAGCTTTACTCATGCTATTCAACGAGATGCTTACCTTTCCAAGAAAGCTCTTCTTCAACTTGTCACCCTTGAGCACATTTCTCATGCAGAACTAAACAGGAACTAATCATCCACTCTCTCACTGTCCATCTTCATTGGTAGGGATTTCAACAAGCATCCTACCTTTTGAGAAATTGGTTTCCTCAGAACATTACTTTTTAAGAACCAGTGAGGGCAATCATAAGCCAAGCGGGCATAGCTCAGTGGAAGAGCATTCGACTGCAGATCGCGAGGTCCCTGGTTCAAATCCGGGTGCCCCCTTCAAGTGCCAGCTTTACTCATGCTATTCAACGAGATGCTTACCTTTCCAAGAAAGCTCTTCTTCAACTTGTCACCCTTGAGCACATTTCTCATGCAGAACTAAACAGGAACTAATCATCCACTCTCTCACTGGCAATCTTCATTGGTAGGGATTTCAACAAGCATCCTACCTTTTGAGAAATTGGTTTCCTCAGAACATTACTTTTTAAGAACCAGTGAGGACAATCATAAGCCAAGGGGGCATAGCTCAGTGGAAGAGCATTCGACTGCAGATCAAGAAGTCCCTGGTTCATAATCCGGGTGCCCTCTTCAAGTGCCAGCTTTACTCATGCTATTCAACGAGATGCTTACCTTTCCAAGAAAGCTCTTCTACAAATTGTCACCCTTGAGCACATTTCTCATGCAGAACTGAACTGGTCGTCCACTCTCTCACTGGGAATCTTCATTGGTAGGGATTTCAACAAGCATCCAACCTTTTGAGAAATTGGTTTCCTCAGAACATTACTTTTTAAGAACCAGTGAGGACAATCATAACCCAAGGGGGCATAGCTCAGAGGAAGAGCATTCGACTGCAGATCGAGAGGTCCCTGGTTCAAATCCGGGTCCCCCTTCAAGTGCCAGCTTTGCTCATGCTATTCAACGAGATGCTTACCTTTCCAAGAAAGCTCTTCTTCAACTTGTCACCCTTGAGCACATTTCTCATGCAGAACTAAACAGGAACTAATCATCCACTCTCTCACTGGCAATCTTCATTGGTAGGGATTTCAACAAGCATCCTACCTTTTGAGAAATTGGTTTCCTCAGAACATTACTTTTTAAGAACCAGTGAGGACAATCATAAGCCAAGGGGGCATAGCTCAGTGGAAGAGCATTCGACTGCAGATCAAGAAGTCCCTGGTTCATAATCCGGGTGCCCTCTTCAAGTGCCAGCTTTACTCATGCTATTCAA
This sequence comes from Eleutherodactylus coqui, assembly GCF_035609145.1. Lineage (NCBI taxonomy): Eukaryota > Metazoa > Chordata > Amphibia > Anura > Eleutherodactylidae > Eleutherodactylus > Eleutherodactylus coqui. The sequence goes on along the minus strand of NC_089845.1, from coordinate 83,069,981 downwards.
CGAGATGCTTACCTTTCCAAGAAAGCTCTTCTACAAATTGTCACCCTTGAGCACATTTCTCATGCAGAACTGAACTGGTCGTCCACTCTCTCACTGGGAATCTTCATTGGTAGGGATTTCAACAAGCATCCTACCTTTTGAGAAATTGGTTTCCTCAGAACATTACTTTTTAAGAACCAGTGAGGACAATCATAAGCCAAGGGGGCATAGCTCAGAGGAAGAGCATTCGACTGCAGATCGAGAGGTCCCTGGTTCAAATCCGGGTCCCCCTTCAAGTGCCAGCTTTACTCATGCTATTCAACGAGATGCTTACCTTTCCAAGAAAGCTCTTCTTCAACTTGTCACCCTTGAGCACATTTCTCATGCAGAACTAAACAGGAACTAATCATCCACTCTCTCACTGGCAATATTCATTGGTAGGGATTTCAACAAGCATCCTACTTTTTGAGAAATTGGTTTCCTCAGAACATTACTTTTTAAGAACCAGTGAGGACAATCATAAGCCAAGGGGGCATAGCTCAGTGGAAGAGCATTCGACTGCAGATCGAGAGGTCCCTGGTTCAAATCCGGTTGCCCCCTTCAAGTGCCAGCTTTACTCATGCTATTCAACGAGATGCTTACCTTTCCAAGAAAGCTCTTCTTCAACTTGTCACCCTTGAGCACATTTCTCATGCAGAACTAAACAGGAACTGGTCATCCACTCTCTCACTGGCCATCTTCATTGGTAGGGATTTCAACAAGCATCCTACCTTTTGAGAAATTGGTTTCCTCAGAACATTACTTTTTAAGAACCAGTGAGCACAGTTATAAGCCAGGGGGGGCATAGCTCAGTGGAAGAGCATTCGACTGCAAATCAAGAAGTCCCTGGTTCATAATCCGGGTGCCCTCTTCAAGTGCCAGCTTTACTCATGCTATTCAACGAGATGCTTACCTTTCCAAGAAAGCTCTTCTACAAATTGTCACCCTTGAGCACATTTCTCATGCAGAACTGAACTGGTCGTCCACTCTCTCACTGGGAATCTTCATTGGTAGGGATTTCAACAAGCATCCTACCTTTTGAGAAATTGGTTTCCTCAGAACATTACTTTTTAAGAACCAGTGAGGACAATCATAAGCCAAGGGGGGCATAGCTCAGAGGAAGAGCATTCGACTGCAGATCGAGAGGTCCCTGGTTCAAATCCGGGTCCCCCTTCAAGTGCCAGCTTTACTCATGCTATTCAACGAGATGCTTACCTTTCCAAGAAAGCTCTTCTTCAACTTGTCACCCTTGAGCACATTTCTCATGCAGAACTAAACAGGAACTAATCATCCACTCTCTCACTGGCCATCTTCATTGGTAGGGATTTCAACAAGCATCCTACCTATTGAGAAATTGGTTTCCTCAGAACATTACTTTTTAAGAACCAGTGAGGACAATCATAAGCCAAGGGGGCATAGCTCAGTGGAAGAGCATTCGACTGCAGATCGAGAGGTCCCTGGTGCCCCCTTCAAGTGCCAGCTTTACTCATGCTATTCAACGAGATGCTTACCTTTCCAAGAAAGCTCTTCTTCAACTTGTCACCCTTGAGCACATTTCTCATGCAGAACTAAACAGGAACTAATCATCCACTCTCTCACTGGCAATCTTCATTGGTAGGGATTTCAACAAGCATCCTACCTTTTGAGAAATTGGTTTCCTCAGAACATTACTTTTTAAGAACCAGTGAGGACAATCATAAGCCAAGGGGGCATAGCTCAGTGGAAGAGCATTCGACTGCAGATCAAGAAGTCCCTGGTTCATAATCCGGGTGCCCTCTTCAAGTGCCAGCTTTACTCATGCTATTCAACGAGATGCTTACCTTTCCAAGAAAGCTCTTCTACAAATTGTCACCCTTGAGCACATTTCTCATGCAGAACTGAACTGGTCGTCCACTCTCTCACTGGGAATCTTCATTGGTAGGGATTTCAACAAGCATCCTACCTTTTGAGAAATTGGTTTCCTCAGAACATTACTTTTTAAGAACCAGTGAGGACAATCATAACCCAAGGGGGCATAGCTCAGAGGAAGAGCATTCGACTGCAGATCGAGAGGTCCCTGGTTCAAATCCGGGTCCCCCTTCAAGTGCCAGCTTTACTCATGCTATTCAACGAGATGCTTACCTTTCCAAGAAAGCTCTTCTTCAACTTGTCACCCTTGAGCACATTTCTCATGCAGAACTAAACAGGAACTAATCATCCACTCTCTCACTGGCAATATTCATTGGTAGGGATTTCAACAAGCATCCTACTTTTTGAGAAATTGGTTTCCTCAGAACATTACTTTTTAAGAACCAGTGAGGACAATCATAAGCCAAGGGGGCATAGCTCAGTGGAAGAGCATTCGACTGCAGATCGAGAGGTCCCTGGTTCAAATCCGGGTGCCCCCTTCAAGTGCCAGCTTTACTCATGCTATTCAACGAGATGCTTACCTTTCCAAGAAAGCTCTTCTTCAAATTGTCACCCTTGAGCACATTTCTCATGCAGAACTGAACTGGTTGTCCACTCTCTCACTGGCCATCTTCATTGGTAGGGATTTCAACAAGCATCCTTACTTTTGAGAAATTGGTTTCCTCAGAACATTACTTTTTAAGAACCAGTGAGCACAGTTATAAGCCAGGGGTGGCATAGCTCAGTGGAAGAGCATTTGACTGCAGATCGAGAAGTCTCTGGTTCATGAATCCGGGTGCCCCCTTCAAGTGCCAGCTTTACTCATGCTATTCAACAAGATGCTTACCTTTCCAAGAAAGCTCTTCTTCAACTTGTTAGCCTTGAGCACATTTCTCATACTGAACTGGTTGTCCACTCTCTCACTGGGAATCTTCATTGGTAGGGATTTCAACAAGCATCCTTACTTTTGAGAATTTGGTTTCCTCAGAACATTACTTTTTAAGAACCAGTGAGCACAGTTATAAGCCAGGGGGGGCATAGCTCAGTGGAAGAGCATTCGACTGCAGATCGAGAGGTCCCTGGTTCAGATCCGGGTGCCCCCTTCAAGTGCCAGCTTTACTCATGCTATTCAACGAGATGCTTACCTTTCCAAGAAAGCTCTTCTTCAAATTGTCACCCTTGAGCACATTTCTGATGCAGAACTAAACAGGAACTGGTCATCCACTCTCTCACTGGCAATCTTCATTGGTAGGGATTTCAACAAGCATCCTACCTTTTGAGAAATTGGTTTCCTCAGAACATTACTTTTTAAGAACCAGTGAGGACAATCATAAGCCAAGGGGGCATAGCTCAGTGGAAGAGCATTCGACTGCAGATTGAGAGGTCCCTGGTTCAGATCCGGGTGCCCCCTTCAAGTGCCAGCTTTACGCATGCTATTCAACGAGATGCTTACCTTTCCAAGAAAGCTCTTCTTCAACTTGTCACACTTGAGCACATTTCTGATGCAGAACTAAACAGGAACTGGTCGTCCACTGGCCATCTTCATTGGTAGGGATTTCAACAAGCATCCTACCTTTTGAGAAATTGGTTTCCTCAGAACATTACTTTTTAAGAACCAGTGAGGACAATCATAAGCCAAGGGGGCATAGCTCAGTGGAAGAGCATTCGACTGCAGATCGAGAGATCCCTGGTTCAAATCCGGGTGCCCCCTTCAAGTGCCAGCTTTACTCATGCTATTCAACGAGATGCTTACCTTTCCAAGAAAGCTCTTCTTCAACTTGTCACCCTTGAGCACATTTCTGATGCAGAACTAAACAGGAACTGGTCATCCACTCTCTCACTGGCCATCTTCATTGGTAGGGATTTCAACAAGCATCCTACATTTTGAGAAATTGGTTTCCTCAGAACATTACTTTTTAAGAACCAGTGAGGACAATCATAAGCCAATGGGGCATAGCTCAGTGGAAGAGCATTCGACTGCAGATCGAGAGGTCCCTGGTTCAAATCCGGGTGCCCCCTTCAAGTGCCAGCTTTACTCATGCTATTCAACGAGATGCTTACCTTTCCAAGAAAGCTCTTCTTCAAATTGTCACCCTTGAGCACATTTCTCATGCAGAACTGAACTGGTTGTTCACTCTCTCACTGGCCATCTTCATTGGTAGGGATTTCAACAAGCATCCTTACTTTTGAGAAATTGGTTTCCTCAGAACATTACTTTTTAAGAACCAGTGAGCACAGTTATAAGCCAGGGGTGGCATAGCTCAGTGGAAGAGCATTCGACTGCAGATCAAGAAGTCTGGTTCATAATCCGGGTGCCCCCTTCAAGTGCCAGCTTTACTCATGCTATTCAACGAGATGCTTACCTTTCCAAGAAAGCTCTTCTACCAATTGTCACCCTTGAGCACATTTCTCATGCAGAACTGAACTGGTCGTCCACTCTCTCACTGGGAATCTTCATTGGTAGGGATTTCAACAAGCATCCTTACTTTTGAGAAATTGGTTTCCTCAGAACATTACTTTATAAGAACCAGTGAGGACAATCATAAGCTAAGGGGGCATAGCTCAGTGGAAGAGCATTCGACTGCAGATCGAGAGGTCCCTGGTTCATAATCCGGGTGCCCCCTTCAAGTGCCAGCTTTACGCATGCTATTCAACGATATGCTTACCTTTCCAAGAAAGCTCTTCTTCAACTTGTCACCCTTGAGCACATTTCTGATGCAGAACTAAACAGGAACTGGTCGTCCACTGGCCATCTTCATTGGTAGGGATTACAACAAGCATCCTACCTTTTGAGAAATTGGTTTCCTCAGAACATTACTTTTTAAGAACCAGTGAGGACAATCATAAGCCAAGGGGGCATAGCTCAGTGGAAGAGCATTCGACTGCAGATCAAGAAGTCCCTGGTTCATAATCCGGGTGCCCTCTTCAAGTGCCAGCTTTACTCATGCTATTCAACGAGATGCTTACCTTTCCAAGAAAGCTCTTCTTCAACTTGTCACCCTTGAGCACATTTCTCATGCAGAACTAAACAGGAACTGATCATCCACTCTCTCACTGGCTATCTTCATTGGTAGGGATTTCAACAAGCATCCTACCTTTTGAGAAATTGGTTTCCTCAGAACATTACTTTTTAAGAACCAGTGAGGACAATCATAAGCCAAGGGGGCATAGCTCAGTGGAAGAGCATTCGACTGCAGATCGAGAGGTCCCTGGTTCATAATCCGGTTGCCCCCTTCAAGTGCCAGCTTTACTCATGCTATTCAACGAGATGCTTACCTTTCCAAGAAAGCTCTTCTTCAACTTGTCACCCTTGAGCACATTTCTCATGCAGAACTAAACAGGAACTGGTCATCCACTCTCTCACTGGCCATCTTCATTGGTAGGGATTTCAACAAGCATCCTACCTTTTGAGAAATTGGTTTCCTCAGAACATTACTTTTTAAGAACCAGTGAGGACAATCATAAGCCAAGGGGGCATAGCTCAGTGGAAGAGCATTCGACTGCAGATCAAGAAGTCCCTGGTTCATAATCCGGGTGCCCTCTTCAAGTGCCAGCTTTACTCATGCTATTCAACGAGATGCTTACCTTTCCAAGAAAGCTCTTCTACAAATTGTCACCCTTGAGCACATTTCTCATGCAGAACTGAACTGGTCGTCCACTCTCTCACTGGGAATCTTCATTGGTAGGGATTTCAACAAGCATCCTACCTTTTGAGAAATTGGTTTCCTCAGAACATTACTTTTTAAGAACCAGTGAGGACAATCATAAGCCAGGGGGGCATAGCTCAGTGGAAGAGCATTCGACTGCAGATCGAGAGGTCCCTGGTTCATAATCCGGGTGCCCCCTTCAAGTGCCAGCTTTACGCATGCTATTCAACGATATGCTTACCTTTCCAAGAAAGCTCTTCTTCAACTTGTCACCCTTGAGCACATTTCTGATGCAGAACTAAACAGGAACTGGTCGTCCACTGGCCATCTTCATTGGTAGGGATTACAACAAGCATCCTACCTTTTGAGAAATTGGTTTCCTCAGAACATTACTTTTTAAGAACCAGTGAGGACAATCATAAGCCAAGGGGGCATAGCTCAGTGGAAGAGCATTCGACTGCAGATCAAGAAGTCCCTGGTTCATAATCCGGGTGCCCTCTTCAAGTGCCAGCTTTACTCATGCTATTCAACGAGATGCTTACCTTTCCAAGAAAGCTCTTCTTCAACTTGTCACCCTTGAGCACATTTCTCATGCAGAACTAAACAGGAACTGATCATCCACTCTCTCACTGGCTATCTTCATTGGTAGGGATTTCAACAAGCATCCTACCTTTTGAGAAATTGGTTTCCTCAGAACATTACTTTTTAAGAACCAGTGAGCACAGTTATAAGCCAGGGAGGGCATAGCTCAGTGGAAGAGCATTCGACTGCAGATCAAGAAGTCCCTGGTTCAAATCCGGGTGCCCCCTTCAAGTGCCAACGAGATGCTTACCTTTCCAAGAAAGCTCTTCTTCAACTTGTCACCCTTGAGCACATTTCTCATGCAGAACTAAACAGGAACTAATCATCCACTCTCTCACTGGCAATCTTCATTGGTAGGGATTTCAACAAGCATCCTACCTTTTGAGAAATTGGTTTCCTCAGAACATTACTTTTTAAGAACCAGTTAGGACAATCATAAGCCAAGGGGGCATAGCTCAGTGGAAGAGCATTCGACTGCAGATCGAGAGGTCCCTGGTTCAAATCCGGTTGCCCCCTTCAAGTGCCAGCTTTACTCATGCTATTCAACGAGATGCTTACCTTTCCAAGAAAGCTCTTCTTCAACTTGTCACCCTTGAGCACATTTCTCATGCAGAACTAAACAGGAACTGGTCATCCACTCTCTCACTGGCCATCTTCATTGGTAGGGATTTCAACAAGCATCCTACCTTTTGAGAAATTGGTTTCCTCAGAACATTACTTTTTAAGAACCAGTGAGCACAGTTATAAGCCAGGGGGGGCATAGCTCAGTGGAAGAGCATTCGACTGCAGATCAAGAAGTCCCTGGTTCATAATCCGGGTGCCCTCTTCAAGTGCCAGCTTTACTCATGCTATTCAACGAGATGCTTACCTTTCCAAGAAAGCTCTTCTACAAATTGTCACCCTTGAGCACATTTCTCATGCAGAACTGAACTGGTCGTCCACTCTCTCACTGGGAATCTTCATTGGTAGGGATTTCAACAAGCATCCTACCTTTTGAGAAATTGGTTTCCTCAGAACATTACTTTTTAAGAACCAGTGAGGACAATCATAAGCCAAGGGGGGCATAGCTCAGAGGAAGAGCATTCGACTGCAGATCGAGAGGTCCCTGGTTCAAATCCGGGTCCCCCTTCAAGTGCCAGCTTTACTCATGCTATTCAACGAGATGCTTACCTTTCCAAGAAAGCTCTTCTTCAACTTGTCACCCTTGAGCACATTTCTCATGCAGAACTAAACAGGAACTAATCATCCACTCTCTCACTGGCCATCTTCATTGGTAGGGATTTCAACAAGCATCCTACCTATTGAGAAATTGGTTTCCTCAGAACATTACTTTTTAAGAACCAGTGAGGACAATCATAAGCCAAGGGGGCATAGCTCAGTGGAAGAGCATTCGACTGCAGATCGAGAGGTCCCTGGTGCCCCCTTCAAGTGCCAGCTTTACTCATGCTATTCAACGAGATGCTTACCTTTCCAAGAAAGCTCTTCTTCAACTTGTCACCCTTGAGCACATTTCTCATGCAGAACTAAACAGGAACTAATCATCCACTCTCTCACTGGCAATCTTCATTGGTAGGGATTTCAACAAGCATCCTACCTTTTGAGAAATTGGTTTCCTCAGAACATTACTTTTTAAGAACCAGTGAGGACAATCATAAGCCAAGGGGGCATAGCTCAGTGGAAGAGCATTCGACTGCAGATCAAGAAGTCCCTGGTTCATAATCCGGGTGCCCTCTTCAAGTGCCAGCTTTACTCATGCTATTCAACGAGATGCTTACCTTTCCAAGAAAGCTCTTCTACAAATTGTCACCCTTGAGCACATTTCTCATGCAGAACTGAACTGGTCGTCCACTCTCTCACTGGGAATCTTCATTGGTAGGGATTTCAACAAGCATCCTACCTTTTGAGAAATTGGTTTCCTCAGAACATTACTTTTTAAGAACCAGTGAGGACAATCATAACCCAAGGGGGCATAGCTCAGAGGAAGAGCATTCGACTGCAGATCGAGAGGTCCCTGGTTCAAATCCGGGTCCCCCTTCAAGTGCCAGCTTTACTCATGCTATTCAACGAGATGCTTACCTTTCCAAGAAAGCTCTTCTTCAACTTGTCACCCTTGAGCACATTTCTCATGCAGAACTAAACAGGAACTAATCATCCACTCTCTCACTGGCAATATTCATTGGTAGGGATTTCAACAAGCATCCTACTTTTTGAGAAATTGGTTTCCTCAGAACATTACTTTTTAAGAACCAGTGAGGACAATCATAAGCCAAGGGGGCATAGCTCAGTGGAAGAGCATTCGACTGCAGATCGAGAGGTCCCTGGTTCAAATCCGGGTGCCCCCTTCAAGTGCCAGCTTTACTCATGCTATTCAACGAGATGCTTACCTTTCCAAGAAAGCTCTTCTTCAAATTGTCACCCTTGAGCACATTTCTCATGCAGAACTGAACTGGTTGTCCACTCTCTCACTGGCCATCTTCATTGGTAGGGATTTCAACAAGCATCCTTACTTTTGAGAAATTGGTTTCCTCAGAACATTACTTTTTAAGAACCAGTGAGCACAGTTATAAGCCAGGGGTGGCATAGCTCAGTGGAAGAGCATTTGACTGCAGATCGAGAAGTCTCTGGTTCATGAATCCGGGTGCCCCCTTCAAGTGCCAGCTTTACTCATGCTATTCAACAAGATGCTTACCTTTCCAAGAAAGCTCTTCTTCAACTTGTTAGCCTTGAGCACATTTCTCATACTGAACTGGTTGTCCACTCTCTCACTGGGAATCTTCATTGGTAGGGATTTCAACAAGCATCCTTACTTTTGAGAATTTGGTTTCCTCAGAACATTACTTTTTAAGAACCAGTGAGCACAGTTATAAGCCAGGGGGGGCATAGCTCAGTGGAAGAGCATTCGACTGCAGATCGAGAGGTCCCTGGTTCAGATCCGGGTGCCCCCTTCAAGTGCCAGCTTTACTCATGCTATTCAACGAGATGCTTACCTTTCCAAGAAAGCTCTTCTTCAAATTGTCACCCTTGAGCACATTTCTGATGCAGAACTAAACAGGAACTGGTCATCCACTCTCTCACTGGCAATCTTCATTGGTAGGGATTTCAACAAGCATCCTACCTTTTGAGAAATTGGTTTCCTCAGAACATTACTTTTTAAGAACCAGTGAGGACAATCATAAGCCAAGGGGGCATAGCTCAGTGGAAGAGCATTCGACTGCAGATTGAGAGGTCCCTGGTTCAGATCCGGGTGCCCCCTTCAAGTGCCAGCTTTACGCATGCTATTCAACGAGATGCTTACCTTTCCAAGAAAGCTCTTCTTCAACTTGTCACACTTGAGCACATTTCTGATGCAGAACTAAACAGGAACTGGTCGTCCACTGGCCATCTTCATTGGTAGGGATTTCAACAAGCATCCTACCTTTTGAGAAATTGGTTTCCTCAGAACATTACTTTTTAAGAACCAGTGAGGACAATCATAAGCCAAGGGGGCATAGCTCAGTGGAAGAGCATTCGACTGCAGATCGAGAGATCCCTGGTTCAAATCCGGGTGCCCCCTTCAAGTGCCAGCTTTACTCATGCTATTCAACGAGATGCTTACCTTTCCAAGAAAGCTCTTCTTCAACTTGTCACCCTTGAGCACATTTCTGATGCAGAACTAAACAGGAACTGGTCATCCACTCTCTCACTGGCCATCTTCATTGGTAGGGATTTCAACAAGCATCCTACATTTTGAGAAATTGGTTTCCTCAGAACATTACTTTTTAAGAACCAGTGAGGACAATCATAAGCCAATGGGGCATAGCTCAGTGGAAGAGCATTCGACTGCAGATCGAGAGGTCCCTGGTTCAAATCCGGGTGCCCCCTTCAAGTGCCAGCTTTACGCATGCTATTCAACGAGATGCTTACCTTTCCAAGAAAGCTCTTCTTCAACTTGTCACCCTTGAGCACATTTCTCATGCAGAACTGAACTGGTCGTCCACTCTCTCACTGGGAATCTTCATGGGTAGGGATTTCAACAAGCATCCTTACTTTTGAGAAATTGGTTTCCTCAGAACATTACTTTTTAAGAACCAGTGAGGACAATCATAAGCCAAGGGGGCATAGCTCAGTGGAAGAGCATTCGACTGCAGATCGAGAGGTCCCTGGTTCAGATCCGGGTGCCCCCTTCAAGTGCCAGCTTTACTCATGCTATTCAACGAGATGCTTACCTTTCCAAGAAAGCTCTTCTTCAACTTGTCACCCTTGAGCACATTTCTGATGCAGAACTAAACAGGAACTGGTCATCCACTCTCTCACTGGCCATCTTCATTGGTAGGGATTTCAACAAGCATCCTACATTTTGAGAAATTGGTTTCCTCAGAACATTACTTTTTAAGAACCAGTGAGGACAATCATAAGCCAAGGGGGCATAGCTCAGTGGAAGAGCATTCGACTGCAGATCGAGAGGTCCCTGGTTCAAATCCGGGTGCCCCCTTCAAGTGCCAGCTTTACTCATGCTATTCAACGAGATGCTTACCTTTCCAAGAAAGCTCTTCTTCAAATTGTCACCCTTGAGCACATTTCTCATGCAGAACTGAACTGGTTGTCCACTCTCTCACTGGCCATCTTCATTGGTAGGGATTTCAACAAGCATCCTTACTTTTGAGAAATTGGTTTCCTCAGAACATTACTTTTTAAGAACCAGTGAGCACAGTTATAAGCCAGGGGTGGCATAGCTCAGTGGAAGAGCATTTGACTGCAGATCGAGAAGTCTCTGGTTCATGAATCCGGGTGCCCCCTTCAAGTGCCAGCTTTACTCATGCTATTCAACAAGATGCTTACCTTTCCAAGAAAGCTCTTCTTCAACTTGTCACCCTTGAGCACATTTCTCATGCAGAACTGAACTGGTCGTCCACTCTCTCACTGGGAATCTTCATGGGTAGGGATTTCAACAAGCATCCTTACTTTTGAGAAATTGGTTTCCTCAGAACATTACTTTTTAAGAACCAGTGAGGACAATCATAAGCCAAGGGGGCATAGCTCAGTGGAAGAGCATTCGACTGCAGATCGAGAGGTCCCTGGTTCAAATCCGGGTGCCCCCTTCAAGTGCCAGCTTTACGCATGCTATTCAACGAGATGCTTACCTTTCCAAGAAAGCTCTTCTTCAACTTGTCACCCTTGAGCACATTTCTCATGCAGAACTGAACTGGTCGTCCACTCTCTCACTGGGAATCTTCATGGGTAGGGATTTCAACAAGCATCCTTACTTTTGAGAAATTGGTTTCCTCAGAACATTACTTTTTAAGAACCAGTGAGGACAATCATAAGCCAAGGGGGCATAGCTCAGTGGAAGAGCATTCGACTGCAGATCGAGAGGTCCCTGGTTCAGATCCGGGTGCCCCCTTCAAGTGCCAGCTTTACTCATGCTATTCAACGAGATGCTTACCTTTCCAAGAAAGCTCTTCTTCAAATTGTCACCCTTGAGCACATTTCTGATGCAGAACTAAACAGGAACTGGTCATCCACTCTCTCACTGGCAATCTTCATTGGTAGGGATTTCAACAAGCATCCTACCTTTTGAGAAATTGGTTTCCTCAGAACATTACTTTTTAAGAACCAGTGAGGACAATCATAAGCCAAGGGGGCATAGCTCAGTGGAAGAGCATTCGACTGCAGATCAAGAAGTCCCTGGTTCATAATCCGGGTGCCCCCTTCAAGTGCCAGCTTTACTCATGCTATTCAACGAGATGCTTACCTTTCCAAGAAAGCTCTTCTACAAATTGTCACCCTTGAGCACATTTCTCATGCAGAACTGAACTGGTCGTCCACTCTCTCACTGGGAATCTTCATTGGTAGGGATTTCAACAAGCATCCTTACTTTTGAGAAATTGGTTTCCTCAGAACATTACTTTTTAAGAACCAGTGAGCACAGTTATAAGCCAGGGGTGGCATAGCTCAGTGGAAGAGCATTTGACTGCAGATCGAGAAGTCTCTGGTTCATGAATCCGGGTGCCCCCTTCAAGTGCCAGCTTTACTCATGCTATTCAACAAGATGCTTACCTTTCCAAGAAAGCTCTTCTTCAACTTGTTAGCCTTGAGCACATTTCTCATACTGAACTGGTCGTCCACTCTCTCACTGGGAATCTTCATTGGTAGGGATTTCAACAAGCATCCTTACTTTTGAGAAATTGGTTTCCTCAGAACATTACTTTTTAAGAACCAGTGAGGACAATCATAAGCCAAGGGGGCATAGCTCAGTGGAAGAGCATTCGACTGCAGATCGAGAGGTCCCTGGTTCAGATCCGGGTGCCCCCTTCAAGTGCCAGCTTTACTCATGCTATTCAACGAGATGCTTACCTTTCCAAGAAAGCTCTTCTTCAAATTGTCACCCTTGAGCACATTTCTGATGCAGAACTAAACAGGAACTGGTCATCCACTCTCTCACTGGCAATCTTCATTGGTAGGGATTTCAACAAGCATCCTACCTTTTGAGAAATTGGTTTCCTCAGAACATTACTTTTTAAGAACCAGTGAGGACAATCATAAGCCAAGGGGGCATAGCTCAGTGGAAGAGCATTCGACTGCAGATCAAGAAGTCCCTGGTTCATAATCCGGGTGCCCCCTTCAAGTGCCAGCTTTACTCATGCTATTCAACGAGATGCTTACCTTTCCAAGAAAGCTCTTCTACAAATTGTCACCCTTGAGCACATTTCTCATGCAGAACTGAACTGGTCGTCCACTCTCTCACTGGGAATCTTCATTGGTAGGGATTTCAACAAGCATCCTTACTTTTGAGAAATTGGTTTCCTCAGAACATTACTTTTTAAGAACCAGTGAGCACAGTTATAAGCCAGGGGTGGCATAGCTCAGTGGAAGAGCATTTGACTGCAGATCGAGAAGTCTCTGGTTCATGAATCCGGGTGCCCCCTTCAAGTGCCAGCTTTACTCATGCTATTCAACAAGATGCTTACCTTTCCAAGAAAGCTCTTCTTCAACTTGTTAGCCTTGAGCACATTTCTCATACTGAACTGGTCGTCCACTCTCTCACTGGGAATCTTCATTGGTAGGGATTTCAACAAGCATCCTTACTTTTGAGAAATTGGTTTCCTCAGAACATTACTTTTTAAGAACCAGTGAGCACAGTTATAAGCCAGGGGTGGCATAGCTCAGTGGAAGAGCATTTGACTGCAGATCGAGAAGTCTCTGGTTCATGAATCCGGGTGCCCCCTTCAAGTGCCAGCTTTACTCATGCTATTCAACAAGATGCTTACCTTTCCAAGAAAGCTCTTCTTCAACTTGTTAGCCTTGAGCACATTTCTCATACTGAACTGGTCGTCCACTCTCTCACTGGGAATCTTCATTGGTAGGGATTTCAACAAGCATCCTTACTTTTGAGAAATTGGTTTCCTCAGAACATTACTTTTTAAGAACCAGTGAGGACAATCATAAGCCAAGGGGGCATAGCTCAGTGGAAGAGCATTCGACTGCAGATCGAGAGGTCCCTGGTTCAGATCCGGGTGCCCCCTTCAAGTGCCAGCTTTACTCATGCTATTCAACGAGATGCTTACCTTTCCAAGAAAGCTCTTCTTCAAATTGTCACCCTTGAGCACATTTCTGATGCAGAACTAAACAGGAACTGGTCATCCACTCTCTCACTGGCAATCTTCATTGGTAGGGATTTCAACAAGCATCCTACCTTTTGAGAAATTGGTTTCCTCAGAACATTACTTTTTAAGAACCAGTGAGGACAATCATAAGCCAAGGGGGCATAGCTCAGTGGAAGAGCATTCGACTGCAGATCAAGAAGTCCCTGGTTCATAATCCGGGTGCCCCCTTCAAGTGCCAGCTTTACTCATGCTATTCAACGAGATGCTTACCTTTCCAAGAAAGCTCTTCTACAAATTGTCACCCTTGAGCACATTTCTCATGCAGAACTGAACTGGTCGTCCACTCTCTCACTGGGAATCTTCATTGGTAGGGATTTCAACAAGCATCCTTACTTTTGAGAAATTGGTTTCCTCAGAACATTACTTTTTAAGAACCAGTGAGCACAGTTATAAGCCAGGGGTGGCATAGCTCAGTGGAAGAGCATTTGACTGCAGATCGAGAAGTCTCTGGTTCATGAATCCGGGTGCCCCCTTCAAGTGCCAGCTTTACTCATGCTATTCAACAAGATGCTTACCTTTCCAAGAAAGCTCTTCTTCAACTTGTTAGCCTTGAGCACATTTCTCATACTGAACTGGTCGTCCACTCTCTCACTGGGAATCTTCATTGGTAGGGATTTCAACAAGCATCCTTACTTTTGAGAAATTGGTTTCCTCAGAACATTACTTTTTAAGAACCAGTGAGGACAATCATAAGCCAAGGGGGCATAGCTCAGTGGAAGAGCATTCGACTGCAGATCGAGAGGTCCCTGGTTCAAATCCGGGTGCCCCCTTCAAGTGCCAGCTTTACTCATGCTATTCAACGAGATGCTTACCTTTCCAAGAAAGCTCTTCTTCAACTTGTCACCCTTGAGCACATTTCTCATGCAGAACTAAACAGGAACTAATCATCCACTCTCTCACTGGCAATATTCATTGGTAGGGATTTCAACAAGCATCCTACTTTTTGAGAAATTGGTTTCCTCAGAACATTACTTTTTAAGAACCAGTGAGCACAGTTATAAGCCAGGGGTGGCATAGCTCAGTGGAAGAGCATTTGACTGCAGATCGAGAAGTCTCTGGTTCATGAATCCGGGTGCCCCCTTCAAGTGCCAGCTTTACTCATGCTATTCAACAAGATGCTTACCTTTCCAAGAAAGCTCTTCTTCAACTTGTTAGCCTTGAGCACATTTCTCATACTGAACTGGTTGTCCACTCTCTCACTGGGAATCTTCATTGGTAGGGATTTCAACAAGCATCCTTACTTTTGAGAATTTGGTTTCCTCAGAACATTACTTTTTAAGAACCAGTGAGCACAGTTATAAGCCAGGGGGGGCATAGCTCAGTGGAAGAGCATTCGACTGCAGATCGAGAGGTCCCTGGTTCAGATCCGGGTGCCCCCTTCAAGTGCCAGCTTTACTCATGCTATTCAACGAGATGCTTACCTTTCCAAGAAAGCTCTTCTTCAAATTGTCACCCTTGAGCACATTTCTGATGCAGAACTAAACAGGAACTGGTCATCCACTCTCTCACTGGCAATCTTCATTGGTAGGGATTTCAACAAGCATCCTACCTTTTGAGAAATTGGTTTCCTCAGAACATTACTTTTTAAGAACCAGTGAGGACAATCATAAGCCAAGGGGGCATAGCTCAGTGGAAGAGCATTCGACTGCAGATTGAGAGGTCCCTGGTTCAGATCCGGGTGCCCCCTTCAAGTGCCAGCTTTACGCATGCTATTCAACGAGATGCTTACCTTTCCAAGAAAGCTCTTCTTCAACTTGTCACACTTGAGCACATTTCTGATGCAGAACTAAACAGGAACTGGTCGTCCACTGGCCATCTTCATTGGTAGGGATTTCAACAAGCATCCTACCTTTTGAGAAATTGGTTTCCTCAGAACATTACTTTTTAAGAACCAGTGAGGACAATCATAAGCCAAGGGGGCATAGCTCAGTGGAAGAGCATTCGACTGCAGATCGAGAGATCCCTGGTTCAAATCCGGGTGCCCCCTTCAAGTGCCAGCTTTACTCATGCTATTCAACGAGATGCTTACCTTTCCAAGAAAGCTCTTCTTCAACTTGTCACCCTTGAGCACATTTCTGATGCAGAACTAAACAGGAACTGGTCATCCACTCTCTCACTGGCCATCTTCATTGGTAGGGATTTCAACAAGCATCCTACATTTTGAGAAATTGGTTTCCTCAGAACATTACTTTTTAAGAACCAGTGAGGACAATCATAAGCCAATGGGGCATAGCTCAGTGGAAGAGCATTCGACTGCAGATCGAGAGGTCCCTGGTTCAAATCCGGGTGCCCCCTTCAAGTGCCAGCTTTACTCATGCTATTCAACGAGATGCTTACCTTTCCAAGAAAGCTTTTCTTCAAATTGTCACCCTTGAGCACATTTCTCATGCAGAACTGAACTGGTTGTTCACTCTCTCACTGGCCATCTTCATTGGTAGGGATTTCAACAAGCATCCTTACTTTTGAGAAATTGGTTTCCTCAGAACATTACTTTTTAAGAACCAGTGAGCACAGTTATAAGCCAGGGGTGGCATAGCTCAGTGGAAGAGCATTCGACTGCAGATCAAGAAGTCTGGTTCATAATCCGGGTGCCCCCTTCAAGTGCCAGCTTTACTCATGCTATTCAACGAGATGCTTACCTTTCCAAGAAAGCTCTTCTACAAATTGTCACCCTTGAGCACATTTCTCATGCAGAACTGAACTGGTCGTCCACTCTCTCACTGGGAATCTTCATTGGTAGGGATTTCAACAAGCATCCTTACTTTTGAGAAATTGGTTTCCTCAGAACATTACTTTTTAAGAACCAGTGAGGACAATCATAAGCTAAGGGGGCATAGCTCAGTGGAAGAGCATTCGACTGCAGATCGAGAGGTCCCTGGTTCAAATCCGGGTGCCCCCTTCAAGTGCCAGCTTTACTCATGCTATTCAACGAGATGCTTACCTTTCCAAGAAAGCTCTTCTTCAACTTGTCACACTTGAGCACATTTCTGATGCAGAACTAAACAGGAACTGGTCGTCCACTGGCCATCTTCATTGGTAGGGATTTCAACAAGCATCCTACCTTTTGAGAAATTGGTTTCCTCAGAACATTACTTTTTAAGAACCAGTGAGCACAGTTATAAGCCAAGGGGGCATAGCTCAGTGGAAGAGCATTCGACTGCAGATCAAGAAGTCCCTGGTTCATAATCCGGGTGCCCTCTTCAAGTGCCAGCTTTACTCATGCTATTCAACGAGATGCTTACCTTTCCAAGAAAGCTCTTCTACAAATTGTCACCCTTGAGCACATTTCTCATGCAGAACTGAACTGGTCGTCCACTCTCTCACTGGGAATCTTCATGGGTAGGGATTTCAACAAGCATCCTTACTTTTGAGAAATTGGTTTCCTCAGAACATTACTTTTTAAGAACCAGTGAGGACAATCATAAGCCAAGGGGGCATAGCTCAGTGGAAGAGCATTCGACTGCAGATCGAGAGATCCCTGGTTCAAATCCGGGTGCCCCCTTCAAGTGCCAGCTTTACTCATGCTATTCAACGAGATGCTTACCTTTCCAAGAAAGCTCTTCTTCAACTTGTCACCCTTGAGCACATTTCTGATGCAGAACTAAACAGGAACTGGTCATCCACTCTCTCACTGGCCATCTTCATTGGTAGGGATTTCAACAAGCATCCTACATTTTGAGAAATTGGTTTCCTCAGAACATTACTTTTTAAGAACCAGTGAGGACAATCATAAGCCAATGGGGCATAGCTCAGTGGAAGAGCATTCGACTGCAGATCGAGAGGTCCCTGGTTCAAATCCGGGTGCCCCCTTCAAGTGCCAGCTTTACTCATGCTATTCAACGAGATGCTTACCTTTCCAAGAAAGCTTTTCTTCAAATTGTCACCCTTGAGCACATTTCTCATGCAGAACTGAACTGGTTGTTCACTCTCTCACTGGCCATCTTCATTGGTAGGGATTTCAACAAGCATCCTTACTTTTGAGAAATTGGTTTCCTCAGAACATTACTTTTTAAGAACCAGTGAGCACAGTTATAAGCCAGGGGTGGCATAGCTCAGTGGAAGAGCATTCGACTGCAGATCAAGAAGTCTGGTTCATAATCCGGGTGCCCCCTTCAAGTGCCAGCTTTACTCATGCTATTCAACGAGATGCTTACCTTTCCAAGAAAGCTCTTCTACAAATTGTCACCCTTGAGCACATTTCTCATGCAGAACTGAACTGGTCGTCCACTCTCTCACTGGGAATCTTCATTGGTAGGGATTTCAACAAGCATCCTTACTTTTGAGAAATTGGTTTCCTCAGAACATTACTTTTTAAGAACCAGTGAGGACAATCATAAGCTAAGGGGGCATAGCTCAGTGGAAGAGCATTCGACTGCAGATCGAGAGGTCCCTGGTTCAAATCCGGGTGCCCCCTTCAAGTGCCAGCTTTACTCATGCTATTCAACGAGATGCTTACCTTTCCAAGAAAGCTCTTCTTCAACTTGTCACACTTGAGCACATTTCTGATGCAGAACTAAACAGGAACTGGTCGTCCACTGGCCATCTTCATTGGTAGGGATTTCAACAAGCATCCTACCTTTTGAGAAATTGGTTTCCTCAGAACATTACTTTTTAAGAACCAGTGAGCACAGTTATAAGCCAGGGGTGGCATAGCTCAGTGGAAGAGCATTTGACTGCAGATCGAGAAGTCTCTGGTTCATGAATCCGGGTGCCCCCTTCAAGTGCCAGCTTTACTCATGCTATTCAACAAGATGCTTACCTTTCCAAGAAAGCTCTTCTTCAACTTGTCACCCTTGAGCACATTTCTCATGCAGAACTGAACTGGTCGTCCACTCTCTCACTGGGAATCTTCATGGGTAGGGATTTCAACAAGCATCCTTACTTTTGAGAAATTGGTTTCCTCAGAACATTACTTTTTAAGAACCAGTGAGGACAATCATAAGCCAAGGGGGCATAGCTCAGTGGAAGAGCATTCGACTGCAGATCGAGAGGTCCCTGGTTCAAATCCGGGTGCCCCCTTCAAGTGCCAGCTTTACGCATGCTATTCAACGAGATGCTTACCTTTCCAAGAAAGCTCTTCTTCAACTTGTCACCCTTGAGCACATTTCTCATGCAGAACTGAACTGGTCGTCCACTCTCTCACTGGGAATCTTCATGGGTAGGGATTTCAACAAGCATCCTTACTTTTGAGAAATTGGTTTCCTCAGAACATTACTTTTTAAGAACCAGTGAGGACAATCATAAGCCAAGGGGGCATAGCTCAGTGGAAGAGCATTCGACTGCAGATCGAGAGGTCCCTGGTTCAGATCCGGGTGCCCCCTTCAAGTGCCAGCTTTACTCATGCTATTCAACGAGATGCTTACCTTTCCAAGAAAGCTCTTCTTCAACTTGTCACCCTTGAGCACATTTCTGATGCAGAACTAAACAGGAACTGGTCATCCACTCTCTCACTGGCCATCTTCATTGGTAGGGATTTCAACAAGCATCCTACATTTTGAGAAATTGGTTTCCTCAGAACATTACTTTTTAAGAACCAGTGAGGACAATCATAAGCCAATGGGGCATAGCTCAGTGGAAGAGCATTCGACTGCAGATCGAGAGGTCCCTGGTTCAAATCCGGGTGCCCCCTTCAAGTGCCAGCTTTACTCATGCTATTCAACGAGATGCTTACCTTTCCAAGAAAGCTTTTCTTCAAATTGTCACCCTTGAGCACATTTCTCATGCAGAACTGAACTGGTTGTTCACTCTCTCACTGGCCATCTTCATTGGTAGGGATTTCAACAAGCATCCTTACTTTTGAGAAATTGGTTTCCTCAGAACATTACTTTTTAAGAACCAGTGAGCACAGTTATAAGCCAGGGGTGGCATAGCTCAGTGGAAGAGCATTCGACTGCAGATCAAGAAGTCTGGTTCATAATCCGGGTGCCCCCTTCAAGTGCCAGCTTTACTCATGCTATTCAACGAGATGCTTACCTTTCCAAGAAAGCTCTTCTACAAATTGTCACCCTTGAGCACATTTCTCATGCAGAACTGAACTGGTCGTCCACTCTCTCACTGGGAATCTTCATTGGTAGGGATTTCAACAAGCATCCTTACTTTTGAGAAATTGGTTTCCTCAGAACATTACTTTTTAAGAACCAGTGAGGACAATCATAAGCTAAGGGGGCATAGCTCAGTGGAAGAGCATTCGACTGCAGATCGAGAGGTCCCTGGTTCAAATCCGGGTGCCCCCTTCAAGTGCCAGCTTTACTCATGCTATTCAACGAGATGCTTACCTTTCCAAGAAAGCTCTTCTTCAACTTGTCACACTTGAGCACATTTCTGATGCAGAACTAAACAGGAACTGGTCGTCCACTGGCCATCTTCATTGGTAGGGATTTCAACAAGCATCCTACCTTTTGAGAAATTGGTTTCCTCAGAACATTACTTTTTAAGAACCAGTGAGCACAGTTATAAGCCAGGGGTGGCATAGCTCAGTGGAAGAGCATTTGACTGCAGATCGAGAAGTCTCTGGTTCATGAATCCGGGTGCCCCCTTCAAGTGCCAGCTTTACTCATGCTATTCAACAAGATGCTTACCTTTCCAAGAAAGCTCTTCTTCAACTTGTCACCCTTGAGCACATTTCTCATGCAGAACTGAACTGGTCGTCCACTCTCTCACTGGGAATCTTCATGGGTAGGGATTTCAACAAGCATCCTTACTTTTGAGAAATTGGTTTCCTCAGAACATTACTTTTTAAGAACCAGTGAGGACAATCATAAGCCAAGGGGGCATAGCTCAGTGGAAGAGCATTCGACTGCAGATCGAGAGGTCCCTGGTTCAAATCCGGGTGCCCCCTTCAAGTGCCAGCTTTACGCATGCTATTCAACGAGATGCTTACCTTTCCAAGAAAGCTCTTCTTCAACTTGTCACCCTTGAGCACATTTCTCATGCAGAACTGAACTGGTCGTCCACTCTCTCACTGGGAATCTTCATGGGTAGGGATTTCAACAAGCATCCTTACTTTTGAGAAATTGGTTTCCTCAGAACATTACTTTTTAAGAACCAGTGAGGACAATCATAAGCCAAGGGGGCATAGCTCAGTGGAAGAGCATTCGACTGCAGATCGAGAGGTCCCTGGTTCAGATCCGGGTGCCCCCTTCAAGTGCCAGCTTTACTCATGCTATTCAACGAGATGCTTACCTTTCCAAGAAAGCTCTTCTTCAACTTGTCACCCTTGAGCACATTTCTGATGCAGAACTAAACAGGAACTGGTCATCCACTCTCTCACTGGCCATCTTCATTGGTAGGGATTTCAACAAGCATCCTACATTTTGAGAAATTGGTTTCCTCAGAACATTACTTTTTAAGAACCAGTGAGGACAATCATAAGCCAAGGGGGCATAGCTCAGTGGAAGAGCATTCGACTGCAGATCGAGAGGTCCCTGGTTCAAATCCGGGTGCCCCCTTCAAGTGCCAGCTTTACTCATGCTATTCAACGAGATGCTTACCTTTCCAAGAAAGCTCTTCTTCAAATTGTCACCCTTGAGCACATTTCTCATGCAGAACTGAACTGGTTGTCCACTCTCTCACTGGCCATCTTCATTGGTAGGGATTTCAACAAGCATCCTTACTTTTGAGAAATTGGTTTCCTCAGAACATTACTTTTTAAGAACCAGTGAGCACAGTTATAAGCCAGGGGTGGCATAGCTCAGTGGAAGAGCATTTGACTGCAGATCGAGAAGTCTCTGGTTCATGAATCCGGGTGCCCCCTTCAAGTGCCAGCTTTACTCATGCTATTCAACAAGATGCTTACCTTTCCAAGAAAGCTCTTCTTCAACTTGTCACCCTTGAGCACATTTCTCATGCAGAACTGAACTGGTCGTCCACTCTCTCACTGGGAATCTTCATGGGTAGGGATTTCAACAAGCATCCTTACTTTTGAGAAATTGGTTTCCTCAGAACATTACTTTTTAAGAACCAGTGAGGACAATCATAAGCCAAGGGGGCATAGCTCAGTGGAAGAGCATTCGACTGCAGATCAAGAAGTCCCTGGTTCATAATCCGGGTGCCCTCTTCAAGTGCCAGCTTTACTCATGCTATTCAACGAGATGCTTACCTTTCCAAGAAAGCTCTTCTACAAATTGTCACCCTTGAGCACATTTCTCATGCAGAACTGAACTGGTCGTCCACTCTCTCACTGGGAATCTTCATGGGTAGGGATTTCAACAAGCATCCTTACTTTTGAGAAATTGGTTTCCTCAGAACATTACTTTTTAAGAACCAGTGAGGACAATCATAAGCCAAGGGGGCATAGCTCAGTGGAAGAGCATTCGACTGCAGATCGAGAGATCCCTGGTTCAAATCCGGGTGCCCCCTTCAAGTGCCAGCTTTACTCATGCTATTCAACGAGATGCTTACCTTTCCAAGAAAGCTCTTCTTCAACTTGTCACCCTTGAGCACATTTCTGATGCAGAACTAAACAGGAACTGGTCATCCACTCTCTCACTGGCCATCTTCATTGGTAGGGATTTCAACAAGCATCCTACATTTTGAGAAATTGGTTTCCTCAGAACATTACTTTTTAAGAACCAGTGAGGACAATCATAAGCCAATGGGGCATAGCTCAGTGGAAGAGCATTCGACTGCAGATCGAGAGGTCCCTGGTTCAAATCCGGGTGCCCCCTTCAAGTGCCAGCTTTACTCATGCTATTCAACGAGATGCTTACCTTTCCAAGAAAGCTTTTCTTCAAATTGTCACCCTTGAGCACATTTCTCATGCAGAACTGAACTGGTTGTTCACTCTCTCACTGGCCATCTTCATTGGTAGGGATTTCAACAAGCATCCTTACTTTTGAGAAATTGGTTTCCTCAGAACATTACTTTTTAAGAACCAGTGAGCACAGTTATAAGCCAGGGGTGGCATAGCTCAGTGGAAGAGCATTCGACTGCAGATCAAGAAGTCTGGTTCATAATCCGGGTGCCCCCTTCAAGTGCCAGCTTTACTCATGCTATTCAACGAGATGCTTACCTTTCCAAGAAAGCTCTTCTACAAATTGTCACCCTTGAGCACATTTCTCATGCAGAACTGAACTGGTCGTCCACTCTCTCACTGGGAATCTTCATTGGTAGGGATTTCAACAAGCATCCTTACTTTTGAGAAATTGGTTTCCTCAGAACATTACTTTTTAAGAACCAGTGAGGACAATCATAAGCTAAGGGGGCATAGCTCAGTGGAAGAGCATTCGACTGCAGATCGAGAGGTCCCTGGTTCAAATCCGGGTGCCCCCTTCAAGTGCCAGCTTTACTCATGCTATTCAACGAGATGCTTACCTTTCCAAGAAAGCTCTTCTTCAACTTGTCACACTTGAGCACATTTCTGATGCAGAACTAAACAGGAACTGGTCGTCCACTGGCCATCTTCATTGGTAGGGATTTCAACAAGCATCCTACCTTTTGAGAAATTGGTTTCCTCAGAACATTACTTTTTAAGAACCAGTGAGCACAGTTATAAGCCAGGGGTGGCATAGCTCAGTGGAAGAGCATTTGACTGCAGATCGAGAAGTCTCTGGTTCATGAATCCGGGTGCCCCCTTCAAGTGCCAGCTTTACTCATGCTATTCAACAAGATGCTTACCTTTCCAAGAAAGCTCTTCTTCAACTTGTCACCCTTGAGCACATTTCTCATGCAGAACTGAACTGGTCGTCCACTCTCTCACTGGGAATCTTCATGGGTAGGGATTTCAACAAGCATCCTTACTTTTGAGAAATTGGTTTCCTCAGAACATTACTTTTTAAGAACCAGTGAGGACAATCATAAGCCAAGGGGGCATAGCTCAGTGGAAGAGCATTCGACTGCAGATCGAGAGGTCCCTGGTTCAAATCCGGGTGCCCCCTTCAAGTGCCAGCTTTACGCATGCTATTCAACGAGATGCTTACCTTTCCAAGAAAGCTCTTCTTCAACTTGTCACCCTTGAGCACATTTCTCATGCAGAACTGAACTGGTCGTCCACTCTCTCACTGGGAATCTTCATGGGTAGGGATTTCAACAAGCATCCTTACTTTTGAGAAATTGGTTTCCTCAGAACATTACTTTTTAAGAACCAGTGAGGACAATCATAAGCCAAGGGGGCATAGCTCAGTGGAAGAGCATTCGACTGCAGATCGAGAGGTCCCTGGTTCAGATCCGGGTGCCCCCTTCAAGTGCCAGCTTTACTCATGCTATTCAACGAGATGCTTACCTTTCCAAGAAAGCTCTTCTTCAACTTGTCACCCTTGAGCACATTTCTGATGCAGAACTAAACAGGAACTGGTCATCCACTCTCTCACTGGCCATCTTCATTGGTAGGGATTTCAACAAGCATCCTACATTTTGAGAAATTGGTTTCCTCAGAACATTACTTTTTAAGAACCAGTGAGGACAATCATAAGCCAAGGGGGCATAGCTCAGTGGAAGAGCATTCGACTGCAGATCGAGAGGTCCCTGGTTCAAATCCGGGTGCCCCCTTCAAGTGCCAGCTTTACTCATGCTATTCAACGAGATGCTTACCTTTCCAAGAAAGCTCTTCTTCAAATTGTCACCCTTGAGCACATTTCTCATGCAGAACTGAACTGGTTGTCCACTCTCTCACTGGCCATCTTCATTGGTAGGGATTTCAACAAGCATCCTTACTTTTGAGAAATTGGTTTCCTCAGAACATTACTTTTTAAGAACCAGTGAGCACAGTTATAAGCCAGGGGTGGCATAGCTCAGTGGAAGAGCATTTGACTGCAGATCGAGAAGTCTCTGGTTCATGAATCCGGGTGCCCCCTTCAAGTGCCAGCTTTACTCATGCTATTCAACAAGATGCTTACCTTTCCAAGAAAGCTCTTCTTCAACTTGTCACACTTGAGCACATTTCTGATGCAGAACTAAACAGGAACTGGTCGTCCACTGGCCATCTTCATTGGTAGGGATTTCAACAAGCATCCTACCTTTTGAGAAATTGGTTTCCTCAGAACATTACTTTTTAAGAACCAGTGAGCACAGTTATAAGCCAGGGGTGGCATAGCTCAGTGGAAGAGCATTTGACTGCAGATCGAGAAGTCTCTGGTTCATGAATCCGGGTGCCCCCTTCAAGTGCCAGCTTTACTCATGCTATTCAACAAGATGCTTACCTTTCCAAGAAAGCTCTTCTTCAACTTGTCACCCTTGAGCACATTTCTCATGCAGAACTGAACTGGTCGTCCACTCTCTCACTGGGAATCTTCATGGGTAGGGATTTCAACAAGCATCCTTACTTTTGAGAAATTGGTTTCCTCAGAACATTACTTTTTAAGAACCAGTGAGGACAATCATAAGCCAAGGGGGCATAGCTCAGTGGAAGAGCATTCGACTGCAGATCGAGAGGTCCCTGGTTCAAATCCGGGTGCCCCCTTCAAGTGCCAGCTTTACGCATGCTATTCAACGAGATGCTTACCTTTCCAAGAAAGCTCTTCTTCAACTTGTCACCCTTGAGCACATTTCTCATGCAGAACTGAACTGGTCGTCCACTCTCTCACTGGGAATCTTCATGGGTAGGGATTTCAACAAGCATCCTTACTTTTGAGAAATTGGTTTCCTCAGAACATTACTTTTTAAGAACCAGTGAGGACAATCATAAGCCAAGGGGGCATAGCTCAGTGGAAGAGCATTCGACTGCAGATCGAGAGGTCCCTGGTTCAGATCCGGGTGCCCCCTTCAAGTGCCAGCTTTACTCATGCTATTCAACGAGATGCTTACCTTTCCAAGAAAGCTCTTCTTCAACTTGTCACCCTTGAGCACATTTCTGATGCAGAACTAAACAGGAACTGGTCATCCACTCTCTCACTGGCCATCTTCATTGGTAGGGATTTCAACAAGCATCCTACATTTTGAGAAATTGGTTTCCTCAGAACATTACTTTTTAAGAACCAGTGAGGACAATCATAAGCCAAGGGGGCATAGCTCAGTGGAAGAGCATTCGACTGCAGATCGAGAGGTCCCTGGTTCAAATCCGGGTGCCCCCTTCAAGTGCCAGCTTTACTCATGCTATTCAACGAGATGCTTACCTTTCCAAGAAAGCTCTTCTTCAACTTGTCACACTTGAGCACATTTCTGATGCAGAACTAAACAGGAACTGGTCGTCCACTGGCCATCTTCATTGGTAGGGATTTCAACAAGCATCCTACCTTTTGAGAAATTGGTTTCCTCAGAACATTACTTTTTAAGAACCAGTGAGCACAGTTATAAGCCAGGGGTGGCATAGCTCAGTGGAAGAGCATTTGACTGCAGATCGAGAAGTCTCTGGTTCATGAATCCGGGTGCCCCCTTCAAGTGCCAGCTTTACTCATGCTATTCAACAAGATGCTTACCTTTCCAAGAAAGCTCTTCTTCAACTTGTCACCCTTGAGCACATTTCTCATGCAGAACTGAACTGGTCGTCCACTCTCTCACTGGGAATCTTCATGGGTAGGGATTTCAACAAGCATCCTTACTTTTGAGAAATTGGTTTCCTCAGAACATTACTTTTTAAGAACCAGTGAGGACAATCATAAGCCAAGGGGGCATAGCTCAGTGGAAGAGCATTCGACTGCAGATCGAGAGGTCCCTGGTTCAAATCCGGGTGCCCCCTTCAAGTGCCAGCTTTACGCATGCTATTCAACGAGATGCTTACCTTTCCAAGAAAGCTCTTCTTCAACTTGTCACCCTTGAGCACATTTCTCATGCAGAACTGAACTGGTCGTCCACTCTCTCACTGGGAATCTTCATGGGTAGGGATTTCAACAAGCATCCTTACTTTTGAGAAATTGGTTTCCTCAGAACATTACTTTTTAAGAACCAGTGAGGACAATCATAAGCCAAGGGGGCATAGCTCAGTGGAAGAGCATTCGACTGCAGATCGAGAGGTCCCTGGTTCAGATCCGGGTGCCCCCTTCAAGTGCCAGCTTTACTCATGCTATTCAACGAGATGCTTACCTTTCCAAGAAAGCTCTTCTTCAACTTGTCACCCTTGAGCACATTTCTGATGCAGAACTAAACAGGAACTGGTCATCCACTCTCTCACTGGCCATCTTCATTGGTAGGGATTTCAACAAGCATCCTACATTTTGAGAAATTGGTTTCCTCAGAACATTACTTTTTAAGAACCAGTGAGGACAATCATAAGCCAAGGGGGCATAGCTCAGTGGAAGAGCATTCGACTGCAGATCGAGAGGTCCCTGGTTCAAATCCGGGTGCCCCCTTCAAGTGCCAGCTTTACTCATGCTATTCAACGAGATGCTTACCTTTCCAAGAAAGCTCTTCTTCAAATTGTCACCCTTGAGCACATTTCTCATGCAGAACTGAACTGGTTGTCCACTCTCTCACTGGCCATCTTCATTGGTAGGGATTTCAACAAGCATCCTTACTTTTGAGAAATTGGTTTCCTCAGAACATTACTTTTTAAGAACCAGTGAGCACAGTTATAAGCCAGGGGTGGCATAGCTCAGTGGAAGAGCATTTGACTGCAGATCGAGAAGTCTCTGGTTCATGAATCCGGGTGCCCCCTTCAAGTGCCAGCTTTACTCATGCTATTCAACAAGATGCTTACCTTTCCAAGAAAGCTCTTCTTCAACTTGTCACCCTTGAGCACATTTCTCATGCAGAACTGAACTGGTCGTCCACTCTCTCACTGGGAATCTTCATGGGTAGGGATTTCAACAAGCATCCTTACTTTTGAGAAATTGGTTTCCTCAGAACATTACTTTTTAAGAACCAGTGAGGGCAATCATAAGCCAAGCGGGCATAGCTCAGTGGAAGAGCATTCGACTGCAGATCGCGAGGTCCCTGGTTCAAATCCGGGTGCCCCCTTCAAGTACCAGCTTTACTCATGCTATTCAACGAGATGCTTACCTTTCCAAGAAAGCTCTTCTTCAACTTGTCACCCTTGAGCACATTTCTGATGCAGAACTAAACAGGAACTGGTCATCCACTGGCCATCTTCATTGGTTGGGATTTCAACAAGCATCCTACCTTTTGAGAAATTGGTTTCCTCAGAACATTACTTTTTAAGAACCAGTGAGGACAATCATAAGCCAAGGGGGCATAGCTCAGTGGAAGAGCATTCGACTGCAGGTCAAGAAGTCCCTGGTTCATAATCCGGGTGCCCCCTTCAAGTGCCAGCTTTACTCATGATATTCAACGAGATGCTTACCTTTCCAAGAAAGCTCTTCTACAAATTGTCACCCTTGAGCACATTTCTCATGCGGAACTGAACTGGTCGTCCACTCTCTCACTGGGAATCTTCATTGGTAGGGATTTCAACAAGCATCCTTACTTTTGAGAATTTGGTTTCCTCAGAACATTACTTTTTAAGAACCAGTGAGCACAGTTATAAGCCAGGGGTGGCATAGCTCAGTGGAAGAGCATTTGACTGCAGATCGAGAAGTCTCTGGTTCATGAATCCGGGTGCCCCCTTCAAGTGCCAGCTTTACTCATGCTATTCAACAAGATGCTTACCTTTCCAAGAAAGCTCTTCTTCAACTTGTTAGCCTTGAGCACATTTCTCATACTGAACTGGTCGTCCACTCTCTCACTGGGAATCATCATTGGTAGGGATTTCAACAAGCATCCTTACTTTTGAGAAATTGGTTTCCTCAGAACATTACTTTTTAAGAACCAGTGAGCACAGTTATAAGCCAGGGGTGGCATAGCTCAGTGGAAGAGCATTTGACTGCAGATCGAGAAGTCTCTGGTTCATGAATCCGGGTGCCCCCTTCAAGTGCCAGCTTTACTCATGCTATTCAACAAGATGCTTACCTTTCCAAGAAAGCTCTTCTTCAACTTGTCACCCTTGAGCACATTTCTGATGCAGAACTAAACAGGAACTGGTCATCCACTGGCCATCTTCATTGGTAGGGATTTCAACAAGCATCCTACCTTTTGAGAAATTGGTTTCCTCAGAACATTACTTTTTAAGAACCAGTGAGGACAATCATAAGCCAAGGGGGCATAGCTCAGTGGAAGAGCATTCGACTGCAGATCAAGAAGTCCCTGGTTCATAATCCGGGTGCCCCCTTCAAGTGCCAGCTTTACTCATGCTATTCAACGAGATGCTTACCTTTCCAAGAAAGCTCTTCTACAAATTGTCACCCTTGAGCACATTTCTCATGCAGAACTGAACTGGTCGTCCACTCTCTCACTGGGAATCTTCATTGGTAGGGATTTCAACAAGCATCCTTACTTTTGAGAAATTGGTTTCCTCAGAACATTACTTTTTAAGAACCAGTGAGCACAGTTATAAGCCAGGGGTGGCATAGCTCAGTGGAAGAGCATTTGACTGCAGATCGAGAAGTCTCTGCTTCATGAATCCGGGTGCCCCCTTCAAGTGCCAGCTTTACTCATGCTATTCAACAAGATGCTTACCTTTCCAAGAAAGCTCTTCTTCAACTTGTTAGCCTTGAGCACATTTCTCATACTGAACTGGTCGTCCACTCTCTCACTGGGAATCTTCATTGGTAGGGATTTCAACAAGCATCCTTACTTTTGAGAAATTGGTTTCCTCAGAACATTACTTTTTAAGAACCAGTGAGGACAATCATAAGCCAGGGGGGCATAGCTCAGTGGAAGAGCATTCGACTGCAGATCGAGAGGTCCCTGGTTCATAATCCGGGTGCCCCCTTCAAGTGCCAGCTTTACGCATGCTATTCAACGATATGCTTACCTTTCCAAGAAAGCTCTTCTTCAACTTGTCACCCTTGAGCACATTTCTGATGCAGAACTAAACAGGAACTGGTCGTCCACTGGCCATCTTCATTGGTAGGGATTTCAACAAGCATCCTACCTTTTGAGAAATTGGTTTCCTCAGAACATTACTTTTTAAGAACCAGTGAGGACAATCATAAGCCAAGGGGGCATAGTTCAGTGGAAGAGCATTCGACTGCAGATCAAGAAGTCCCTGGTTCATAATCCGCGTGCCCCCTTCAAGTGCCAGCTTTACTCATGCTATTCAACGAGATGCTTACCTTTCCAAGAAAGCTCTTCTTCAAATTGTCACCCTTGAGCACATTTCTCATGCAGAACTGAACTGGTTGTCCACTCTCTCACTGGCCATCTTCATTGGTAGGGATTTCAACAAGCATCCTTACTTTTGAGAAATTGGTTTCCTCAGAACATTACTTTTTAAGAACCAGTGAGCACAGTTATAAGCCAGGGGTGGCATAGCTCAGTGGAAGAGCATTTGACTGCAGATCGAGAAGTCTCTGGTTCATGAATCCAGGTGCCCCCTTCAAGTGCCAGCTTTACTCATGCTATTCAACAAGATGCTTACCTTTCCAAGAAAGCTCTTCTTCAACTTGTTAGCCTTGAGCACATTTCTCATACTGAACTGGTCGTCCACTCTCTCACTGGGAATCTTAATTGGTAGGGATTTCAACAAGCATCCTTACTTTTGAGAAATTGGTTTCCTCAGAACATTACTTTTTAAGAACCAGTGAGGACAATCATAAGCCAGGGGGGCATAGCTCAGTGGAAGAGCATTCGACTGCAGATCGAGAGGTCCCTGGTTCATAATCCGGGTGCCCCCTTCAAGTGCCAGCTTTACGCATGCTATTCAACGATATGCTTACCTTTCCAAGAAAGCTCTTCTTCAACTTGTCACCCTTGAGCACATTTCTGATGCAGAACTAAACAGGAACTGGTCGTCCACTGGCCATCTTCATTGGTAGGGATTACAACAAGCATCCTACCTTTTGAGAAATTGGTTTCCTCAGAACATTACTTTTTAAGAACCAGTGAGGACAATCATAAGCCAAGGGGGCATAGCTCAGTGGAAGAGCATTCGACTGCAGATCAAGAAGTCCCTGGTTCATAATCCGCGTGCCCCCTTCAAGTGCCAGCTTTACTCATGCTATTCAACGAGATGCTTACCTTTCCAAGAAAGCTCTTCTACAAATTGTCACCCTTGAGCACACTTCTCATGCAGAACTGAACTGGTCGTCCACTCTCTCACTGGGAATCTTCATTGGTAGGGATTTCAACAAGCATCCTTACTTTTGAGAATTTGGTTTCCTCAGAACATTACTTTTTAAGAACCAGTGAGCACAGTTATAAGCCAGGGGTGGCATAGCTCAGTGGAAGAGCATTTGACTGCAGATCGAGAAGTCTCTGGTTCATGAATCCGGGTGCCCCCTTCAAGTGCCAGCTTTACTCATGCTATTCAACAAGATGCTTACCTTTCCAAGAAAGCTCTTCTTCAAATTGTCACCCTTGAGCACATTTCTCATGCAGAACTGAACTGGTTGTCCACTCTCTCACTGGCCATCTTCATTGGTAGAGATTTCAACAAGCATCCTTACTTTTGAGAAATTGGTTTCCTCAGAACATTACTTTTTAAGAACCAGTGAGCACAGTTATAAGCCAGGGGTGGCATAGCTCAGTGGAAGAGCATTTGACTGCAGATCGAGAAGTCTCTGGTACATGAATCCGGGTGCCCCCTTCAAGTGCCAGCTTTACTCATGCTATTCAACAAGATGCTTACCTTTCCAAGAAAGCTCTTCTTCAACTTGTTAGCCTTGAGCACATTTCTCATACTGAACTGGTCGTCCACTCTCTCACTGGGAATCTTCATTGGTAGGGATTTCAACAAGCATCCTACCATTTGAGAAATTGGTTTCCTCAGAACATTACTTTTTAAGAACCAGTGAGGACAATCATAAGCCAAGGGGGCATAGCTCAGTGGAAGAGCATTCGACTGCAGATCGAGAAGTCTCTGGTTCATGAATCCGGGTGCCCCCTTCAAGTGCCAGCTTTACTCATGCTATTCAACAAGATGCTTACCTTTCCAAGAAAGCTCTTCTTCAACTTGTTAGCCTTGAGCACATTTCTCATACTGAACTGGTCGTCCACTCTCTCACTGGGAATCTTCATTGGTAGGGATTTCAACAAGCATCCTACCATTTGAGAAATTGGTTTCCTCAGAACATTACTTTTTAAGAACCAGTGAGGACAATCATAAGCCAAGGGGGCATAGCTCAGTGGAAGAGCATTCGACTGCAGATCGAGAGGTCCCTGGTTCAAATCCGGGTGCCCCCTTCAAGTGCCAGCTTTACTCATGCTATTCAACGAGATGCTTACCTTTCCAAGAAAGCTCTTCTTCAACTTGTCACCCTTGAGCACATTTCTGATGCAGAACTAAACAGGAACTGGTCATCCACTGGCCATCTTCATTGGTAGGGATTTCAACAAGCATCCTACCTTTTGAGAAATTGGTTTCCTCAGAACATTACTTTTTAAGAACCAGTGAGGACAATCATAAGCCAAGGGGGCATAGCTCAGTGGAAGAGCATTCGACTGCAGATCAAGAAGTCCCTGGTTCATAATCCGGGTGCCCCCTTCAAGTGCCAGCTTTACTCATGCTATTCAACGAGATGCTTACCTTTCCAAGAAAGCTCTTCTACAAATTGTCACCCTTGAGCACATTTCTCATGCAGAACTGAACTGGTCGTCCACTCTCTCACTGGGAATCTTCATTGGTAGGGATTTCAACAAGCATCCTACCATTTGAGAAATTGGTTTCCTCAGAACATTACTTTTTAAGAACCAGTGAGGACAATCATAAGCCAAGGGGGCATAGCTCAGTGGAAGAGCATTCGACTGCAGATCGAGAGGTCCCTGGTTCAAATCCGGGTGCCCCCTTCAAGTGCCAGCTTTACTCATGCTATTCAACGAGATGCTTACCTTTCCAAGAAAGCTCTTCTTCAACTTGTCACCCTTGAGCACATTTCTGATGCAGAACTAAACAGGAACTGGTCATCCACTGGCCATCTTCATTGGTAGGGATTTCAACAAGCATCCTACCTTTTGAGAAATTGGTTTCCTCAGAACATTACTTTTTAAGAACCAGTGAGGACAATCATAAGCCAAGGGGGCATAGCTCAGTGGAAGAGCATTCGACTGCAGATCAAGAAGTCCCTGGTTCATAATCCGGGTGCCCCCTTCAAGTGCCAGCTTTACTCATGCTATTCAACGAGATGCTTACCTTTCCAAGAAAGCTCTTCTACAAATTGTCACCCTTGAGCACATTTCTCATGCAGAACTGAACTGGTCGTCCACTCTCTCACTGGGAATCTTCATTGGTAGGGATTTCAACAAGCATCCTTACTTTTGAGAAATTGGTTTCCTCAGAACATTACTTTTTAAGAACCAGTGAGGACAATAATAAGCCAAGCGGGCATAGCTCAGTGGAAGAGCATTCGACTGCAGATCGAGAGGTCCCTGGTTCAAATCCGGGTGCCCCCTTCAAGTGCCAGCTTTACGCATGCTATTCAACGAGATGCTTACCTTTCCAAGAAAGCTCTTCTTCAACTTGTCACCCTTGAGCACATTTCTGATGCAGAACTAAACAGGAACTGGTCGTCCACTGGCCATCTTCATTGGTAGGGATTTCAACAAGCATCCTACCATTTGAGAAATTGGTTTCCTCAGAACATTACTTTTTAAGAACCAGTGAGGACAATAATAAGCCAAGCGGGCATAGCTCAGTGGAAGAGCATTCGACTGCAGATCGAGAGGTCCCTGGTTCAAATCCGGGTGCCCCCTTCAAGTGCCAGCTTTACGCATGCTATTCAACGAGATGCTTACCTTTCCAAGAAAGCTCTTCTTCAACTTGTCACCCTTGAGCACATTTCTGATGCAGAACTAAACAGGAACTGGTCATCCACTGGCCATCTTCATTGGTAGGGATTTCAACAAGCATCCTACCTTTTGAGAAATTGGTTTCCTCAGAACATTACTTTTTAAGAACCAGTGAGGACAATCATAAGCCAAGGGGGCATAGCTCAGTGGAAGAGCATTCGACTGCAGATCAAGAAGTCCCTGGTTCATAATCCGCGTGCCCCCTTCAAGTGCCAGCTTTACTCATGCTATTCAACGAGATGCTTACCTTTCCAAGAAAGCTCTTCTACAAATTGTCACCCTTGAGCACATTTCTCATGCAGAACTGAACTGGTCGTCCACTCTCTCACTGGGAATCTTCATTGGTAGGGATTTCAACAAGCATCCTTACTTTTGAGAAATTGGTTTCCTCAGAACATTACTTTTTAAGAACCAGTGAGGACATTAATAAGCCAAGCGGGCATAGCTCAGTGGAAGAGCATTCGACTGCAGATCGAGAGGTCCCTGGTTCAAATCCGGGTGCCCCCTTCAAGTGCCAGCTTTACTCATGCTATTCAACAAGATGCTTACCTTTCCAAGTAAGCTCTTCTTCAAATTGTCACCCTTGAGCACATTTCTCATGCAGAACTGAACTGGTTGTCCACTCTCTCACTGGCCATCTTCATTGGTAGAGATTTCAACAAGCATCCTTACTTTTGAGAAATTGGTTTCCTCAGAACATTACTTTTTAAGAACCAGTGAGCACAGTTATAAGCCAGGGGTGGCATAGCTCAGTGGAAGAGCATTTGACTGCAGATCGAGAAGTCTCTGGTACATGAATCCGGGTGCCCCCTTCAAGTGCCAGCTTTACTCATGCTATTCAACAAGATGCTTACCTTTCCAAGAAAGCTCTTCTTCAACTTGTTAGCCTTGAGCACATTTCTCATACTGAACTGGTCGTCCACTCTCTCACTGGGAATCTTCATTGGTAGGGATTTCAACAAGCATCCTACCATTTGAGAAATTGGTTTCCTCAGAACATTACTTTTTAAGAACCAGTGAGGACAATCATAAGCCAAGGGGGCATAGCTCAGTGGAAGAGCATTCGACTGCAGATCGAGAAGTCTCTGGTTCATGAATCCGGGTGCCCCCTTCAAGTGCCAGCTTTACTCATGCTATTCAACAAGATGCTTACCTTTCCAAGAAAGCTCTTCTTCAACTTGTTAGCCTTGAGCACATTTCTCATACTGAACTGGTCGTCCACTCTCTCACTGGGAATCTTCATTGGTAGGGATTTCAACAAGCATCCTACCATTTGAGAAATTGGTTTCCTCAGAACATTACTTTTTAAGAACCAGTGAGGACAATCATAAGCCAAGGGGGCATAGCTCAGTGGAAGAGCATTCGACTGCAGATCGAGAGGTCCCTGGTTCAAATCCGGGTGCCCCCTTCAAGTGCCAGCTTTACTCATGCTATTCAACGAGATGCTTACCTTTCCAAGAAAGCTCTTCTTCAACTTGTCACCCTTGAGCACATTTCTGATGCAGAACTAAACAGGAACTGGTCATCCACTGGCCATCTTCATTGGTAGGGATTTCAACAAGCATCCTACCTTTTGAGAAATTGGTTTCCTCAGAACATTACTTTTTAAGAACCAGTGAGGACAATCATAAGCCAAGGGGGCATAGCTCAGTGGAAGAGCATTCGACTGCAGATCAAGAAGTCCCTGGTTCATAATCCGGGTGCCCCCTTCAAGTGCCAGCTTTACTCATGCTATTCAACGAGATGCTTACCTTTCCAAGAAAGCTCTTCTACAAATTGTCACCCTTGAGCACATTTCTCATGCAGAACTGAACTGGTCGTCCACTCTCTCACTGGGAATCTTCATTGGTAGGGATTTCAACAAGCATCCTTACTTTTGAGAAATTGGTTTCCTCAGAACATTACTTTTTAAGAACCAGTGAGCACAGTTATAAGCCAGGGGTGGCATAGCTCAGTGGAAGAGCATTTGACTGCAGATCGAGAAGTCTCTGGTTCATGAATCCGGGTGCCCCCTTCAAGTGCCAGCTTTACTCATGCTATTCAACAAGATGCTTACCTTTCCAAGAAAGCTCTTCTTCAACTTGTTAGCCTTGAGCACATTTCTCATACTGAACTGGTCGTCCACTCTCTCACTGGGAATCTTCATTGGTAGGGATTTCAACAAGCATCCTTACTTTTGAGAAATTGGTTTCCTCAGAACATTACTTTTTAAGAACCAGTGAGCACAGTTATAAGCCAGGGGTGGCATAGCTCAGTGGAAGAGCATTCGACTGCAGATCGAGAGGTCCCTGGTTCAAATCCGGGTGCCCCCTTCAAGTGCCAGCTTTACTCATGCTATTCAACAAGATGCTTACCTTTCCAAGAAAGCTCTTCTTCAACTTGTTAGCCTTGAGCACATTTCTGATGCAGAACTAAACAGGAACTGGTCATCCACTCTCTCACTGGCCATCTTCATTGGTAGGGATTTCAACAAGCATCCTACCTTTTGAGAAATTGGTTTCCTCAGAACATTACTTTTTAAGAACCAGTGAGGACAATCATAAGCCAAGGGGGCATAGCTCAGTGGAAGAGCATTCGACTGCAGATCGAGAGGTCCCTGGTTCAAATCCGGGTGCCCCCTTCAAGTGCCAGCTTTACGCATGCTATTCAACGAGATGCTTACCTTTCCAAGAAAGCTCTTCTTCAACTTGTCACCCTTGAGCACATTTCTGATGCAGAACTAAACAGGAACTGGTCATCCACTGGCCATCTTCATTGGTAGGGATTTCAACAAGCATCCTACCTTTTGAGAAATTGGTTTCCTCAGAACATTACTTTTTAAGAACCAGTGAGCACAGTTATAAGCCAGGGGTGGCATAGCTCAGTGGAAGAGCATTTGACTGCAGATCGAGAAGTCTCTGGTTCATGAATCCGGGTGCCCCCTTCAAGTGCCAGCTTTACTCATGCTATTCAACGAGATGCTTACCTTTCCAAGAAAGCTCTTCTACAAATTGTCACCCTTGAGCACATTTCTCATGCAGAACTGAACTGGTCGTCCACTCTCTCACTGGGAATCTTCATTGGTAGGGATTTCAACAAGCATCCTACCTTTTGAGAAATTGGTTTCCTCAGAACATTACTTTTTAAGAACCAGTGAGGACAATCATAAGCCAAGGGGGCATAGCTCAGTGGAAGAGCATTCGACTGCAGATCGAGAGGTCCCTGGTTCAAATCCGGGTGCCCCCTTCAAGTGCCAGCTTTACTCATGCTATTCAACGAGATGCTTACCTTTCCAAGAAAGCTCTTCTACAAATTGTCACCCTTGAGCACATTTCTCATGCAGAACTAAACAGGAACTGGTCATCCACTCTCTCACTGGCCATCTTCATTGGTAGGGATTTCAACAAGCATCCTACCTTTTGAGAAATTGGTTTCCTCAGAACATTACTTTTTAAGAACCAGTGAGCACAGTTATAAGCCAGGGGTGGCATAGCTCAGTGGAAGAGCATTCGACTGCAGATCGAGAGGTCCCTGGTTCAAATCCGGGTGCCCCCTTCAAGTGCCAGCTTTACTCATGCTATTCAACAAGATGCTTACCTTT
Organism: Eleutherodactylus coqui; assembly: GCF_035609145.1. Taxonomy (NCBI): domain Eukaryota; kingdom Metazoa; phylum Chordata; class Amphibia; order Anura; family Eleutherodactylidae; genus Eleutherodactylus; species Eleutherodactylus coqui. The sequence goes on along the minus strand of NC_089845.1, from coordinate 83,032,974 downwards.
CCAAGAAAGCTCTTCTTCAACTTGTTAGCCTTGAGCACATTTCTGATGCAGAACTAAACAGGAACTGGTCATCCACTCTCTCACTGGCCATCTTCATTGGTAGGGATTTCAACAAGCATCCTACCTTTTGAGAAATTGGTTTCCTCAGAACATTACTTTTTAAGAACCAGTGAGGACAATCATAAGCCAAGGGGGCATAGCTCAGTGGAAGAGCATTCGACTGCAGATCGAGAGGTCCCTGGTTCAAATCCGGGTGCCCCCTTCAAGTGCCAGCTTTACGCATGCTATTCAACGAGATGCTTACCTTTCCAAGAAAGCTCTTCTTCAACTTGTCACCCTTGAGCACATTTCTGATGCAGAACTAAACAGGAACTGGTCGTCCACTGGCCATCTTCATTGGTAGGGATTTCAACAAGCATCCTACCATTTGAGAAATTGGTTTCCTCAGAACATTACTTTTTAAGAACCAGTGAGGACAATCATAAGCCAAGGGGGCATAGCTCAGTGGAAGAGCATTCGACTGCAGATCGAGAAGTCTCTGGTTCATGAATCCGGGTGCCCCCTTCAAGTGCCAGCTTTACTCATGCTATTCAACAAGATGCTTACCTTTCCAAGAAAGCTCTTCTTCAACTTGTTAGCCTTGAGCACATTTCTCATACTGAACTGGTCGTCCACTCTCTCACTGGGAATCTTCATTGGTAGGGATTTCAACAAGCATCCTACCATTTGAGAAATTGGTTTCCTCAGAACATTACTTTTTAAGAACCAGTGAGGACAATCATAAGCCAAGGGGGCATAGCTCAGTGGAAGAGCATTCGACTGCAGATCGAGAGGTCCCTGGTTCAAATCCGGGTGCCCCCTTCAAGTACCAGCTTTACTCATGCTATTCAACGAGATGCTTACCTTTCCAAGAAAGCTCTTCTTCAACTTGTCACCCTTGAGCACATTTCTGATGCAGAACTAAACAGGAACTGGTCATCCACTGGCCATCTTCATTGGTAGGGATTTCAACAAGCATCCTACCTTTTGAGAAATTGGTTTCCTCAGAACATTACTTTTTAAGAACCAGTGAGGACAATCATAAGCCAAGGGGGCATAGCTCAGTGGAAGAGCATTCGACTGCAGATCAAGAAGTCCCTGGTTCATAATCCGGGTGCCCCCTTCAAGTGCCAGCTTTACTCATGCTATTCAACGAGATGCTTACCTTTCCAAGAAAGCTCTTCTACAAATTGTCACCCTTGAGCACATTTCTCATGCAGAACTGAACTGGTCGTCCACTCTCTCACTGGGAATCTTCATTGGTAGGGATTTCAACAAGCATCCTTACTTTTGAGAAATTGGTTTCCTCAGAACATTACTTTTTAAGAACCAGTGAGCACAGTTATAAGCCAGGGGTGGCATAGCTCAGTGGAAGAGCATTTGACTGCAGATCGAGAAGTCTCTGGTTCATGAATCCGGGTGCCCCCTTCAAGTGCCAGCTTTACTCATGCTATTCAACAAGATGCTTACCTTTCCAAGAAAGCTCTTCTTCAACTTGTTAGCCTTGAGCACATTTCTCATACTGAACTGGTCGTCCACTCTCTCACTGGGAATCTTCATTGGTAGGGATTTCAACAAGCATCCTTACTTTTGAGAAATTGGTTTCCTCAGAACATTACTTTTTAAGAACCAGTGAGGACAATAATAAGCCAAGCGGGCATAGCTCAGTGGAAGAGCATTCGACTGCAGATCGAGAGGTCCCTGGTTCAAATCCGGGTGCCCCCTTCAAGTGCCAGCTTTACGCATGCTATTCAACGAGATGCTTACCTTTCCAAGAAAGCTCTTCTTCAACTTGTCACCCTTGAGCACATTTCTGATGCAGAACTAAACAGGAACTGGTCATCCACTGGCCATCTTCATTGGTAGGGATTTCAACAAGCATCCTACCTTTTGAGAAATTGGTTTCCTCAGAACATTACTTTTTAAGAACCAGTGAGGACAATCATAAGCCAAGGGGGCATAGCTCAGTGGAAGAGCATTCGACTGCAGATCAAGAAGTCCCTGGTTCATAATCCGGGTGCCCCCTTCAAGTGCCAGCTTTACTCATGCTATTCAACGAGATGCTTACCTTTCCAAGAAAGCTCTTCTACAAATTGTCACCCTTGAGCACATTTCTCATGCAGAACTGAACTGGTCGTCCACTCTCTCACTGGGAATCTTCATTGGTAGGGATTTCAACAAGCATCCTTACTTTTGAGAAATTGGTTTCCTCAGAACATTACTTTTTAAGAACCAGTGAGGACAATAATAAGCCAAGCGGGCATAGCTCAGTGGAAGAGCATTCGACTGCAGATCGAGAAGTCTCTGGTTCAAATCCGGGGGCCCCCTTCAAGTGCCAGCTTTACTCATGCTATTCAACGAGATGCTTACCTTTCCAAGAAAGCTCTTCTTCAACTTGTCACCCTTGAGCACATTTCTGATGCAGAACTAAACAGGAACTGGTCATCCACTGGCCATCTTCATTGGTAGGGATTTCAACAAGCATCCTACCTTTTGAGAAATTGGTTTCCTCAGAACATTACTTTTTAAGAACCAGTGAGGACAATCATAAGCCAAGGGGGCATAGCTCAGTGGAAGAGCATTCGACTGCAGATCAAGAAGTCCCTGGTTCATAATCCGGGTGCCCCCTTCAAGTGCCAGCTTTACTCATGCTATTCAACGAGATGCTTACCTTTCCAAGAAAGCTCTTCTACAAATTGTCACCCTTGAGCACATTTCTCATGCAGAACTGAACTGGTCGTCCACTCTCTCACTGGGAATCTTCATTGGTAGGGATTTCAACAAGCATCCTTACTTTTGAGAAATTGGTTTCCTCAGAACATTACTTTTTAAGAACCAGTGAGGACAATAATAAGCCAAGCGGGCATAGCTCAGTGGAAGAGCATTCGACTGCAGATCGAGAGGTCCCTGGTTCAAATCCGGGTGCCCCCTTCAAGTGCCAGCTTTACGCATGCTATTCAACGAGATGCTTACCTTTCCAAGAAAGCTCTTCTTCAACTTGTCACCCTTGAGCACATTTCTGATGCAGAACTAAACAGGAACTGGTCGTCCACTGGCCATCTTCATTGGTAGGGATTTCAACAAGCATCCTACCATTTGAGAAATTGGTTTCCTCAGAACATTACTTTTTAAGAACCAGTGAGGACAATAATAAGCCAAGCGGGCATAGCTCAGTGGAAGAGCATTCGACTGCAGATCGAGAGGTCCCTGGTTCAAATCCGGGTGCCCCCTTCAAGTGCCAGCTTTACTCATGCTATTCAACAAGATGCTTACCTTTCCAAGAAAGCTCTTCTTCAAATTGTCACCCTTGAGCACATTTCTCATGCAGAACTGAACTGGTTGTCCACTCTCTCACTGGCCATCTTCATTGGTAGAGATTTCAACAAGCATCCTTACTTTTGAGAAATTGGTTTCCTCAGAACATTACTTTTTAAGAACCAGTGAGCACAGTTATAAGCCAGGGGTGGCATAGCTCAGTGGAAGAGCATTTGACTGCAGATCGAGAAGTCTCTGGTTCATGAATCCGGGTGCCCCCTTCAAGTGCCAGCTTTACTCATGCTATTCAACAAGATGCTTACCTTTCCAAGAAAGCTCTTCTTCAACTTGTTAGCCTTGAGCACATTTCTCATACTGAACTGGTCGTCCACTCTCTCACTGGGAATCTTCATTGGTAGGGATTTCAACAAGCATCCTACCATTTGAGAAATTGGTTTCCTCAGAACATTACTTTTTAAGAACCAGTGAGGACAATCATAAGCCAAGGGGGCATAGCTCAGTGGAAGAGCATTCGACTGCAGATCGAGAGGTCCCTGGTTCAAATCCGGGTGCCCCCTTCAAGTACCAGCTTTACTCATGCTATTCAACGAGATGCTTACCTTTCCAAGAAAGTTCTTCTTCAACTTGTCACCCTTGAGCACATTTCTGATGCAGAACTAAACAGGAACTGGTCATCCACTGGCCATCTTCATTGGTAGGGATTTCAACAAGCATCCTACCTTTTGAGAAATTGGTTTCCTCAGAACATTACTTTTTAAGAACCAGTGAGCACAGTTATAAGCCAGGGGTGGCATAGCTCAGTGGAAGAGCATTTGACTGCAGATCGAGAAGTCTCTGGTTCATGAATCCGGGTGCCCCCTTCAAGTGCCAGCTTTACTCATGCTATTCAACAAGATGCTTACCTTTCCAAGAAAGCTCTTCTTCAACTTGTTAGCCTTGAGCACATTTCTCATACTGAACTGGTCGTCCACTCTCTCACTGGGAATCTTCATTGGTAGGGATTTCAACAAGCATCCTACCATTTGAGAAATTGGTTTCCTCAGAACATTACTTTTTAAGAACCAGTGAGGACAATCATAAGCCAAGGGGGCATAGCTCAGTGGAAGAGCATTCGACTGCAGATCGAGAGGTCCCTGGTTCAAATCCGGGTGCCCCCTTCAAGTACCAGCTTTACTCATGCTATTCAACGAGATGCTTACCTTTCCAAGAAAGTTCTTCTTCAACTTGTCACCCTTGAGCACATTTCTGATGCAGAACTAAACAGGAACTGGTCATCCACTGGCCATCTTCATTGGTAGGGATTTCAACAAGCATCCTACCTTTTGAGAAATTGGTTTCCTCAGAACATTACTTTTTAAGAACCAGTGAGGACAATCATAAGCCAAGGGGGCATAGCTCAGTGGAAGAGCATTCGACTGCAGATCGAGAGGTCCCTGGTTCAAATCCGGGTGCCCCCTTCAAGTACCAGCTTTACTCATGCTATTCAACGAGATGCTTACCTTTCCAAGAAAGCTCTTCTTCAACTTGTCACCCTTGAGCACATTTCTGATGCAGAACTAAACAGGAACTGGTCATCCACTGGCCATCTTCATTGGTAGGGATTTCAACAAGCATCCTACCTTTTGAGAAATTGGTTTCCTCAGAACATTACTTTTTAAGAACCAGTGAGGACAATCATAAGCCAAGGGGGCATAGCTCAGTGGAAGAGCATTCGACTGCAGATCAAGAAGTCCCTGGTTCATAATCCGGGTGCCCCCTTCAAGTGCCAGCTTTACTCATGCTATTCAACGAGATGCTTACCTTTCCAAGAAAGCTCTTCTACAAATTGTCACCCTTGAGCACATTTCTCATGCAGAACTGAACTGGTCGTCCACTCTCTCACTGGGAATCTTCATTGGTAGGGATTTCAACAAGCATCCTTACTTTTGAGAAATTGGTTTCCTCAGAACATTACTTTTTAAGAACCAGTGAGCACAGTTATAAGCCAGGGGTGGCATAGCTCAGTGGAAGAGCATTTGACTGCAGATCGAGAAGTCTCTGGTTCATGAATCCGGGTGCCCCCTTCAAGTGCCAGCTTTACTCATGCTATTCAACAAGATGCTTACCTTTCCAAGAAAGCTCTTCTTCAACTTGTTAGCCTTGAGCACATTTCTCATACTGAACTGGTCGTCCACTCTCTCACTGGGAATCTTCATTGGTAGGGATTTCAACAAGCATCCTTACTTTTGAGAAATTGGTTTCCTCAGAACATTACTTTTTAAGAACCAGTGAGGACAATAATAAGCCAAGCGGGCATAGCTCAGTGGAAGAGCATTCGACTGCAGATCGAGAGGTCCCTGGTTCAAATCCGGGTGCCCCCTTCAAGTGCCAGCTTTACGCATGCTATTCAACGAGATGCTTACCTTTCCAAGAAAGCTCTTCTTCAACTTGTCACCCTTGAGCACATTTCTGATGCAGAACTAAACAGGAACTGGTCATCCACTGGCCATCTTCATTGGTAGGGATTTCAACAAGCATCCTACCTTTTGAGAAATTGGTTTCCTCAGAACATTACTTTTTAAGAACCAGTGAGGACAATCATAAGCCAAGGGGGCATAGCTCAGTGGAAGAGCATTCGACTGCAGATCAAGAAGTCCCTGGTTCATAATCCGGGTGCCCCCTTCAAGTGCCAGCTTTACTCATGCTATTCAACGAGATGCTTACCTTTCCAAGAAAGCTCTTCTACAAATTGTCACCCTTGAGCACATTTCTCATGCAGAACTGAACTGGTCGTCCACTCTCTCACTGGGAATCTTCATTGGTAGGGATTTCAACAAGCATCCTTACTTTTGAGAAATTGGTTTCCTCAGAACATTACTTTTTAAGAACCAGTGAGGACAATAATAAGCCAAGCGGGCATAGCTCAGTGGAAGAGCATTCGACTGCAGATCGAGAAGTCTCTGGTTCAAATCCGGGGGCCCCCTTCAAGTGCCAGCTTTACTCATGCTATTCAACGAGATGCTTACCTTTCCAAGAAAGCTCTTCTTCAACTTGTCACCCTTGAGCACATTTCTGATGCAGAACTAAACAGGAACTGGTCATCCACTGGCCATCTTCATTGGTAGGGATTTCAACAAGCATCCTACCTTTTGAGAAATTGGTTTCCTCAGAACATTACTTTTTAAGAACCAGTGAGGACAATCATAAGCCAAGGGGGCATAGCTCAGTGGAAGAGCATTCGACTGCAGATCAAGAAGTCCCTGGTTCATAATCCGGGTGCCCCCTTCAAGTGCCAGCTTTACTCATGCTATTCAACGAGATGCTTACCTTTCCAAGAAAGCTCTTCTACAAATTGTCACCCTTGAGCACATTTCTCATGCAGAACTGAACTGGTCGTCCACTCTCTCACTGGGAATCTTCATTGGTAGGGATTTCAACAAGCATCCTTACTTTTGAGAAATTGGTTTCCTCAGAACATTACTTTTTAAGAACCAGTGAGGACAATAATAAGCCAAGCGGGCATAGCTCAGTGGAAGAGCATTCGACTGCAGATCGAGAGGTCCCTGGTTCAAATCCGGGTGCCCCCTTCAAGTGCCAGCTTTACGCATGCTATTCAACGAGATGCTTACCTTTCCAAGAAAGCTCTTCTTCAACTTGTCACCCTTGAGCACATTTCTGATGCAGAACTAAACAGGAACTGGTCGTCCACTGGCCATCTTCATTGGTAGGGATTTCAACAAGCATCCTACCATTTGAGAAATTGGTTTCCTCAGAACATTACTTTTTAAGAACCAGTGAGGACAATAATAAGCCAAGCGGGCATAGCTCAGTGGAAGAGCATTCGACTGCAGATCGAGAGGTCCCTGGTTCAAATCCGGGTGCCCCCTTCAAGTGCCAGCTCATGCTATTCAACAAGATGCTTACCTTTCCAAGAAAGCTCTTCTTCAAATTGTCACCCTTGAGCACATTTCTCATGCAGAACTGAACTGGTTGTCCACTCTCTCACTGGCCATCTTCATTGGTAGAGATTTCAACAAGCATCCTTACTTTTGAGAAATTGGTTTCCTCAGAACATTACTTTTTAAGAACCAGTGAGCACAGTTATAAGCCAGGGGTGGCATAGCTCAGTGGAAGAGCATTTGACTGCAGATCGAGAAGTCTCTGGTTCATGAATCCGGGTGCCCCCTTCAAGTGCCAGCTTTACTCATGCTATTCAACAAGATGCTTACCTTTCCAAGAAAGCTCTTCTTCAACTTGTTAGCCTTGAGCACATTTCTCATACTGAACTGGTCGTCCACTCTCTCACTGGGAATCTTCATTGGTAGGGATTTCAACAAGCATCCTACCATTTGAGAAATTGGTTTCCTCAGAACATTACTTTTTAAGAACCAGTGAGGACAATCATAAGCCAAGGGGGCATAGCTCAGTGGAAGAGCATTCGACTGCAGATCGAGAGGTCCCTGGTTCAAATCCGGGTGCCCCCTTCAAGTACCAGCTTTACTCATGCTATTCAACGAGATGCTTACCTTTCCAAGAAAGTTCTTCTTCAACTTGTCACCCTTGAGCACATTTCTGATGCAGAACTAAACAGGAACTGGTCATCCACTGGCCATCTTCATTGGTAGGGATTTCAACAAGCATCCTACCTTTTGAGAAATTGGTTTCCTCAGAACATTACTTTTTAAGAACCAGTGAGCACAGTTATAAGCCAGGGGTGGCATAGCTCAGTGGAAGAGCATTTGACTGCAGATCGAGAAGTCTCTGGTTCATGAATCCGGGTGCCCCCTTCAAGTGCCAGCTTTACTCATGCTATTCAACAAGATGCTTACCTTTCCAAGAAAGCTCTTCTTCAACTTGTTAGCCTTGAGCACATTTCTCATACTGAACTGGTCGTCCACTCTCTCACTGGGAATCTTCATTGGTAGGGATTTCAACAAGCATCCTACCATTTGAGAAATTGGTTTCCTCAGAACATTACTTTTTAAGAACCAGTGAGGACAATCATAAGCCAAGGGGGCATAGCTCAGTGGAAGAGCATTCGACTGCAGATCGAGAGGTCCCTGGTTCAAATCCGGGTGCCCCCTTCAAGTACCAGCTTTACTCATGCTATTCAACGAGATGCTTACCTTTCCAAGAAAGTTCTTCTTCAACTTGTCACCCTTGAGCACATTTCTGATGCAGAACTAAACAGGAACTGGTCATCCACTGGCCATCTTCATTGGTAGGGATTTCAACAAGCATCCTACCTTTTGAGAAATTGGTTTCCTCAGAACATTACTTTTTAAGAACCAGTGAGGACAATCATAAGCCAAGGGGGCATAGCTCAGTGGAAGAGCATTCGACTGCAGATCGAGAGGTCCCTGGTTCAAATCCGGGTGCCCCCTTCAAGTGCCAGCTTTACTCATGCTATTCAACAAGATGCTTACCTTTCCAAGAAAGCTCTTCTTCAAATTGTCACCCTTGAGCACATTTCTCATGCAGAACTGAACTGGTTGTCCACTCTCTCACTGGCCATCTTCATTGGTAGAGATTTCAACAAGCATCCTTACTTTTGAGAAATTGGTTTCCTCAGAACATTACTTTTTAAGAACCAGTGAGGACAATAATAAGCCAAGCGGGCATAGCTCAGTGGAAGAGCATTCGACTGCAGATCGAGAGGTCCCTGGTTCAAATCCGGGTGCCCCCTTCAAGTGCCAGCTTTACGCATGCTATTCAACGAGATGCTTACCTTTCCAAGAAAGCTCTTCTTCAACTTGTCACCCTTGAGCACATTTCTGATGCAGAACTAAACAGGAACTGGTCGTCCACTGGCCATCTTCATTGGTAGGGATTTCAACAAGCATCCTACCATTTGAGAAATTGGTTTCCTCAGAACATTACTTTTTAAGAACCAGTGAGGACAATCATAAGCCAAGGGGGCATAGCTCAGTGGAAGAGCATTCGACTGCAGATCGAGAGGTCCCTGGTTCAAATCCGGGTGCCCCCTTCAAGTGCCAGCTTTACTCATGCTATTCAACAAGATGCTTACCTTTCCAAGAAAGCTCTTCTTCAAATTGTCACCCTTGAGCACATTTCTCATGCAGAACTGAACTGGTTGTCCACTCTCTCACTGGCCATCTTCATTGGTAGAGATTTCAACAAGCATCCTTACTTTTGAGAAATTGGTTTCCTCAGAACATTACTTTTTAAGAACCAGTGAGCACAGTTATAAGCCAGGGGTGGCATAGCTCAGTGGAAGAGCATTTGACTGCAGATCGAGAAGTCTCTGGTTCATGAATCCGGGTGCCCCCTTCAAGTGCCAGCTTTACTCATGCTATTCAACAAGATGCTTACCTTTCCAAGAAAGCTCTTCTTCAACTTGTTAGCCTTGAGCACATTTCTCATACTGAACTGGTCGTCCACTCTCTCACTGGGAATCTTCATTGGTAGGGATTTCAACAAGCATCCTACCATTTGAGAAATTGGTTTCCTCAGAACATTACTTTTTAAGAACCAGTGAGGACAATCATAAGCCAAGGGGGCATAGCTCAGTGGAAGAGCATTCGACTGCAGATCGAGAGGTCCCTGGTTCAAATCCGGGTGCCCCCTTCAAGTACCAGCTTTACTCATGCTATTCAACGAGATGCTTACCTTTCCAAGAAAGTTCTTCTTCAACTTGTCACCCTTGAGCACATTTCTGATGCAGAACTAAACAGGAACTGGTCATCCACTGGCCATCTTCATTGGTAGGGATTTCAACAAGCATCCTACCTTTTGAGAAATTGGTTTCCTCAGAACATTACTTTTTAAGAACCAGTGAGGACAATCATAAGCCAAGGGGGCATAGCTCAGTGGAAGAGCATTCGACTGCAGATCGAGAGGTCCCTGGTTCAAATCCGGGTGCCCCCTTCAAGTGCCAGCTTTACTCATGCTATTCAACAAGATGCTTACCTTTCCAAGAAAGCTCTTCTTCAAATTGTCACCCTTGAGCACATTTCTCATGCAGAACTGAACTGGTTGTCCACTCTCTCACTGGCCATCTTCATTGGTAGAGATTTCAACAAGCATCCTTACTTTTGAGAAATTGGTTTCCTCAGAACATTACTTTTTAAGAACCAGTGAGGACAATAATAAGCCAAGCGGGCATAGCTCAGTGGAAGAGCATTCGACTGCAGATCGAGAGGTCCCTGGTTCAAATCCGGGTGCCCCCTTCAAGTGCCAGCTTTACGCATGCTATTCAACGAGATGCTTACCTTTCCAAGAAAGCTCTTCTTCAACTTGTCACCCTTGAGCACATTTCTGATGCAGAACTAAACAGGAACTGGTCGTCCACTGGCCATCTTCATTGGTAGGGATTTCAACAAGCATCCTACCATTTGAGAAATTGGTTTCCTCAGAACATTACTTTTTAAGAACCAGTGAGGACAATCATAAGCCAAGGGGGCATAGCTCAGTGGAAGAGCATTCGACTGCAGATCGAGAGGTCCCTGGTTCAAATCCGGGTGCCCCCTTCAAGTGCCAGCTTTACTCATGCTATTCAACAAGATGCTTACCTTTCCAAGAAAGCTCTTCTTCAAATTGTCACCCTTGAGCACATTTCTCATGCAGAACTGAACTGGTTGTCCACTCTCTCACTGGCCATCTTCATTGGTAGAGATTTCAACAAGCATCCTTACTTTTGAGAAATTGGTTTCCTCAGAACATTACTTTTTAAGAACCAGTGAGCACAGTTATAAGCCAGGGGTGGCATAGCTCAGTGGAAGAGCATTTGACTGCAGATCGAGAAGTCTCTGGTTCATGAATCCGGGTGCCCCCTTCAAGTGCCAGCTTTACTCATGCTATTCAACAAGATGCTTACCTTTCCAAGAAAGCTCTTCTTCAACTTGTTAGCCTTGAGCACATTTCTCATACTGAACTGGTCGTCCACTCTCTCACTGGGAATCTTCATTGGTAGGGATTTCAACAAGCATCCTACCATTTGAGAAATTGGTTTCCTCAGAACATTACTTTTTAAGAACCAGTGAGGACAATCATAAGCCAAGGGGGCATAGCTCAGTGGAAGAGCATTCGACTGCAGATCGAGAGGTCCCTGGTTCAAATCCGGGTGCCCCCTTCAAGTACCAGCTTTACTCATGCTATTCAACGAGATGCTTACCTTTCCAAGAAAGTTCTTCTTCAACTTGTCACCCTTGAGCACATTTCTGATGCAGAACTAAACAGGAACTGGTCATCCACTGGCCATCTTCATTGGTAGGGATTTCAACAAGCATCCTACCTTTTGAGAAATTGGTTTCCTCAGAACATTACTTTTTAAGAACCAGTGAGGACAATCATAAGCCAAGGGGGCATAGCTCAGTGGAAGAGCATTCGACTGCAGATCGAGAGGTCCCTGGTTCAAATCCGGGTGCCCCCTTCAAGTGCCAGCTTTACTCATGCTATTCAACGAGATGCTTACCTTTCCAAGAAAGCTCTTCTACAAATTGTCACCCTTGAGCACATTTCTCATGCAGAACTGAACTGGTCGTCCACTCTCTCACTGGGAATCTTCATTGGTAGGGATTTCAACAAGCATCCTACCTTTTGAGAAATTGGTTTCCTCAGAACATTACTTTTTAAGAACCAGTGAGGACAATCATAAGCCAAGGGGGCATAGCTCAGAGGAAGAGCATTCGACTGCAGATCGAGAGGTCCCTGGTTCAAATCCGGGTGCCCCCTTCAAGTGCCAGCTTTACGCATGCTATTCAACGAGATGCTTACCTTTCCAAGAAAGCTCTTCTTCAACTTGTCACCCTTGAGCACATTTCTGATGCAGAACTAAACAGGAACTGGTCGTCCACTGGCCATCTTCATTGGTAGGGATTTCAACAAGCATCCTACCATTTGAGAAATTGGTTTCCTCAGAACATTACTTTTTAAGAACCAGTGAGGACAATCATAAGCCAAGGGGGCATAGCTCAGTGGAAGAGCATTCGACTGCAGATCGAGAGGTCCCTGGTTCAAATCCGGGTGCCCCCTTCAAGTGCCAGCTTTACTCATGCTATTCAACAAGATGCTTACCTTTCCAAGAAAGCTCTTCTTCAAATTGTCACCCTTGAGCACATTTCTCATGCAGAACTGAACTGGTTGTCCACTCTCTCACTGGCCATCTTCATTGGTAGAGATTTCAACAAGCATCCTTACTTTTGAGAAATTGGTTTCCTCAGAACATTACTTTTTAAGAACCAGTGAGCACAGTTATAAGCCAAGCGGGCATAGCTCAGTGGAAGAGCATTCGACTGCAGATCGAGAGGTCCCTGGTTCAAATCCGGGTGCCCCCTTCAAGTGCCAGCTTTACGCATGCTATTCAACGAGATGCTTACCTTTCCAAGAAAGCTCTTCTTCAACTTGTCACCCTTGAGCACATTTCTCATGCTGAACTGGTCGTCCACTCTCTCACTGGGAATCTTCATTGGTAGGGATTTCAACAAGCATCCTACCTTTTTAGAAATTGGTTTCCTCAGAACATTACTTTTTAAGAACCAGTGAGGACAATCATAAGCCAATGGGGCATAGCTCAGTGGAAGAGCATTCGACTGCAGATCGAGAGGTCCCTGGTTCAAATCCGGGTGCCCCCTTCAAGTACCAGCTTTACTCATGCTATTCAACGAGATGCTTACCTTTCCAAGAAAGTTCTTCTTCAACTTGTCACCCTTGAGCACATTTCTGATGCAGAACTAAACAGGAACTGGTCATCCACTGGCCATCTTCATTGGTAGGGATTTCAACAAGCATCCTACCTTTTGAGAAATTGGTTTCCTCAGAACATTACTTTTTAAGAACCAGTGAGGACAATCATAAGCCAAGGGGGCATAGCTCAGTGGAAGAGCATTCGACTGCAGATCGAGAGGTCCCTGGTTCAAATCCGGGTGCCCCCTTCAAGTGCCAGCTTTACTCATGCTATTCAACAAGATGCTTACCTTTCCAAGAAAGCTCTTCTTCAAATTGTCACCCTTGAGCACATTTCTCATGCAGAACTGAACTGGTTGTCCACTCTCTCACTGGCCATCTTCATTGGTAGAGATTTCAACAAGCATCCTTACTTTTGAGAAATTGGTTTCCTCAGAACATTACTTTTTAAGAACCAGTGAGGACAATAATAAGCCAAGCGGGCATAGCTCAGTGGAAGAGCATTCGACTGCAGATCGAGAGGTCCCTGGTTCAAATCCGGGTGCCCCCTTCAAGTGCCAGCTTTACGCATGCTATTCAACGAGATGCTTACCTTTCCAAGAAAGCTCTTCTTCAACTTGTCACCCTTGAGCACATTTCTGATGCAGAACTAAACAGGAACTGGTCGTCCACTGGCCATCTTCATTGGTAGGGATTTCAACAAGCATCCTACCATTTGAGAAATTGGTTTCCTCAGAACATTACTTTTTAAGAACCAGTGAGGACAATCATAAGCCAAGGGGGCATAGCTCAGTGGAAGAGCATTCGACTGCAGATCGAGAGGTCCCTGGTTCAAATCCGGGTGCCCCCTTCAAGTGCCAGCTTTACTCATGCTATTCAACAAGATGCTTACCTTTCCAAGAAAGCTCTTCTTCAAATTGTCACCCTTGAGCACATTTCTCATGCAGAACTGAACTGGTTGTCCACTCTCTCACTGGCCATCTTCATTGGTAGAGATTTCAACAAGCATCCTTACTTTTGAGAAATTGGTTTCCTCAGAACATTACTTTTTAAGAACCAGTGAGCACAGTTATAAGCCAGGGGTGGCATAGCTCAGTGGAAGAGCATTTGACTGCAGATCGAGAAGTCTCTGGTTCATGAATCCGGGTGCCCCCTTCAAGTGCCAGCTTTACTCATGCTATTCAACAAGATGCTTACCTTTCCAAGAAAGCTCTTCTTCAACTTGTTAGCCTTGAGCACATTTCTCATACTGAACTGGTCGTCCACTCTCTCACTGGGAATCTTCATTGGTAGGGATTTCAACAAGCATCCTACCATTTGAGAAATTGGTTTCCTCAGAACATTACTTTTTAAGAACCAGTGAGGACAATCATAAGCCAAGGGGGCATAGCTCAGTGGAAGAGCATTCGACTGCAGATCGAGAGGTCCCTGGTTCAAATCCGGGTGCCCCCTTCAAGTACCAGCTTTACTCATGCTATTCAACGAGATGCTTACCTTTCCAAGAAAGTTCTTCTTCAACTTGTCACCCTTGAGCACATTTCTGATGCAGAACTAAACAGGAACTGGTCATCCACTGGCCATCTTCATTGGTAGGGATTTCAACAAGCATCCTACCTTTTGAGAAATTGGTTTCCTCAGAACATTACTTTTTAAGAACCAGTGAGGACAATCATAAGCCAAGGGGGCATAGCTCAGTGGAAGAGCATTCGACTGCAGATCGAGAGGTCCCTGGTTCAAATCCGGGTGCCCCCTTCAAGTGCCAGCTTTACTCATGCTATTCAACGAGATGCTTACCTTTCCAAGAAAGCTCTTCTACAAATTGTCACCCTTGAGCACATTTCTCATGCAGAACTGAACTGGTCGTCCACTCTCTCACTGGGAATCTTCATTGGTAGGGATTTCAACAAGCATCCTACCTTTTGAGAAATTGGTTTCCTCAGAACATTACTTTTTAAGAACCAGTGAGGACAATCATAAGCCAAGGGGGCATAGCTCAGAGGAAGAGCATTCGACTGCAGATCGAGAGGTCCCTGGTTCAAATCCGGGTGCCCCCTTCAAGTGCCAGCTTTACGCATGCTATTCAACGAGATGCTTACCTTTCCAAGAAAGCTCTTCTTCAACTTGTCACCCTTGAGCACATTTCTGATGCAGAACTAAACAGGAACTGGTCGTCCACTGGCCATCTTCATTGGTAGGGATTTCAACAAGCATCCTACCATTTGAGAAATTGGTTTCCTCAGAACATTACTTTTTAAGAACCAGTGAGGACAATCATAAGCCAAGGGGGCATAGCTCAGTGGAAGAGCATTCGACTGCAGATCGAGAGGTCCCTGGTTCAAATCCGGGTGCCCCCTTCAAGTGCCAGCTTTACTCATGCTATTCAACAAGATGCTTACCTTTCCAAGAAAGCTCTTCTTCAAATTGTCACCCTTGAGCACATTTCTCATGCAGAACTGAACTGGTTGTCCACTCTCTCACTGGCCATCTTCATTGGTAGAGATTTCAACAAGCATCCTTACTTTTGAGAAATTGGTTTCCTCAGAACATTACTTTTTAAGAACCAGTGAGCACAGTTATAAGCCAAGCGGGCATAGCTCAGTGGAAGAGCATTCGACTGCAGATCGAGAGGTCCCTGGTTCAAATCCGGGTGCCCCCTTCAAGTGCCAGCTTTACGCATGCTATTCAACGAGATGCTTACCTTTCCAAGAAAGCTCTTCTTCAACTTGTCACCCTTGAGCACATTTCTGATGCAGAACTAAACAGGAACTGGTCGTCCACTGGCCATCTTCATTGGTAGGGATTTCAACAAGCATCCTTACTTTTGAGAAATTGGTTTCCTCAGAACATTACTTTTTAAGAACCAGTGAGGACAATCATAAGCCAAGGGGGCATAGCTCAGTGGAAGAGCATTCGACTGCAGATCGAGAGGTCCCTGGTTCAAATCCGGGTGCCCCCTTCAAGTGCCAGCTTTACTCATGCTATTCAACAAGATGCTTACCTTTCCAAGAAAGCTCTTCTTCAAATTGTCACCCTTGAGCACATTTCTCATGCAGAACTGAACTGGTTGTCCACTCTCTCACTGGCCATCTTCATTGGTAGAGATTTCAACAAGCATCCTTACTTTTGAGAAATTGGTTTCCTCAGAACATTACTTTTTAAGAACCAGTGAGCACAGTTATAAGCCAGGGGTGGCATAGCTCAGTGGAAGAGCATTTGACTGCAGATCGAGAAGTCTCTGGTTCATGAATCCGGGTGCCCCCTTCAAGTGCCAGCTTTACTCATGCTATTCAACAAGATGCTTACCTTTCCAAGAAAGCTCTTCTTCAACTTGTTAGCCTTGAGCACATTTCTCATACTGAACTGGTCGTCCACTCTCTCACTGGGAATCTTCATTGGTAGGGATTTCAACAAGCATCCTACCATTTGAGAAATTGGTTTCCTCAGAACATTACTTTTTAAGAACCAGTGAGGACAATCATAAGCCAAGGGGGCATAGCTCAGTGGAAGAGCATTCGACTGCAGATCGAGAGGTCCCTGGTTCAAATCCGGGTGCCCCCTTCAAGTACCAGCTTTACTCATGCTATTCAACGAGATGCTTACCTTTCCAAGAAAGTTCTTCTTCAACTTGTCACCCTTGAGCACATTTCTGATGCAGAACTAAACAGGAACTGGTCATCCACTGGCCATCTTCATTGGTAGGGATTTCAACAAGCATCCTACCTTTTGAGAAATTGGTTTCCTCAGAACATTACTTTTTAAGAACCAGTGAGGACAATCATAAGCCAAGGGGGCATAGCTCAGTGGAAGAGCATTCGACTGCAGATCGAGAGGTCCCTGGTTCAAATCCGGGTGCCCCCTTCAAGTGCCAGCTTTACTCATGCTATTCAACGAGATGCTTACCTTTCCAAGAAAGCTCTTCTACAAATTGTCACCCTTGAGCACATTTCTCATGCAGAACTGAACTGGTCGTCCACTCTCTCACTGGGAATCTTCATTGGTAGGGATTTCAACAAGCATCCTACCTTTTGAGAAATTGGTTTCCTCAGAACATTACTTTTTAAGAACCAGTGAGGACAATCATAAGCCAAGGGGGCATAGCTCAGAGGAAGAGCATTCGACTGCAGATCGAGAGGTCCCTGGTTCAAATCCGGGTGCCCCCTTCAAGTGCCAGCTTTACGCATGCTATTCAACGAGATGCTTACCTTTCCAAGAAAGCTCTTCTTCAACTTGTCACCCTTGAGCACATTTCTGATGCAGAACTAAACAGGAACTGGTCGTCCACTGGCCATCTTCATTGGTAGGGATTTCAACAAGCATCCTACCATTTGAGAAATTGGTTTCCTCAGAACATTACTTTTTAAGAACCAGTGAGGACAATCATAAGCCAAGGGGGCATAGCTCAGTGGAAGAGCATTCGACTGCAGATCGAGAGGTCCCTGGTTCAAATCCGGGTGCCCCCTTCAAGTGCCAGCTTTACTCATGCTATTCAACAAGATGCTTACCTTTCCAAGAAAGCTCTTCTTCAAATTGTCACCCTTGAGCACATTTCTCATGCAGAACTGAACTGGTTGTCCACTCTCTCACTGGCCATCTTCATTGGTAGAGATTTCAACAAGCATCCTTACTTTTGAGAAATTGGTTTCCTCAGAACATTACTTTTTAAGAACCAGTGAGCACAGTTATAAGCCAAGCGGGCATAGCTCAGTGGAAGAGCATTCGACTGCAGATCGAGAGGTCCCTGGTTCAAATCCGGGTGCCCCCTTCAAGTGCCAGCTTTACGCATGCTATTCAACGAGATGCTTACCTTTCCAAGAAAGCTCTTCTTCAACTTGTCACCCTTGAGCACATTTCTGATGCAGAACTAAACAGGAACTGGTCGTCCACTGGCCATCTTCATTGGTAGGGATTTCAACAAGCATCCTTACTTTTGAGAAATTGGTTTCCTCAGAACATTACTTTTTAAGAACCAGTGAGGACAATCATAAGCCAAGGGGGCATAGCTCAGTGGAAGAGCATTCAACTGCAGATCGAGAGGTCCCTGGTTCAAATCCGGGTGCCCCCTTCAAGTGCCAGCTTTACTCATGCTATTCAACAAGATGCTTACCTTTCCAAGAAAGCTCTTCTTCAAATTGTCACCCTTGAGCACATTTCTCATGCAGAACTGAACTGGTTGTCCACTCTCTCACTGGCCATCTTCATTGGTAGAGATTTCAACAAGCATCCTTACTTTTGAGAAATTGGTTTCCTCAGAACATTACTTTTTAAGAACCAGTGAGGACAATAATAAGCCAAGCGGGCATAGCTCAGTGGAAGAGCATTCGACTGCAGATCGAGAGGTCCCTGGTTCAAATCCAGGTGCCCCCTTCAAGTGCCAGCTTTACGCATGCTATTCAACGAGATGCTTACCTTTCCAAGAAAGCTCTTCTTCAACTTGTCACCCTTGAGCACATTTCTGATGCAGAACTAAACAGGAACTGGTCGTCCACTGGCCATCTTCATTGGTAGGGATTTCAACAAGCATCCTTACTTTTGAGAAATTGGTTTCCTCAGAACATTACTTTTTAAGAACCAGTGAGCACAGTTATAAGCCAGGGGTGGCATAGCTCAGTGGAAGAGCATTTGACTGCAGATCGAGAAGTCTCTGGTTCATGAATCCGGGTGCCCCCTTCAAGTGCCAGCTTTACTCATGCTATTCAACAAGATGCTTACCTTTCCAAGAAAGCTCTTCTTCAACTTGTTAGCCTTGAGCACATTTCTCATACTGAACTGGTCGTCCACTCTCTCACTGGGAATCTTCATTGGTAGGGATTTCAACAAGCATCCTTACTTTTGAGAAATTGGTTTCCTCAGAACATTACTTTTTAAGAACCAGTGAGGACAATAATAAGCCAAGCGGGCATAGCTCAGTGGAAGAGCATTCGACTGCAGATCGAGAGGTCCCTGGTTCAAATCCGGGTGCCCCCTTCAAGTGCCAGCTTTACGCATGCTATTCAACGAGATGCTTACCTTTCCAAGAAAGCTCTTCTTCAACTTGTCACCCTTGAGCACATTTCTGATGCAGAACTAAACAGGAACTGGTCATCCACTGGCCATCTTCATTGGTAGGGATTTCAACAAGCATCCTACCTTTTGAGAAATTGGTTTCCTCAGAACATTACTTTTTAAGAACCAGTGAGGACAATCATAAGCCAAGGGGGCATAGCTCAGTGGAAGAGCATTCGACTGCAGATCAAGAAGTCCCTGGTTCATAATCCGGGTGCCCCCTTCAAGTGCCAGCTTTACTCATGCTATTCAACGAGATGCTTACCTTTCCAAGAAAGCTCCTCTACAAATTGTCACCCTTGAGCACATTTCTCATGCAGAACTGAACTGGTCGTCCACTCTCTCACTGGGAATCTTCATTGGTAGGGATTTCAACAAGCATCCTTACTTTTGAGAAATTGGTTTCCTCAGAACATTACTTTTTAAGAACCAGTGAGGACAATAATAAGCCAAGCGGGCATAGCTCAGTGGAAGAGCATTCGACTGCAGATCGAGAGGTCCCTGGTTCAAATCCGGGTGCCCCCTTCAAGTGCCAGCTTTACGCATGCTATTCAACGAGATGCTTACCTTTCCAAGAAAGCTCTTCTTCAACTTGTCACCCTTGAGCACATTTCTGATGCAGAACTAAACAGGAACTGGTCATCCACTGGCCATCTTCATTGGTAGGGATTTCAACAAGCATCCTACCTTTTGAGAAATTGGTTTCCTCAGAACATTACTTTTTAAGAACCAGTGAGGACAATCATAAGCCAAGGGGGCATAGCTCAGTGGAAGAGCATTCGACTGCAGATCAAGAAGTCCCTGGTTCATAATCCGGGTGCCCCCTTCAAGTGCCAGCTTTACTCATGCTATTCAACGAGATGCTTACCTTTCCAAGAAAGCTCTTCTACAAATTGTCACCCTTGAGCACATTTCTCATGCAGAACTGAACTGGTCGTCCACTCTCTCACTTGGAATCTTCATTGGTAGGGATTTCAACAAGCATCCTTACTTTTGAGAAATTGGTTTCCTCAGAACATTACTTTTTAAGAACCAGTGAGGACAATAATAAGCCAAGCGGGCATAGCTCAGTGGAAGAGCATTCGACTGCAGATCGAGAGGTCCCTGGTTCAAATCCGGGTGCCCCCTTCAAGTGCCAGCTTTACGCATGCTATTCAACGAGATGCTTACCTTTCCAAGAAAGCTCTTCTTCAACTTGTCACCCTTGAGCACATTTCGGAGGCAGAACTAAACAGGAACTGGTCGTCCACTGGCCATCTTCATTGGTAGGGATTTCAACAAGCATCCTACCATTTGAGAAATTGGTTTCCTCAGAACATTACTTTTTAAGAACCAGTGAGGACAATCATAAGCCAAGGGGGCATAGCTCAGTGGAAGAGCATTCGACTGCAGATCAAGAAGTCCCTGGTTCATGAATCCGGGTGCCCCCTTCAAGTGCCAGCTTTACTCATGCTATTCAACGAGATGCTTACCTTTCCAAGAAAGCTCTTCTACAAATTGTCACCCTTGAGCACATTTCTCATGCAGAACTGAACTGGTCGTCCACTCTCTCACTGGGAATCTTCATTGGTAGGGATTTCAACAAGCATCCTTACTTTTGAGAAATTGGTTTCCTCAGAACATTACTTTTTAAGAACCAGTGAGCACAGTTATAAGCCAGGGGTGGCATAGCTCAGTGGAAGAGCATTTGACTGCAGATCGAGAAGTCTCTGGTTCATGAATCCGGGTGCCCCCTTCAAGTGCCAGCTTTACTCATGCTATTCAACAAGATGCTTACCTTTCCAAGAAAGCTCTTCTTCAACTTGTTAGCCTTGAGCACATTTCTCATACTGAACTGGTCGTCCACTCTCTCACTGGGAATCTTCATTGGTAGGGATTTCAACAAGCATCCTTACTTTTGAGAAATTGGTTTCCTCAGAACATTACTTTTTAAGAACCAGTGAGGACAATAATAAGCCAAGCGGGCATAGCTCAGTGGAAGAGCATTCGACTGCAGATCGAGAGGTCCCTGGCTCAAATCCGGGTGCCCCCTTCAAGTACCAGCTTTACTCATGCTATTCAACGAGATGCTTACCTTTCCAAGAAAGCTCTTCTTCAACTTGTCACCCTTGAGCACATTTCTGATGCAGAACTAAACAGGAACTGGTCATCCACTGGCCATCTTCATTGGTAGGGATTTCAACAAGCATCCTACCTTTTGAGAAATTGGTTTCCTCAGAACATTACTTTTTAAGAACCAGTGAGGACAATCATAAGCCAAGGGGGCATAGCTCAGTGGAAGAGCATTCGACTGCAGATCAAGAAGTCCCTGGTTCATAATCCGGGTGCCCCCTTCAAGTGCCAGCTTTACTCATGCTATTCAACGAGATGCTTACCTTTCCAAGAAAGCTCTTCTACAAATTGTCACCCTTGAGCACATTTCTCATGCAGAACTGAACTGGTCATCCACTCTCTCACTGGGAATCTTCATTGGTAGGGATTTCAACAAGCATCCTTACTTTTGAGAAATTGGTTTCCTCAGAACATTACTTTTTAAGAACCAGTGAGCACAGTTATAAGCCAGGGGTGGCATAGCTCAGTGGAAGAGCATTTGACTGCAGATCGAGAAGTCTCTGGTTCATGAATCCGGGTGCCCCCTTCAAGTGCCAGCTTTACTCATGCTATTCAACAAGATGCTTACCTTTCCAAGAAAGCTCTTCTTCAACTTGTTAGCCTTGAGCACATTTCTCATACTGAACTGGTCGTCCACTCTCTCACTGGGAATCTTCATTGGTAGGGATTTCAACAAGCATCCTTACTTTTGAGAAATTGGTTTCCTCAGAACATTACTTTTTAAGAACCAGTGAGGACAATAATAAGCCAAGCGGGCATAGCTCAGTGGAAGAGCATTCGACTGCAGATCGAGAGGTCCCTGGTTCAAATCCGGGTGCCCCCTTCGAGTGCCAGCTTTACGCATGCTATTCAACGAGATGCTTACCTTTCCAAGAAAGCTCTTCTTCAACTTGTCACCCTTGAGCACATTTCTGATGCAGAACTAAACAGGAACTGGTCATCCACTGGCCATCTTCATTGGTAGGGATTTCAACAAGCATCCTACCTTTTGAGAAATTGGTTTCCTCAGAACATTACTTTTTAAGAACCAGTGAGGACAATCATAAGCCAAGGGGGCATAGCTCAGTGGAAGAGCATTCGACTGCAGATCAAGAAGTCCCTGGTTCATAATCCGGGTGCCCCCTTCAAGTGCCAGCTTTACTCATGCTATTCAACGAGATGCTTACCTTTCCAAGAAAGCTCCTCTACAAATTGTCACCCTTGAGCACATTTCTCATGCAGAACTGAACTGGTCGTCCACTCTCTCACTGGGAATCTTCATTGGTAGGGATTTCAACAAGCATCCTACCTTTTGAGAAATTGGTTTCCTCAGAACATTACTTTTTAAGAACCAGTGAGGACAATCATAAGCCAAGGGGGCATAGCTCAGTGGAAGAGCATTCGACTGCAGATCAAGAAGTCCCTGGTTCATAATCCGGGTGCCCCCTTCAAGTGCCAGCTTTACTCATGCTATTCAACGAGATGCTTACCTTTCCAAGAAAGCTCTTCTACAAATTGTCACCCTTGAGCACATTTCTCATGCAGAACTGAACTGGTCGTCCACTCTCTCACTTGGAATCTTCATTGGTAGGGATTTCAACAAGCATCCTTACTTTTGAGAAATTGGTTTCCTCAGAACATTACTTTTTAAGAACCAGTGAGGACAATAATAAGCCAAGCGGGCATAGCTCAGTGGAAGAGCATTCGACTGCAGATCGAGAGGTCCCTGGTTCAAATCCGGGTGCCCCCTTCAAGTGCCAGCTTTACGCATGCTATTCAACGAGATGCTTACCTTTCCAAGAAAGCTCTTCTTCAACTTGTCACCCTTGAGCACATTTCTGATGCAGAACTAAACAGGAACTGGTCATCCACTGGCCATCTTCATTGGTAGGGATTTCAACAAGCATCCTACCTTTTGAGAAATTGGTTTCCTCAGAACATTACTTTTTAAGAACCAGTGAGGACAATCATAAGCCAAGGGGGCATAGCTCAGTGGAAGAGCATTCGACTGCAGATCAAGAAGTCCCTGGTTCATAATCCGGGTGCCCCCTTCAAGTGCCAGCTTTACTCATGCTATTCAACGAGATGCTTACCTTTCCAAGAAAGCTCTTCTACAAATTGTCACCCTTGAGCACATTTCTCATGCAGAACTGAACTGGTCGTCCACTCTCTCACTTGGAATCTTCATTGGTAGGGATTTCAACAAGCATCCTTACTTTTGAGAAATTGGTTTCCTCAGAACATTACTTTTTAAGAACCAGTGAGGACAATAATAAGCCAAGCGGGCATAGCTCAGTGGAAGAGCATTCGACTGCAGATCGAGAGGTCCCTGGTTCAAATCCGGGTGCCCCCTTCAAGTGCCAGCTTTACGCATGCTATTCAACGAGATGCTTACCTTTCCAAGAAAGCTCTTCTTCAACTTGTCACACTTGAGCACATTTCTGATGCAGAACTAAACAGGAACTGGTCGTCCACTGGCCATCTTCATTGGTAGGGATTTCAACAAGCATCCTACCATTTGAGAAATTGGTTTCCTCAGAACATTACTTTTTAAGAACCAGTGAGGACAATCATAAGCCAAGGGGGCATAGCTCAGTGGAAGAGCATTCGACTGCAGATCAAGAAGTCCCTGGTTCATAATCCGGGTGCCCCCTTCAAGTGCCAGCTTTACTCATGCTATTCAACGAGATGCTTACCTTTCCAAGAAAGCTCTTCTACAAATTGTCACCCTTGAGCACATTTCTCATGCAGAACTGAACTGGTCGTCCACTCTCTCACTGGGAATCTTCATTGGTAGGGATTTCAACAAGCATCCTTACTTTTGAGAAATTGGTTTCCTCAGAACATTACTTTTTAAGAACCAGTGAGCACAGTTATAAGCCAGGGGTGGCATAGCTCAGTGGAAGAGCATTTGACTGCAGATCGAGAAGTCTCTGGTTCATGAATCCGGGTGCCCCCTTCAAGTGCCAGCTTTACTCATGCTATTCAACAAGATGCTTACCTTTCCAAGAAAGCTCTTCTTCAACTTGTTAGCCTTGAGCACATTTCTCATACTGAACTGGTCGTCCACTCTCTCACTGGGAATCTTCATTGGTAGGGATTTCAACAAGCATCCTTACTTTTGAGAAATTGGTTTCCTCAGAACATTACTTTTTAAGAACCAGTGAGGACAATAATAAGCCAAGCGGGCATAGCTCAGTGGAAGAGCATTCGACTGCAGATCGAGAGGTCCCTGGCTCAAATCCGGGTGCCCCCTTCAAGTACCAGCTTTACTCATGCTATTCAACGAGATGCTTACCTTTCCAAGAAAGCTCTTCTTCAACTTGTCACCCTTGAGCACATTTCTGATGCAGAACTAAACAGGAACTGGTCATCCACTGGCCATCTTCATTGGTAGGGATTTCAACAAGCATCCTACCTTTTGAGAAATTGGTTTCCTCAGAACATTACTTTTTAAGAACCAGTGAGGACAATCATAAGCCAAGGGGGCATAGCTCAGTGGAAGAGCATTCGACTGCAGATCAAGAAGTCCCTGGTTCATAATCCGGGTGCCCCCTTCAAGTGCCAGCTTTACTCATGCTATTCAACGAGATGCTTACCTTTCCAAGAAAGCTCTTCTACAAATTGTCACCCTTGAGCACATTTCTCATGCAGAACTGAACTGGTCGTCCACTCTCTCACTGGGAATCTTCATTGGTAGGGATTTCAACAAGCATCCTTACTTTTGAGAAATTGGTTTCCTCAGAACATTACTTTTTAAGAACCAGTGAGCACAGTTATAAGCCAGGGGTGGCATAGCTCAGTGGAAGAGCATTTGACTGCAGATCGAGAAGTCTCTGGTTCATGAATCCGGGTGCCCCCTTCAAGTGCCAGCTTTACTCATGCTATTCAACAAGATGCTTACCTTTCCAAGAAAGCTCTTCTTCAACTTGTTAGCCTTGAGCACATTTCTCATACTGAACTGGTCGTCCACTCTCTCACTGGGAATCTTCATTGGTAGGGATTTCAACAAGCATCCTTACTTTTGAGAAATTGGTTTCCTCAGAACATTACTTTTTAAGAACCAGTGAGGACAATAATAAGCCAAGCGGGCATAGCTCAGTGGAAGAGCATTCGACTGCAGATCGAGAGGTCCCTGGTTCAAATCCGGGTGCCCCCTTCAAGTGCCAGCTTTACGCATGCTATTCAACGAGATGCTTACCTTTCCAAGAAAGCTCTTCTTCAACTTGTCACCCTTGAGCACATTTCTGATGCAGAACTAAACAGGAACTGGTCGTCCACTGGCCATCTTCATTGGTAGGGATTTCAACAAGCATCCTACCATTTGAGAAATTGGTTTCCTCAGAACATTACTTTTTAAGAACCAGTGAGGACAATCATAAGCCAAGAGGGCATAGCTCAGTGGAAGAGCATTCGACTGCAGATCAAGAGGTCCCTGGTTCAAATCCGGGTGCCCCCTTCAAGTACCAGCTTTACTCATGCTATTCAACGAGATGCTTACCTTTCCAAGAAAGCTCTTCTACAAATTGTCACCCTTGAGCACATTTCTCATGCAGAACTGAACTGGTCGTCCACTCTCTCACTGGGAATCTTCATTGGTAGGGATTTCAACAAGCATCCTTACTTTTGAGAAATTGGTTTCCTCAGAACATTACTTTTTAAGAACCAGTGAGGACAATAATAAGCCAAGCGGGCATAGCTCAGTGGAAGAGCATTCGACTGCAGATCGAGAGGTCTCTGGTTCATGAATCCGGGTGCCCCCTTCAAGTGCCAGCTTTACTCATGCTATTCAACAAGATGCTTACCTTTCCAAGAAAGCTCTTCTTCAACTTGTCACCCTTGAGCACATTTCTGATGCAGAACTAAACAGGAACTGGTCGTCCACTGGCCATCTTCATTGGTAGGGATTTCAACAAGCATCCTACCATTTGAGAAATTGGTTTCCTCAGAACATTACTTTTTAAGAACCAGTGAGGACAATCATAAGCCAAGGGGGCATAGCTCAGTGGAAGAGCATTCGACTGCAGGTCAAGAAGTCCCTGGTTCATAATCCGGTTGCCCCCTTCAAGTGCCAGCTTTACTCATGCTATTCAACGAGATGCTTACCTTTCCAAGAAAGCTCTTCTACAAATTGTCACCCTTGAGCACATTTCTCATGCGGAACTGAACTGGTCGTCCACTCTCTCACTGGGAGTCTTCATTGGTAGGGATTTCAACAAGCATCCTTACTTTTGAGAAATTGGTTTCCTCAGAACATTACTTTTTAAGAACCAGTGAGCACAGTTATAAGCCAGGGGTGGCATAGCTCAGTGGAAGAGCATTTGACTGCAGATCGAGAAGTCTCTGGTTCATGAATCCGGGTGCCCCCTTCAAGTGCCAGCTTTACTCATGCTATTCAACAAGATGCTTACCTTTCCAAGAAAGCTCTTCTTCAACTTGTTAGCCTTGAGCACATTTCTCATACTGAACTGGTCGTCCACTCTCTCACTGGGAATCTTCATTGGTAGGGATTTCAACAAGCATCCTACCTTTTGAGAAATTGGTTTCCTCAGAACATTACTTTTTAAGAACCAGTGAGGACAATCATAAGCCAAGGGGGCATAGCTCAGTGGAAGAGCATTCGACTGCAGATCGAGAAGTCCCTGGTTCATAATCCGGGTGCCCCCTTCAAGTGCCAGCTTTACTCATGCTATTCAACGAGATGCTTACCTTTCCAAGAAAGCTCTTCTACAAATTGTCACCCTTGAGCACATTTCTCATGCAGAACTGAACTGGTCGTCCACTCTCTCACTGGGAATCTTCATTGGTAGGGATTTCAACAAGCATCCTACCATTTGAGAAATTGGTTTCCTCAGAACATTACTTTTTAAGAACCAGTGAGGACAATCATAAGCCAAGGGGGATAGCTCAGTGGAAGAGCATTCGACTGCAGATCGAGAGGTCCCTGGTTCAAATCCGGGTGCCCCCTTCAAGTACCAGCTTTACTCATGCTATTCAACGAGATGCTTACCTTTCCAAGAAAGCTCTTCTACAAATTGTCACCCTTGAGCACATTTCTCATGCGGAACTGAACTGGTCGTCCACTCTCTCACTGGGAATCTTCATTGGTAGTGATTTCAACAAGCATCCTTACTTTTGAGAAATTGGTTTCCTCAGAACATTACTTTTTAAGAACCAGTGAGCACAGTTATAAGCCAGGGGTGGCATAGCTCAGTGGAAGAGCATTTGACTGCAGATCGAGAAGTCTCTGGTTCATGAATCCGGGTGCCCCCTTCAAGTGCCAGCTTTACTCATGCTATTCAACAAGATGCTTACCTTTCCAAGAAAGCTCTTCTTCAACTTGTTAGCCTTGAGCACATTTCTCATACTGAACTGGTCGTCCACTCTCTCACTGGGAATCTTCATTGGTAGGGATTTCAACAAGCATCCTTACTTTTGAGAAATTGGTTTCCTCAGAACATTACTTTTTAAGAACCAGTGAGGACAATCATAAGCCAAGGGGGCATAGCTCAGTGGAAGAGCATTCGACTGCAGATCAAGAAGTCCCTGGTTCAAATCCGGGTGCCCCCTTCAAGTGCCAACGAGATGCTTACCTTTCCAAGAAAGCTCTTCTTCAACTTGTCACCCTTGAGCACATTTCTGATGCAGAACTAAACAGGAACTGGTCATCCACTGGCCATCTTCATTGGTAGGGATTTCAACAAGCATCCTACCTTTTGAGAAATTGGTTTCCTCAGAACATTACTTTTTAAGAACCAGTGAGGACAATCATAAGCCAAGGGGGCATAGCTCAGTGGAAGAGCATTCGACTGCAGATCAAGAAGTCCCTGGTTCATAATCCGGGTGCCCCCTTCAAGTGCCAGCTTTACTCATGCTATTCAACGAGATGCTTACCTTTCCAAGAAAGCTCTTCTACAAATTGTCACCCTTGAGCACATTTCTCATGCAGAACTGAACTGGTCGTCCACTCTCTCACTGGGAATCTTCATTGGTAGGGATTTCAACAAGCATCCTTACTTTTGAGAAATTGGTTTCCTCAGAACATTACTTTTTAAGAACCAGTGAGGACAATAATAAGCCAAGCGGGCATAGCTCAGTGGAAGAGCATTCGACTGCAGATCGAGAGGTCCCTGGTTCAAATCCGGGTGCCCCCTTCAAGTGCCAGCTTTACGCATGCTATTCAACGAGATGCTTACCTTTCCAAGAAAGCTCTTCTTCAACTTGTCACCCTTGAGCACATTTCTGATGCAGAACTAAACAGGAACTGGTCGTCCACTGGCCATCTTCATTGGTAGGGATTTCAACAAGCATCCTACCATTTGAGAAATTGGTTTCCTCAGAACATTACTTTTTAAGAACCAGTGAGGACAATCATAAGCCAAGAGGGCATAGCTCAGTGGAAGAGCATTCGACTGCAGATCAAGAGGTCCCTGGTTCAAATCCGGGTGCCCCCTTCAAGTACCAGCTTTACTCATGCTATTCAACGAGATGCTTACCTTTCCAAGAAAGCTCTTCTACAAATTGTCACCCTTGAGCACATTTCTCATGCAGAACTGAACTGGTCGTCCACTCTCTCACTGGGAATCTTCATTGGTAGGGATTTCAACAAGCATCCTTACTTTTGAGAAATTGGTTTCCTCAGAACATTACTTTTTAAGAACCAGTGAGGACAATAATAAGCCAAGCGGGCATAGCTCAGTGGAAGAGCATTCGACTGCAGATCGAGAGGTCTCTGGTTCATGAATCCGGGTGCCCCCTTCAAGTGCCAGCTTTACTCATGCTATTCAACAAGATGCTTACCTTTCCAAGAAAGCTCTTCTTCAACTTGTCACCCTTGAGCACATTTCTGATGCAGAACTAAACAGGAACTGGTCGTCCACTGGCCATCTTCATTGGTAGGGATTTCAACAAGCATCCTACCATTTGAGAAATTGGTTTCCTCAGAACATTACTTTTTAAGAACCAGTGAGGACAATCATAAGCCAAGGGGGCATAGCTCAGTGGAAGAGCATTCGACTGCAGGTCAAGAAGTCCCTGGTTCATAATCCGGTTGCCCCCTTCAAGTGCCAGCTTTACTCATGCTATTCAACGAGATGCTTACCTTTCCAAGAAAGCTCTTCTACAAATTGTCACCCTTGAGCACATTTCTCATGCGGAACTGAACTGGTCGTCCACTCTCTCACTGGGAGTCTTCATTGGTAGGGATTTCAACAAGCATCCTTACTTTTGAGAAATTGGTTTCCTCAGAACATTACTTTTTAAGAACCAGTGAGCACAGTTATAAGCCAGGGGTGGCATAGCTCAGTGGAAGAGCATTTGACTGCAGATCGAGAAGTCTCTGGTTCATGAATCCGGGTGCCCCCTTCAAGTGCCAGCTTTACTCATGCTATTCAACAAGATGCTTACCTTTCCAAGAAAGCTCTTCTTCAACTTGTTAGCCTTGAGCACATTTCTCATACTGAACTGGTCGTCCACTCTCTCACTGGGAATCTTCATTGGTAGGGATTTCAACAAGCATCCTACCTTTTGAGAAATTGGTTTCCTCAGAACATTACTTTTTAAGAACCAGTGAGGACAATCATAAGCCAAGGGGGCATAGCTCAGTGGAAGAGCATTCGACTGCAGATCGAGAAGTCCCTGGTTCATAATCCGGGTGCCCCCTTCAAGTGCCAGCTTTACTCATGCTATTCAACGAGATGCTTACCTTTCCAAGAAAGCTCTTCTACAAATTGTCACCCTTGAGCACATTTCTCATGCAGAACTGAACTGGTCGTCCACTCTCTCACTGGGAATCTTCATTGGTAGGGATTTCAACAAGCATCCTACCATTTGAGAAATTGGTTTCCTCAGAACATTACTTTTTAAGAACCAGTGAGGACAATCATAAGCCAAGGGGGCATAGCTCAGTGGAAGAGCATTCGACTGCAGATCGAGAGGTCCCTGGTTCAAATCCGGGTGCCCCCTTCAAGTACCAGCTTTACTCATGCTATTCAACGCGATGCTTACCTTTCCAAGAAAGCTCTTCTTCAACTTGTCACCCTTGAGCACATTTCTCATACTGAACTGGTCGTCCACTCTCTCACTGGGAATCTTCATTGGTAGGGATTTCAACAAGCATCCTTACTTTTGAGAAATTGGTTTCCTCAGAACATTACTTTTTAAGAACCAGTGAGGACAATCATAAGCCAAGGGGGCATAGCTCAGTGGAAGAGCATTCGACTGCAGATCGAGAGGTCCCTGGTTCAAATCCGGGTGCCCCCTTCAAGTGCCAGCTTTACTCATGCTATTCAACGAGATGCTTACCTTTCCAAGAAAGCTCTTCTTCAACTTGTCACCCTTGAGCACATTTCTGATGCAGAACTAAACAGGAACTGGTCATCCACTGGCCATCTTCATTGGTAGGGATTTCAACAAGCATCCTTACTTTTGAGAAATTGGTTTCCTCAGAACATTACTTTTTAAGAACCAGTGAGGACAATCATAAGCCAAGGGGGCATAGCTCAGTGGAAGAGCATTCGACTGCAGGTCAAGAAGTCCCTGGTTCATAATCCGGTTGCCCCCTTCAAGTGCCAGCTTTACTCATGCTATTCAACGAGATGCTTACCTTTCCAAGAAAGCTCTTCTTCAACTTGTCACCCTTGAGCACATTTCTGATGCAGAACTAAACAGGAACTGGTCGTCCACTGGCCATCTTCATTGGTAGGGATTTCAACAAGCATCCTACCATTTGAGAAATTGGTTTCCTCAGAACATTACTTTTTAAGAACCAGTGAGGACAATCATAAGCCAAGGGGGATAGCTCAGTGGAAGAGCATTCGACTGCAGATCGAGAGGTCCCTGGTTCAAATCCGGGTGCCCCCTTCAAGTACCAGCTTTACTCATGCTATTCAACGAGATGCTTACCTTTCCAAGAAAGCTCTTCTACAAATTGTCACCCTTGAGCACATTTCTCATGCGGAACTGAACTGGTCGTCCACTCTCTCACTGGGAATCTTCATTGGTAGTGATTTCAACAAGCATCCTTACTTTTGAGAAATTGGTTTCCTCAGAACATTACTTTTTAAGAACCAGTGAGCACAGTTATAAGCCAGGGGTGGCATAGCTCAGTGGAAGAGCATTTGACTGCAGATCGAGAAGTCTCTGGTTCATGAATCCGGGTGCCCCCTTCAAGTGCCAGCTTTACTCATGCTATTCAACAAGATGCTTACCTTTCCAAGAAAGCTCTTCTTCAACTTGTTAGCCTTGAGCACATTTCTCATACTGAACTGGTCGTCCACTCTCTCACTGGGAATCTTCATTGGTAGGGATTTCAACAAGCATCCTTACTTTTGAGAAATTGGTTTCCTCAGAACATTACTTTTTAAGAACCAGTAAGGACAATAATAGGCCAAGCGGGCATAGCTCAGTGGAAGAGCATTCGACTGCAGATCGAGAGGTCCCTGGTTCAAATCCGGGTGCCCCCTTCAAGTGCCAGCTTTACGCATGCTATTCAACGAGATGCTTACCTTTCCAAGAAAGCTCTTCTTCAACTTGTCACCCTTGAGCACATTTCTGATGCAGAACTAAACAGGAACTGGTCGTCCACTGGCCATCTTCATTGGTAGGGATTTCAACAAGCATCCTTACTTTTGAGAAATTGGTTTCCTCAGAACATTACTTTTTAAGAACCAGTGAGGACAATCATAAGCCAAGGGGGCATAGCTCAGTGGAAGAGCATTCGACTGCAGATCGAGAGGTCCCTGGTTCAAATCCGGGTGCCCCCTTCAAGTACCAGCTTTACTCATGCTATTCAACGAGATGCTTACCTTTCCAAGAAAGCTCTTCTTCAACTTGTCACCCTTGAGCACATTTCTGATGCAGAACTAAACAGGAACTGGTCATCCACTGGCCATCTTCATTGGTAGGGATTTCAACAAGCATCCTACCTTTTGAGAAATTGGTTTCCTCAGAACATTACTTTTTAAGAACCAGTGAGGACAATCATAAGCCAAGGGGGCATAGCTCAGTGGAAGAGCATTCGACTGCAGATCAAGAAGTCCCTGGTTCATAATCCGGGTGCCCCCTTCAAGTGCCAGCTTTACTCATGCTATTCAACGAGATGCTTACCTTTCCAAGAAAGCTCTTCTACAAATTGTCACCCTTGAGCACATTTCTCATGCAGAACTGAACTGGTCGTCCACTCTCTCACTGGGAATCTTCATTGGTAGGGATTTCAACAAGCATCCTACCATTTGAGAAATTGGTTTCCTCAGAACATTACTTTTTAAGAACCAGTGAGGACAATCATAAGCCAAGGGGGCATAGCTCAGTGGAAGAGCATTCGACTGCAGATCGAGAGGTCCCTGGTTCAAATCCGGGTGCCCCCTTCAAGTACCAGCTTTACTCATGCTATTCAACGAGATGCTTACCTTTCCAAGAAAGCTCTTCTTCAACTTGTCACCCTTGAGCACATTTCTGATGCAGAACTAAACAGGAACTGGTCATCCACTGGCCATCTTCATTGGTAGGGATTTCAACAAGCATCCTACCTTTTGAGAAATTGGTTTCCTCAGAACATTACTTTTTAAGAACCAGTGAGGACAATCATAAGCCAAGGGGGCATAGCTCAGTGGAAGAGCATTCGACTGCAGATCAAGAAGTCCCTGGTTCATAATCCGGGTGCCCCCTTCAAGTACCAGCTTTACTCATGCTATTCAACGAGATGCTTACCTTTCCAAGAAAGCTCTTCTTCAACTTGTCACCCTTGAGCACATTTCTGATGCAGAACTAAACAGGAACTGGTCGTCCACTGGCCATCTTCATTGGTAGGGATTTCAACAAGCATCCTTACTTTTGAGAAATTGGTTTCCTCAGAACATTACTTTTTAAGAACCAGTGAGGACAATCATAAGCCAAGGGGGCATAGCTCAGTGGAAGAGCATTCGACTGCAGATCGAGAGGTCCCTGGTTCAAATCCGGGTGCCCCCTTCAAGTACCAGCTTTACTCATGCTATTCAACGAGATGCTTACCTTTCCAAGAAAGCTCTTCTTCAACTTGTCACCCTTGAGCACATTTCTGATGCAGAACTAAACAGGAACTGGTCATCCACTGGCCATCTTCATTGGTAGGGATTTCAACAAGCATCCTACCTTTTGAGAAATTGGTTTCCTCAGAACATTACTTTTTAAGAACCAGTGAGGACAATCATAAGCCAAGGGGGCATAGCTCAGTGGAAGAGCATTCGACTGCAGATCAAGAAGTCCCTGGTTCATAATCCGGGTGCCCCCTTCAAGTGCCAGCTTTACTCATGCTATTCAACGAGATGCTTACCTTTCCAAGAAAGCTCTTCTACAAATTGTCACCCTTGAGCACATTTCTCATGCAGAACTGAACTGGTCGTCCACTCTCTCACTGGGAATCTTCATTGGTAGGGATTTCAACAAGCATCCTACCATTTGAGAAATTGGTTTCCTCAGAACATTACTTTTTAAGAACCAGTGAGGACAATCATAAGCCAAGGGGGCATAGCTCAGTGGAAGAGCATTCGACTGCAGATCGAGAGGTCCCTGGTTCAAATCCGGGTGCCCCCTTCAAGTACCAGCTTTACTCATGCTATTCAACGAGATGCTTACCTTTCCAAGAAAGCTCTTCTTCAACTTGTCACCCTTGAGCACATTTCTGATGCAGAACTAAACAGGAACTGGTCATCCACTGGCCATCTTCATTGGTAGGGATTTCAACAAGCATCCTACCTTTTGAGAAATTGGTTTCCTCAGAACATTACTTTTTAAGAACCAGTGAGGACAATCATAAGCCAAGGGGGCATAGCTCAGTGGAAGAGCATTCGACTGCAGATCAAGAAGTCCCTGGTTCATAATCCGGGTGCCCCCTTCAAGTACCAGCTTTACTCATGCTATTCAACGAGATGCTTACCTTTCCAAGAAAGCTCTTCTTCAACTTGTCACCCTTGAGCACATTTCTGATGCAGAACTAAACAGGAACTGGTCGTCCACTGGCCATCTTCATTGGTAGGGATTTCAACAAGCATCCTTACTTTTGAGAAATTGGTTTCCTCAGAACATTACTTTTTAAGAACCAGTGAGGACAATCATAAGCCAAGGGGGCATAGCTCAGTGGAAGAGCATTCGACTGCAGATCGAGAGGTCCCTGGTTCAAATCCGGGTGCCCCCTTCAAGTGCCAGCTTTACGCATGCTATTCAACGAGATGCTTACCTTTCCAAGAAAGCTCTTCTTCAACTTGTCACCCTTGAGCACATTTCTGATGCAGAACTAAACAGGAACTGGTCGTCCACTGGCCATCTTCATTGGTAGGGATTTCAACAAGCATCCTACCATTTGAGAAATTGGTTTCCTCAGAACATTACTTTTTAAGAACCAGTGAGGACAATCATAAGCCAAGAGGGCATAGCTCAGTGGAAGAGCATTCGACTGCAGATCAAGAGGTCCCTGGTTCAAATCCGGGTGCCCCCTTCAAGTACCAGCTTTACTCATGCTATTCAACGAGATGCTTACCTTTCCAAGAAAGCTCTTCTACAAATTGTCACCCTTGAGCACATTTCTCATGCAGAACTGAACTGGTCGTCCACTCTCTCACTGGGAATCTTCATTGGTAGGGATTTCAACAAGCATCCTTACTTTTGAGAAATTGGTTTCCTCAGAACATTACTTTTTAAGAACCAGTGAGGACAATAATAAGCCAAGCGGGCATAGCTCAGTGGAAGAGCATTCGACTGCAGATCGAGAGGTCTCTGGTTCATGAATCCGGGTGCCCCCTTCAAGTGCCAGCTTTACTCATGCTATTCAACAAGATGCTTACCTTTCCAAGAAAGCTCTTCTTCAACTTGTCACCCTTGAGCACATTTCTGATGCAGAACTAAACAGGAACTGGTCGTCCACTGGCCATCTTCATTGGTAGGGATTTCAACAAGCATCCTACCATTTGAGAAATTGGTTTCCTCAGAACATTACTTTTTAAGAACCAGTGAGGACAATCATAAGCCAAGGGGGCATAGCTCAGTGGAAGAGCATTCGACTGCAGGTCAAGAAGTCCCTGGTTCATAATCCGGTTGCCCCCTTCAAGTGCCAGCTTTACTCATGCTATTCAACGAGATGCTTACCTTTCCAAGAAAGCTCTTCTACAAATTGTCACCCTTGAGCACATTTCTCATGCGGAACTGAACTGGTCGTCCACTCTCTCACTGGGAGTCTTCATTGGTAGGGATTTCAACAAGCATCCTTACTTTTGAGAAATTGGTTTCCTCAGAACATTACTTTTTAAGAACCAGTGAGCACAGTTATAAGCCAGGGGTGGCATAGCTCAGTGGAAGAGCATTTGACTGCAGATCGAGAAGTCTCTGGTTCATGAATCCGGGTGCCCCCTTCAAGTGCCAGCTTTACTCATGCTATTCAACAAGATGCTTACCTTTCCAAGAAAGCTCTTCTTCAACTTGTTAGCCTTGAGCACATTTCTCATACTGAACTGGTCGTCCACTCTCTCACTGGGAATCTTCATTGGTAGGGATTTCAACAAGCATCCTACCTTTTGAGAAATTGGTTTCCTCAGAACATTACTTTTTAAGAACCAGTGAGGACAATCATAAGCCAAGGGGGCATAGCTCAGTGGAAGAGCATTCGACTGCAGATCGAGAAGTCCCTGGTTCATAATCCGGGTGCCCCCTTCAAGTGCCAGCTTTACTCATGCTATTCAACGAGATGCTTACCTTTCCAAGAAAGCTCTTCTACAAATTGTCACCCTTGAGCACATTTCTCATGCAGAACTGAACTGGTCGTCCACTCTCTCACTGGGAATCTTCATTGGTAGGGATTTCAACAAGCATCCTACCATTTGAGAAATTGGTTTCCTCAGAACATTACTTTTTAAGAACCAGTGAGGACAATAATAAGCCAAGCGGGCATAGCTCAGTGGAAGAGCATTCGACTGCAGATCGAGAGGTCTCTGGTTCATGAATCCGGGTGCCCCCTTCAAGTGCCAGCTTTACTCATGCTATTCAACAAGATGCTTACCTTTCCAAGAAAGCTCTTCTTCAACTTGTCACCCTTGAGCACATTTCTGATGCAGAACTAAACAGGAACTGGTCGTCCACTGGCCATCTTCATTGGTAGGGATTTCAACAAGCATCCTACCATTTGAGAAATTGGTTTCCTCAGAACATTACTTTTTAAGAACCAGTGAGGACAATCATAAGCCAAGGGGGCATAGCTCAGTGGAAGAGCATTCGACTGCAGGTCAAGAAGTCCCTGGTTCATAATCCGGTTGCCCCCTTCAAGTGCCAGCTTTACTCATGCTATTCAACGAGATGCTTACCTTTCCAAGAAAGCTCTTCTACAAATTGTCACCCTTGAGCACATTTCTCATGCGGAACTGAACTGGTCGTCCACTCTCTCACTGGGAGTCTTCATTGGTAGGGATTTCAACAAGCATCCTTACTTTTGAGAAATTGGTTTCCTCAGAACATTACTTTTTAAGAACCAGTGAGCACAGTTATAAGCCAGGGGTGGCATAGCTCAGTGGAAGAGCATTTGACTGCAGATCGAGAAGTCTCTGGTTCATGAATCCGGGTGCCCCCTTCAAGTGCCAGCTTTACTCATGCTATTCAACAAGATGCTTACCTTTCCAAGAAAGCTCTTCTTCAACTTGTTAGCCTTGAGCACATTTCTCATACTGAACTGGTCGTCCACTCTCTCACTGGGAATCTTCATTGGTAGGGATTTCAACAAGCATCCTACCTTTTGAGAAATTGGTTTCCTCAGAACATTACTTTTTAAGAACCAGTGAGGACAATCATAAGCCAAGGGGGCATAGCTCAGTGGAAGAGCATTCGACTGCAGATCGAGAAGTCCCTGGTTCATAATCCGGGTGCCCCCTTCAAGTGCCAGCTTTACTCATGCTATTCAACGAGATGCTTACCTTTCCA
The DNA here is from genome assembly GCF_035609145.1 of Eleutherodactylus coqui. NCBI lineage: Eukaryota > Metazoa > Chordata > Amphibia > Anura > Eleutherodactylidae > Eleutherodactylus > Eleutherodactylus coqui. Next base: position 82,995,966 of record NC_089845.1, on the reverse strand, counting down.
AGAAAGCTCTTCTACAAATTGTCACCCTTGAGCACATTTCTCATGCAGAACTGAACTGGTCGTCCACTCTCTCACTGGGAATCTTCATTGGTAGGGATTTCAACAAGCATCCTACCATTTGAGAAATTGGTTTCCTCAGAACATTACTTTTTAAGAACCAGTGAGGACAATCATAAGCCAAGGGGGCATAGCTCAGTGGAAGAGCATTCGACTGCAGATCGAGAGGTCCCTGGTTCAAATCCGGGTGCCCCCTTCAAGTACCAGCTTTACTCATGCTATTCAACGCGATGCTTACCTTTCCAAGAAAGCTCTTCTTCAACTTGTCACCCTTGAGCACATTTCTCATACTGAACTGGTCGTCCACTCTCTCACTGGGAATCTTCATTGGTAGGGATTTCAACAAGCATCCTTACTTTTGAGAAATTGGTTTCCTCAGAACATTACTTTTTAAGAACCAGTGAGGACAATCATAAGCCAAGGGGGCATAGCTCAGTGGAAGAGCATTCGACTGCAGATCGAGAGGTCCCTGGTTCAAATCCGGGTGCCCCCTTCAAGTGCCAGCTTTACTCATGCTATTCAACGAGATGCTTACCTTTCCAAGAAAGCTCTTCTTCAACTTGTCACCCTTGAGCACATTTCTGATGCAGAACTAAACAGGAACTGGTCATCCACTGGCCATCTTCATTGGTAGGGATTTCAACAAGCATCCTTACTTTTGAGAAATTGGTTTCCTCAGAACATTACTTTTTAAGAACCAGTGAGGACAATCATAAGCCAAGGGGGCATAGCTCAGTGGAAGAGCATTCGACTGCAGGTCAAGAAGTCCCTGGTTCATAATCCGGTTGCCCCCTTCAAGTGCCAGCTTTACTCATGCTATTCAACGAGATGCTTACCTTTCCAAGAAAGCTCTTCTTCAACTTGTCACCCTTGAGCACATTTCTGATGCAGAACTAAACAGGAACTGGTCGTCCACTGGCCATCTTCATTGGTAGGGATTTCAACAAGCATCCTACCATTTGAGAAATTGGTTTCCTCAGAACATTACTTTTTAAGAACCAGTGAGGACAATCATAAGCCAAGGGGGATAGCTCAGTGGAAGAGCATTCGACTGCAGATCGAGAGGTCCCTGGTTCAAATCCGGGTGCCCCCTTCAAGTACCAGCTTTACTCATGCTATTCAACGAGATGCTTACCTTTCCAAGAAAGCTCTTCTACAAATTGTCACCCTTGAGCACATTTCTCATGCGGAACTGAACTGGTCGTCCACTCTCTCACTGGGAATCTTCATTGGTAGTGATTTCAACAAGCATCCTTACTTTTGAGAAATTGGTTTCCTCAGAACATTACTTTTTAAGAACCAGTGAGCACAGTTATAAGCCAGGGGTGGCATAGCTCAGTGGAAGAGCATTTGACTGCAGATCGAGAAGTCTCTGGTTCATGAATCCGGGTGCCCCCTTCAAGTGCCAGCTTTACTCATGCTATTCAACAAGATGCTTACCTTTCCAAGAAAGCTCTTCTTCAACTTGTTAGCCTTGAGCACATTTCTCATACTGAACTGGTCGTCCACTCTCTCACTGGGAATCTTCATTGGTAGGGATTTCAACAAGCATCCTTACTTTTGAGAAATTGGTTTCCTCAGAACATTACTTTTTAAGAACCAGTAAGGACAATAATAGGCCAAGCGGGCATAGCTCAGTGGAAGAGCATTCGACTGCAGATCGAGAGGTCCCTGGTTCAAATCCGGGTGCCCCCTTCAAGTGCCAGCTTTACGCATGCTATTCAACGAGATGCTTACCTTTCCAAGAAAGCTCTTCTTCAACTTGTCACCCTTGAGCACATTTCTGATGCAGAACTAAACAGGAACTGGTCGTCCACTGGCCATCTTCATTGGTAGGGATTTCAACAAGCATCCTTACTTTTGAGAAATTGGTTTCCTCAGAACATTACTTTTTAAGAACCAGTGAGGACAATCATAAGCCAAGGGGGCATAGCTCAGTGGAAGAGCATTCGACTGCAGATCGAGAGGTCCCTGGTTCAAATCCGGGTGCCCCCTTCAAGTACCAGCTTTACTCATGCTATTCAACGAGATGCTTACCTTTCCAAGAAAGCTCTTCTTCAACTTGTCACCCTTGAGCACATTTCTGATGCAGAACTAAACAGGAACTGGTCATCCACTGGCCATCTTCATTGGTAGGGATTTCAACAAGCATCCTACCTTTTGAGAAATTGGTTTCCTCAGAACATTACTTTTTAAGAACCAGTGAGGACAATCATAAGCCAAGGGGGCATAGCTCAGTGGAAGAGCATTCGACTGCAGATCAAGAAGTCCCTGGTTCATAATCCGGGTGCCCCCTTCAAGTGCCAGCTTTACTCATGCTATTCAACGAGATGCTTACCTTTCCAAGAAAGCTCTTCTACAAATTGTCACCCTTGAGCACATTTCTCATGCAGAACTGAACTGGTCGTCCACTCTCTCACTGGGAATCTTCATTGGTAGGGATTTCAACAAGCATCCTACCATTTGAGAAATTGGTTTCCTCAGAACATTACTTTTTAAGAACCAGTGAGGACAATCATAAGCCAAGGGGGCATAGCTCAGTGGAAGAGCATTCGACTGCAGATCGAGAGGTCCCTGGTTCAAATCCGGGTGCCCCCTTCAAGTACCAGCTTTACTCATGCTATTCAACGAGATGCTTACCTTTCCAAGAAAGCTCTTCTTCAACTTGTCACCCTTGAGCACATTTCTGATGCAGAACTAAACAGGAACTGGTCATCCACTGGCCATCTTCATTGGTAGGGATTTCAACAAGCATCCTACCTTTTGAGAAATTGGTTTCCTCAGAACATTACTTTTTAAGAACCAGTGAGGACAATCATAAGCCAAGGGGGCATAGCTCAGTGGAAGAGCATTCGACTGCAGATCAAGAAGTCCCTGGTTCATAATCCGGGTGCCCCCTTCAAGTACCAGCTTTACTCATGCTATTCAACGAGATGCTTACCTTTCCAAGAAAGCTCTTCTTCAACTTGTCACCCTTGAGCACATTTCTGATGCAGAACTAAACAGGAACTGGTCGTCCACTGGCCATCTTCATTGGTAGGGATTTCAACAAGCATCCTTACTTTTGAGAAATTGGTTTCCTCAGAACATTACTTTTTAAGAACCAGTGAGGACAATCATAAGCCAAGGGGGCATAGCTCAGTGGAAGAGCATTCGACTGCAGATCGAGAGGTCCCTGGTTCAAATCCGGGTGCCCCCTTCAAGTACCAGCTTTACTCATGCTATTCAACGAGATGCTTACCTTTCCAAGAAAGCTCTTCTTCAACTTGTCACCCTTGAGCACATTTCTGATGCAGAACTAAACAGGAACTGGTCATCCACTGGCCATCTTCATTGGTAGGGATTTCAACAAGCATCCTACCTTTTGAGAAATTGGTTTCCTCAGAACATTACTTTTTAAGAACCAGTGAGGACAATCATAAGCCAAGGGGGCATAGCTCAGTGGAAGAGCATTCGACTGCAGATCAAGAAGTCCCTGGTTCATAATCCGGGTGCCCCCTTCAAGTGCCAGCTTTACTCATGCTATTCAACGAGATGCTTACCTTTCCAAGAAAGCTCTTCTACAAATTGTCACCCTTGAGCACATTTCTCATGCAGAACTGAACTGGTCGTCCACTCTCTCACTGGGAATCTTCATTGGTAGGGATTTCAACAAGCATCCTACCATTTGAGAAATTGGTTTCCTCAGAACATTACTTTTTAAGAACCAGTGAGGACAATCATAAGCCAAGGGGGCATAGCTCAGTGGAAGAGCATTCGACTGCAGATCGAGAGGTCCCTGGTTCAAATCCGGGTGCCCCCTTCAAGTACCAGCTTTACTCATGCTATTCAACGAGATGCTTACCTTTCCAAGAAAGCTCTTCTTCAACTTGTCACCCTTGAGCACATTTCTGATGCAGAACTAAACAGGAACTGGTCATCCACTGGCCATCTTCATTGGTAGGGATTTCAACAAGCATCCTACCTTTTGAGAAATTGGTTTCCTCAGAACATTACTTTTTAAGAACCAGTGAGGACAATCATAAGCCAAGGGGGCATAGCTCAGTGGAAGAGCATTCGACTGCAGATCAAGAAGTCCCTGGTTCATAATCCGGGTGCCCCCTTCAAGTACCAGCTTTACTCATGCTATTCAACGAGATGCTTACCTTTCCAAGAAAGCTCTTCTTCAACTTGTCACCCTTGAGCACATTTCTGATGCAGAACTAAACAGGAACTGGTCGTCCACTGGCCATCTTCATTGGTAGGGATTTCAACAAGCATCCTTACTTTTGAGAAATTGGTTTCCTCAGAACATTACTTTTTAAGAACCAGTGAGGACAATCATAAGCCAAGGGGGCATAGCTCAGTGGAAGAGCATTCGACTGCAGATCGAGAGGTCCCTGGTTCAAATCCGGGTGCCCCCTTCAAGTACCAGCTTTACTCATGCTATTCAACGAGATGCTTACCTTTCCAAGAAAGCTCTTCTTCAACTTGTCACCCTTGAGCACATTTCTGATGCAGAACTAAACAGGAACTGGTCATCCACTGGCCATCTTCATTGGTAGGGATTTCAACAAGCATCCTACCTTTTGAGAAATTGGTTTCCTCAGAACATTACTTTTTAAGAACCAGTGAGGACAATCATAAGCCAAGGGGGCATAGCTCAGTGGAAGAGCATTCGACTGCAGATCAAGAAGTCCCTGGTTCATAATCCGGGTGCCCCCTTCAAGTGCCAGCTTTACTCATGCTATTCAACGAGATGCTTACCTTTCCAAGAAAGCTCTTCTACAAATTGTCACCCTTGAGCACATTTCTCATGCAGAACTGAACTGGTCGTCCACTCTCTCACTGGGAATCTTCATTGGTAGGGATTTCAACAAGCATCCTACCATTTGAGAAATTGGTTTCCTCAGAACATTACTTTTTAAGAACCAGTGAGGACAATCATAAGCCAAGGGGGCATAGCTCAGTGGAAGAGCATTCGACTGCAGATCGAGAGGTCCCTGGTTCAAATCCGGGTGCCCCCTTCAAGTACCAGCTTTACTCATGCTATTCAACGAGATGCTTACCTTTCCAAGAAAGCTCTTCTTCAACTTGTCACCCTTGAGCACATTTCTGATGCAGAACTAAACAGGAACTGGTCATCCACTGGCCATCTTCATTGGTAGGGATTTCAACAAGCATCCTACCTTTTGAGAAATTGGTTTCCTCAGAACATTACTTTTTAAGAACCAGTGAGGACAATCATAAGCCAAGGGGGCATAGCTCAGTGGAAGAGCATTCGACTGCAGATCAAGAAGTCCCTGGTTCATAATCCGGGTGCCCCCTTCAAGTACCAGCTTTACTCATGCTATTCAACGAGATGCTTACCTTTCCAAGAAAGCTCTTCTTCAACTTGTCACCCTTGAGCACATTTCTGATGCAGAACTAAACAGGAACTGGTCGTCCACTGGCCATCTTCATTGGTAGGGATTTCAACAAGCATCCTTACTTTTGAGAAATTGGTTTCCTCAGAACATTACTTTTTAAGAACCAGTGAGGACAATCATAAGCCAAGGGGGCATAGCTCAGTGGAAGAGCATTCGACTGCAGATCGAGAGGTCCCTGGTTCAAATCCGGGTGCCCCCTTCAAGTACCAGCTTTACTCATGCTATTCAACGAGATGCTTACCTTTCCAAGAAAGCTCTTCTTCAACTTGTCACCCTTGAGCACATTTCTGATGCAGAACTAAACAGGAACTGGTCATCCACTGGCCATCTTCATTGGTAGGGATTTCAACAAGCATCCTACCTTTTGAGAAATTGGTTTCCTCAGAACATTACTTTTTAAGAACCAGTGAGGACAATCATAAGCCAAGGGGGCATAGCTCAGTGGAAGAGCATTCGACTGCAGATCAAGAAGTCCCTGGTTCATAATCCGGGTGCCCCCTTCAAGTGCCAGCTTTACTCATGCTATTCAACGAGATGCTTACCTTTCCAAGAAAGCTCTTCTACAAATTGTCACCCTTGAGCACATTTCTCATGCAGAACTGAACTGGTCGTCCACTCTCTCACTGGGAATCTTCATTGGTAGGGATTTCAACAAGCATCCTACCATTTGAGAAATTGGTTTCCTCAGAACATTACTTTTTAAGAACCAGTGAGGACAATCATAAGCCAAGGGGGCATAGCTCAGTGGAAGAGCATTCGACTGCAGATCGAGAGGTCCCTGGTTCAAATCCGGGTGCCCCCTTCAAGTACCAGCTTTACTCATGCTATTCAACGAGATGCTTACCTTTCCAAGAAAGCTCTTCTTCAACTTGTCACCCTTGAGCACATTTCTGATGCAGAACTAAACAGGAACTGGTCATCCACTGGCCATCTTCATTGGTAGGGATTTCAACAAGCATCCTACCTTTTGAGAAATTGGTTTCCTCAGAACATTACTTTTTAAGAACCAGTGAGGACAATCATAAGCCAAGGGGGCATAGCTCAGTGGAAGAGCATTCGACTGCAGATCAAGAAGTCCCTGGTTCATAATCCGGGTGCCCCCTTCAAGTACCAGCTTTACTCATGCTATTCAACGAGATGCTTACCTTTCCAAGAAAGCTCTTCTTCAACTTGTCACCCTTGAGCACATTTCTGATGCAGAACTAAACAGGAACTGGTCATCCACTGGCCATCTTCATTGGTAGGGATTTCAACAAGCATCCTACCTTTTGAGAAATTGGTTTCCTCAGAACATTACTTTTTAAGAACCAGTGAGGACAATCATAAGCCAAGGGGGCATAGCTCAGTGGAAGAGCATTCGACTGCAGGTCAAGAAGTCCCTGGTTCATAATCCGGTTGCCCCCTTCAAGTGCCAGCTTTACTCATGCTATTCAACGAGATGCTTACCTTTCCAAGAAAGCTCTTCTACAAATTGTCACCCTTGAGCACATTTCTCATGCGGAACTGAACTGGTCGTCCACTCTCTCACTGGGAGTCTTCATTGGTAGGGATTTCAACAAGCATCCTTACTTTTGAGAAATTGGTTTCCTCAGAACATTACTTTTTAAGAACCAGTGAGCACAGTTATAAGCCAGGGGTGGCATAGCTCAGTGGAAGAGCATTTGACTGCAGATCGAGAAGTCTCTGGTTCATGAATCCGGGTGCCCCCTTCAAGTGCCAGCTTTACTCATGCTATTCAACAAGATGCTTACCTTTCCAAGAAAGCTCTTCTTCAACTTGTTAGCCTTGAGCACATTTCTCATACTGAACTGGTCGTCCACTCTCTCACTGGGAATCTTCATTGGTAGGGATTTCAACAAGCATCCTACCTTTTGAGAAATTGGTTTCCTCAGAACATTACTTTTTAAGAACCAGTGAGGACAATCATAAGCCAAGGGGGCATAGCTCAGTGGAAGAGCATTCGACTGCAGATCGAGAGGTCCCTGGTTCAAATCCGGGTGCCCCCTTCAAGTGCCAGCTTTACTCATGCTATTCAACGAGATGCTTACCTTTCCAAGAAAGCTCTTCTTCAACTTGTCACCCTTGAGCACATTTCTGATGCAGAACTAAACAGGAACTGGTCGTCCACTGGCCATCTTCATTGGTAGGGATTTCAACAAGCATCCTACCATTTGAGAAATTGGTTTCCTCAGAACATTACTTTTTAAGAACCAGTGAGGACAATCATAAGCCAAGGGGGATAGCTCAGTGGAAGAGCATTCGACTGCAGATCGAGAGGTCCCTGGTTCAAATCCGGGTGCCCCCTTCAAGTACTATTCAACGAGATGCTTACCTTTCCAAGAAAGCTCTTCTTCAACTTGTCACCCTTGAGCACATTTCTGATGCAGAACTAAACAGGAACTGGTCATCCACTGGCCATCTTCATTGGTAGGGATTTCAACAAGCATCCTACCTTTTGAGAAATTGGTTTCCTCAGAACATTACTTTTTAAGAACCAGTGAGGACAATCATAAGCCAAGGGGGCATAGCTCAGTGGAAGAGCATTCGACTGCAGGTCAAGAAGTCCCTGGTTCATAATCCGGTTGCCCCCTTCAAGTGCCAGCTTTACTCATGCTATTCAACGAGATGCTTACCTTTCCAAGAAAGCTCTTCTACAAATTGTCACCCTTGAGCACATTTCTCATGCGGAACTGAACTGGTCGTCCACTCTCTCACTGGGAATCTTCATTGGTAGTGATTTCAACAAGCATCCTTACTTTTGAGAAATTGGTTTCCTCAGAACATTACTTTTTAAGAACCAGTGAGCACAGTTATAAGCCAGGGGTGGCATAGCTCAGTGGAAGAGCATTTGACTGCAGATCGAGAAGTCTCTGGTTCATGAATCCGGGTGCCCCCTTCAAGTGCCAGCTTTACTCATGCTATTCAACAAGATGCTTACCTTTCCAAGAAAGCTCTTCTTCAACTTGTTAGCCTTGAGCACATTTCTCATACTGAACTGGTCGTCCACTCTCTCACTGGGAATCTTCATTGGTAGGGATTTCAACAAGCATCCTTACTTTTGAGAAATTGGTTTCCTCAGAACATTACTTTTTAAGAACCAGTGAGGACAATAATAGGCCAAGCGGGCATAGCTCAGTGGAAGAGCATTCGACTGCAGATCGAGAGGTCCCTGGTTCAAATCCGGGTGCCCCCTTCAAGTGCCAGCTTTACGCATGCTATTCAACGAGATGCTTACCTTTCCAAGAAAGCTCTTCTTCAACTTGTCACCCTTAAGCACATTTCTGATGCAGAACTAAACAGGAACTGGTCGTCCACTGGCCATCTTCATTGGTAGGGATTTCAACAAGCATCCTACCATTTGAGAAATTGGTTTCCTCAGAACATTACTTTTTAAGAACCAGTGAGGACAATCATAAGCCAAGGGGGCATAGCTCAGTGGAAGAGCATTCGACTGCAGATCGAGAGGTCCCTGGTTCAAATCCGGGTGCCCCCTTCAAGTGCCAGCTTTACTCATGCTATTCAACGAGATGCTTACCTTTCCAAGAAAGCTCTTCTTCAACTTGTCACCCTTGAGCACATTTCTGATGCAGAACTAAACAGGAACTGGTCGTCCACTGGCCATCTTCATTGGTAGGGATTTCAACAAGCATCCTACCATTTGAGAAATTGGTTTCCTCAGAACATTACTTTTTAAGAACCAGTGAGGACAATCATAAGCCAAGGGGGATAGCTCAGTGGAAGAGCATTCGACTGCAGATCGAGAGGTCCCTGGTTCAAATCCGGGTGCCCCCTTCAAGTACTATTCAACGAGATGCTTACCTTTCCAAGAAAGCTCTTCTTCAACTTGTCACCCTTGAGCACATTTCTGATGCAGAACTAAACAGGAACTGGTCATCCACTGGCCATCTTCATTGGTAGGGATTTCAACAAGCATCCTACCTTTTGAGAAATTGGTTTCCTCAGAACATTACTTTTTAAGAACCAGTGAGGACAATCATAAGCCAAGGGGGCATAGCTCAGTGGAAGAGCATTCGACTGCAGGTCAAGAAGTCCCTGGTTCATAATCCGGTTGCCCCCTTCAAGTGCCAGCTTTACTCATGCTATTCAACGAGATGCTTACCTTTCCAAGAAAGCTCTTCTACAAATTGTCACCCTTGAGCACATTTCTCATGCGGAACTGAACTGGTCGTCCACTCTCTCACTGGGAATCTTCATTGGTAGTGATTTCAACAAGCATCCTTACTTTTGAGAAATTGGTTTCCTCAGAACATTACTTTTTAAGAACCAGTGAGCACAGTTATAAGCCAGGGGTGGCATAGCTCAGTGGAAGAGCATTTGACTGCAGATCGAGAAGTCTCTGGTTCATGAATCCGGGTGCCCCCTTCAAGTGCCAGCTTTACTCATGCTATTCAACAAGATGCTTACCTTTCCAAGAAAGCTCTTCTTCAACTTGTTAGCCTTGAGCACATTTCTCATACTGAACTGGTCGTCCACTCTCTCACTGGGAATCTTCATTGGTAGGGATTTCAACAAGCATCCTTACTTTTGAGAAATTGGTTTCCTCAGAACATTACTTTTTAAGAACCAGTGAGGACAATAATAGGCCAAGCGGGCATAGCTCAGTGGAAGAGCATTCGACTGCAGATCGAGAGGTCCCTGGTTCAAATCCGGGTGCCCCCTTCAAGTGCCAGCTTTACGCATGCTATTCAACGAGATGCTTACCTTTCCAAGAAAGCTCTTCTTCAACTTGTCACCCTTGAGCACATTTCTGATGCAGAACTAAACAGGAACTGGTCGTCCACTGGCCATCTTCATTGGTAGGGATTTCAACAAGCATCCTTACTTTTGAGAAATTGGTTTCCTCAGAACATTACTTTTTAAGAACCAGTGAGGACAATCATAAGCCAAGGGGGCATAGCTCAGTGGAAGAGCATTCGACTGCAGATCGAGAGGTCCCTGGTTCAAATCCGGGTGCCCCCTTCAAGTACCAGCTTTACTCATGCTATTCAACGAGATGCTTACCTTTCCAAGAAAGCTCTTCTTCAACTTGTCACCCTTGAGCACATTTCTGATGCAGAACTAAACAGGAACTGGTCATCCACTGGCCATCTTCATTGGTAGGGATTTCAACAAGCATCCTACCTTTTGAGAAATTGGTTTCCTCAGAACATTACTTTTTAAGAACCAGTGAGGACAATCATAAGCCAAGGGGGCATAGCTCAGTGGAAGAGCATTCGACTGCAGGTCAAGAAGTCCCTGGTTCATAATCCGGTTGCCCCCTTCAAGTGCCAGCTTTACTCATGCTATTCAACGAGATGCTTACCTTTCCAAGAAAGCTCTTCTACAAATTGTCACCCTTGAGCACATTTCTCATGCGGAACTGAACTGGTCGTCCACTCTCTCACTGGGAGTCTTCATTGGTAGGGATTTCAACAAGCATCCTTACTTTTGAGAAATTGGTTTCCTCAGAACATTACTTTTTAAGAACCAGTGAGCACAGTTATAAGCCAGGGGTGGCATAGCTCAGTGGAAGAGCATTTGACTGCAGATCGAGAAGTCTCTGGTTCATGAATCCGGGTGCCCCCTTCAAGTGCCAGCTTTACTCATGCTATTCAACAAGATGCTTACCTTTCCAAGAAAGCTCTTCTTCAACTTGTTAGCCTTGAGCACATTTCTCATACTGAACTGGTCGTCCACTCTCTCACTGGGAATCTTCATTGGTAGGGATTTCAACAAGCATCCTACCTTTTGAGAAATTGGTTTCCTCAGAACATTACTTTTTAAGAACCAGTGAGGACAATCATAAGCCAAGGGGGCATAGCTCAGTGGAAGAGCATTCGACTGCAGATCGAGAGGTCCCTGGTTCAAATCCGGGTGCCCCCTTCAAGTGCCAGCTTTACTCATGCTATTCAACGAGATGCTTACCTTTCCAAGAAAGCTCTTCTTCAACTTGTCACCCTTGAGCACATTTCTGATGCAGAACTAAACAGGAACTGGTCGTCCACTGGCCATCTTCATTGGTAGGGATTTCAACAAGCATCCTACCATTTGAGAAATTGGTTTCCTCAGAACATTACTTTTTAAGAACCAGTGAGGACAATCATAAGCCAAGGGGGATAGCTCAGTGGAAGAGCATTCGACTGCAGATCGAGAGGTCCCTGGTTCAAATCCGGGTGCCCCCTTCAAGTACTATTCAACGAGATGCTTACCTTTCCAAGAAAGCTCTTCTTCAACTTGTCACCCTTGAGCACATTTCTGATGCAGAACTAAACAGGAACTGGTCATCCACTGGCCATCTTCATTGGTAGGGATTTCAACAAGCATCCTACCTTTTGAGAAATTGGTTTCCTCAGAACATTACTTTTTAAGAACCAGTGAGGACAATCATAAGCCAAGGGGGCATAGCTCAGTGGAAGAGCATTCGACTGCAGGTCAAGAAGTCCCTGGTTCATAATCCGGTTGCCCCCTTCAAGTGCCAGCTTTACTCATGCTATTCAACGAGATGCTTACCTTTCCAAGAAAGCTCTTCTACAAATTGTCACCCTTGAGCACATTTCTCATGCGGAACTGAACTGGTCGTCCACTCTCTCACTGGGAATCTTCATTGGTAGTGATTTCAACAAGCATCCTTACTTTTGAGAAATTGGTTTCCTCAGAACATTACTTTTTAAGAACCAGTGAGCACAGTTATAAGCCAGGGGTGGCATAGCTCAGTGGAAGAGCATTTGACTGCAGATCGAGAAGTCTCTGGTTCATGAATCCGGGTGCCCCCTTCAAGTGCCAGCTTTACTCATGCTATTCAACAAGATGCTTACCTTTCCAAGAAAGCTCTTCTTCAACTTGTTAGCCTTGAGCACATTTCTCATACTGAACTGGTCGTCCACTCTCTCACTGGGAATCTTCATTGGTAGGGATTTCAACAAGCATCCTTACTTTTGAGAAATTGGTTTCCTCAGAACATTACTTTTTAAGAACCAGTGAGGACAATAATAGGCCAAGCGGGCATAGCTCAGTGGAAGAGCATTCGACTGCAGATCGAGAGGTCCCTGGTTCAAATCCGGGTGCCCCCTTCAAGTGCCAGCTTTACGCATGCTATTCAACGAGATGCTTACCTTTCCAAGAAAGCTCTTCTTCAACTTGTCACCCTTAAGCACATTTCTGATGCAGAACTAAACAGGAACTGGTCGTCCACTGGCCATCTTCATTGGTAGGGATTTCAACAAGCATCCTACCATTTGAGAAATTGGTTTCCTCAGAACATTACTTTTTAAGAACCAGTGAGGACAATCATAAGCCAAGGGGGCATAGCTCAGTGGAAGAGCATTCGACTGCAGATCGAGAGGTCCCTGGTTCAAATCCGGGTGCCCCCTTCAAGTGCCAGCTTTACTCATGCTATTCAACGAGATGCTTACCTTTCCAAGAAAGCTCTTCTTCAACTTGTCACCCTTGAGCACATTTCTGATGCAGAACTAAACAGGAACTGGTCGTCCACTGGCCATCTTCATTGGTAGGGATTTCAACAAGCATCCTACCATTTGAGAAATTGGTTTCCTCAGAACATTACTTTTTAAGAACCAGTGAGGACAATCATAAGCCAAGGGGGATAGCTCAGTGGAAGAGCATTCGACTGCAGATCGAGAGGTCCCTGGTTCAAATCCGGGTGCCCCCTTCAAGTACTATTCAACGAGATGCTTACCTTTCCAAGAAAGCTCTTCTTCAACTTGTCACCCTTGAGCACATTTCTGATGCAGAACTAAACAGGAACTGGTCATCCACTGGCCATCTTCATTGGTAGGGATTTCAACAAGCATCCTACCTTTTGAGAAATTGGTTTCCTCAGAACATTACTTTTTAAGAACCAGTGAGGACAATCATAAGCCAAGGGGGCATAGCTCAGTGGAAGAGCATTCGACTGCAGGTCAAGAAGTCCCTGGTTCATAATCCGGTTGCCCCCTTCAAGTGCCAGCTTTACTCATGCTATTCAACGAGATGCTTACCTTTCCAAGAAAGCTCTTCTACAAATTGTCACCCTTGAGCACATTTCTCATGCGGAACTGAACTGGTCGTCCACTCTCTCACTGGGAATCTTCATTGGTAGTGATTTCAACAAGCATCCTTACTTTTGAGAAATTGGTTTCCTCAGAACATTACTTTTTAAGAACCAGTGAGCACAGTTATAAGCCAGGGGTGGCATAGCTCAGTGGAAGAGCATTTGACTGCAGATCGAGAAGTCTCTGGTTCATGAATCCGGGTGCCCCCTTCAAGTGCCAGCTTTACTCATGCTATTCAACAAGATGCTTACCTTTCCAAGAAAGCTCTTCTTCAACTTGTTAGCCTTGAGCACATTTCTCATACTGAACTGGTCGTCCACTCTCTCACTGGGAATCTTCATTGGTAGGGATTTCAACAAGCATCCTTACTTTTGAGAAATTGGTTTCCTCAGAACATTACTTTTTAAGAACCAGTGAGGACAATAATAGGCCAAGCGGGCATAGCTCAGTGGAAGAGCATTCGACTGCAGATCGAGAGGTCCCTGGTTCAAATCCGGGTGCCCCTTCAAGTGCCAGCTTTACGCATGCTATTCAACGAGATGCTTACCTTTCCAAGAAAGCTCTTCTTCAACTTGTCACCCTTGAGCACATTTCTGATGCAGAACTAAACAGGAACTGGTCGTCCACTGGCCATCTTCATTGGTAGGGATTTCAACAAGCATCCTTACTTTTGAGAAATTGGTTTCCTCAGAACATTACTTTTTAAGAACCAGTGAGGACAATCATAAGCCAAGGGGGCATAGCTCAGTGGAAGAGCATTCGACTGCAGATCGAGAGGTCCCTGGTTCAAATCCGGGTGCCCCCTTCAAGTACCAGCTTTACTCATGCTATTCAACGAGATGCTTACCTTTCCAAGAAAGCTCTTCTTCAACTTGTCACCCTTGAGCACATTTCTGATGCAGAACTAAACAGGAACTGGTCGTCCACTGGCCATCTTCATTGGTAGGGATTTCAACAAGCATCCTACCATTTGAGAAATTGGTTTCCTCAGAACATTACTTTTTAAGAACCAGTGAGGACAATAATAAGCCAAGCGGGCATAGCTCAGTGGAAGAGCATTCGACTGCAGATCGAGAGGTCCCTGGTTCAAATCCGGGTGCCCCCTTCAAGTGCCAGCTTTACTCATGCTATTCAACGAGATGCTTACCTTTCCAAGAAAGCTCTTCTACAAATTGTCACCCTTGAGCACATTTCTCATGCAGAACTGAACTGGTCGTCCACTCTCTCACTGGGAATCTTCATTGGTAGGGATTTCAACAAGCATCCTTACTTTTGAGAAATTGGTTTCCTCAGAACATTACTTTTTAAGAACCAGTGAGGACATTCATAAGCCAGGGGGGGCATAGCTCAGTGGAAGAGCATTCGACTGCAGATCGAGAGGTCCCTGGTTCAAATCCGGGTGCCCCCTTCAAGTGCCAGCTTTACGCATGCTATTCAACGAGATGCTTACCTTTCCAAGAAAGCTCTTCTTCAACTTGTCACCCTTGAGCACATTTCTGATGCAGAACTAAACAGGAACTGGTCGTCTTCATTGGTAGGGATTTCAACAAGCATCCTACCATTTGAGAAATTGGTTTCCTCAGAACATTACTTTTTAAGAACCAGTGAGGACAATCATAAGCCAAGGGGGATAGCTCAGTGGAAGAGCATTCGACTGCAGATCGAGAGGTCCCTGGTTCAAATCCGGGTGCCCCCTTCGAGTACTATTCAACGAGATGCTTACCTTTCCAAGAAAGCTCTTCTTCAACTTGTCACCCTTGAGCACATTTCTGATGCAGAACTAAACAGGAACTGGTCATCCACTGGCCATCTTCATTGGTAGGGATTTCAACAAGCATCCTACCTTTTGAGAAATTGGTTTCCTCAGAACATTACTTTTTAAGAACCAGTGAGGACAATCATAAGCCAAGGGGGCATAGCTCAGTGGAAGAGCATTCGACTGCAGATCAAGAAGTCCCTGGTTCATAATCCGGGTGCCCCCTTCAAGTGCCAGCTTTACTCATGCTATTCAACGAGATGCTTACCTTTCCAAGAAAGCTCTTCTACAAATTGTCACCCTTGAGCACATTTCTCATGCAGAACTGAACTGGTCGTCCACTCTCTCACTGGGAATCTTCATTGGTAGGGATTTCAACAAGCATCCTACCATTTGAGAAATTGGTTTCCTCAGAACATTACTTTTTAAGAACCAGTGAGGACAATCATAAGCCAAGGGGGCATAGCTCAGTGGAAGAGCATTCGACTGCAGATCGAGAGGTCCCTGGTTCAAATCCGGGTGCCCCCTTCAAGTACCAGCTTTACTCATGCTATTCAACGAGATGCTTACCTTTCCAAGAAAGCTCTTCTTCAACTTGTCACCCTTGAGCACATTTCTGATGCAGAACTAAACAGGAACTGGCCATCTTCATTGGTAGGGATTTCAACAAGCATCCTACCTTTTGAGAAATTGGTTTCCTCAGAACATTACTTTTTAAGAACCAGTGAGGACAATCATAAGCCAAGGGGGCATAGCTCAGTGGAAGAGCATTCGACTGCAGATCAAGAAGTCCCTGGTTCATAATCCGGGTGCCCCCTTCAAGTGCCAGCTTTACTCATGCTATTCAACGAGATGCTTACCTTTCCAAGAAAGCTCTTCTACAAATTGTCACCCTTGAGCACATTTCTCATGCAGAACTGAACTGGTCGTCCACTCTCTCACTGGGAATCTTCATTGGTAGGGATTTCAACAAGCATCCTTACTTTTGAGAAATTGGTTTCCTCAGAACATTACTTTTTAAGAACCAGTGAGCACAGTTATAAGCCAGGGGTGGCATAGCTCAGTGGAAGAGCATTTGACTGCAGATCGAGAAGTCTCTGGTTCATGAATCCGGGTGCCCCCTTCAAGTGCCAGCTTTACTCATGCTATTCAACAAGATGCTTACCTTTCCAAGAAAGCTCTTCTTCAACTTGTTAGCCTTGAGCACATTTCTCATACTGAACTGGTCGTCCACTCTCTCACTGGGAATCTTCATTGGTAGGGATTTCAACAAGCATCCTTACTTTTGAGAAATTGGTTTCCTCAGAACATTACTTTTTAAGAACCAGTGAGGACAATAATAAGCCAAGCGGGCATAGCTCAGTGGAAGAGCATTCGACTGCAGATCGAGAGGTCCCTGGTTCAAATCCGGGTGCCCCCTTCAAGTGCCAGCTTTACGCATGCTATTCAACGAGATGCTTACCTTTCCAAGAAAGCTCTTCTTCAACTTGTCACCCTTGAGCACATTTCTGATGCAGAACTAAACAGGAACTGGTCATCCACTGGCCATCTTCATTGGTAGGGATTTCAACAAGCATCCTACCTTTTGAGAAATTGGTTTCCTCAGAACATTACTTTTTAAGAACCAGTGAGGACAATCATAAGCCAAGGGGGCATAGCTCAGTGGAAGAGCATTCGACTGCAGGTCAAGAAGTCCCTGGTTCATAATCCGGTTGCCCCCTTCAAGTGCCAGCTTTACTCATGCTATTCAACGAGATGCTTACCTTTCCAAGAAAGCTCTTCTACAAATTGTCACCCTTGAGCACATTTCTCATGCGGAACTGAACTGGTCGTCCACTCTCTCACTGGGAATCTTCATTGGTAGTGATTTCAACAAGCATCCTTACTTTTGAGAAATTGGTTTCCTCAGAACATTACTTTTTAAGAACCAGTGAGCACAGTTATAAGCCAGGGGTGGCATAGCTCAGTGGAAGAGCATTTGACTGCAGATCGAGAAGTCTCTGGTTCATGAATCCGGGTGCCCCCTTCAAGTGCCAGCTTTACTCATGCTATTCAACAAGATGCTTACCTTTCCAAGAAAGCTCTTCTTCAACTTGTTAGCCTTGAGCACATTTCTCATACTGAACTGGTCGTCCACTCTCTCACTGGGAATCTTCATTGGTAGGGATTTCAACAAGCATCCTTACTTTTGAGAAATTGGTTTCCTCAGAACATTACTTTTTAAGAACCAGTGAGGACAATAATAAGCCAAGCGGGCATAGCTCAGTGGAAGAGCATTCGACTGCAGATCGAGAGGTCCCTGGTTCAAATCCGGGTGCCCCCTTCAAGTGCCAGCTTTACGCATGCTATTCAACGAGATGCTTACCTTTCCAAGAAAGCTCTTCTTCAACTTGTCACCCTTGAGCACATTTCTGATGCAGAACTAAACAGGAACTGGTCGTCCACTGGCCATCTTCATTGGTAGGGATTTCAACAAGCATCCTTACTTTTGAGAAATTGGTTTCCTCAGAACATTACTTTTTAAGAACCAGTGAGGACAATAATAAGCCAAGCGGGCATAGCTCAGTGGAAGAGCATTCGACTGCAGATCGAGAGGTCCCTGGTTCAAATCCGGGTGCCCCCTTCAAGTGCCAGCTTTACGCATGCTATTCAACGAGATGCTTACCTTTCCAAGAAAGCTCTTCTTCAACTTGTCACCCTTGAGCACATTTCTGATGCAGAACTAAACAGGAACTGGTCGTCCACTGGCCATCTTCATTGGTAGGGATTTCAACAAGCATCCTTACTTTTGAGAAATTGGTTTCCTCAGAACATTACTTTTTAAGAACCAGTGAGGACAATCATAAGCCAAGGGGGCATAGCTCAGTGGAAGAGCATTCGACTGCAGATCGAGAAGTCTCTGGTTCATGAATCCGGGTGCCCCCTTCAAGTGCCAGCTTTACTCATGCTATTCAACAAGATGCTTACCTTTCCAAGAAAGCTCTTCTTCAACTTGTTAGCCTTGAGCACATTTCTCATACTGAACTGGTCGTCCACTCTCTCACTGGGAATCTTCATTGGTAGGGATTTCAACAAGCATCCTACCATTTGAGAAATTGGTTTCCTCAGAACATTACTTTTTAAGAACCAGTGAGGACAATCATAAGCCAAGGGGGATAGCTCAGTGGAAGAGCATTCGACTGCAGATCGAGAGGTCCCTGGTTCAAATCCGGGTGCCCCCTTCGAGTACTATTCAACGAGATGCTTACCTTTCCAAGAAAGCTCTTCTTCAACTTGTCACCCTTGAGCACATTTCTGATGCAGAACTAAACAGGAACTGGTCATCCACTGGCCATCTTCATTGGTAGGGATTTCAACAAGCATCCTACCTTTTGAGAAATTGGTTTCCTCAGAACATTACTTTTTAAGAACCAGTGAGGACAATCATAAGCCAAGGGGGCATAGCTCAGTGGAAGAGCATTCGACTGCAGATCAAGAAGTCCCTGGTTCATAATCCGGGTGCCCCCTTCAAGTGCCAGCTTTACTCATGCTATTCAACGAGATGCTTACCTTTCCAAGAAAGCTCTTCTACAAATTGTCACCCTTGAGCACATTTCTCATGCAGAACTGAACTGGTCGTCCACTCTCTCACTGGGAATCTTCATTGGTAGGGATTTCAACAAGCATCCTACCATTTGAGAAATTGGTTTCCTCAGAACATTACTTTTTAAGAACCAGTGAGGACAATCATAAGCCAAGGGGGCATAGCTCAGTGGAAGAGCATTCGACTGCAGATCGAGAGGTCCCTGGTTCAAATCCGGGTGCCCCCTTCAAGTGCCAGCTTTACGCATGCTATTCAACGAGATGCTTACCTTTCCAAGAAAGCTCTTCTTCAACTTGTCACCCTTGAGCACATTTCTGATGCAGAACTAAACAGGAACTGGTCGTCCACTGGCCATCTTCATTGGTAGGGATTTCAACAAGCATCCTTACTTTTGAGAAATTGGTTTCCTCAGAACATTACTTTTTAAGAACCAGTGAGGACAATCATAAGCCAAGGGGGCATAGCTCAGTGGAAGAGCATTCGACTGCAGATCGAGAAGTCTCTGGTTCATGAATCCGGGTGCCCCCTTCAAGTGCCAGCTTTACTCATGCTATTCAACAAGATGCTTACCTTTCCAAGAAAGCTCTTCTTCAACTTGTTAGCCTTGAGCACATTTCTCATACTGAACTGGTCGTCCACTCTCTCACTGGGAATCTTCATTGGTAGGGATTTCAACAAGCATCCTACCATTTGAGAAATTGGTTTCCTCAGAACATTACTTTTTAAGAACCAGTGAGGACAATCATAAGCCAAGGGGGATAGCTCAGTGGAAGAGCATTCGACTGCAGATCGAGAGGTCCCTGGTTCAAATCCGGGTGCCCCCTTCGAGTACTATTCAACGAGATGCTTACCTTTCCAAGAAAGCTCTTCTTCAACTTGTCACCCTTGAGCACATTTCTGATGCAGAACTAAACAGGAACTGGTCATCCACTGGCCATCTTCATTGGTAGGGATTTCAACAAGCATCCTACCTTTTGAGAAATTGGTTTCCTCAGAACATTACTTTTTAAGAACCAGTGAGGACAATCATAAGCCAAGGGGGCATAGCTCAGTGGAAGAGCATTCGACTGCAGATCAAGAAGTCCCTGGTTCATAATCCGGGTGCCCCCTTCAAGTGCCAGCTTTACTCATGCTATTCAACGAGATGCTTACCTTTCCAAGAAAGCTCTTCTACAAATTGTCACCCTTGAGCACATTTCTCATGCAGAACTGAACTGGTCGTCCACTCTCTCACTGGGAATCTTCATTGGTAGGGATTTCAACAAGCATCCTACCATTTGAGAAATTGGTTTCCTCAGAACATTACTTTTTAAGAACCAGTGAGGACAATCATAAGCCAAGGGGGCATAGCTCAGTGGAAGAGCATTCGACTGCAGATCGAGAGGTCCCTGGTTCAAATCCGGGTGCCCCCTTCAAGTACCAGCTTTACTCATGCTATTCAACGAGATGCTTACCTTTCCAAGAAAGCTCTTCTTCAACTTGTCACCCTTGAGCACATTTCTCATGCAGAACTGAACTGGTCGTCCACTCTCTCACTGGGAATCTTCATTGGTAGGGATTTCAACAAGCATCCTTACTTTTGAGAAATTGGTTTCCTCAGAACATTACTTTTTAAGAACCAGTGAGGACAATCATAAGCCAAGGGGGCATAGCTCAGTGGAAGAGCATTCGACTGCAGATCAAGAAGTCCCTGGTTCATAATCCGGGTGCCCCCTTCAAGTGCCAGCTTTACTCATGCTATTCAACGAGATGCTTACCTTTCCAAGAAAGCTCTTCTACAAATTGTCACCCTTGAGCACATTTCTCATGCAGAACTGAACTGGTCGTCCACTCTCTCACTGGGAATCTTCATTGGTAGGGATTTCAACAAGCATCCTTACTTTTGAGAAATTGGTTTCCTCAGAACATTACTTTTTAAGAACCAGTGAGCACAGTTATAAGCCAGGGGTGGCATAGCTCAGTGGAAGAGCATTTGACTGCAGATCGAGAAGTCTCTGGTTCATGAATCCGGGTGCCCCCTTCAAGTGCCAGCTTTACTCATGCTATTCAACAAGATGCTTACCTTTCCAAGAAAGCTCTTCTTCAACTTGTTAGCCTTGAGCACATTTCTCATACTGAACTGGTCGTCCACTCTCTCACTGGGAATCTTCATTGGTAGGGATTTCAACAAGCATCCTTACTTTTGAGAAATTGGTTTCCTCAGAACATTACTTTTTAAGAACCAGTGAGGACAATAATAAGCCAAGCGAGCATAGCTCAGTGGAAGAGCATTCGACTGCAGATCGAGAGGTCCCTGGTTCAAATCCGGGTGCCCCCTTCAAGTGCCAGCTTTACGCATGCTATTCAACGAGATGCTTACCTTTCCAAGAAAGCTCTTCTTCAACTTGTCACCCTTGAGCACATTTCTGATGCAGAACTAAACAGGAACTGGTCATCCACTGGCCATCTTCATTGGTAGGGATTTCAACAAGCATCCTACCTTTTGAGAAATTGGTTTCCTCAGAACATTACTTTTTAAGAACCAGTGAGGACAATCATAAGCCAAGGGGGCATAGCTCAGTGGAAGAGCATTCGACTGCAGGTCAAGAAGTCCCTGGTTCATAATCCGGTTGCCCCCTTCAAGTGCCAGCTTTACTCATGCTATTCAACGAGATGCTTACCTTTCCAAGAAAGCTCTTCTACAAATTGTCACCCTTGAGCACATTTCTCATGCGGAACTGAACTGGTCGTCCACTCTCTCACTGGGAATCTTCATTGGTAGTGATTTCAACAAGCATCCTTACTTTTGAGAAATTGGTTTCCTCAGAACATTACTTTTTAAGAACCAGTGAGCACAGTTATAAGCCAGGGGTGGCATAGCTCAGTGGAAGAGCATTTGACTGCAGATCGAGAAGTCTCTGGTTCATGAATCCGGGTGCCCCCTTCAAGTGCCAGCTTTACTCATGCTATTCAACAAGATGCTTACCTTTCCAAGAAAGCTCTTCTTCAACTTGTTAGCCTTGAGCACATTTCTCATACTGAACTGGTCGTCCACTCTCTCACTGGGAATCTTCATTGGTAGGGATTTCAACAAGCATCCTTACTTTTGAGAAATTGGTTTCCTCAGAACATTACTTTTTAAGAACCAGTGAGGACAATAATAAGCCAAGCGGGCATAGCTCAGTGGAAGAGCATTCGACTGCAGATCGAGAGGTCCCTGGTTCAAATCCGGGTGCCCCCTTCAAGTGCCAGCTTTACGCATGCTATTCAACGAGATGCTTACCTTTCCAAGAAAGCTCTTCTTCAACTTGTCACCCTTGAGCACATTTCTGATGCAGAACTAAACAGGAACTGGTCGTCCACTGGCCATCTTCATTGGTAGGGATTTCAACAAGCATCCTTACTTTTGAGAAATTGGTTTCCTCAGAACATTACTTTTTAAGAACCAGTGAGGACAATCATAAGCCAAGGGGGCATAGCTCAGTGGAAGAGCATTCGACTGCAGATCGAGAGGTCCCTGGTTCAAATCCGGGTGCCCCCTTCAAGTACCAGCTTTACTCATGCTATTCAACGAGATGCTTACCTTTCCAAGAAAGCTCTTCTTCAACTTGTCACCCTTGAGCACATTTCTGATGCAGAACTAAACAGGAACTGGTCATCCACTGGCCATCTTCATTGGTAGGGATTTCAACAAGCATCCTACCTTTTGAGAAATTGGTTTCCTCAGAACATTACTTTTTAAGAACCAGTGAGGACAATCATAAGCCAAGGGGGCATAGCTCAGTGGAAGAGCATTCGACTGCAGATCAAGAAGTCCCTGGTTCATAATCCGGGTGCCCCCTTCAAGTGCCAGCTTTACTCATGCTATTCAACGAGATGCTTACCTTTCCAAGAAAGCTCTTCTACAAATTGTCACCCTTGAGCACATTTCTCATGCAGAACTGAACTGGTCGTCCACTCTCTCACTGGGAATCTTCATTGGTAGGGATTTCAACAAGCATCCTTACTTTTGAGAAATTGGTTTCCTCAGAACATTACTTTTTAAGAACCAGTGAGGACAATCATAAGCCAAGGGGGCATAGCTCAGTGGAAGAGCATTCGACTGCAGATCGAGAGGTCCCTGGTTCAAATCCGGGTGCCCCCTTCAAGTGCCAGCTTTACGCATGCTATTCAACGAGATGCTTACCTTTCCAAGAAAGCTCTTCTTCAACTTGTCACCCTTGAGCACATTTCTGATGCAGAACTAAACAGGAACTGGTCATCCACTGGCCATCTTCATTGGTAGGGATTTCAACAAGCATCCTACCTTTTGAGAAATTGGTTTCCTCAGAACATTACTTTTTAAGAACCAGTGAGGACAATCATAAGCCAAGGGGGCATAGCTCAGTGGAAGAGCATTCGACTGCAGATCGAGAGGTCCCTGGTTCAAATCCGGGTGCCCCCTTCAAGTACCAGCTTTACTCATGCTATTCAACGAGATGCTTACCTTTCCAAGAAAGCTCTTCTTCAACTTGTCACCCTTGAGCACATTTCTGATGCAGAACTAAACAGGAACTGGTCATCCACTGGCCATCTTCATTGGTAGGGATTTCAACAAGCATCCTACCTTTTGAGAAATTGGTTTCCTCAGAACATTACTTTTTAAGAACCAGTGAGGACAATCATAAGCCAAGGGGGCATAGCTCAGTGGAAGAGCATTCGACTGCAGATCAAGAAGTCCCTGGTTCATAATCCGGGTGCCCCCTTCAAGTGCCAGCTTTACTCATGCTATTCAACGAGATGCTTACCTTTCCAAGAAAGCTCTTCTACAAATTGTCACCCTTGAGCACATTTCTCATGCAGAACTGAACTGGTCGTCCACTCTCTCACTGGGAATCTTCATTGGTAGGGATTTCAACAAGCATCCTTACTTTTGAGAAATTGGTTTCCTCAGAACATTACTTTTTAAGAACCAGTGAGCACAGTTATAAGCCAGGGGTGGCATAGCTCAGTGGAAGAGCATTTGACTGCAGATCGAGAAGTCTCTGGTTCATGAATCCGGGTGCCCCCTTCAAGTGCCAGCTTTACTCATGCTATTCAACAAGATGCTTACCTTTCCAAGAAAGCTCTTCTTCAACTTGTTAGCCTTGAGCACATTTCTCATACTGAACTGGTCGTCCACTCTCTCACTGGGAATCTTCATTGGTAGGGATTTCAACAAGCATCCTTACTTTTGAGAAATTGGTTTCCTCAGAACATTACTTTTTAAGAACCAGTGAGGACAATAATAAGCCAAGCGGGCATAGCTCAGTGGAAGAGCATTCGACTGCAGATCGAGAGGTCCCTGGTTCAAATCCGGGTGCCCCCTTCAAGTGCCAGCTTTACGCATGCTATTCAACGAGATGCTTACCTTTCCAAGAAAGCTCTTCTTCAACTTGTCACCCTTGAGCACATTTCTGATGCAGAACTAAACAGGAACTGGTCGTCCACTGGCCATCTTCATTGGTAGGGATTTCAACAAGCATCCTACCATTTGAGAAATTGGTTTCCTCAGAACATTACTTTTTAAGAACCAGTGAGGACAATCATAAGCCAAGGGGGATAGCTCAGTGGAAGAGCATTCGACTGCAGATCGAGAGGTCCCTGGTTCAAATCCGGGTGCCCCCTTCGAGTACTATTCAACGAGATGCTTACCTTTCCAAGAAAGCTCTTCTTCAACTTGTCACCCTTGAGCACATTTCTGATGCAGAACTAAACAGGAACTGGTCATCCACTGGCCATCTTCATTGGTAGGGATTTCAACAAGCATCCTACCTTTTGAGAAATTGGTTTCCTCAGAACATTACTTTTTAAGAACCAGTGAGGACAATCATAAGCCAAGGGGGCATAGCTCAGTGGAAGAGCATTCGACTGCAGATCAAGAAGTCCCTGGTTCATAATCCGGGTGCCCCCTTCAAGTGCCAGCTTTACTCATGCTATTCAACGAGATGCTTACCTTTCCAAGAAAGCTCTTCTACAAATTGTCACCCTTGAGCACATTTCTCATGCAGAACTGAACTGGTCGTCCACTCTCTCACTGGGAATCTTCATTGGTAGGGATTTCAACAAGCATCCTTACTTTTGAGAAATTGGTTTCCTCAGAACATTACTTTTTAAGAACCAGTGAGCACAGTTATAAGCCAGGGGTGGCATAGCTCAGTGGAAGAGCATTTGACTGCAGATCGAGAAGTCTCTGGTTCATGAATCCGGGTGCCCCCTTCAAGTGCCAGCTTTACTCATGCTATTCAACAAGATGCTTACCTTTCCAAGAAAGCTCTTCTTCAACTTGTTAGCCTTGAGCACATTTCTCATACTGAACTGGTCGTCCACTCTCTCACTGGGAATCTTCATTGGTAGGGATTTCAACAAGCATCCTTACTTTTGAGAAATTGGTTTCCTCAGAACATTACTTTTTAAGAACCAGTGAGGACAATAATAAGCCAAGCGGGCATAGCTCAGTGGAAGAGCATTCGACTGCAGATCGAGAGGTCCCTGGTTCAAATCCGGGTGCCCCCTTCAAGTGCCAGCTTTACGCATGCTATTCAACGAGATGCTTACCTTTCCAAGAAAGCTCTTCTTCAACTTGTCACCCTTGAGCACATTTCTGATGCAGAACTAAACAGGAACTGGTCGTCCACTGGCCATCTTCATTGGTAGGGATTTCAACAAGCATCCTACCATTTGAGAAATTGGTTTCCTCAGAACATTACTTTTTAAGAACCAGTGAGGACAATCATAAGCCAAGGGGGATAGCTCAGTGGAAGAGCATTCGACTGCAGATCGAGAGGTCCCTGGTTCAAATCCGGGTGCCCCCTTCGAGTACTATTCAACGAGATGCTTACCTTTCCAAGAAAGCTCTTCTTCAACTTGTCACCCTTGAGCACATTTCTGATGCAGAACTAAACAGGAACTGGTCATCCACTGGCCATCTTCATTGGTAGGGATTTCAACAAGCATCCTACCTTTTGAGAAATTGGTTTCCTCAGAACATTACTTTTTAAGAACCAGTGAGGACAATCATAAGCCAAGGGGGCATAGCTCAGTGGAAGAGCATTCGACTGCAGATCAAGAAGTCCCTGGTTCATAATCCGGGTGCCCCCTTCAAGTGCCAGCTTTACTCATGCTATTCAACGAGATGCTTACCTTTCCAAGAAAGCTCTTCTACAAATAGTCACCCTTGAGCACATTTCTCATGCAGAACTGAACTGGTCGTCCACTCTCTCACTGGGAATCTTCATTGGTAGGGATTTCAGCAAGCATCCTTACTTTTGAGAAATTGGTTTCCTCAGAACATTACTTTTTAAGAACCAGTGAGCACAGTTATAAGCCAGGGGTGGCATAGCTCAGTGGAAGAGCATTTGACTGCAGATCGAGAAGTCTCTGGTTCATGAATCCGGGTGCCCCCTTCAAGTGCCAGCTTTACTCATGCTATTCAACAAGATGCTTACCTTTCCAAGAAAGCTCTTCTTCAACTTGTTAGCCTTGAGCACATTTCTCATACTGAACTGGTCGTCCACTCTCTCACTGGGAATCTTCATTGGTAGGGATTTCAACAAGCATCCTTACTTTTGAGAAATTGGTTTCCTCAGAACATTACTTTTTAAGAACCAGTGAGGACAATAATAAGCCAAGCGGGCATAGCTCAGTGGAAGAGCATTCGACTGCAGATCGAGAGGTCCCTGGTTCAAATCCGGGTGCCCCCTTCAAGTGCCAGCTTTACGCATGCTATTCAACGAGATGCTTACCTTTCCAAGAAAGCTCTTCTTCAACTTGTCACCCTTGAGCACATTTCTGATGCAGAACTAAACAGGAACTGGTCATCCACTGGCCATCTTCATTGGTAGGGATTTCAACAAGCATCCTACCTTTTGAGAAATTGGTTTCCTCAGAACATTACTTTTTAAGAACCAGTGAGGACAATCATAAGCCAAGGGGGCATAGCTCAGTGGAAGAGCATTCGACTGCAGGTCAAGAAGTCCCTGGTTCATAATCCGGTTGCCCCCTTCAAGTGCCAGCTTTACTCATGCTATTCAACGAGATGCTTACCTTTCCAAGAAAGCTCTTCTACAAATTGTCACCCTTGAGCACATTTCTCATGCGGAACTGAACTGGTCGTCCACTCTCTCACTGGGAGTCTTCATTGGTAGGGATTTCAACAAGCATCCTTACTTTTGAGAAATTGGTTTCCTCAGAACATTACTTTTTAAGAACCAGTGAGCACAGTTATAAGCCAGGGGTGGCATAGCTCAGTGGAAGAGCATTCGACTGCAGATCGAGAGGTCCCTGGTTCAAATCCGGGTGCCCCCTTCAAGTACCAGCTTTACTCATGCTATTCAACGAGATGCTTACCTTTCCAAGAAAGCTCTTCTTCAACTTGTCACCCTTGAGCACATTTCTCATGCAGAACTGAACTGGTCGTCCACTCTCTCACTGGGAATCTTCATTGGTAGGGATTTCAACAAGCATCCTTACTTTTGAGAAATTGGTTTCCTCAGAACATTACTTTTTAAGAACCAGTGAGGACAATAATAAGCCAAGCGGGCATAGCTCAGTGGAAGAGCATTCGACTGCAGATCGAGAGGTCCCTGGTTCAAATCCGGGTGCCCCCTTCAAGTGCCAGCTTTACGCATGCTATTCAACGAGATGCTTACCTTTCCAAGAAAGCTCTTCTTC
Organism: Eleutherodactylus coqui; assembly: GCF_035609145.1. Classification (NCBI taxonomy): domain Eukaryota; kingdom Metazoa; phylum Chordata; class Amphibia; order Anura; family Eleutherodactylidae; genus Eleutherodactylus; species Eleutherodactylus coqui. The sequence continues at coordinate 82,968,441 of NC_089845.1, read as the reverse complement.
AACTTGTCACCCTTGAGCACATTTCTGATGCAGAACTAAACAGGAACTGGTCATCCACTGGCCATCTTCATTGGTAGGGATTTCAACAAGCATCCTACCTTTTGAGAAATTGGTTTCCTCAGAACATTACTTTTTAAGAACCAGTGAGGACAATCATAAGCCAAGGGGGCATAGCTCAGTGGAAGAGCATTCGACTGCAGGTCAAGAAGTCCCTGGTTCATAATCCGGTTGCCCCCTTCAAGTGCCAGCTTTACTCATGCTATTCAACGAGATGCTTACCTTTCCAAGAAAGCTCTTCTACAAATTGTCACCCTTGAGCACATTTCTCATGCGGAACTGAACTGGTCGTCCACTCTCTCACTGGGAGTCTTCATTGGTAGGGATTTCAACAAGCATCCTTACTTTTGAGAAATTGGTTTCCTCAGAACATTACTTTTTAAGAACCAGTGAGCACAGTTATAAGCCAGGGGTGGCATAGCTCAGTGGAAGAGCATTTGACTGCAGATCGAGAAGTCTCTGGTTCATGAATCCGGGTGCCCCCTTCAAGTGCCAGCTTTACTCATGCTATTCAACAAGATGCTTACCTTTCCAAGAAAGCTCTTCTTCAACTTGTTAGCCTTGAGCACATTTCTCATACTGAACTGGTCGTCCACTCTCTCACTGGGAATCTTCATTGGTAGGGATTTCAACAAGCATCCTACTTTTTGAGAAATTGGTTTCCTCAGAACATTACTTTTTAAGAACCAGTGAGGACAATCATAAGCCAAGGGGGCATAGCTCAGTGGAAGAGCATTCGACTGCAGATCGAGAGGTCCCTGGTTCAAATCCGGGTGCCCCCTTCAAGTGCCAGCTTTACTCATGCTATTCAACGAGATGCTTACCTTTCCAAGAAAGCTCTTCTTCAAATTGTCACCCTTGAGCACATTTCTCATGCAGAACTGAACTGGTTGTCCACTCTCTCACTGGCCATCTTCATTGGTAGGGATTTCAACAAGCATCCTTACTTTTGAGAAATTGGTTTCCTCAGAACATTACTTTTTAAGAACCAGTGAGGACAATCATAAGCCAAGGGGGCATAGCTCAGTGGAAGAGCATTCGACTGCAGATCGAGAGGTCCCTGGTTCAAATCCGGGTGCCCCCTTCAAGTGCCAGCTTTACGCATGCTATTCAACGAGATGCTTACCTTTCCAAGAAAGCTCTTCTTCAACTTGTCACCCTTGAGCACATTTCTGATGCAGAACTAAACAGGAACTGGTCGTCCACTGGCCATCTTCATTGGTAGGGATTTCAACAAGCATCCTTACTTTTGAGAAATTGGTTTCCTCAGAACATTACTTTTTAAGAACCAGTGAGGACAATCATAAGCCAAGGGGGCATAGCTCAGTGGAAGAGCATTCGACTGCAGATCGAGAGGTCCCTGGTTCAAATCCGGGTGCCCCCTTCAAGTACCAGCTTTACTCATGCTATTCAACGAGATGCTTACCTTTCCAAGAAAGCTCTTCTTCAACTTGTCACCCTTGAGCACATTTCTGATGCAGAACTAAACAGGAACTGGTCATCCACTGGCCATCTTCATTGGTAGGGATTTCAACAAGCATCCTACCTTTTGAGAAATTGGTTTCCTCAGAACATTACTTTTTAAGAACCAGTGAGGACAATCATAAGCCAAGGGGGCATAGCTCAGTGGAAGAGCATTCGACTGCAGATCAAGAAGTCCCTGGTTCATAATCCGGGTGCCCCCTTCAAGTGCCAGCTTTACTCATGCTATTCAACGAGATGCTTACCTTTCCAAGAAAGCTCTTCTACAAATTGTCACCCTTGAGCACATTTCTCATGCAGAACTGAACTGGTCGTCCACTCTCTCACTGGGAATCTTCATTGGTAGGGATTTCAACAAGCATCCTTACTTTTGAGAAATTGGTTTCCTCAGAACATTACTTTTTAAGAACCAGTGAGGACATTCATAAGCCAGGGGGGGCATAGCTCAGTGGAAGAGCATTCGACTGCAGATCGAGAGGTCCCTGGTTCAAATCCGGGTGCCCCCTTCAAGTGCCAGCTTTACGCATGCTATTCAACGAGATGCTTACCTTTCCAAGAAAGCTCTTCTTCAACTTGTCACCCTTGAGCACATTTCTGATGCAGAACTAAACAGGAACTGGTCGTCCACTGGCCATCTTCATTGGTAGGGATTTCAACAAGCATCCTACCATTTGAGAAATTGGTTTCCTCAGAACATTACTTTTTAAGAACCAGTGAGGACAATCATAAGCCAAGGGGGATAGCTCAGTGGAAGAGCATTCGACTGCAGATCGAGAGGTCCCTGGTTCAAATCCGGGTGCCCCCTTCGAGTACTATTCAACGAGATGCTTACCTTTCCAAGAAAGCTCTTCTTCAACTTGTCACCCTTGAGCACATTTCTGATGCAGAACTAAACAGGAACTGGTCATCCACTGGCCATCTTCATTGGTAGGGATTTCAACAAGCATCCTACCTTTTGAGAAATTGGTTTCCTCAGAACATTACTTTTTAAGAACCAGTGAGGACAATCATAAGCCAAGGGGGCATAGCTCAGTGGAAGAGCATTCGACTGCAGATCAAGAAGTCCCTGGTTCATAATCCGGGTGCCCCCTTCAAGTGCCAGCTTTACTCATGCTATTCAACGAGATGCTTACCTTTCCAAGAAAGCTCTTCTACAAATAGTCACCCTTGAGCACATTTCTCATGCAGAACTGAACTGGTCGTCCACTCTCTCACTGGGAATCTTCATTGGTAGGGATTTCAGCAAGCATCCTTACTTTTGAGAAATTGGTTTCCTCAGAACATTACTTTTTAAGAACCAGTGAGCACAGTTATAAGCCAGGGGTGGCATAGCTCAGTGGAAGAGCATTTGACTGCAGATCGAGAAGTCTCTGGTTCATGAATCCGGGTGCCCCCTTCAAGTGCCAGCTTTACTCATGCTATTCAACAAGATGCTTACCTTTCCAAGAAAGCTCTTCTTCAACTTGTTAGCCTTGAGCACATTTCTCATACTGAACTGGTCGTCCACTCTCTCACTGGGAATCTTCATTGGTAGGGATTTCAACAAGCATCCTTACTTTTGAGAAATTGGTTTCCTCAGAACATTACTTTTTAAGAACCAGTGAGGACAATAATAAGCCAAGCGGGCATAGCTCAGTGGAAGAGCATTCGACTGCAGATCGAGAGGTCCCTGGTTCAAATCCGGGTGCCCCCTTCAAGTGCCAGCTTTACGCATGCTATTCAACGAGATGCTTACCTTTCCAAGAAAGCTCTTCTTCAACTTGTCACCCTTGAGCACATTTCTGATGCAGAACTAAACAGGAACTGGTCATCCACTGGCCATCTTCATTGGTAGGGATTTCAACAAGCATCCTACCTTTTGAGAAATTGGTTTCCTCAGAACATTACTTTTTAAGAACCAGTGAGGACAATCATAAGCCAAGGGGGCATAGCTCAGTGGAAGAGCATTCGACTGCAGGTCAAGAAGTCCCTGGTTCATAATCCGGTTGCCCCCTTCAAGTGCCAGCTTTACTCATGCTATTCAACGAGATGCTTACCTTTCCAAGAAAGCTCTTCTACAAATTGTCACCCTTGAGCACATTTCTCATGCGGAACTGAACTGGTCGTCCACTCTCTCACTGGGAGTCTTCATTGGTAGGGATTTCAACAAGCATCCTTACTTTTGAGAAATTGGTTTCCTCAGAACATTACTTTTTAAGAACCAGTGAGCACAGTTATAAGCCAGGGGTGGCATAGCTCAGTGGAAGAGCATTTGACTGCAGATCGAGAAGTCTCTGGTTCATGAATCCGGGTGCCCCCTTCAAGTGCCAGCTTTACTCATGCTATTCAACAAGATGCTTACCTTTCCAAGAAAGCTCTTCTTCAACTTGTTAGCCTTGAGCACATTTCTCATACTGAACTGGTCGTCCACTCTCTCACTGGGAATCTTCATTGGTAGGGATTTCAACAAGCATCCTTACTTTTGAGAAATTGGTTTCCTCAGAACATTACTTTTTAAGAACCAGTGAGCACAGTTATAAGCCAGGGGTGGCATAGCTCAGTGGAAGAGCATTTGACTGCAGATCGAGAAGTCTCTGGTTCATGAATCCGGGTGCCCCCTTCAAGTGCCAGCTTTACTCATGCTATTCAACAAGATGCTTACCTTTCCAAGAAAGCTCTTCTTCAAATTGTCACCCTTGAGCACATTTCTCATGCAGAACTGAACTGGTTGTCCACTCTCTCACTGGCCATCTTCATTGGTAGAGATTTCAACAAGCATCCTTACTTTTGAGAAATTGGTTTCCTCAGAACATTACTTTTTAAGAACCAGTGAGCACAGTTATAAGCCAGGGGTGGCATAGCTCAGTGGAAGAGCATTTGACTGCAGATCGAGAAGTCTCTGGTTCATGAATCCGGGTGCCCCCTTCAAGTGCCAGCTTTACTCATGCTATTCAACAAGATGCTTACCTTTCCAAGAAAGCTCTTCTTCAACTTGTTAGCCTTGAGCACATTTCTCATACTGAACTGGTCGTCCACTCTCTCACTGGGAATCTTCATTGGTAGGGATTTCAACAAGCATCCTACCATTTGAGAAATTGGTTTCCTCAGAACATTACTTTTTAAGAACCAGTGAGGACAATCATAAGCCAAGGGGGCATAGCTCAGTGGAAGAGCATTCGACTGCAGATCAAGAAGTCCCTGGTTCATAATCCGGGTGCCCCCTTCAAGTGCCAGCTTTACTCATGCTATTCAACGAGATGCTTACCTTTCCAAGAAAGCTCTTCTACAAATTGTCACCCTTGAGCACATTTCTCATGCAGAACTGAACTGGTCGTCCACTCTCTCACTGGGAATCTTCATTGGTAGGGATTTCAACAAGCATCCTTACTTTTGAGAAATTGGTTTCCTCAGAACATTACTTTTTAAGAACCAGTGAGGACAATCATAAGCCAAGGGGGCATAGCTCAGTGGAAGAGCATTCGACTGCAGATCGAGAGGTCCCTGGTTCAAATCCGGGTGCCCCCTTCAAGTGCCAGCTTTACGCATGCTATTCAACGAGATGCTTACCTTTCCAAGAAAGCTCTTCTTCAACTTGTCACCCTTGAGCACATTTCTGATGCAGAACTAAACAGGAACTGGTCGTCCACTGGCCATCTTCATTGGTAGGGATTTCAACAAGCATCCTACCATTTGAGAAATTGGTTTCCTCAGAACATTACTTTTTAAGAACCAGTGAGGACAATCATAAGCCAAGGGGGATAGCTCAGTGGAAGAGCATTCGACTGCAGATCGAGAGGTCCCTGGTTCAAATCCGGGTGCCCCCTTCGAGTACTATTCAACGAGATGCTTACCTTTCCAAGAAAGCTCTTCTTCAACTTGTCACCCTTGAGCACATTTCTGATGCAGAACTAAACAGGAACTGGTCATCCACTGGCCATCTTCATTGGTAGGGATTTCAACAAGCATCCTACCTTTTGAGAAATTGGTTTCCTCAGAACATTACTTTTTAAGAACCAGTGAGGACAATCATAAGCCAAGGGGGCATAGCTCAGTGGAAGAGCATTCGACTGCAGATCAAGAAGTCCCTGGTTCATAATCCGGGTGCCCCCTTCAAGTGCCAGCTTTACTCATGCTATTCAACGAGATGCTTACCTTTCCAAGAAAGCTCTTCTACAAATAGTCACCCTTGAGCACATTTCTCATGCAGAACTGAACTGGTCGTCCACTCTCTCACTGGGAATCTTCATTGGTAGGGATTTCAGCAAGCATCCTTACTTTTGAGAAATTGGTTTCCTCAGAACATTACTTTTTAAGAACCAGTGAGCACAGTTATAAGCCAGGGGTGGCATAGCTCAGTGGAAGAGCATTTGACTGCAGATCGAGAAGTCTCTGGTTCATGAATCCGGGTGCCCCCTTCAAGTGCCAGCTTTACTCATGCTATTCAACAAGATGCTTACCTTTCCAAGAAAGCTCTTCTTCAACTTGTTAGCCTTGAGCACATTTCTCATACTGAACTGGTCGTCCACTCTCTCACTGGGAATCTTCATTGGTAGGGATTTCAACAAGCATCCTTACTTTTGAGAAATTGGTTTCCTCAGAACATTACTTTTTAAGAACCAGTGAGGACAATAATAAGCCAAGCGGGCATAGCTCAGTGGAAGAGCATTCGACTGCAGATCGAGAGGTCCCTGGTTCAAATCCGGGTGCCCCCTTCAAGTGCCAGCTTTACGCATGCTATTCAACGAGATGCTTACCTTTCCAAGAAAGCTCTTCTTCAACTTGTCACCCTTGAGCACATTTCTGATGCAGAACTAAACAGGAACTGGTCATCCACTGGCCATCTTCATTGGTAGGGATTTCAACAAGCATCCTACCTTTTGAGAAATTGGTTTCCTCAGAACATTACTTTTTAAGAACCAGTGAGGACAATCATTAGCCAAGGGGGCATAGCTCAGTGGAAGAGCATTCGACTGCAGGTCAAGAAGTCCCTGGTTCATAATCCGGTTGCCCCCTTCAAGTGCCAGCTTTACTCATGCTATTCAACGAGATGCTTACCTTTCCAAGAAAGCTCTTCTACAAATTGTCACCCTTGAGCACATTTCTCATGCGGAACTGAACTGGTCGTCCACTCTCTCACTGGGAGTCTTCATTGGTAGGGATTTCAACAAGCATCCTTACTTTTGAGAAATTGGTTTCCTCAGAACATTACTTTTTAAGAACCAGTGAGCACAGTTATAAGCCAGGGGTGGCATAGCTCAGTGGAAGAGCATTTGACTGCAGATCGAGAAGTCTCTGGTTCATGAATCCGGGTGCCCCCTTCAAGTGCCAGCTTTACTCATGCTATTCAACAAGATGCTTACCTTTCCAAGAAAGCTCTTCTTCAACTTGTTAGCCTTGAGCACATTTCTCATACTGAACTGGTCGTCCACTCTCTCACTGGGAATCTTCATTGGTAGGGATTTCAACAAGCATCCTTACTTTTGAGAAATTGGTTTCCTCAGAACATTACTTTTTAAGAACCAGTGAGCACAGTTATAAGCCAGGGGTGGCATAGCTCAGTGGAAGAGCATTTGACTGCAGATCGAGAAGTCTCTGGTTCATGAATCCGGGTGCCCCCTTCAAGTGCCAGCTTTACTCATGCTATTCAACAAGATGCTTACCTTTCCAAGAAAGCTCTTCTTCAAATTGTCACCCTTGAGCACATTTCTCATGCAGAACTGAACTGGTTGTCCACTCTCTCACTGGCCATCTTCATTGGTAGAGATTTCAACAAGCATCCTTACTTTTGAGAAATTGGTTTCCTCAGAACATTACTTTTTAAGAACCAGTGAGCACAGTTATAAGCCAGGGGTGGCATAGCTCAGTGGAAGAGCATTTGACTGCAGATCGAGAAGTCTCTGGTTCATGAATCCGGGTGCCCCCTTCAAGTGCCAGCTTTACTCATGCTATTCAACAAGATGCTTACCTTTCCAAGAAAGCTCTTCTTCAACTTGTTAGCCTTGAGCACATTTCTCATACTGAACTGGTCGTCCACTCTCTCACTGGGAATCTTCATTGGTAGGGATTTCAACAAGCATCCTACCATTTGAGAAATTGGTTTCCTCAGAACATTACTTTTTAAGAACCAGTGAGGACAATCATAAGCCAAGGGGGCATAGCTCAGTGGAAGAGCATTCGACTGCAGATCAAGAAGTCCCTGGTTCATAATCCGGGTGCCCCCTTCAAGTGCCAGCTTTACTCATGCTATTCAACGAGATGCTTACCTTTCCAAGAAAGCTCTTCTACAAATTGTCACCCTTGAGCACATTTCTCATGCAGAACTGAACTGGTCGTCCACTCTCTCACTGGGAATCTTCATTGGTAGGGATTTCAACAAGCATCCTTACTTTTGAGAAATTGGTTTCCTCAGAACATTACTTTTTAAGAACCAGTGAGCACAGTTATAAGCCAGGGGTGGCATAGCTCAGTGGAAGAGCATTTGACTGCAGATCGAGAAGTCTCTGGTTCATGAATCCGGGTGCCCCCTTCAAGTGCCAGCTTTACTCATGCTATTCAACAAGATGCTTACCTTTCCAAGAAAGCTCTTCTTCAACTTGTTAGCCTTGAGCACATTTCTCATACTGAACTGGTCGTCCACTCTCTCACTGGGAATCTTCATTGGTAGGGATTTCAACAAGCATCCTTACTTTTGAGAAATTGGTTTCCTCAGAACATTACTTTTTAAGAACCAGTGAGGACAATCATAAGCCAAGCGGGCATAGCTCAGTGGAAGAGCATTCGACTGCAGATCAAGAAGTCCCTGGTTCATAATCCGGGTGCCCCCTTCAAGTGCCAGCTTTACTCATGCTATTCAACGAGATGCTTACCTTTCCAAGAAAGCTCTTCTACAAATTGTCACCCTTGAGCACATTTCTCATGCAGAACTGAACTGGTCGTCCACTCTCTCACTGGGAATCTTCATTGGTAGGGATTTCAACAAGCATCCTTACTTTTGAGAAATTGGTTTCCTCAGAACATTACTTTTTAAGAACCAGTGAGGACAATAATAAGCCAAGCGGGCATAGCTCAGTGGAAGAGCATTCGACTGCAGATCGAGAGGTCCCTGGTTCAAATCCGGGTGCCCCCTTCAAGTGCCAGCTTTACGCATGCTATTCAACGAGATGCTTACCTTTCCAAGAAAGCTCTTCTTCAACTTGTCACCCTTGAGCACATTTCTGATGCAGAACTAAACAGGAACTGGTCGTCCACTGGCCATCTTCATTGGTAGGGATTTCAACAAGCATCCTACCATTTGAGAAATTGGTTTCCTCAGAACATTACTTTTTAAGAACCAGTGAGGACAATCATAAGCCAAGGGGGATAGCTCAGTGGAAGAGCATTCGACTGCAGATCGAGAGGTCCCTGGTTCAAATCCGGGTGCCCCCTTCAAGTACTATTCAACGAGATGCTTACCTTTCCAAGAAAGCTCTTCTTCAACTTGTCACCCTTGAGCACATTTCTGATGCAGAACTAAACAGGAACTGGTCATCCACTGGCCATCTTCATTGGTAGGGATTTCAACAAGCATCCTACCTTCTGAGAAATTGGTTTCCTCAGAACATTACTTTTTAAGAACCAGTGAGGACAATCATAAGCCAAGGGGGCATAGCTCAGTGGAAGAGCATTCGACTGCAGATCAAGAAGTCCCTGGTTCATAATCCGGGTGCCCCCTTCAAGTGCCAGCTTTACTCATGCTATTCAACGAGATGCTTACCTTTCCAAGAAAGCTCTTCTACAAATTGTCACCCTTGAGCACATTTCTCATGCAGAACTGAACTGGTCGTCCACTCTCTCACTGGGAATCTTCATTGGTAGGGATTTCAACAAGCATCCTACCATTTGAGAAATTGGTTTCCTCAGAACATTACTTTTTAAGAACCAGTGAGGACAATCATAAGCCAAGGGGGCATAGCTCAGTGGAAGAGCATTCGACTGCAGATCGAGAGGTCCCTGGTTCAAATCCGGGTGCCCCCTTCAAGTGCCAGCTTTACTCATGCTTTTCAACGAGATGCTTACCTTTCCAAGAAAGCTCTTCTTCAAATTGTCATCCTTGAGCACATTTCTCATGCAGAACTGAACTGGTCGTCCACTCTCTCACTGGGAGTCTTCATTGGTAGGGATTTCAACAAGCATCCTACCTTTTTAGAAATTGGTTTCCTCAGAACATTACTTTTTAAGAACCAGTGAGGACATTCATAAGCCAGGGGGGGCATAGCTCAGTGGAAGAGCATTCGACTGCAGATCAAGAAGTCCCTGGTTCATAATCCGGGTGCCCCCTTCAAGTGCCAGCTTTACTCATGCTATTCAACAAGATGCTTACCTTTCCAAGAAAGCTCTTCTTCAACTTGTTACCCTTGAGCACATTTCTCATGCACAACTGGTCATCCACTCTCTCGCTGGTAATCTTCATTGGTAGGGATTTCAACAAGCATCCTTACTTTTGAGAAATTGGTTTCCTCAGAACATTACTTTTTAAGAACCAGTGAGGACAATCATAAGCCAAGGGGGCATAGCTCAGTGGAAGAGCATTCGACTGCAGATCGAGAGGTCCCTGGTTCAAATCCGGGTGCCTCCTTCAAGTGCCAGCTTTACTCATGCTATTCAACGAGATGCTTACCTTTCCAAGAAAGCTCTTCTTCAACTTGTCACCCTTGAGCACATTTCTCATGCAGAACTGAACTGGTTGTCCACTCTCTCACTGGCCATCTTCATTGGTAGGGATTTCAACAAGCATCCTTACTTTTGAGAAATTGGTTTCCTCAGAACATTACTTTTTAAGAACCAGTGAGCACAGTTATAAGCCAGGGGTGGCATAGCTCAGTGGAAGAGCATTTGACTGCAGATCGAGAAGTCTCTGGTTCATGAATCCGGGTGCCCCCTTCAAGTGCCAGCTTTACTCATGCTATTCAACAAGATGCTTACCTTTCCAAGAAAGCTCTTCTTCAACTTGTTAGCCTTGAGCACATTTCTCATACTGAACTGGTTGTCCACTCTCTCACTGGCCATCTTCATTGGTAGGGATTTCAACAAGCATCCTTACTTTTGAGAAATTGGTTTCCTCAGAACATTACTTTTTAAGAACCAGTGAGGACAATCATAAGCCAGGGGGGCATAGATCAGTGGAAGAGCATTCGACTGCAGATCGAGAGGTCCCTGGTTCATAATCCGGGTGCCCCCTTCAAGTGCCAGCTTTACGCATGCTATTCAACGATATGCTTACCTTTCCAAGAAAGCTCTTCTTCAACTTGTCACCCTTGAGCACATTTCTGATGCAGAACTAAACAGGAACAGGTCGTCCACTGGCCATCTTCATTGGTAGGGATTTCAACAAGCATCCTACCTTTTGAGAAATTGGTTTCCTCAGAACATTACTTTTTAAGAACCAGTGAGGACAATCATAAGCCAAGGGGGCATAGCTCAGTGGAAGAGCATTCGACTGCAGATCAAGAAGTCCCTGGTTCATAATCCGGGTGCCCCCTTCAAGTGCCAGCTTTACTCATGCTATTCAACGAGATGCTTACCTTTCCAAGAAAGCTCTTCTACAAATTGTCACCCTTGAGCACACTTCTCATGCAGAACTGAACTGGTCGTCCACTCTCTCACTGGGAATCTTCATTGGTAGGGATTTCAACAAGCATCCTTACTTTTGAGAAATTGGTTTCCTCAGAACATTACTTTTTAAGAACCAGTGAGGACAATAATAAGCCAAGCAGGCATAGCTCAGTGGAAGAGCATTCGACTGCAGATCGAGAGGTCCCTGGTTCAAATCCGGGTGCCCCCTTCAAGTGCCAGCTTTACGCATGCTATTCAACGAGATGCTTACCTTTCCAAGAAAGCTCTTCTTCAACTTGTCACCCTTGAGCACATTTCTGATGCAGAACTAAACAGGAACTGGTCATCCACTGGCCATCTTCATTGGTAGGGATTTCAACAAGCATCCTACCTTTTGAGAAATTGGTTTCCTCAGAACATTACTTTTTAAGAACCAGTGAGGACAATCATAAGCCAAGGGGGCATAGCTCAGTGGAAGAGCATTCGACTGCAGATCAAGAAGTCCCTGGTTCATAATCCGGGTGCCCCCTTCAAGTGCCAGCTTTACTCATGCTATTCAACGAGATGCTTACCTTTCCAAGAAAGCTCTTCTACAAATTGTCACCCTTGAGCACATTTCTCATGCAGAACTGAACTGGTCGTCCACTCTCTCACTGGGAATCTTCATTGGTAGGGATTTCAACAAGCATCCTACCATTTGAGAAATTGGTTTCCTCAGAACATTACTTTTTAAGAACCAGTGAGGACAATCATAAGCCAAGGGGGCATAGCTCAGTGGAAGAGCATTCGACTGCAGATCGCGAGGTCCCTGGTTCAAATCCGGGTGCCCCCTTCAAGTACCAGCTTTACTCATGCTATTCAACGAGATGCTTACCTTTCCAAGAAAGCTCTTCTTCAACTTGTCACCCTTGAGCACATTTCTGATGCAGAACTAAACAGGAACTGGTCATCCACTGGCCATCTTCATTGGTAGGGATTTCAACAAGCATCCTACCTTTTGAGAAATTGGTTTCCTCAGAACATTACTTTTTAAGAACCAGTGAGGACAATCATAAGCCAAGGGGGCATAGCTCAGTGGAAGAGCATTCGACTGCAGGTCAAGAAGTCCCTGGTTCATAATCCGGTTGCCCCCTTCAAGTGCCAGCTTTACTCATGCTATTCAACGAGATGCTTACCTTTCCAAGAAAGCTCTTCTACAAATTGTCACCCTTGAGCACATTTCTCATGCGGAACTGAACTGGTTGTCCACTCTCTCACTGGCCATCTTCATTGGTAGAGATTTCAACAAGCATCCTTACTTTTGAGAAATTGGTTTCCTCAGAACATTACTTTTTAAGAACCAGTGAGCACAGTTATAAGCCAGGGGTGGCATAGCTCAGTGGAAGAGCATTTGACTGCAGATCGAGAAGTCTCTGGTTCATGAATCCGGGTGCCCCCTTCAAGTGCCAGCTTTACTCATGCTATTCAACAAGATGCTTACCTTTCCAAGAAAGCTATTCTTCAACTTGTTAGCCTTGAGCACATTTCTCATACTGAACTGGTCGTCCACTCTCTCACTGGGAATCTTCATTGGTAGGGATTTCAACAAGCATCCTACCATTTGAGAAATTGGTTTCCTCAGAACATTACTTTTTAAGAACCAGTGAGGACAATCATAAGCCAAGGGGGCATAGCTCAGTGGAAGAGCATTCGACTGCAGATCAAGAAGTCCCTGGTTCATAATCCGGGTGCCCCCTTCAAGTGCCAGCTTTACTCATGCTATTCAACGAGATGCTTACCTTTCCAAGAAAGCTCTTCTACAAATTGTCACCCTTGAGCACATTTCTCATGCAGAACTGAACTGGTCGTCCACTCTCTCACTGGGAATCTTCATTGGTAGGGATTTCAACAAGCATCCTTACTTTTGAGAAATTGGTTTCCTCAGAACATTACTTTTTAAGAACCAGTGAGCACAGTTATAAGCCAGGGGTGGCATAGCTCAGTGGAAGAGCATTTGACTGCAGATCGAGAAGTCTCTGGTTCATGAATCCGGGTGCCCCCTTCAAGTGCCAGCTTTACTCATGCTATTCAACAAGATGCTTACCTTTCCAAGAAAGCTCTTCTTCAACTTGTTAGCCTTGAGCACATTTCTCATACTGAACTGGTCGTCCACTCTCTCACTGGGAATCTTCATTGGTAGGGATTTCAACAAGCATCCTTACTTTTGAGAAATTGGTTTCCTCAGAACATTACTTTTTAAGAACCAGTGAGGACAATCATAAGCCAAGCGGGCATAGCTCAGTGGAAGAGCATTCGACTGCAGATCAAGAAGTCCCTGGTTCATAATCCGGGTGCCCCCTTCAAGTGCCAGCTTTACTCATGCTATTCAACGAGATGCTTACCTTTCCAAGAAAGCTCTTCTACAAATTGTCACCCTTGAGCACATTTCTCATGCAGAACTAAACAGGAACTGGTCGTCCACTGGCCATCTTCATTGGTAGGGATTTCAACAAGCATCCTACCATTTGAGAAATTGGTTTCCTCAGAACATTACTTTTTAAGAACCAGTGAGGACAATAATAAGCCAAGCGGGCATAGCTCAGTGGAAGAGCATTCGACTGCAGATCGAGAGGTCCCTGGTTCAAATCCGGGTGCCCCCTTCAAGTGCCAGCTTTACGCATGCTATTCAACGAGATGCTTACCTTTCCAAGAAAGCTCTTCTTCAACTTGTCATCCTTGAGCACATTTCTCATGCAGAACTGAACTGGTCGTCCACTCTCTCACTGGGAGTCTTCATTGGTAGGGATTTCAACAAGCATCCTACCTTTTTAGAAATTGGTTTCCTCAGAACATTACTTTTTAAGAACCAGTGAGGACATTCATAAGCCAGGGGGGGCATAGCTCAGTGGAAGAGCATTCGACTGCAGATCAAGAAGTCCCTGGTTCATAATCCGGGTGCCCCCTTCAAGTGCCAGCTTTACTCATGCTATTCAACAAGATGCTTACCTTTCCAAGAAAGCTCTTCTTCAACTTGTTACCCTTGAGCACATTTCTCATGCACAACTGGTCATCCACTCTCTCGCTGGTAATCTTCATTGGTAGGGATTTCAACAAGCATCCTTACTTTTGAGAAATTGGTTTCCTCAGAACATTACTTTTTAAGAACCAGTGAGGACAATCATAAGCCAAGGGGGCATAGCTCAGTGGAAGAGCATTCGACTGCAGATCGAGAGGTCCCTGGTTCAAATCCGGGTGCCTCCTTCAAGTGCCAGCTTTACTCATGCTATTCAACGAGATGCTTACCTTTCCAAGAAAGCTCTTCTTCAACTTGTCACCCTTGAGCACATTTCTCATGCAGAACTGAACTGGTTGTCCACTCTCTCACTGGCCATCTTCATTGGTAGGGATTTCAACAAGCATCCTTACTTTTGAGAAATTGGTTTCCTCAGAACATTACTTTTTAAGAACCAGTGAGCACAGTTATAAGCCAGGGGTGGCATAGCTCAGTGGAAGAGCATTTGACTGCAGATCGAGAAGTCTCTGGTTCATGAATCCGGGTGCCCCCTTCAAGTGCCAGCTTTACTCATGCTATTCAACAAGATGCTTACCTTTCCAAGAAAGCTCTTCTTCAACTTGTTAGCCTTGAGCACATTTCTCATACTGAACTGGTTGTCCACTCTCTCACTGGCCATCTTCATTGGTAGGGATTTCAACAAGCATCCTTACTTTTGAGAAATTGGTTTCCTCAGAACATTACTTTTTAAGAACCAGTGAGGACAATCATAAGCCAGGGGGGCATAGATCAGTGGAAGAGCATTCGACTGCAGATCGAGAGGTCCCTGGTTCATAATCCGGGTGCCCCCTTCAAGTGCCAGCTTTACGCATGCTATTCAACGATATGCTTACCTTTCCAAGAAAGCTCTTCTTCAACTTGTCACCCTTGAGCACATTTCTGATGCAGAACTAAACAGGAACAGGTCGTCCACTGGCCATCTTCATTGGTAGGGATTTCAACAAGCATCCTACCTTTTGAGAAATTGGTTTCCTCAGAACATTACTTTTTAAGAACCAGTGAGGACAATCATAAGCCAAGGGGGCATAGCTCAGTGGAAGAGCATTCGACTGCAGATCAAGAAGTCCCTGGTTCATAATCCGGGTGCCCCCTTCAAGTGCCAGCTTTACTCATGCTATTCAACGAGATGCTTACCTTTCCAAGAAAGCTCTTCTACAAATTGTCACCCTTGAGCACACTTCTCATGCAGAACTGAACTGGTCGTCCACTCTCTCACTGGGAATCTTCATTGGTAGGGATTTCAACAAGCATCCTTACTTTTGAGAAATTGGTTTCCTCAGAACATTACTTTTTAAGAACCAGTGAGGACAATAATAAGCCAAGCAGGCATAGCTCAGTGGAAGAGCATTCGACTGCAGATCGAGAGGTCCCTGGTTCAAATCCGGGTGCCCCCTTCAAGTGCCAGCTTTACGCATGCTATTCAACGAGATGCTTACCTTTCCAAGAAAGCTCTTCTTCAACTTGTCACCCTTGAGCACATTTCTGATGCAGAACTAAACAGGAACTGGTCATCCACTGGCCATCTTCATTGGTAGGGATTTCAACAAGCATCCTACCTTTTGAGAAATTGGTTTCCTCAGAACATTACTTTTTAAGAACCAGTGAGGACAATCATAAGCCAAGGGGGCATAGCTCAGTGGAAGAGCATTCGACTGCAGGTCAAGAAGTCCCTGGTTCATAATCCGGTTGCCCCCTTCAAGTGCCAGCTTTACTCATGCTATTCAACGAGATGCTTACCTTTCCAAGAAAGCTCTTCTACAAATTGTCACCCTTGAGCACATTTCTCATGCGGAACTGAACTGGTTGTCCACTCTCTCACTGGCCATCTTCATTGGTAGAGATTTCAACAAGCATCCTTACTTTTGAGAAATTGGTTTCCTCAGAACATTACTTTTTAAGAACCAGTGAGCACAGTTATAAGCCAGGGGTGGCATAGCTCAGTGGAAGAGCATTTGACTGCAGATCGAGAAGTCTCTGGTTCATGAATCCGGGTGCCCCCTTCAAGTGCCAGCTTTACTCATGCTATTCAACAAGATGCTTACCTTTCCAAGAAAGCTATTCTTCAACTTGTTAGCCTTGAGCACATTTCTCATACTGAACTGGTCGTCCACTCTCTCACTGGGAATCTTCATTGGTAGGGATTTCAACAAGCATCCTACCATTTGAGAAATTGGTTTCCTCAGAACATTACTTTTTAAGAACCAGTGAGGACAATCATAAGCCAAGGGGGCATAGCTCAGTGGAAGAGCATTCGACTGCAGATCAAGAAGTCCCTGGTTCATAATCCGGGTGCCCCCTTCAAGTGCCAGCTTTACTCATGCTATTCAACGAGATGCTTACCTTTCCAAGAAAGCTCTTCTACAAATTGTCACCCTTGAGCACATTTCTCATGCAGAACTGAACTGGTCGTCCACTCTCTCACTGGGAATCTTCATTGGTAGGGATTTCAACAAGCATCCTTACTTTTGAGAAATTGGTTTCCTCAGAACATTACTTTTTAAGAACCAGTGAGCACAGTTATAAGCCAGGGGTGGCATAGCTCAGTGGAAGAGCATTTGACTGCAGATCGAGAAGTCTCTGGTTCATGAATCCGGGTGCCCCCTTCAAGTGCCAGCTTTACTCATGCTATTCAACAAGATGCTTACCTTTCCAAGAAAGCTCTTCTTCAACTTGTTAGCCTTGAGCACATTTCTCATACTGAACTGGTCGTCCACTCTCTCACTGGGAATCTTCATTGGTAGGGATTTCAACAAGCATCCTTACTTTTGAGAAATTGGTTTCCTCAGAACATTACTTTTTAAGAACCAGTGAGGACAATCATAAGCCAAGCGGGCATAGCTCAGTGGAAGAGCATTCGACTGCAGATCAAGAAGTCCCTGGTTCATAATCCGGGTGCCCCCTTCAAGTGCCAGCTTTACTCATGCTATTCAACGAGATGCTTACCTTTCCAAGAAAGCTCTTCTACAAATTGTCACCCTTGAGCACATTTCTCATGCAGAACTAAACAGGAACTGGTCGTCCACTGGCCATCTTCATTGGTAGGGATTTCAACAAGCATCCTACCATTTGAGAAATTGGTTTCCTCAGAACATTACTTTTTAAGAACCAGTGAGGACAATAATAAGCCAAGCGGGCATAGCTCAGTGGAAGAGCATTCGACTGCAGATCGAGAGGTCAATAATAAGCCAAGCGGGCATAGCTCAGTGGAAGAGCATTCG
Source organism: Eleutherodactylus coqui (assembly GCF_035609145.1). Taxonomy (NCBI): domain Eukaryota; kingdom Metazoa; phylum Chordata; class Amphibia; order Anura; family Eleutherodactylidae; genus Eleutherodactylus; species Eleutherodactylus coqui. The sequence goes on along the minus strand of NC_089845.1, from coordinate 82,951,062 downwards.
ACTGCAGATCGAGAGGTCCCTGGTTCAAATCCGGGTGCCCCCTTCAAGTGCCAGCTTTACGCATGCTATTCAACGAGATGCTTACCTTTCCAAGAAAGCTCTTCTTCAACTTGTCACCCTTGAGCACATTTCTGATGCAGAACTAAACAGGAACTGGTCGTCCACTGGCCATCTTCATTGGTAGGGATTTCAACAAGCATCCTACCATTTGAGAAATTGGTTTCCTCAGAACATTACTTTTTAAGAACCAGTGAGGACAATCATAAGCCAAGGGGGATAGCTCAGTGGAAGAGCATTCGACTGCAGATCAAGAGGTCCCTGGTTCAAATCCGGGTGCCCCCTTCAAGTACTATTCAACGAGATGCTTACCTTTCCAAGAAAGCTCTTCTTCAACTTGTCACCCTTGAGCACATTTCTGATGCAGAACTAAACAGGAACTGGTCATCCACTGGCCATCTTCATTGGTAGGGATTTCAACAAGCATCCTACCTTCTGAGAAATTGGTTTCCTCAGAACATTACTTTTTAAGAACCAGTGAGGACAATCATAAGCCAAGGGGGCATAGCTCAGTGGAAGAGCATTCGACTGCAGATCAAGAAGTCCCTGGTTCATAATCCGGGTGCCCCCTTCAAGTGCCAGCTTTACTCATGCTATTCAACGAGATGCTTACCTTTCCAAGAAAGCTCTTCTACAAATTGTCACCCTTGAGCACATTTCTCATGCAGAACTGAACTGGTCGTCCACTCTCTCACTGGGAATCTTCATTGGTAGGGATTTCAACAAGCATCCTACCATTTGAGAAATTGGTTTCCTCAGAACATTACTTTTTAAGAACCAGTGAGGACAATCATAAGCCAAGGGGGCATAGCTCAGTGGAAGAGCATTCGACTGCAGATCGAGAGGTCCCTGGTTCAAATCCGGGTGCCCCCTTCAAGTGCCAGCTTTACTCATGCTTTTCAACGAGATGCTTACCTTTCCAAGAAAGCTCTTCTTCAAATTGTCATCCTTGAGCACATTTCTCATGCAGAACTGAACTGGTCGTCCACTCTCTCACTGGGAGTCTTCATTGGTAGGGATTTCAACAAGCATCCTACCTTTTTAGAAATTGGTTTCCTCAGAACATTACTTTTTAAGAACCAGTGAGGACATTCATAAGCCAGGGGGGGCATAGCTCAGTGGAAGAGCATTCGACTGCAGATCAAGAAGTCCCTGGTTCATAATCCGGGTGCCCCCTTCAAGTGCCAGCTTTACTCATGCTATTCAACAAGATGCTTACCTTTCCAAGAAAGCTCTTCTTCAACTTGTTACCCTTGAGCACATTTCTCATGCACAACTGGTCATCCACTCTCTCGCTGGTAATCTTCATTGGTAGGGATTTCAACAAGCATCCTTACTTTTGAGAAATTGGTTTCCTCAGAACATTACTTTTTAAGAACCAGTGAGGACAATCATAAGCCAAGGGGGCATAGCTCAGTGGAAGAGCATTCGACTGCAGATCGAGAGGTCCCTGGTTCAAATCCGGGTGCCTCCTTCAAGTGCCAGCTTTACTCATGCTATTCAACGAGATGCTTACCTTTCCAAGAAAGCTCTTCTTCAACTTGTCACCCTTGAGCACATTTCTCATGCAGAACTGAACTGGTTGTCCACTCTCTCACTGGCCATCTTCATTGGTAGGGATTTCAACAAGCATCCTTACTTTTGAGAAATTGGTTTCCTCAGAACATTACTTTTTAAGAACCAGTGAGCACAGTTATAAGCCAGGGGTGGCATAGCTCAGTGGAAGAGCATTTGACTGCAGATCGAGAAGTCTCTGGTTCATGAATCCGGGTGCCCCCTTCAAGTGCCAGCTTTACTCATGCTATTCAACAAGATGCTTACCTTTCCAAGAAAGCTCTTCTTCAACTTGTTAGCCTTGAGCACATTTCTCATACTGAACTGGTCGTCCACTCTCTCACTGGGAATCTTCATTGGTAGGGATTTCAACAAGCATCCTTACTTTTGAGAAATTGGTTTCCTCAGAACATTACTTTTTAAGAACCAGTGAGGACAATCATAAGCCAGGGGGGCATAGCTCAGTGGAAGAGCATTCGACTGCAGATCGAGAGGTCCCTGGTTCATAATCCGGGTGCCCCCTTCAAGTGCCAGCTTTACGCATGCTATTCAACGATATGCTTACCTTTCCAAGAAAGCTCTTCTTCAACTTGTCACCCTTGAGCACATTTCTGATGCAGAACTAAACAGGAACAGGTCGTCCACTGGCCATCTTCATTGGTAGGGATTTCAACAAGCATCCTACCTTTTGAGAAATTGGTTTCCTCAGAACATTACTTTTTAAGAACCAGTGAGGACAATCATAAGCCAAGGGGGCATAGCTCAGTGGAAGAGCATTCGACTGCAGATCAAGAAGTCCCTGGTTCATAATCCGGGTGCCCCCTTCAAGTGCCAGCTTTACTCATGCTATTCAACGAGATGCTTACCTTTCCAAGAAAGCTCTTCTACAAATTGTCACCCTTGAGCACACTTCTCATGCAGAACTGAACTGGTCGTCCACTCTCTCACTGGGAATCTTCATTGGTAGGGATTTCAACAAGCATCCTTACTTTTGAGAAATTGGTTTCCTCAGAACATTACTTTTTAAGAACCAGTGAGGACAATAATAAGCCAAGCAGGCATAGCTCAGTGGAAGAGCATTCGACTGCAGATCGAGAGGTCCCTGGTTCAAATCCGGGTGCCCCCTTCAAGTGCCAGCTTTACGCATGCTATTCAACGAGATGCTTACCTTTCCAAGAAAGCTCTTCTTCAACTTGTCACCCTTGAGCACATTTCTGATGCAGAACTAAACAGGAACTGGTCGTCCACTGGCTATCTTCATTGGTAGGGATTTCAACAAGCATCCTACCATTTGAGAAATTGGTTTCCTCAGAACATTACTTTTTAAGAACCAGTGAGGACAATCATAAGCCAAGGGGGCATAGCTCAGTGGAAGAGCATTCGACTGCAGATCGAGAGGTCCCTGGTTCAAATCCGGGTGCCCCCTTCAAGTGCCAGCTTTACTCATGCTATTCAACGAGATGCTTACCTTTCCAAGAAAGCTCTTCTTCAAATTGTCACCCTTGAGCACATTTCTCATGCAGAACTGAACTGGTTGTCCACTCTCTCACTGGCCATCTTCATTGGTAGGGATTTCAACAAGCATCCTTACTTTTGAGAAATTGGTTTCCTCAGAACATTACTTTTTAAGAACCAGTGAGCACAGTTATAAGCCAGGGGTGGCATAGCTCAGTGGAAGAGCATTTGACTGCAGATCGAGAAGTCTCTGGTTCATGAATCCGGGTGCCCCCTTCAAGTGCCAGCTTTACTCATGCTATTCAACAAGATGCTTACCTTTCCAAGAAAGCTCTTCTTCAACTTGTTAGCCTTGAGCACATTTCTCATACTGAACTGGTCGTCCACTCTCTCACTGGGAATCTTCATTGGTAGGGATTTCAACAAGCATCCTTACTTTTGAGAAATTGGTTTCCTCAGAACATTACTTTTTAAGAACCAGTGAGGACATTCATAAGCCAGAGGGGGCATAGCTCAGTGGAAGAGCATTCGACTGCAGATCAAGAGGTCCCTGGTTCAAATCCGGGTGCCCCCTTCAAGTGCCAGCTTTACTCATGCTATTCAACGAGATGCTTACCTTTCCAAGAAAGCTCTTCTTCAAATTGTCATCCTTGAGCACATTTCTCATGCAGAACTGAACTGGTCGTCCACTCTCTCACTGGGAGTCTTCATTGGTAGGGATTTCAACAAGCATCCTACCTTTTTAGAAATTGGTTTCCTCAGAACATTACTTTTTAAGAACCAGTGAGGACATTCATAAGCCAGGGGGGGCATAGCTCAGTGGAAGAGCATTCGACTGCAGATCAAGAAGTCCCTGGTTCATAATCCGGGTGCCCCCTTCAAGTGCCAGCTTTACTCATGCTATTCAACAAGATGCTTACCTTTCCAAGAAAGCTCTTCTTCAACTTGTTACCCTTGAGCACATTTCTCATGCACAACTGGTCATCCACTCTCTCGCTGGTAATCTTCATTGGTAGGGATTTCAACAAGCATCCTTACTTTTGAGAAATTGGTTTCCTCAGAACATTACTTTTTAAGAACCAGTGAGGACAATCATAAGCCAAGGGGGCATAGCTCAGTGGAAGAGCATTCGACTGCAGATCGAGAGGTCCCTGGTTCAAATCCGGGTGCCCCCTTCAAGTGCCAGCTTTACTCATGCTATTCAACGAGATGCTTACCTTTCCAAGAAAGCTCTTCTTCAAATTGTCACCCTTGAGCACATTTCTCATGCAGAACTGAACTGGTTGTCCACTCTCTCACTGGCCATCTTCATTGGTAGGGATTTCAACAAGCATCCTTACTTTTGAGAAATTGGTTTCCTCAGAACATTACTTTTTAAGAACCAGTGAGCACAGTTATAAGCCAGGGGTGGCATAGCTCAGTGGAAGAGCATTTGACTGCAGATCGAGAAGTCTCTGGTTCATGAATCCGGGTGCCCCCTTCAAGTGCCAGCTTTACTCATGCTATTCAACAAGATGCTTACCTTTCCAAGAAAGCTCTTCTTCAACTTGTTAGCCTTGAGCACATTTCTCATACTGAACTGGTCGTCCACTCTCTCACTGGGAATCTTCATTGGTAGGGATTTCAACAAGCATCCTTACTTTTGAGAAATTGGTTTCCTCAGAACATTACTTTTTAAGAACCAGTGAGGACAATCATAAGCCAGGGGGGCATAGCTCAGTGGAAGAGCATTCGACTGCAGATCGAGAGGTCCCTGGTTCATAATCCGGGTGCCCCCTTCAAGTGCCAGCTTTACGCATGCTATTCAACGATATGCTTACCTTTCCAAGAAAGCTCTTCTTCAACTTGTCACCCTTGAGCACATTTCTGATGCAGAACTAAACAGGAACTGGTCGTCCACTGGCCATCTTCATTGGTAGGGATTTCAACAAGCATCCTACCTTTTGAGAAATTGGTTTCCTCAGAACATTACTTTTTAAGAACCAGTGAGGACAATCATAAGCCAAGGGGGCATAGCTCAGTGGAAGAGCATTCGACTGCAGATCAAGAAGTCCCTGGTTCATAATCCGGGTGCCCCCTTCAAGTGCCAGCTTTACTCATGCTATTCAACGAGATGCTTACCTTTCCAAGAAAGCTCTTCTACAAATTGTCACCCTTGAGCACACTTCTCATGCAGAACTGAACTGGTCGTCCACTCTCTCACTGGGAATCTTCATTGGTAGGGATTTCAACAAGCATCCTTACTTTTGAGAAATTGGTTTCCTCAGAACATTACTTTTTAAGAACCAGTGAGGACAATAATAAGCCAAGCGGGCATAGCTCAGTGGAAGAGCATTCGACTGCAGATCGAGGGGTCCCTGGTTCAAATCCGGGTGCCCCCTTCAAGTGCCCTCTTCAAGTGCCAGCTTTACTCATGCTATTCAACGAGATGCTTACCTTTCCAAGAAAGCTCTTCTTCAAATTGTCATCCTTGAGCACATTTCTCATGCAGAACTGAACTGGTCGTCCACTCTCTCACTGGGAATCTTCATTGGTAGGGATTTCAACAAGCATCCTACCTTTTTAGAAATTGGTTTCCTCAGAACATTACTTTTTAAGAACCAGTGAGGACATTCATAAGCCAGGGGGGGCATAGCTCAGTGGAAGAGCATTCGACTGCAGATCAAGAAGTCCCTGGTTCATTATCCGGGTGCCCCCTTCAAGTGCCAGCCTTACTCATGCTATTCAACAAGATGCTTACCTTTCCAAGAAAGCTCTTCTTCAACTTGTTACCCTTGAGCACATTTCTCATGCACAACTGGTCATCCACTCTCTCGCTGGTAATCTTCATTGGTAGGGATTTCAACAAGCATCCTTACTTTTGAGAAATTGGTTTCCTCAGAACCTTACTTTTTAAGAACCAGTGAGGACAATCATAAGCAAAGGGGGCATAGCTCAGTGAAAGAGCATTCGACTGCAGATCGAGAGGTCCCTGGCCTTTCCTCAGAACATTACTTTTTAAGAACCAGTGAGGACAATCATAAGCAAAGGGGGCATAGCTCAGTGGAAGAGCATTAGACTGCAGATAGCGAGGTGCCTAGTTCAAATCCGGGTGCCCCCTTCAAGTGCCAGCTTTACTCATGCTATTCAACGAGATGGTTACCTTTCCAAGAAAGCTCTTCTTCAACTTTTTATCCTTGAGCACATTTCTCATGTAGAACTGGTCATCCACTCTCTCACTGGCAATCTTCATTGGTAGGGATTTCAACAAGCATCCTTACCTTTGAGAAATTGGTTTCCTCAGAACATTACTTTTTAAGAACCAGTGAGCACAATCACAAGCCAAGGGTGTATAGCTAAGTGGAAGAGCATTCGAATGCAGATCGAGAGGTCCCTGGCTCACGTCCAGGTGCCCCCCTCAAGCGCCAGCTCTACTCATGCTATTCAACGAGATGGTTACCTTTCCTAGAAAGCTCTTCTTCAACTTGTTACCCTTGAGCATATTTCTCATGCAGAACTGGTCATCCACTCTCTCACTGGCAATCTTCATTGGTAGGGATTTCAACAAGCATCCTTATTTTTGAGAAATTGGTTTCCTCAGAACATTACTTTTTAAGAACCAGTGAGCACAATCACAAGCTAAGGGTGTATAGCTCAGTGGAAGAGCATTCGACTGCAGATCGAGAGGTCCCTGGTTCAAATCCGGGTGGCCCCTTCAAGTGCCAGCTTTACTCATGCTATTCAACGAGATGCTTACCTTTCCAAGAAAGCTCTCCTTCAACTTGTTACCCTTGAGCACATTTCTTACGCAGAACTGGTTATCCACTCTCTCACTGACAATCTTCATTGGTAGGGATTTCAACAAGCATCCTTATTTTTGAGAAATTGGTTTCCTCAGAACATTACTTTTTAAGAACCAGTGAGCACAATCACAAGCTAAGGGTGTATAGCTCAGTGGAAGAGCATTCGACTGCAGATCGAGAGGTCCCTGGTTCAAATCCGGGTGCCCCCTTCAAGTGCCATCTTTACTCATGCTATTCAACGAGATGCTTACCTTTCCAAGAAAGCTCTTCTTCAACTTGTCACCCTTGAGCACATTTCTGATGCAGAACTAAACAGGAACTGGTCGTCCACTCTCTCACTGGCCATCTTCATTGGTAGGGATTTCAACAAGCATCCTACCTTTTGAGAAATTGGTTTCCTCAGAACATTACTTTTTAAGAACCAGTGAGGACATTCATAAGCCAGGGGGGGCATAGCTCAGTGGAAGAGCATTCGACTGCAGATCAAGAAGTCCCTGGTTCATAATCCGGGTGCCCCCTTCAAGTGCCAGCTTTACTCATGCTATTCAACAATATGCTTACCTTTCCAAGAAAGCTCTTCTTCAACTTGTTACCCTTGAGCACATTTCTCATGCACAACTGGTCATCCACTCTCTCGCTGGTAATCTTCATTGGTAGGGATTTCAACAAGCATCCTTACTTTTGAGAAATTGGTTTCCTCAGAACATTACTTTTTAAGAACCAGTGAGGACAATCATAAGCCAAGGGGGCATAGCTCAGTGGAAGACTGCAGATCGAGAGGTCCCTGGTTCAAATCCGGGTGCCCCCTTCAAGTGCCAGCTTTACTCATGCTATTCAACGAGATGCTTACCTTTCCAAGAAAGCTCTTCTTCAACTTGTCACCCTTGAGCACATTTCTCATGCAGAACTAAACAGGAACTGGTCATCCACTCTTTTACTGGCAATCTTCATTGGTAGGGATTTCAACAAGTATCCTTACTTTTGAGAAATTGGTTTCCTCAGAACATTACTTTTTAAGAACCAGTGAGCACAGTTATAAGCCAGGGGGGGCATAGCTCAGTGGAAGAGCATTTGACTGCAGATCGAGAAGTCTCTGGTTCATGAATCCGGGTGCCCCCTTCAAGTGCCAGCTTTACTCATGCTATTCAACAAGATGCTTACCTTTCCAAGAAAGCTCTTCTTCAACTTGTTAGCCTTGAGCACATTTCTCATACTGAACTGGTCGTCCACTCTCTCACTGGGAATCTTCATTGGTAGGGATTTCAACAAGCATCCTTACTTTTGAGAAATTGGTTTCCTCAGAACATTACTTTTTAAGAACCAGTGAGGACAATCATAAGCCAGGGGGGCATAGCTCAGTGGAAGAGCATTCGACTGCAGATCGAGAGGTCCCTGGTTCATAATCCGGGTGCCCCCTTCAAGTGCCAGCTTTACGCATGCTATTCAACGATATGCTTACCTTTCCAAGAAAGCTCTTCTTCAACTTGTCACCCTTGAGCACATTTCTGATGCAGAACTAAACAGGAACTGGTCGTCCACTGGCCATCTTCATTGGTAGGGATTTCAACAAGCATCCTACCTTTTGAGAAATTGGTTTCCTCAGAACATTACTTTTTAAGAACCAGTGAGGACAATCATAAGCCAAGGGGGCATAGCTCAGTGGAAGAGCATTCGACTGCAGATCAAGAAGTCCCTGGTTCATAATCCGGGTGCCCCCTTCAAGTGCCAGCTTTACTCATGCTATTCAACGAGATGCTTACCTTTCCAAGAAAGCTCTTCTACAAATTGTCACCCTTGAGCACACTTCTCATGCAGAACTGAACTGGTCGTCCACTCTCTCACTGGGAATCTTCATTGGTAGGGATTTCAACAAGCATCCTTACTTTTGAGAAATTGGTTTCCTCAGAACATTACTTTTTAAGAACCAGTGAGGACAATAATAAGCCAAGCGGGCATAGCTCAGTGGAAGAGCATTCGACTGCAGATCGAGGGGTCCCTGGTTCAAATCCGGGTGCCCCCTTCAAGTGCCCTCTTCAAGTGCCAGCTTTACTCATGCTATTCAACGAGATGCTTACCTTTCCAAGAAAGCTCTTCTTCAAATTGTCATCCTTGAGCACATTTCTCATGCAGAACTGAACTGGTCGTCCACTCTCTCACTGGGAATCTTCATTGGTAGGGATTTCAACAAGCATCCTACCTTTTTAGAAATTGGTTTCCTCAGAACATTACTTTTTAAGAACCAGTGAGGACATTCATAAGCCAGGGGGGGCATAGCTCAGTGGAAGAGCATTCGACTGCAGATCAAGAAGTCCCTGGTTCATTATCCGGGTGCCCCCTTCAAGTGCCAGCCTTACTCATGCTATTCAACAAGATGCTTACCTTTCCAAGAAAGCTCTTCTTCAACTTGTTACCCTTGAGCACATTTCTCATGCACAACTGGTCATCCACTCTCTCGCTGGTAATCTTCATTGGTAGGGATTTCAACAAGCATCCTTACTTTTGAGAAATTGGTTTCCTCAGAACCTTACTTTTTAAGAACCAGTGAGGACAATCATAAGCAAAGGGGGCATAGCTCAGTGAAAGAGCATTCGACTGCAGATCGAGAGGTCCCTGGCCTTTCCTCAGAACATTACTTTTTAAGAACCAGTGAGGACAATCATAAGCAAAGGGGGCATAGCTCAGTGGAAGAGCATTAGACTGCAGATAGCGAGGTGCCTAGTTCAAATCCGGGTGCCCCCTTCAAGTGCCAGCTTTACTCATGCTATTCAACGAGATGGTTACCTTTCCAAGAAAGCTCTTCTTCAACTTTTTATCCTTGAGCACATTTCTCATGTAGAACTGGTCATCCACTCTCTCACTGGCAATCTTCATTGGTAGGGATTTCAACAAGCATCCTTACCTTTGAGAAATTGGTTTCCTCAGAACATTACTTTTTAAGAACCAGTGAGCACAATCACAAGCCAAGGGTGTATAGCTAAGTGGAAGAGCATTCGAATGCAGATCGAGAGGTCCCTGGCTCACGTCCAGGTGCCCCCCTCAAGCGCCAGCTCTACTCATGCTATTCAACGAGATGGTTACCTTTCCTAGAAAGCTCTTCTTCAACTTGTTACCCTTGAGCATATTTCTCATGCAGAACTGGTCATCCACTCTCTCACTGGCAATCTTCATTGGTAGGGATTTCAACAAGCATCCTTATTTTTGAGAAATTGGTTTCCTCAGAACATTACTTTTTAAGAACCAGTGAGCACAATCACAAGCTAAGGGTGTATAGCTCAGTGGAAGAGCATTCGACTGCAGATCGAGAGGTCCCTGGTTCAAATCCGGGTGGCCCCTTCAAGTGCCAGCTTTACTCATGCTATTCAACGAGATGCTTACCTTTCCAAGAAAGCTCTCCTTCAACTTGTTACCCTTGAGCACATTTCTTACGCAGAACTGGTTATCCACTCTCTCACTGACAATCTTCATTGGTAGGGATTTCAACAAGCATCCTTATTTTTGAGAAATTGGTTTCCTCAGAACATTACTTTTTAAGAACCAGTGAGCACAATCACAAGCTAAGGGTGTATAGCTCAGTGGAAGAGCATTCGACTGCAGATCGAGAGGTCCCTGGTTCAAATCCGGGTGCCCCCTTCAAGTGCCATCTTTACTCATGCTATTCAACGAGATGCTTACCTTTCCAAGAAAGCTCTTCTTCAACTTGTCACCCTTGAGCACATTTCTGATGCAGAACTAAACAGGAACTGGTCGTCCACTCTCTCACTGGCCATCTTCATTGGTAGGGATTTCAACAAGCATCCTACCTTTTGAGAAATTGGTTTCCTCAGAACATTACTTTTTAAGAACCAGTGAGGACATTCATAAGCCAGGGGGGGCATAGCTCAGTGGAAGAGCATTCGACTGCAGATCAAGAAGTCCCTGGTTCATAATCCGGGTGCCCCCTTCAAGTGCCAGCTTTACTCATGCTATTCAACAATATGCTTACCTTTCCAAGAAAGCTCTTCTTCAACTTGTTACCCTTGAGCACATTTCTCATGCACAACTGGTCATCCACTCTCTCGCTGGTAATCTTCATTGGTAGGGATTTCAACAAGCATCCTTACTTTTGAGAAATTGGTTTCCTCAGAACATTACTTTTTAAGAACCAGTGAGGACAATCATAAGCCAAGGGGGCATAGCTCAGTGGAAGACTGCAGATCGAGAGGTCCCTGGTTCAAATCCGGGTGCCCCCTTCAAGTGCCAGCTTTACTCATGCTATTCAACGAGATGCTTACCTTTCCAAGAAAGCTCTTCTTCAACTTGTCACCCTTGAGCACATTTCTCATGCAGAACTAAACAGGAACTGGTCATCCACTCTTTTACTGGCAATCTTCATTGGTAGGGATTTCAACAAGTATCCTTACTTTTGAGAAATTGGTTTCCTCAGAACATTACTTTTTAAGAACCAGTGAGCACAGTTATAAGCCAGGGGGGGCATAGCTCAGTGGAAGAGCATTCGACTGCAGATCAAGAAGTCCCTGGTTCATAATCCGGGTGCCCCCTTCAAGTGCCAGCTTTACTCATGCTATTCTACGAGATGGTTACCTTTCCAAGAAAGCTTTTCTTCAAATTGTTACCCTTGAGCACATTTCTCATGCAGAACTAAACAGGAACTGGTCGTCCACTCTCACACTGGCAATCTTCATTGGTAGGGATTTCAACAAGCATCCTTACTTTTGAGAAATTGGTTTCCTCAGAACATTACTTTTTAAGAACCAGTGAGGACAATAATAAGCCAAGCGGGCATAGCTCAGTGGAAGAGCATTCGACTGCAGATCGAGAGGTCCCTGGTTCAAATCCGGGTGCCCCCTTCAAGTGCCAGCTTTACGCATGCTATTCAACGAGATGCTTACCTTTCCAAGAAAGCTCTTCTTCAACTTGTCACCCTTGAGCACATTTCTGATGCAGAACTAAACAGGAACTGGTCGTCCACTGGCCATCTTCATTGGTAGGGATTTCAACAAGCATCCTACCATTTGAGAAATTGGTTTCCTCAGAACATTACTTTTTAAGAACCAGTGAGGACAATCATAAGCCAAGGGGGATAGCTCAGTGGAAGAGCATTCGACTGCAGATCGAGAGGTCCCTGGTTCAAATCCGGGTGCCCCCTTCAAGTACTATTCAACGAGATGCTTACCTTTCCAAGAAAGCTCTTCTTCAACTTGTCACCCTTGAGCACATTTCTGATGCAGAACTAAACAGGAACTGGTCATCCACTGGCCATCTTCATTGGTAGGGATTTCAACAAGCATCCTACCTTCTGAGAAATTGGTTTCCTCAGAACATTACTTTTTAAGAACCAGTGAGGACAATCATAAGCCAAGGGGGCATAGCTCAGTGGAAGAGCATTCGACTGCAGATCAAGAAGTCCCTGGTTCATAATCCGGGTGCCCCCTTCAAGTGCCAGCTTTACTCATGCTATTCAACGAGATGCTTACCTTTCCAAGAAAGCTCTTCTACAAATTGTCACCCTTGAGCACATTTCTCATGCAGAACTGAACTGGTCGTCCACTCTCTCACTGGGAATCTTCATTGGTAGGGATTTCAACAAGCATCCTACCATTTGAGAAATTGGTTTCCTCAGAACATTACTTTTTAAGAACCAGTGAGGACAATCATAAGCCAAGGGGGCATAGCTCTGTGGAAGAGCATTCGACTGCAGATCGAGAGATCCCTGGTTCAAATCCGGGTGCCCCCTTCAAGTGCCAGCTTTACTCATGCTATTCAACGAGATGCTTACCTTTCCAAGAAAGCTCTTCTTCAAATTGTCATCCTTGAGCACATTTCTCATGCAGAACTGAACTGGTCGTCCACTCTCTCACTGGGAGTCTTCATTGGTAGGGATTTCAACAAGCATCCTACCTTTTTAGAAATTGGTTTCCTCAGAACATTACTTTTTAAGAACCAGTGAGGACATTCATAAGCCAGGGGGGGCATAGCTCAGTGGAAGAGCATTCGACTGCAGATCAAGAAGTCCCTGGTTCATAATCCGGGTGCCCCCTTCAAGTGCCAGCTTTACTCATGCTATTCAACAAGATGCTTACCTTTCCAAGAAAGCTCTTCTTCAACTTGTTACCCTTGAGCACATTTCTCATGCACAACTGGTCATCCACTCTCTCGCTGGTAATCTTCATTGGTAGGGATTTCAACAAGCATCCTTACTTTTGAGAAATTGGTTTCCTCAGAACATTACTTTTTAAGAACCAGTGAGGACAATCATAAGCCAAGGGGGCATAGCTCAGTGGAAGAGCATTCGACTGCAGATCGAGAGGTCCCTGGTTCAAATCCGGGTGCCCCCTTCAAGTGCCAGCTTTACTCATGCTATTCAACGAGATGCTTACCTTTCCAAGAAAGCTCTTCTTCAAATTGTCACCCTTGAGCACATTTCTCATGCAGAACTGAACTGGTTGTCCACTCTCTCACTGGCCATCTTCATTGGTAGGGATTTCAACAAGCATCCTTACTTTTGAGAAATTGGTTTCCTCAGAACATTACTTTTTAAGAACCAGTGAGCACAGTTATAAGCCAGGGGTGGCATAGCTCAGTGGAAGAGCATTTGACTGCAGATCGAGAAGTCTCTGGTTCATGAATCCGGGTGCCCCCTTCAAGTGCCAGCTTTACTCATGCTATTCAACAAGATGCTTACCTTTCCAAGAAAGCTCTTCTTCAACTTGTTAGCCTTGAGCACATTTCTCATACTGAACTGGTCGTCCACTCTCTCACTGGGAATCTTCATTGGTAGGGATTTCAACAAGCATCCTTACTTTTGAGAAATTGGTTTCCTCAGAACATTACTTTTTAAGAACCAGTGAGGACAATCATAAGCCAGGGGGGCATAGCTCAGTGGAAGAGCATTCGACTGCAGATCGAGAGGTCCCTGGTTCATAATCCGGGTGCCCCCTTCAAGTGCCAGCTTTACGCATGCTATTCAACGATATGCTTACCTTTCCAAGAAAGCTCTTCTTCAACTTGTCACCCTTGAGCACATTTCTGATGCAGAACTAAACAGGAACTGGTCGTCCACTGGCCATCTTCATTGGTAGGGATTTCAACAAGCATCCTACCTTTTGAGAAATTGGTTTCCTCAGAACATTACTTTTTAAGAACCAGTGAGGACAATCATAAGCCAAGGGGGCATAGCTCAGTGGAAGAGCATTCGACTGCAGATCAAGAAGTCCCTGGTTCATAATCCGGGTGCCCCCTTCAAGTGCCAGCTTTACTCATGCTATTCAACGAGATGCTTACCTTTCCAAGAAAGCTCTTCTACAAATTGTCACCCTTGAGCACACTTCTCATGCAGAACTGAACTGGTCGTCCACTCTCTCACTGGGAATCTTCATTGGTAGGGATTTCAACAAGCATCCTTACTTTTGAGAAATTGGTTTCCTCAGAACATTACTTTTTAAGAACCAGTGAGGACAATAATAAGCCAAGCGGGCATAGCTCAGTGGAAGAGCATTCGACTGCAGATCGAGGGGTCCCTGGTTCAAATCCGGGTGCCCCCTTCAAGTGCCCTCTTCAAGTGCCAGCTTTACTCATGCTATTCAACGAGATGCTTACCTTTCCAAGAAAGCTCTTCTTCAAATTGTCATCCTTGAGCACATTTCTCATGCAGAACTGAACTGGTCGTCCACTCTCTCACTGGGAATCTTCATTGGTAGGGATTTCAACAAGCATCCTACCTTTTTAGAAATTGGTTTCCTCAGAACATTACTTTTTAAGAACCAGTGAGGACATTCATAAGCCAGGGGGGGCATAGCTCAGTGGAAGAGCATTCGACTGCAGATCAAGAAGTCCCTGGTTCATTATCCGGGTGCCCCCTTCAAGTGCCAGCCTTACTCATGCTATTCAACAAGATGCTTACCTTTCCAAGAAAGCTCTTCTTCAACTTGTTACCCTTGAGCACATTTCTCATGCACAACTGGTCATCCACTCTCTCGCTGGTAATCTTCATTGGTAGGGATTTCAACAAGCATCCTTACTTTTGAGAAATTGGTTTCCTCAGAACCTTACTTTTTAAGAACCAGTGAGGACAATCATAAGCAAAGGGGGCATAGCTCAGTGAAAGAGCATTCGACTGCAGATCGAGAGGTCCCTGGCCTTTCCTCAGAACATTACTTTTTAAGAACCAGTGAGGACAATCATAAGCAAAGGGGGCATAGCTCAGTGGAAGAGCATTAGACTGCAGATAGCGAGGTGCCTAGTTCAAATCCGGGTGCCCCCTTCAAGTGCCAGCTTTACTCATGCTATTCAACGAGATGGTTACCTTTCCAAGAAAGCTCTTCTTCAACTTTTTATCCTTGAGCACATTTCTCATGTAGAACTGGTCATCCACTCTCTCACTGGCAATCTTCATTGGTAGGGATTTCAACAAGCATCCTTACCTTTGAGAAATTGGTTTCCTCAGAACATTACTTTTTAAGAACCAGTGAGCACAATCACAAGCCAAGGGTGTATAGCTCAGTGGAAGAGCATTCGAATGCAGATCGAGAGGTCCCTGGCTCACGTCCAGGTGCCCCCCTCAAGCGCCAGCTCTACTCATGCTATTCAACGAGATGGTTACCTTTCCTAGAAAGCTCTTCTTCAACTTGTTACCCTTGAGCATATTTCTCATGCAGAACTGGTCATCCACTCTCTCACTGGCAATCTTCATTGGTAGGGATTTCAACAAGCATCCTTATTTTTGAGAAATTGGTTTCCTCAGAACATTACTTTTTAAGAACCAGTGAGCACAATCACAAGCTAAGGGTGTATAGCTCAGTGGAAGAGCATTCGACTGCAGATCGAGAGGTCCCTGGTTCAAATCCGGGTGGCCCCTTCAAGTGCCAGCTTTACTCATGCTATTCAACGAGATGCTTACCTTTCCAAGAAAGCTCTCCTTCAACTTGTTACCCTTGAGCACATTTCTTACGCAGAACTGGTTATCCACTCTCTCACTGACAATCTTCATTGGTAGGGATTTCAACAAGCATCCTTATTTTTGAGAAATTGGTTTCCTCAGAACATTACTTTTTAAGAACCAGTGAGCACAATCACAAGCTAAGGGTGTATAGCTCAGTGGAAGAGCATTCGACTGCAGATCGAGAGGTCCCTGGTTCAAATCCGGGTGCCCCCTTCAAGTGCCATCTTTACTCATGCTATTCAACGAGATGCTTACCTTTCCAAGAAAGCTCTTCTTCAACTTGTCACCCTTGAGCACATTTCTGATGCAGAACTAAACAGGAACTGGTCGTCCACTCTCTCACTGGCCATCTTCATTGGTAGGGATTTCAACAAGCATCCTACCTTTTGAGAAATTGGTTTCCTCAGAACATTACTTTTTAAGAACCAGTGAGGACATTCATAAGCCAGGGGGGGCATAGCTCAGTGGAAGAGCATTCGACTGCAGATCAAGAAGTCCCTGGTTCATAATCCGGGTGCCCCCTTCAAGTGCCAGCTTTACTCATGCTATTCAACAATATGCTTACCTTTCCAAGAAAGCTCTTCTTCAACTTGTTACCCTTGAGCACATTTCTCATGCACAACTGGTCATCCACTCTCTCGCTGGTAATCTTCATTGGTAGGGATTTCAACAAGCATCCTTACTTTTGAGAAATTGGTTTCCTCAGAACATTACTTTTTAAGAACCAGTGAGGACAATCATAAGCCAAGGGGGCATAGCTCAGTGGAAGACTGCAGATCGAGAGGTCCCTGGTTCAAATCCGGGTGCCCCCTTCAAGTGCCAGCTTTACTCATGCTATTCAACGAGATGCTTACCTTTCCAAGAAAGCTCTTCTTCAACTTGTCACCCTTGAGCACATTTCTCATGCAGAACTAAACAGGAACTGGTCATCCACTCTTTTACTGGCAATCTTCATTGGTAGGGATTTCAACAAGTATCCTTACTTTTGAGAAATTGGTTTCCTCAGAACATTACTTTTTAAGAACCAGTGAGCACAGTTATAAGCCAGGGGGGGCATAGCTCAGTGGAAGAGCATTCGACTGCAGATCAAGAAGTCCCTGGTTCATAATCCGGGTGCCCCCTTCAAGTGCCAGCTTTACTCATGCTATTCTACGAGATGGTTACCTTTCCAAGAAAGCTTTTCTTCAAATTGTTACCCTTGAGCACATTTCTCATGCAGAACTAAACAGGAACTGGTCGTCCACTCTCACACTGGCAATCTTCATTGGTAGGGATTTCAACAAGCATCCTTACTTTTGAGAAATTGGTTTCCTCAGAACATTACTTTTTAAGAACCAGTGAGGACAATAATAAGCCAAGCGGGCATAGCTCAGTGGAAGAGCATTCGACTGCAGATCGAGAGGTCCCTGGTTCAAATCCGGGTGCCCCCTTCAAGTGCCAGCTTTACGCATGCTATTCAACGAGATGCTTACCTTTCCAAGAAAGCTCTTCTTCAACTTGTCACCCTTGAGCACATTTCTGATGCAGAACTAAACAGGAACTGGTCGTCCACTGGCCATCTTCATTGGTAGGGATTTCAACAAGCATCCTACCATTTGAGAAATTGGTTTCCTCAGAACATTACTTTTTAAGAACCAGTGAGGACAATCATAAGCCAAGGGGGATAGCTCAGTGGAAGAGCATTCGACTGCAGATCGAGAGGTCCCTGGTTCAAATCCGGGTGCCCCCTTCAAGTACTATTCAACGAGATGCTTACCTTTCCAAGAAAGCTCTTCTTCAACTTGTCACCCTTGAGCACATTTCTGATGCAGAACTAAACAGGAACTGGTCATCCACTGGCCATCTTCATTGGTAGGGATTTCAACAAGCATCCTACCTTCTGAGAAATTGGTTTCCTCAGAACATTACTTTTTAAGAACCAGTGAGGACAATCATAAGCCAAGGGGGCATAGCTCAGTGGAAGAGCATTCGACTGCAGATCAAGAAGTCCCTGGTTCATAATCCGGGTGCCCCCTTCAAGTGCCAGCTTTACTCATGCTATTCAACGAGATGCTTACCTTTCCAAGAAAGCTCTTCTACAAATTGTCACCCTTGAGCACATTTCTCATGCAGAACTGAACTGGTCGTCCACTCTCTCACTGGGAATCTTCATTGGTAGGGATTTCAACAAGCATCCTACCATTTGAGAAATTGGTTTCCTCAGAACATTACTTTTTAAGAACCAGTGAGGACAATCATAAGCCAAGGGGGCATAGCTCAGTGGAAGAGCATTCGACTGCAGATCGAGAGGTCCCTGGTTCAAATCCGGGTGCCCCCTTCAAGTGCCAGCTTTACTCATGCTTTTCAACGAGATGCTTACCTTTCCAAGAAAGCTCTTCTTCAAATTGTCATCCTTGAGCACATTTCTCATGCAGAACTGAACTGGTCGTCCACTCTCTCACTGGGAGTCTTCATTGGTAGGGATTTCAACAAGCATCCTACCTTTTTAGAAATTGGTTTCCTCAGAACATTACTTTTTAAGAACCAGTGAGGACATTCATAAGCCAGGGGGGGCATAGCTCAGTGGAAGAGCATTCGACTGCAGATCAAGAAGTCCCTGGTTCATAATCCGGGTGCCCCCTTCAAGTGCCAGCTTTACTCATGCTATTCAACAAGATGCTTACCTTTCCAAGAAAGCTCTTCTTCAACTTGTTACCCTTGAGCACATTTCTCATGCACAACTGGTCATCCACTCTCTCGCTGGTAATCTTCATTGGTAGGGATTTCAACAAGCATCCTTACTTTTGAGAAATTGGTTTCCTCAGAACATTACTTTTTAAGAACCAGTGAGGACAATCATAAGCCAAGGGGGCATAGCTCAGTGGAAGAGCATTCGACTGCAGATCGAGAGGTCCCTGGTTCAAATCCGGGTGCCTCCTTCAAGTGCCAGCTTTACTCATGCTATTCAACGAGATGCTTACCTTTCCAAGAAAGCTCTTCTTCAACTTGTCACCCTTGAGCACATTTCTCATGCAGAACTGAACTGGTTGTCCACTCTCTCACTGGCCATCTTCATTGGTAGGGATTTCAACAAGCATCCTTACTTTTGAGAAATTGGTTTCCTCAGAACATTACTTTTTAAGAACCAGTGAGCACAGTTATAAGCCAGGGGTGGCATAGCTCAGTGGAAGAGCATTTGACTGCAGATCGAGAAGTCTCTGGTTCATGAATCCGGGTGCCCCCTTCAAGTGCCAGCTTTACTCATGCTATTCAACAAGATGCTTACCTTTCCAAGAAAGCTCTTCTTCAACTTGTTAGCCTTGAGCACATTTCTCATACTGAACTGGTCGTCCACTCTCTCACTGGGAATCTTCATTGGTAGGGATTTCAACAAGCATCCTTACTTTTGAGAAATTGGTTTCCTCAGAACATTACTTTTTAAGAACCAGTGAGGACAATCATAAGCCAGGGGGGCATAGCTCAGTGGAAGAGCATTCGACTGCAGATCGAGAGGTCCCTGGTTCATAATCCGGGTGCCCCCTTCAAGTGCCAGCTTTACGCATGCTATTCAACGATATGCTTACCTTTCCAAGAAAGCTCTTCTTCAACTTGTCACCCTTGAGCACATTTCTGATGCAGAACTAAACAGGAACAGGTCGTCCACTGGCCATCTTCATTGGTAGGGATTTCAACAAGCATCCTACCTTTTGAGAAATTGGTTTCCTCAGAACATTACTTTTTAAGAACCAGTGAGGACAATCATAAGCCAAGGGGGCATAGCTCAGTGGAAGAGCATTCGACTGCAGGTCAAGAAGTCCCTGGTTCATAATCCGGTTGCCCCCTTCAAGTGCCAGCTTTACTCATGCTATTCAACGAGATGCTTACCTTTCCAAGAAAGCTCTTCTACAAATTGTCACCCTTGAGCACATTTCTCATGCGGAACTGAACTGGTCGTCCACTCTCTCACTGGGAATCTTCATTGGTAGTGATTTCAACAAGCATCCTTACTTTTGAGAAATTGGTTTCCTCAGAACATTACTTTTTAAGAACCAGTGAGCACAGTTATAAGCCAGGGGTGGCATAGCTCAGTGGAAGAGCATTTGACTGCAGATCGAGAAGTCTCTGGTTCATGAATCCGGGTGCCCCCTTCAAGTGCCAGCTTTACTCATGCTATTCAACAAGATGCTTACCTTTCCAAGAAAGCTCTTCTTCAACTTGTTAGCCTTGAGCACATTTCTCATACTGAACTGGTCGTCCACTCTCTCACTGGGAATCTTCATTGGTAGGGATTTCAACAAGCATCCTTACTTTTGAGAAATTGGTTTCCTCAGAACATTACTTTTTAAGAACCAGTGAGGACAATAATAAGCCAAGCGGGCATAGCTCAGTGGAAGAGCATTCGACTGCAGATCGAGAGGTCCCTGGTTCAAATCCGGGTGCCCCCTTCAAGTGCCAGCTTTACTCATGCTATTCAACGAGATGCTTACCTTTCCAAGAAAGCTCTTCTTCAAATTGTCACCCTTGAGCACATTTCTCATGCAGAACTGAACTGGTTGTCCACTCTCTCACTGGCCATCTTCATTGGTAGGGATTTCAACAAGCATCCTTACTTTTGAGAAATTGGTTTCCTCAGAACATTACTTTTTAAGAACCAGTGAGCACAGTTATAAGCCAGGGGTGGCATAGCTCAGTGGAAGAGCATTTGACTGCAGATCGAGAAGTCTCTGGTTCATGAATCCGGGTGCCCCCTTCAAGTGCCAGCTTTACTCATGCTATTCAACAAGATGCTTACCTTTCCAAGAAAGCTCTTCTTCAACTTGTTAGCCTTGAGCACATTTCTCATACTGAACTGGTCGTCCACTCTCTCACTGGGAATCTTCATTGGTAGGGATTTCAACAAGCATCCTTACTTTTGAGAAATTGGTTTCCTCAGAACATTACTTTTTAAGAACCAGTGAGGACAATCATAAGCCAGGGGGGCATAGCTCAGTGGAAGAGCATTCGACTGCAGATCGAGAGGTCCCTGGTTCATAATCCGGGTGCCCCCTTCAAGTGCCAGCTTTACGCATGCTATTCAACGATATGCTTACCTTTCCAAGAAAGCTCTTCTTCAACTTGTCACCCTTGAGCACATTTCTGATGCAGAACTAAACAGGAACTGGTCGTCCACTGGCCATCTTCATTGGTAGGGATTTCAACAAGCATCCTACCTTTTGAGAAATTGGTTTCCTCAGAACATTACTTTTTAAGAACCAGTGAGGACAATCATAAGCCAAGGGGGCATAGCTCAGTGGAAGAGCATTCGACTGCAGATCAAGAAGTCCCTGGTTCATAATCCGGGTGCCCCCTTCAAGTGCCAGCTTTACTCATGCTATTCAACGAGATGCTTACCTTTCCAAGAAAGCTCTTCTACAAATTGTCACCCTTGAGCACACTTCTCATGCAGAACTGAACTGGTCGTCCACTCTCTCACTGGGAATCTTCATTGGTAGGGATTTCAACAAGCATCCTTACTTTTGAGAAATTGGTTTCCTCAGAACATTACTTTTTAAGAACCAGTGAGGACAATAATAAGCCAAGCGGGCATAGCTCAGTGGAAGAGCATTCGACTGCAGATCGAGGGGTCCCTGGTTCAAATCCGGGTGCCCCCTTCAAGTGCCCTCTTCAAGTGCCAGCTTTACTCATGCTATTCAACGAGATGCTTACCTTTCCAAGAAAGCTCTTCTTCAAATTGTCATCCTTGAGCACATTTCTCATGCAGAACTGAACTGGTCGTCCACTCTCTCACTGGGAATCTTCATTGGTAGGGATTTCAACAAGCATCCTACCTTTTTAGAAATTGGTTTCCTCAGAACATTACTTTTTAAGAACCAGTGAGGACATTCATAAGCCAGGGGGGGCATAGCTCAGTGGAAGAGCATTCGACTGCAGATCAAGAAGTCCCTGGTTCATTATCCGGGTGCCCCCTTCAAGTGCCAGCCTTACTCATGCTATTCAACAAGATGCTTACCTTTCCAAGAAAGCTCTTCTTCAACTTGTTACCCTTGAGCACATTTCTCATGCACAACTGGTCATCCACTCTCTCGCTGGTAATCTTCATTGGTAGGGATTTCAACAAGCATCCTTACTTTTGAGAAATTGGTTTCCTCAGAACCTTACTTTTTAAGAACCAGTGAGGACAATCATAAGCCAAGGGGGCATAGCTCAGTGGAAGAGCATTCGACTGCAGATCGAGAGGTCCCTGGTTCAAATCCGGGTGCCCCCTTCAAGTGCCAGCTTTACTCATGCTATTCAACGAGATGCTTACCTTTCCAAGAAAGCTCTTCTTCAACTTGTCACCCTTGAGCACATTTCTCATGCAGAACTAAACAGGAACTGGTCATCCACTCTTTTACTGGCAATCTTCATTGGTAGGGATTTCAACAAGTATCCTTACTTTTGAGAAATTGGTTTCCTCAGAACATTACTTTTTAAGAACAAGTGAGCACAGTTATAAGCCAGGGGGGGCATAGCTCAGTGGAAGAGCATTCGACTGCAGATCGAGAGGTCCCTGGTTCAAATCCGGGTGCCCCCTTCAAGTGCCAGCTTTACTCATGCTATTCAACGAGATGCTTACCTTTCCAAGAAAGCTCTTCTTCAAATTGTCACCCTTGAGCACATTTCTCATGCAGAACTGAACTGGTTGTCCACTCTCTCACTGGCCATCTTCATTGGTAGGGATTTCAACAAGCATCCTTACTTTTGAGAAATTGGTTTCCTCAGAACATTACTTTTTAAGAACCAGTGAGCACAGTTATAAGCCAGGGGTGGCATAGCTCAGTGGAAGAGCATTTGACTGCAGATCGAGAAGTCTCTGGTTCATGAATCCGGGTGCCCCCTTCAAGTGCCAGCTTTACTCATGCTATTCAACGAGATGCTTACCTTTCCAAGAAAGCTCTTCTTCAAATTGTCATCCTTGAGCACATTTCTCATGCAGAACTGAACTGGTCGTCCACTCTCTCACTGGGAACCTTCATTTGTAGGGATTTCAACAAGCATCCTACCTTTTTAGAAATTGGTTTCCTCAGAACATTACTTTTTAAGAACCAGTGAGGACATTCATAAGCCAGGGGGGGCATAGCTCAGTGGAAGAGCATTCGACTGCAGATCAAGAAGTCCCTGGTTCATAATCCGGGTGCCCCCTTCAAGTGCCAGCTTTACTCATGCTATTCAACAAGATGCTTACCTTTCCAAGAAAGCTCTTCTTCAACTTGTTACCCTTGAGCACATTTCTCATGCACAACTCGTCATCCACTCTCTCACTGGTAATCTTCATTGGTAGGGATTTCAACAAGCATCCTTACTTTTGAGAAATTGGTTTCCTCAGAACATTACTTTTTAAGAACCAGTGAGGACAATCCTAAGCCAAGGGGGCATAGCTCAGTGGAAGAGCATTCGACTGCAGATCAAGAAGTCCCTGGTTCATAATCCGGGTGCCCCCTTCAAGTGCCAGCTTTACTCATGCTATTCAACAAGATGCTTACCTTTCCAAGAAAGCTCTTCTTCAACTTGTTACCCTTGAGCACATTTCTCATGCAGAACTGAACTGGTTGTCCACTCTCTCACTGGCCATCTTCATTGGTAGGGATTTCAACAAGCATCCTTACTTTTGAGAAATTGGTTTCCTCAGAACATTACGTTTTAAGAACCAGTGAGCACAGTTATAAGCCAGGGGTGGCATAGCTCAGTGGAAGAGCATTTGACTGCAGATCGAGAAGTCTCTGGTTCATGAATCCGGGTGCCCCCTTCAAGTGCCAGCTTTACTCATGCTATTCAACGAGATGCTTACCTTTCCAAGAAAGCTCTTCTTCAAATTGTCATCCTTGAGCACATTTCTCATGCAGAACTGAACTGGTCGTCCACTCTCTCACTGGGAATCTTCATTTGTAGGGATTTCAACAAGCATCCTACCTTTTTAGAAATTGGTTTCCTCAGAACATTACTTTTTAAGAACCAGTGAGGACATTCATAAGCCAGGGGGGGCATAGCTCAGTGGAAGAGCATTCGACTGCAGATCAAGAAGTCCCTGGTTCATAATCCGGGTGCCCCCTTCAAGTGCCAGCTTTACTCATGCTATTCAACAAGATGCTTACCTTTCCAAGAAAGCTCTTCTTCAACTTGTTACCCTTGAGCACATTTCTCATGCACAACTCGTCATCCACTCTCTCACTGGTAATCTTCATTGGTAGGGATTTCAACAAGCATCCTTACTTTTGAGAAATTGGTTTCCTCAGAACATTACTTTTTAAGAACCAGTGAGGACAATCCTAAGCCAAGGGGGCATAGCTCAGTGGAAGAGCATTCGACTGCAGATCAAGAAGTCCCTGGTTCATAATCCGGGTGCCCCCTTCAAGTGCCAGCTTTACTCATGCTATTCAACAAGATGCTTACCTTTCCAAGAAAGCTCTTCTTCAACTTGTTACCCTTGAGCACATTTCTCATGCAGAACTGAACTGGTTGTCCACTCTCTCACTGGCCATCTTCATTGGTAGGGATTTCAACAAGCATCCTTACTTTTGAGAAATTGGTTTCCTCAGAACATTACTTTTTAAGAACCAGTGAGCACAGTTATAAGCCAGGGGTGGCATAGCTCAGTGGAAGAGCATTTGACTGCAGATCGAGAAGTCTCTGGTTCATGAATCCGGGTGCCCCCTTCAAGTGCCAGCTTTACTCATGCTATTCAACGAGATGCTTACCTTTCCAAGAAAGCTCTTCTTCAACTTGTTACCCTTGAGCACATTTCTCATGCACAACTCGTCATCCACTCTCTCACTGGTAATCTTCATTGGTAGGGATTTCAACAAGCATCCTTACTTTTGAGAAATTGGTTTCCTCAGAACATTACTTTTTAAGAACCAGTGAGGACAGTCATAAGCCAAGGGGGCATAGCTCAGTGGAAGAGCATTCGACTGCAGATCGAGAGGTCCCTGGTTCAAATCCGGGTACCCCCTTCAAGTGCCAGCTTTACTCATGCTATTCAACGAGATGCTTACCTTTCCAAGAAAGCTCTTCTTCAAATTGTCATCCTTGAGCACATTTCTCATGCAGAACTGAACTGGTCGTCCACTCTCTCACTGGGAATCTTCATTGGTAGGGATTTCAACAAGCATCCTACCTTTTGAGAAATTGGTTTCCTCAGAACATTACTTTTTAAGAACCAGTGAGGACAATCATAAGCCAAGGGGGCATAGCTCAGTGGAAGAGCATTCGACTGCAGATCGAGAGGTCCCTGGTTCAAATCCGGGTGCCCCCTTCAAGTGCCAGCTTTACGCATGCTATTCAACGAGATGCTTACCTTTCCAAGAAAGCTCTTCTTCAACTTGTCACCCTTGAGCACATTTCTGATGCAGAACTAAACAGGAACTGGTCGTCCACTGGCCATCTTCATTGGTAGGGATTTCAACAAGCATCCTACCATTTGAGAAATTGGTTTCCTCAGAACATTACTTTTTAAGAACCAGTGAGGACAATCATAAGCCAAGGGGGCATAGCTCAGTGGAAGAGCATTCGACTGCAGATTGAGAGGTCCCTGGTTCAAATCCGGGTGCCCCCTTCAAGTGCCCCCTTCAAGTGCCAGCTTTACTCATGCTATTCAACGAGATGCTTACCTTTCCAAGAAAGCTCTTCTTCAAATTGTCATCCTTGAGCACATTTCTCATGCAGAACTGAACTGGTCGTCCACTCTCTCACTGGGAATCTTCATTTGTAGGGATTTCAACAAGCATCCTACCTTTTTAGAAATTGGTTTCCTCAGAACATTACTTTTTAAGAACCAGTGAGGACATTCATAAGCCAGGGGGGGCATAGCTCAGTGGAAGAGCATTCGACTGCAGATCAAGAAGTCCCTGGTTCATAATCCGGGTGCCCCCTTCAAGTGCCAGCTTTACTCATGCTATTCAACAAGATGCTTACCTTTCCAAGAAAGCTCTTCTTCAACTTGTTACCCTTGAGCACATTTCTCATGCACAACTCGTCATCCACTCTCTCACTGGTAATCTTCATTGGTAGGGATTTCAACAAGCATCCTTACTTTTGAGAAATTGGTTTCCTCAGAACATTACTTTTTAAGAACCAGTGAGGACAATCCTAAGCCAAGGGGGCATAGCTCAGTGGAAGAGCATTCGACTGCAGATCAAGAAGTCCCTGGTTCATAATCCGGGTGCCCCCTTCAAGTGCCAGCTTTACTCATGCTATTCAACAAGATGCTTACCTTTCCAAGAAAGCTCTTCTTCAACTTGTTACCCTTGAGCACATTTCTCATGCAGAACTGAACTGGTTGTCCACTCTCTCACTGGCCATCTTCATTGGTAGGGATTTCAACAAGCATCCTTACTTTTGAGAAATTGGTTTCCTCAGAACATTACTTTTTAAGAACCAGTGAGCACAGTTATAAGCCAGGGGTGGCATAGCTCAGTGGAAGAGCATTTGACTGCAGATCGAGAAGTCTCTGGTTCATGAATCCGGGTGCCCCCTTCAAGTGCCAGCTTTACTCATGCTATTCAACGAGATGCTTACCTTTCCAAGAAAGCTCTTCTTCAAATTGTCATCCTTGAGCACATTTGTCATGCAGAACTGAACTGGTCGTCCACTCTCTCACTGGGAATCTTCATTTGTAGGGATTTCAACAAGCATCCTACCTTTTTAGAAATTGGTTTCCTCAGAACATTACTTTTTAAGAACCAGTGAGGACATTCATAAGCCAGGGGGGGCATAGCTCAGTGGAAGAGCATTCGACTGCAGATCAAGAAGTCCCTGGTTCATAATCCGGGTGCCCCCTTCAAGTGCCAGCTTTACTCATGCTATTCAACAAGATGCTTACCTTTCCAAGAAAGCTCTTCTTCAACTTGTTACCCTTGAGCACATTTCTCATGCACAACTCGTCATCCACTCTCTCACTGGTAATCTTCATTGGTAGGGATTTCAACAAGCATCCTTACTTTTGAGAAATTGGTTTCCTCAGAACATTACTTTTTAAGAACCAGTGAGGACAATCCTAAGCCAAGGGGGCATAGCTCAGTGGAAGAGCATTCAACTGCAGATCAAGAAGTCCCTGGTTCATAATCCGGGTGCCCCCTTCAAGTGCCAGCTTTACTCATGCTATTCAACAAGATGCTTACTTTTCCAAGAAAGCTCTTCTTCAACTTGTTACCCTTGAGCACATTTCTCATGCACAACTGGTCATCCACTCTCTCGCTGGTAATCTTCATTGGTAGGGATTTCAACAAGCATCCTTACTTTTGAGAAATTGGTTTCCTCAGAACATTACTTTTTAAGAACCAGTGAGGACAGTCATAAGCCAAGGGGGCATAGCTCAGTGGAAGAGCATTCGACTGCAGATCGAGAGGTCCCTGGTTCAAATCCGGGTACCCCCTTCAAGTGCCAGCTTTACTCATGCTATTCAACGAGATGCTTACCTTTCCAAGAAAGCTCTTCTTCAAATTGTCATCCTTGAGCACATTTCTCATGCAGAACTGAACTGGTCGTCCACTGGCCATCTTCATTGGTAGGGATTTCAACAAGCATCCTACCTTTTGAGAAATTGGTTTCCTCAGAACATTACTTTTTAAGAACCAGTGAGGACAATCATAAGCCAAGGGGGCATAGCTCAGTGGAAGAGCATTCGACTGCAGATCGAGAGGTCCCTGGTTCAAATCCGGGTGCCCCCTTCAAGTGCCAGCTTTACGCATGCTATTCAACGAGATGCTTACCTTTCCAAGAAAGCTCTTCTTCAACTTGTCACCCTTGAGCACATTTCTGATGCAGAACTAAACAGGAACTGGTCGTCCACTGGCCATCTTCATTGGTAGGGATTTCAACAAGCATCCTACAATTTGAGAAATTGGTTTCCTCAGAACATTACTTTTTAAGAACCAGTGAGGACAATCATAAGCCAAGGGGGCATAGCTCAGTGGAAGAGCATTCGACTGCAGATCGAGAGGTCCCTGGTTCAAATCCGGGTGCCCCCTTCAAGTGCCAGCTTTACTCATGCTATTCAACGAGATGCTTACCTTTCCAAGAAAGCTCTTCTTCAAATTGTCATCCTTGAGCACATTTCTCATGCAGAACTGAACTGGTCGTCCACTCTCTCACTGGGAATCTTCATTGGTAGGGATTTCAACAAGCATCCTACCTTTTTAGAAATTGGTTTCCTCAGAACATTACTTTTTAAGAACCAGTGAGGACATTCATAAGCCAGGGGGGGCATAGCTCAGTGGAAGAGCATTCGACTGCAGATCGAGAGGTCCCTGGTTCAAATCCGGGTGCCCCCTTCAAGTGCCAGCTTTACTCATGCTATTCAACAAGATGCTTACCTTTCCAAGAAAGCTCTTCTTCAACTTGTTACCCTTGAGCACATTTCTCATGCACAACTGGTCATCCACTCTCTCACTGGTAATCTTCATTGATAGGGATTTCAACAAGCCTCCTACCTTTTTAGAAATTGGTTTCCTCAGAACATTACTTTTTAAGAACCAGTGAGGACATTCATAAGCCAGGGGGGGCATAGCTCAGTGGAAGAGCATTCGACTGCAGATCAAGAAGTCCCTGGTTCATAATCCGGGTGCCCCCTTCAAGTGCCAGCTTTACTCAAGCTATTTAACAAGATGCTTACCTTTCCAAGAAAGCTCTTCTTCAACTTGTTACCCTTGAGCACATTTCTCATGCACAACTGGTCATCCACTCTCTCGCTGGTAATCTTCATTGGTAGGGATTTCAACAAGCATCCTTACTTTTGAGAAATTGGTTTCCTCAGAACATTACTTTTTAAGAACCAGTGAGGACAATCATAAGCCAAGGGGGCATAGCTCAGTGGAAGAGCATTCGACTGCAGATCGAGAGGTCCCTGGTTCAAATCCGGGTGCCCCCTTCAAGTGCCAGCTTTACTCATGCTATTCAACAAGATGCTTACCTTTCCAAGAAAGCTCTTCTTCAACTTGTCACCCTTGAGCACATTTCTCATGCAGAACTAAACAGGAACTGGTCGTCCACTCTCTCACTGGCAATCTTCACCGGTAGGGATTTCAACAAGCATGCTTACTTTTGAGAAATTGGTTTCCTCAGAACATTACTTTTTAAGAACCAGTGAGCACAGTTATAAGCCAAGGGGGCATAGCTCAGTGGAAGAGCATTCGACTTCAGATCGAGAGGTCCCTGGTTCAAATCCGGGTGCCCCCTTCAAGTGCCAGCTTTACTCATGCTATTCAACGAGATGCTTACCTTTCCAAGAAAGCTCTTCTTCAACTTGTCACCCTTGAGCACATTTCTGATGCAGAACTAAACAGGAACTGGTCGTCCACTCTCTCACTGGCCATCTTCATTGGTAGGGATTTCAACAAGCATCCTACCTTTTGAGAAATTGGTTTCCTCAGAACATTACTTTTTAAGAACCAGTGAGGACATTCATAAGCCAGGGGGGGCATAGCTCAGTGGAAGAGCATTCGACTGCAGATCAAGAAGTCCCTGGTTCATAATCCGGGTGCCCCCTTCAAGTGCCAGCTTTACTCATGCTATTCAACGATATGCTTACCTTTCCAAGAAAGCTCTTCTTCAACTTGTTACCATTGAGCACATTTCTCATGCACAACTGGTCATCCACTCTCTCGCTGGTAATCTTCATTGGTAGGGATTTCAACAAGCATCCTTACTTTTGAGAAATTGGTTTCCTCAGAACATTACTTTTTAAGAACCAGTGAGGACAATCATAAGCCAAGGGGGCATAGCTCAGTGGAAGAGCATTCGACTGCAGATCGAGAGGTCCCTGGTTCAAATCCGGGTGCCCCCTTCAAGTGCCAGCTTTACTCATGCTATTCAACGAGATGCTTACCTTTCCAAGAAAGCTCTTCTTCAACTTGTCACCCTTGAGCACATTTCTCATGCAGAACTAAACAGGAACTGGTCATCCACTCTTTTACTGGCAATCTTCATTGGTAGGGATTTCAACAAGTATCCTTACTTTTGAGAAATTGGTTTCCTCAGAACATTACTTTTTAAGAACCAGTGAGCACAGTTATAAGCCAGGGGGGGCATAGCTCAGTGGAAGAGCATTCGACTGCAGATCAAGAAGTCCCTGGTTCATAATCCGGGTGCCCCCTTCAAGTGCCAGCTTTACTCATGCTATTCAACGAGATGCTTACCTTTCCAAGAAAGCTCTTCTTCAACTTGTTACCCTTGAGCACATTTCTCATGTAGAACTGGTCATCGACTCTCTCACTGGCAATCTTCATTGGTAGGGATTTCAACAAGCATCCATACCTTTGAGAAATTGGTTTCCTCAGAACATTACTTTTTAAGAACCAGTGAGCACAATCACAAGCAATGGGTGTATGACTCAGTGGAAAAGAATTTGACTGCAGATCGAGAGGTCCCTGGTTCAAATCCGGGTGCCCCCTTCAAGTGCCAGCTTGTCTCATGCTATTCAACGAGATGCTTACTTTTCCAAGAAAGCTCTTCTTCAACTTGTTACCCTTGAGCACATTTCTCATGCAGAACTAAACAGGAAATGGTCGTCCACTCTCTCTCTGGCAATCTTCATTGGTAGGCATTTCAACAAGCATCCTTACTTTTGAGAAATTGGTTTCCTCAGAACATTACTTTTTAGGAACCAGTGAGCACAATCACAAGCCAAGGGTGTATAGCTCAGTGGAAGAGCATTCGACTGCAGATCGAGAGGTCCCTGGCTCACATCCAGGTGCCCCCCTCAAGCGCCAGCTCTATTCATGCTATTCAACGAGATGGTTACCTTTCCAAGAAAGCTCTTCTTCAACTTGTCACCCTTGAGCACATTTCTCATGCAGAACTAAACAGGAACTGGTCGTCCACTCTCTCGCTGGTAATCTTCATTGGTAGGGATTTCAACAAGCATCCTTACTTTTGAGAAATTGGTTTCCTCAGAACATTACTTTTTAAGAACCAGTGAGGACAATCATAAGCCAAGGGGGCATAGCTCAGTGGAAGAGCATTCGACTGCAGATCAAGAAGTCCCTGGTTCATAATCCGGGTGCCCCCTTCAAGTGCCAGCTTTACTCATGCTATTCAACGAGATGCTTACCTTTCCAAGAAAGCTCTTCTTCAACTTGTCACCCTTGAGCACATTTCTCATGCAGAACTAAACAGGAACTGGTCATCCACTCTTTTACTGGCAATCTTCATTGGTAGGGATTTCAACAAGTATCCTTACTTTTGAGAAATTGGTTTCCTCAGAACATTACTTTTTAAGAACCAGTGAGCACAGTTATAAGCCAGGGGGGGCATAGCTCAGTGGAAGAGCATTCGACTGCAGATCAAGAAGTCCCTGGTTCATAATCCGGGTGCCCCCTTCAAGTGCCAGCTTTACTCATGCTATTCAACGAGATGCTTACCTTTCCAAGAAAGCTCTTCTTCAACTTGTTACCCTTGAGCACATTTCTCATGTAGAACTGGTCATCGACTCTCTCACTGGCAATCTTCATTGGTAGGGATTTCAACAAGCATCCATACCTTTGAGAAATTGGTTTCCTCAGAACATTACTTTTTAAGAACCAGTGAGCACAATCACAAGCAATGGGTGTATGACTCAGTGGAAAAGAATTTGACTGCAGATCGAGAGGTCCCTGGTTCAAATCCGGGTGCCCCCTTCAAGTGCCAGCTTGTCTCATGCTATTCAACGAGATGCTTACTTTTCCAAGAAAGCTCTTCTTCAACTTGTTACCCTTGAGCACATTTCTCATGCAGAACTAAACAGGAAATGGTCGTCCACTCTCTCTCTGGCAATCTTCATTGGTAGGCATTTCAACAAGCATCCTTACTTTTGAGAAATTGGTTTCCTCAGAACATTACTTTTTAGGAACCAGTGAGCACAATCACAAGCCAAGGGTGTATAGCTCAGTGGAAGAGCATTCGACTGCAGATCGAGAGGTCCCTGGCTCACATCCAGGTGCCCCCCTCAAGCGCCAGCTCTATTCATGCTATTCAACGAGATGGTTACCTTTCCAAGAAAGCTCTTCTTCAACTTGTCACCCTTGAGCACATTTCTCATGCAGAACTAAACAGGAACTGGTCGTCCACTCTCTCGCTGGTAATCTTCATTGGTAGGGATTTCAACAAGCATCCTTACTTTTGAGAAATTGGTTTCCTCAGAACATTACTTTTTAAGAACCAGTGAGGACAATCATAAGCCAAGGGGGCATAGCTCAGTGGAAGAGCATTCGACTGCAGATCAAGAAGTCCCTGGTTCATAATCCGGGTGCCCCCTTCAAGTGCCAGCTTTACTCATGCTATTCAACGAGATGCTTACCTTTCCAAGAAAGCTCTTCTTCAACTTGTCACCCTTGAGCACATTTCTCATGCAGAACTAAACAGGAACTGGTCATCCACTCTTTTACTGGCAATCTTCATTGGTAGGGATTTCAACAAGTATCCTTACTTTTGAGAAATTGGTTTCCTCAGAACATTACTTTTTAAGAACCAGTGAGCACAGTTATAAGCCAGGGGGGGCATAGCTCAGTGGAAGAGCATTCGACTGCAGATCAAGAAGTCCCTGGTTCATAATCCGGGTGCCCCCTTCAAGTGCCAGCTTTACTCATGCTATTCAACAATATGCTTACCTTTCCAAGAAAGCTCTTCTTCAACTTGTTACCCTTGAGCACATTTCTCATGCACAACTGGTCATCCACTCTCTCGCTGGTAATCTTCATTGGTAGGCATTTC
This sequence comes from Eleutherodactylus coqui, assembly GCF_035609145.1. Classification (NCBI taxonomy): domain Eukaryota; kingdom Metazoa; phylum Chordata; class Amphibia; order Anura; family Eleutherodactylidae; genus Eleutherodactylus; species Eleutherodactylus coqui. The sequence goes on along the minus strand of NC_089845.1, from coordinate 82,918,575 downwards.
AACAAGCATCCTTACTTTTGAGAAATTGGTTTCCTCAGAACATTACTTTTTAGGAACCAGTGAGCACAATCACAAGCCAAGGGTGTATAGCTCAGTGGAAGAGCATTCGACTGCAGATCGAGAGGTCCCTGGCTCACATCCAGGTGCCCCCCTCAAGCGCCAGCTCTATTCATGCTATTCTACGAGATGGTTACCTTTCCTAGAAAGCTCTTCTTCAACTTGTTACCCTTGAGCATATTTCTCATGCAGAACTGGTCATCCACTCTCTCACTGGCAATCTTCATTGGTAGGGATTTCAACAAGCATCCTTACTTTTGAGAAATTGGTTTCCTCAGAACATTACTTTTTAAGAAACAGTGAGCACAATTATCAGCCAGGGGGGCATAGCTCAGTGAAAGAGCATTCGACTGCAGATCGAGAGGTCCCTGGCCTTTCCTCAGAACATTACTTTTTAAGAACCAGTGAGGACAATCATAAGCAAAGGGGGCATAGCTCAGTGGAAGAGCATTAGACTGCAGATAGCGAGGTGCCTAGTTCAAATCCGGGTGCCCCCTTCAAGTGCCAGCTTTACTCATGCTATTCAACGAGATGGTTACCTTTCCAAGAAAGCTCTTCTTCAACTTGTTATCCTTGAGCACATTTCTCATGTAGAACTGGTCATCCACTCTCTCACTGGCAATCTTCATTGGTAGGGATTTCAACAAGCATCCTTACCTTTGAGAAATTGGATTCCTCAGAACATTACTTTTTAAGAACCAGTGAGCACAATCACAAGCCAAGGGTGTATAGCTCAGTGGAAGAGCATTCGAATGCAGATCGAGAGGTCCCTGGCTCACGTCCAGGTGCCCCCCTCAAGCGCCAGCTCTACTCATGCTATTCAACGAGATGGTTACCTTTCCTAGAAAGCTCTTCTTCAACTTGTTACCCTTGAGCATATTTCTCATGCAGAACTGGTCATCCACTCTCTCACTGGCAATCTTCATTGGTAGGGATTTCAACAAGCATCCTTATTTTTGAGAAATTGGTTTCCTCAGAACATTACTTTTTAAGAACCAGTGAGCACAATCACAAGCTAAGGGTGTATAGCTCAGTGGAAGAGCATTCGACTGCAGATCGAGAGGTCCCTGGTTCAAATCCGGGTGGCCCCTTCAAGTGCCAGCTTTACTCATGCTATTCAACGAGATGCTTACCTTTCCAAGAAAGCTCTCCTTCAACTTGTTACCCTTGAGCACATTTCTTACGCAGAACTGGTTATCCACTCTCTCACTGACAATCTTCATTGGTAGGGATTTCAACAAGCATCCTTATTTTTGAGAAATTGGTTTCCTCAGAACATTACTTTTTAAGAACCAGTGAGCACAATCACAAGCTGAGGGTGCGGGCAGACGAGCGTAGGCGTATTTACGTTCGCACGAGCGCAACGTATAATCGCCCGAGCGATCGTTTTTCACCGATCACGACCAGAGCTAGAAAGCGTATTTTCGTTTGTTCCTACTTTGCAAACGGTCTTTTCGGCGATCGAATATGCGTTGGCGTGTATTTCGGTCGCATATGTTCCGTTTTTTTTCGAATTGCCGTTTTTACGCGCCGTAAAATCGCCCATGTGAACGAATACATTCGAAACCATTGCCTCAGATGGTCACGTATATACGTTTGGTCGCAAAAACGCGCCGTTTATGCGCTCGTCTGCCCGCACCCTAAGGGTGTATAGCTCAGTGGAAGAGCATTCGACTGCAGATCGAGAGGTCCCTGGTTCAAATCCGGGTGCCCCCTTCAAGTGCCATCTTTACTCATGCTATTCAACGAGATGCTTACCTTTCCAAGAAAGCTCTTCTTCAACTTGTCACCCTTGAGCACATTTCTGATGCAGAACTAAACAGGAACTGGTCGTCCACTCTCTCACTGGCCATCTTCATTGGTAGGGATTTCAACAAGCATCCTACCTTTTGAGAAATTGGTTTCCTCAGAACATTACTTTTTAAGAACCAGTGAGGACATTCATAAGCCAGGGGGGGCATAGCTCAGTGGAAGAGCATTCGACTGCAGATCAAGAAGTCCCTGGTTCATAATCCGGGTGCCCCCTTCAAGTGCCAGCTTTACTCATGCTATTCAACAATATGCTTACCTTTCCAAGAAAGCTCTTCTTCAACTTGTTACCCTTGAGCACATTTCTCATGCACAACTGGTCATCCACTCTCTCGCTGGTAATCTTCATTGGTAGGGATTTCAACAAGCATCCTTACTTTTGAGAAATTGGTTTCCTCAGAACATTACTTTTTAAGAACCAGTGAGGACAATCATAAGCCAAGGGGGCATAGCTCAGTGGAAGACTGCAGATCGAGAGGTCCCTGGTTCAAATCCGGGTGCCCCCTTCAAGTGCCAGCTTTACTCATGCTATTCAACGAGATGCTTACCTTTCCAAGAAAGCTCTTCTTCAACTTGTCACCCTTGAGCACATTTCTCATGCAGAACTAAACAGGAACTGGTCATCCACTCTTTTACTGGCAATCTTCATTGGTAGGGATTTCAACAAGTATCCTTACTTTTGAGAAATTGGTTTCCTCAGAACATTACTTTTTAAGAACCAGTGAGCACAGTTATAAGCCAGGGGGGGCATAGCTCAGTGGAAGAGCATTCGACTGCAGATCAAGAAGTCCCTGGTTCATAATCCGGGTGCCCCCTTCAAGTGCCAGCTTTACTCATGCTATTCTACGAGATGGTTACCTTTCCAAGAAAGCTTTTCTTCAAATTGTTACCCTTGAGCACATTTCTCATGCAGAACTAAACAGGAACTGGTCGTCCACTCTCACACTGGCAATCTTCATTGGTAGGGATTTCAACAAGCATCCTTACTTTTGAGAAATTGGTTTCCTCAGAACATTACTTTTTAAGAAACAGTGAGCACAATTATCAGCCAGGGGGGCATAGCTCAGTGAAAGAGCATTCGACTGCAGATCGAGAGGTCCCTGGCCTTTCCTCAGAACATTACTTTTTAAGAACCAGTGAGGACAATCATAAGCAAAGGGGGCATAGCTCAGTGGAAGAGCATTAGACTGCAGATAGCGAGGTGCCTAGTTCAAATCCGGGTGCCCCCTTCAAGTGCCAGCTTTACTCATGCTATTCAACGAGATGGTTACCTTTCCAAGAAAGCTCTTCTTCAACTTGTTACCCTTGAGCACATTTCTCATGTAGAACTGGTCATCCACTCTCTCACTGGCAATCTTCATTGGTAGGGATTTCAACAAGCATCCTTACCTTTGAGAAATTGGTTTCCTCAGAACATTACTTTTTAAGAACCAGTGAGCACGATCACAAGCAATGGGTGTATGACTCAGTGGAAGAGCATTCGACTGCAGATCGAGAGGTCCCTGGCTCACATCCAGGTGCCCCTTTCAAGTGCCAGCTTTATTCATGCTATTCAACGAGATGCTTACCTTTCCAAGAAAGCTCTTCTTCAACTTGTTACCCTTGAGCATATTTCTCATGCAGAACTAAACAGGAACTGGTCATCCACTCTCTCACTGGCAATCTGCATTGGTAGGGATTTCAACAAGCATCCTTACTTTTGAGAAATTGGTTTCCTCAGAACATTACTTTTTAAGAACCAGTGAGCACGATCACAAGCAATGGGTGTATGACTCAGTGGAAGAGCATTCGACTGCAGATCGAGAGGTCCCTGGCTCACGTCCAGGTGCCCCCCTCAAGCGCCAGCTTTACTCATGCTATTCAACGAGATGGTTACCTTTCCTAGAAAGCTCTTCTTCAACTTGTTACCCTTGAGCATATTTCTCATGCAGAACTGGTCATCCACTCTCTCACTGGCAATCTTCATTGGTAGGGATTTCAACAAGCATCCTTATTTTTGAGAAATTGGTTTCCTCAGAACATTACTTTTTAAGAACCAGTGAGCACAATCACAAGCTAAGGGTGTATAGCTCAGTGGAAGAGCATTCGACTGCAGATCGCGAGGTCCCTGGTTCAAATCCGGGTGGCCCCTTCAAGTGCCAGCTTTACTCATGCTATTCAACGAGATGCTTACCTTTCCAAGAAAGCTCTCCTTCAACTTGTTACCCTTGAGCACATTTCTTACGCAGAACTGGTTATCCACTCTCTCACTGACAATCTTCATTGGTAGGGATTTCAACAAGTATCCTTACTTTTGAGAAATTGGTTCCCTCAGAACATTACTTTTTAAGAACCAGTGAGTACAATCATAAGCCAAGGGTGTATAGCTCAGTGGAAGAGCATTCGACTGCAGATCGAGATGTCCTTGGTTTTAATCCGGGTGCCCCCTTCAAGTGCCAGCTTTACTCATGCTATTCAACGATATGCTTACCTTTCCAAGAAAGCTCTTCTTCAACTTGTTACCCTTGAGCACATTTCTCATGCAGAACTAAGCAGGAACTGGTCGTCCACTCTCTCACTGGCTGTCTTCATTGGTAGGGATTTCAAGAAGCATCCTTACTTTTGAGAAATTGGTTTCCTCAGAACATTACTTTTTAAGAACCAGTGACAAAAATCACAAGCCAAGGTGGTACAGCTCAGTGGAAGAGCATTCATCTGCAGATCGAGAGGTCCCTGGTTCTAATTCGGGTGCCCCCTTCAAGTGCTAGCTTTACTTATGCTATTCAACAAGACGGTTACCTTTCCAAGAAAGCATTTCTTTAACTTGTTACCCTTGAGCATATTTCTCATGCAGAACTTGTCCATCCACTCTTTCACTGGCAATCTTCATTGGTAGGGATTTCAACAAGCATCCTTTCTTTTGAGAAATTTTGAGCGATAATCGTTGCGTGTAAATGTGTCTATCTTTCACTTTTCTGCCAAAATCCATTGTTTGGCAGAACAGCTGATAAGATGGACCGCACACTGTGTTCTGCCCGGGGGGGGGGGGGGGGGGGGGGGCGGGGGGAGGGCACTGATTACAGCTAATTACATTGTCATAGCTGTCAACCACAGGGCAGCACAAAGGGAATTCATTCAGAGAACAGCGGGTGGTGTGTTCTCTGAATACAGCTCCCGGTGGCTCACATGCTACTAATTGGTACTAACAGGCATTAGTACGAAGTAGTAGTTTATGTAAATGATTGCTCAAAAGCCTTTTGAGCAATCATCTTTGTGTCAAAATGCACCCTATGTTTGAACGTATTTGTCTTTAAGGGCCGCCTGTGAGAGGCTTTATCTTTCAAATCAATTGTCTGCTTAATGATAGGCCTCCAAGGTCATCTAACAAACATTCGTACATGGTCAGATGGGGTGATGTGCTTACAAAGAAATACCTAGCCTTTCCTGTAGTCAGCAATTTGGTCTGATTCTAAGAAAGACTCATTGCGTTCATTACATAAGGAAAACCAGTATAACATCCTGATGACATGGTATTATATGCTTGCTCTACTGCACAAGGCTAATGGTGCCATCCCAGCAACTTGCTGGTGCTATAACTCTCAAACTGGTACCCTTCAACATATCCTTTTTGGGTTACAGTACAGTCCATAATTTTGGATTCATTTAAAGTCATTGTGCCACTGGACCCACACACCTACTTATTGAATGTTCCCCTTTGGAAATTTGCATACAAAGCTGTTCCTCATTCCTACTGCAACAAAACTGCTTATTACCCTCATTTGGAAGCAAGCCACTCCCCCCTCAAGGTCCAATCTTTATGGCCGCATCCAAGAGATGCGGTCTCTGACCGTCTCCATCTGTAATACTGTAGATAAGTTCTCCGTGTTTGTAATGGCTGCTACCTTTCCATTATCTCTAGAAATGCTCTATATCAGCGACTGTGCAACCATAATTTTGTTCCCCTTTCCTTTCAACAGTTTACTCTTGTTATATATTTGTTGTATATTGTTTCTGAGATGCTCCTTGTACCATATAAGCTTTCACGTTAGTACAGCTTGAATAGGTAATTCCTGAATAACTTGCCTGATATTGTACACATTTCGCGCTGTCTTTATCTCTCAGCTCCCATCCTGAGTCTTGATACTTTTTTTCAAGTACTCCGGAATATGTTACTGTTCTTGAATCATAGAATGGTATACTTGGAAGAGACCTCCAGGGTCATTGGTTCCAGCCCCCTACTCAATGCAGGATTCACTAAATAATCCCAAACAGATGTCTGTCCAGCCTCTGTTTTGAAGACTTTAATTAAACGAGAACTCGCCACCTCCTGTGGCAATCTGTTCCACTCATTGATCACCCTCACTGTCAGAAAGTTTTTTCTAATATCTACTTTGTGTCTCCTCCCTTTCAGTTTCATCCAATTGTTTCTAGTCTTACTACTGTTACGGATTTATGGATTGTGGGTCCACTGGACCAACCAACCAGGCCTAGACCTGTCCTGAAGTGGTTGTCAGCTGACTTCTCAGATAAGGGACTGTTGCCGGGAAAAGGGAGACTGACCCTTGGCTGCAGAGAGAATGGCAGACCCCTATCTGTAAGCTAGGCGATCGCCCAATAAGGGCGGCCATGCGCTGGAACCTCAGATCTCACTATCCCTGATGGAGTAGCAAACATAGGAACTGGCAGAAGACAGAGGAGCACACAGATGCAGGACAGAGCAAGGGCAACCTAAGAGGGTTCGAGCGCAGGTTTGTGTGAGGCCCTATTGATATCAATGGGAGTGTTGTACCGTGATTAGCGCGGGGTAGATGGCAATATTCGGGAAGGGGATGCACTGCTTTTTTAGTGGCTAAGACATCAAGCTGGGAAGATCAGTGAATTTCATGCCCTCAGTTATCTCTTCCTTTACCTGTATTTTAAATGGCGGGGGTCATCATTTTCAGGCCAGACCAGGCCTTTATTCCCAAAGTGTATTCAAAGTTCCATTGTACCTAGTAGAGATTATTTTACCCTCTTTTGTAGCAAACTGAAGTCCCATAAAGAGATAAAATTTTATTCTCCCAATATCAGGAGGCTCCTAGAACAGTACTTTTAGGCTGAGGCCTCGGTCACATGACCGTTTTTTGGTTCGATCTGCAGACGCGCTTGCGATCTGCAGATCTATAGACCAAATGCATCCCAATGAGATTGGTCACATGTCAGCTTTTTATGCGGATGTGCGATCAATTATAGGACACAACGTTTTGCAGAACGCGCCTATCTGTGTTCTACGCATCGCTGTGTTCTATATATGCGCTCAATGGGGCCGGCGGCAGCAGCGCCGACCCCATTGAGAACATATACTAAAGATCGTTCTCCTCTGCCACAGCTGTAACAGCTGTGGCAGAGAAGAACAATGTTCGCCCATTGAATTCAATGGAGTCGGCAATACAGCCGGCTCCATTGAAAGCAATGCGCTGCCGGCGAGCACACGTTGAATTTTCGGGAAGGGCTTAGAAATATAAGCCCTTCCCTGAAAATCATCCTAAAATGTGTAAAAATAAAAAAAAAAATGTATACTCACCTTTTACCTGCAATCGGAGTTCAGCCGCGTCAGAACTGCCATCCGGGCGCGGCTGAACTCCGGCTGCAGGAAAAAGGTGAGTATACATTTTTTTATTTTTACACATTTTAGGATGATTTTCAGGGAAGGGCTTATATTTTTAAGCCCTTCCCAAAAAAAGTCATCCTGCGCTCGCCGGCAGCCCATTGCTTTCAGTGGAGCCGGCTGTATTGCCGACTCCATTGAATTCAATGGGTGAACATCGTTCTCCTCTGCCACAGCTGTGCCACAGCTGTGGCAGAGGATAGCGGGCAGTGCAGGGCGGTTTCACTGAAAACGCTGCTAGGTGCAGCTTTTTCATCGAATCGTCAGCCCCGGTCACGTGATTTGCGGATGCGCATCCGTTATGCGATCTGCAAATCGCGGGAAAAACCACCTGTGTGACCGAGGCCTAAGTCTTCATGCAGAAAGTCTCTGTCTCTTTTTGTTACCCTCCGGGGCAAACAGGGGCAAAACAGGGGCAAATTTGGTAATTTGTAAGGCCTATAATAACTCAGTAGGGCACTTAGCCCCTAGTGGCTTGAAGACTCACTCTACTAGGGCTGTAACCACCTCCTGGGTGGAAAGGGCTACTACAGAGCAAATTTGTAAAGTCATATGGTCATCTCCTACGTTTTTCAGACACTACTGGCTGGACTTGAGTTCTTCTGATCGGTCCTTTGGGAGAAAGGTGCTTCAAGCTGTAGTCCCCCCTAGAGCTCTTCCTATTATATTCTCTTGCTTGGTCTCGTCATGGGTGAAGGGAAAAGTGATTATTACACTCACCGCTAATTTGATTTTCCAGAAACCATGACAGCACCCTCCTTGTTCCTTCCCAGCTTATTATTTCCCTCTGAAGTTGGGATTATTTCCTTCTTTCTCATGAGGTAAAGTGGTTAAAAAAATAATAGGTTAGTTCATAACAAATGTTGTACTGTAATATGTAGTAATAAGTGGGGGCATCTCATGCTCTGAAATTCACTGATGCTTGTATCTGTAGGTTTCCTGCCCTTGAGGGTGAATTCTCTTTCTCACTTGGTGCCATCATGGGTTTAAAAAAAATCAATTTACCAGCAAGTATAATTATCACCTTCTGATTAGCCAAAGTGGCCTAAAAAATATTAAACATGTACATAACAGCCTATCAATCTCTGCTGAGAGAGGAGTACTCCCGTCACGAATATAGCGGACTCATAAGTATCAGTCTACTGTATTCTTTGACCATGCTTATTAGCTAAATGACTCAATACGTTTTGTGTCTTGTCTAATAGAATAATAGACCTGTCCCTGAAATATGCTACCATTACAAAGTTTGACCAGTTTTCTTTAAAGTGCATACGGGAATGGAAAATCTGCACACAATACAGATATATGATCTGTGCATGCACTGGTTTGCAAACTTCCGGCACATGCATGAAAGTTCAAATCGCTCTGTGGATGACGTGGAACACAGCAGCTAAGGTGGGCGGATTTATGCTGAAAACTCCATCTAGAAGAGAGTTAGGGCCCACCAACTGGACTGGACCACAGACATTAGCATACAATGTGGGAAATCTTAAAATACTTTTTTTGAAGGTATGCCTTGAAATGGAAAAATAACAAACCTATTTTTGGAAAGAGCTGTAAACCAATTGTCTGCCCCTATAGTCACTGTAGTAGGGATGAAACCACTGACAGATTCCCCTTAAAGGGGTTCTGTCATTTAAAAAAATTAATCAATACTTACCTATTCCTCCCCAGGTAGTCTTCTTACCGCATCTTCTCCAGTTCTCCGAGTCACCTCATCTCCAGCCGGACAGAACCACTTCTTCTTGTTATGTAGCATCCATTTTCTGCATTATTCTTCCTACAGGTCAGTGTAGGTTACGTCACTAGTCTAGCAAGGAATGCCCATCTACCGCCAAGACTGTGCATGCATGCTGTCTCGCCACGAGTGTTCATATACTACCGTATTACAGAGAGACAGCATGCATGCGCAGTGTTGGCAATAGCTCGGCATTCCCTGCTAGGCTGTGAATGATACATTGCCCTGCAAGAAGGAAAATGCCAGCAATGGACACTTCAACATCGGCAAGGAGAAGATGTGGTAAGAAGACTGACAGGAGAGGAATAAGTAAGTATAGAATTTTTGTTTTCTAATGACAGAACCCCTTTAAGGGAGCTTTCACACTGGGGAGTTTCCCGTGCAAGTTTTGTTCGTTGAGAGACGCACAAAACTTATGACGATACAACCCATAATATGTAATGTTTTTACATTGACAATACCGTGAGATCAAAGAATCTCAGCATGTTCTATTTTTCTGCGGGTCTACAGAAATCTCGCCCATTATTTCCATTGGGTAAGAAAAAACATTGCATCGCACACGCATGTACATGCAAGTGCAATGCAGTTTCTAATTTTTCCTATGTTCAGCGATGCAATGTGATTTTCTTGCAAAACGCATTCACATAGAAAATTGCAACTTTACAAACGTGATATCGGTCTGAGTTTCTCGGACGGCTGTGTAAATGGAAAAAATAAATGAAACAGAGCCTCATTTCAAAACTTGTAAAGACAAAATGTATGGCAACCAATCAGATCACTGCTATAAGGGCGCCCACCCACTGGCGTTTGCGATTTTTGTGCGTGAAAAACGCAGCGTTTTCGTCGCGTTTTTCGCGGCGTTTTCGCGGATTTTTCGCGGCATTTTCGCGGCTTTTTGTTTTAATTTACATTGACATTCATGGGTGCATTAAGAGAAAAATAAGGACACATATGCAACTGACAGTTCCTATGTTAAAAATTGCAACGGACTGAAACAAAAAACGCCAGTGGACAGGAGTACATTCAAAACTAATTGCTCTTGAGAAAAAACGCAAAGGAAAAAAAATCGCCAGTGGGTGGGCGCCCTAAGGGCGAGCACCCACTGGCGTTTTTTTACCTGCGTTTTGCGTTTTTCCTGCACAGGCATAGAGATAACATGTGTTCCTGTCCACTGGCGTTTTTTTTTGCGTTGCGTTTGCGTTTTTAACATAGGAACTGTCAGTTGCATATGTGTCCTTATTTTTCTCCTAATGCACCCATGAAAGTCAATGGAAATTAATGGAAAAGCCGCGAAAACGCCGCGAAAAACGCGCGGAAAAATCGCGGGAAACGCTGCGTTTTTTTCCCGCGGAAAACGCAAGCGCCAGTGGGTGGGCGCCCTAAATCTGCAAGTTTTAGACCTGCCTAATAAAAATGGAAGCTGTGTGAGAGTCCCTTATTAGCAAATAACCCCCCCCATCCCCAACCCAAATGTTACATCCAAGGCAGCTGTCCTTATTATCTGTAAAGTAAGACAGACCCACTACAAACATCGTATTACTGCAAGTAGCATTCCAATTTAAGGGCGAGCACCCACTGGCGTTTGCGTTTTCCGCGGGAAAAAACGCAGCGTTTTCGCCGCGTTTCCCGCGTTTTTTCCGCGCGCTTTTCGCGGCGTTTTTCGCGGCGTTTTCGCGGCGTTTTCGCGGCTTTTCCATTAATTTCAATGGAGAAAAATAAGGACACATATGCAACTGACAGTTCCTATGTTAAAAACGCAAACGCAACGCAAAAAAACGCCAGTGGACAGGAACACATGTTATCTCTATGCCTGTGCAGGAAAAACGCAAAACGCAGGTAAAAAAACGCCAGTGGGTGCTCGCCCTAATGCTAATTATCAGTGGAATTCTGACTACATTGGGACGAACTTTCAAGGTAAGGGCGAGCACCCACTGGCGTTTTTTTACCTGCGTTTTGCGTTTTGCGTTTTGCGTTTTTCCTGCACAGGCATAGAGATAACATGTGTTCCTGTCCACTGGCGTTTTTTTGCATTGCGTTTGCGTTTTTAACATAGGAACTGTCAGTTGCATATGTGTCCTTATTTTTCTCCATGGAAATTAATGGCAAAGCCGCGAAAACGCCGCGAAAACGCCGCAAAAAACGCCGCGGAAAACGCGCGGAAAAACCGCGGGACACGCGGCGAAAACGCTGCGTTTTTTTTCCCGCGGGAAACGCAAACGCCAGTGGGTGCTCGCCCTAATTGTATAAAAGCCCCAATACAATGTATGATAAGTACTGTTTTATTCTCACTTTCTTGTGATAAACAAGTCTATATTTTATACATTTCAGTCTTGTATTCTACAATACTAACGCATTACCGTAAGCATCATGTAGCATGTAATGATGTCAGCAAAGTCGCCCTGTTTCCATATAAAGAACGGGCACAATAAATTCCCTAAGGGTTACCTGCAGCTGAATGTAGCAAAACTGTATGTGCAGCTTTCTGGAAACAACACAATGTGCACTTGTGATACAGTCAGCATTTTTGACAATATACTGCTTTTTCAGTTTATGAATATGCTCACTCCTAATTTAGTAATCTTTATTATGATGTCGCCATACAGCGCAGTAATGGAAATCTCAGTATCATTTAAAGGGAACCTCTCACCCGCCTAAAGCACCATAAATTAACTTATGGTGGTGTTAGGCGAGGTGACAGGGAGCAGGGTAATGTATTTTTTTGTTTCAATCATTTTTATTATGCATTTTCAATAAACAGTAAACAGTGTTACATTATGATGATCTGCAGTTACCATTCTGTTTAAGCGTAGCCACGCTGATTTCTCCTAAGTCGTGTATCACGGTCTTTTTCTGCAGAATACATTTATTTTTTAAAACAGAAAATATAAAAAATAAAAAATTGAAGGGAAAATATGACCTTATGGTGCATTAATAAGTAAAGGCATGTAATTGGCTGGGGGGGGGGGGGGTAAAAGGTAGGGGGGATGTTGGGATAAGGGGTCAGGGAGAGGGTGGAGATCCTGCTTATGAGCTTTTTTGGGCTTCCGGGGACCCTAAAGGTCCATAGTACCTGTATTCAACCAGTTTTCAAAGGATTTAGACGCTCTCATGGCGATTCACGGGCTCCAGAGATCGTAGGACCTTTTGCGGTCTTTTTCTTCCTCTGCTCCCTCTATTTCGTACCTCATAAGAGTATTGAGTTTTTCTGTCCATATAATCCTTGTGGGAGGAGCCGTGGAGCGCCATAGGCCCGGGACAGACATCCTAACTGCCAGGATGACCAATCTCAGGAGATCAGCCTTGATCTTTGCCATGGACCCCGGGAGCATTAACAGTAAGGCCATTTTTGCTGTGAAGGACACCGTCGATCTGACCATGCTATTGTAGAGGAGTTCTACATTTTTCCATAGTTCGGCTACTAGCGGACATTCCCACCAGATGTGCAACATTGTTCCTATGCTACTCTGGCATCTCCAACATGTATCCGGGACTTGTGCATCCATTTGGTGCAGTCTCGACGGTGTCCTGTACCATCGTGATAAGATTTTAAAATTTTGTTCTTGTATTCTGCCAAATTTGGTACTTTTGTGACACATGAGGAAAGCCCTCTTCCAGTCCGTACTGGTGAGCGTTATTCCCATTTCCCTTTCCCACTGTGCCACGTAACTGGGAGGGTCGTCCTCTGTCTCGCGGGCCGCCAACAGTCTGTATATCAGCGAGATCCCGTGTGTCACTGGGGACGACGTCATGCATGCGGTTTCAAACTAGGTCAGCGGTAGGTTACCACATCCCCTGGGCGTCAGGGACTCCACATACCCCCTTACCTGAAAATATTTTAACCAAGCCCCTGGTGGGGGTCTAGTTCCTTCGTAAAAGTCTCTTAGGGGTCTCACTCCTGTCTGTGTAATTATGTCTCTCACTCGTGGGACGGGGGTGCTAGGTAGGGACAAGACCTGGTTCCCTCTCTCAAAGGCTTGGAACTGGGGGTTGGCTGCCAGTGGGGTCAATGGTCCCGGGATGGAGATCAAACCCATTTTCTGGGCAAATGTGCCCTATGCTCTGAGCACTTTTCATAGTTGCGGTGAGAGGGAGTTTATCTCCTTCATATATTGTCTCGGGATCCACGGGGCCCCTTGTACCGTCATAGATGCGATATTGTGCTCCAGCTCTACCCATAGCTTCGTGCTCTTATCCCTTAGGAGTGATAGTACAAAGTTGCCCAGGCGCGCCCTATAATACAGGGTGAAATTTGGAAGTCCCAGTCCTCCCTGTTCCTTAGAGCGTGTGGGGAGCGTGTGTCTGAGTCGGGGTCTACGGCCCCTCCAGACAAAGTTGTTTATTAGCGAACGTATGTTAAGCAGGAATCGTCTGTTGAGATGAACAGGTAGCGTCTGACACAGGTACAGAAATTTCGGCAAAGTGTCCATTTTTACTGCGTTTATTCTGCCTGTCCAGGATATATAAAGTGGGCTCCACTTTTCCAAATCCTCTTTAAGTTTGGCCAGGAAGGGTTGGAAGTTTAACCCCTTGAGTGGCACGCCCGGAAAAGTTCCGTGACGAGCTCCACTGCTCATAGTGACATAGCCCGGAAGATTTCCGGGCTATGTATCACTATGGGAGCTGCAGAGCACAATGCCACAAGCTGTGACAGTGTGCTCTGCCTGCACAGACCCACAGAGAACAAAGCAAGGGCTTTGAAAAAACAGCAGAAGATATTGCCGACATGTCGGCAATGTCCTGCTTTGTTTACAGGTTGCCATAGAGACCATCGGCTTGTCAGAAGCAAGCCGATGGTCTCTGTGGCAGGGAGAGCTGGTTGTTAGCTGTCAGAGGACAGCTAGGTACCAGCTCTTACAGCAGAGATCAGAGAAAACCTCCGATCTCTGCTGTGTTAACCCTTTACATGCTGCAGTCTATGTGACTGCAGCATGTAAAGGGCTGTCACTGCAGCATGTAAAGGGCTGTCACCATCGGACCCCTGGAATGTGATCAGGGGTCCTGATGGGTCCCTGTGGAAGTCCCCTAAAGGGACAAAAAAAAAAAAAAAAAATTTTTAAATTTAAAAAAAAAAAAGTTAAAAAATTATTAAAAAAATTAAAAAAACACTTGTCTCCCTTTACTTTGTAAAAAATCAAAAATACAATCACACATGTGGTATCCATGTGCGTCGTAATGACCCAGAGAAGGAAGTTAATACATTATTTAACCCCTTAATGACATGGCCCCTTTTTTCTTTTTTCCCCATTTCTTTTTTTCCTCCCCCCTGTTTAAAAAATCACAACTTGTCCCGCAAAAAACAAGCCCTCATATGGCCATGTCAATGGAAAAATGAAAAAGTTATGGCTCTTGAGACGCAACTGCAAAACTAGTTGAAATTCAATGATTAGACCATTTTAAAAAACCTGCCCTGGTGGGCACGACAGGGTGGTAGGAAACCTGCCACTCAAGGGGTTAAGTCAAAGGTCTGGGCAGGGTTTGCAGGGAGTTGGACTCCAAGATATTTTATAGATGTGGACTTCCATTTAAACGGGAAAGCCTCTTCTAGGCCTAGAGCTTCTCTCTGGGGGATCGTTATGTTTAGTATCTCAGATTTTTGTAAATTTACTTTGAAATTGCTCACCCTCCCATACCTTGCAAATTCTTTCATCAATACTGGTAGGCCTACCCTGGGATTTGACACGAACAGAAGAAGGTCGTCCGCAAACAATGCCATTTTATGTTCAGAGATACCGTCATGAGTGCCTCTGATTGATATGTTACTCCAAATTGCATTGGCTAGGGACTCCATTGACGGGATGTATAGCAGGGGCGACAGTGGGCATCCCTGTCTAGTACCGTTACGGATCATTATGGGTTCTGATAGGGCTCCATTTATTTTAATCTTGGCTGAGGGGCCGTTGTACAGAGCCATGATCCGTTTCCTTGTCCTCTGTCCAAGGCCTACTTGTCGTAGGGTCCCCTCCAGGTATCTCCAACTGACCCTGTCAAAAGCCTTTTCTGCGTCTACTGAGAGTAGACACAGTGGCTTGTTTTGTACTCTAGCTAGGTTGATCAAGGATATAGATTTAATGGTGTTGTCCCTGGCTTCTCTTCCAGGGATAAAGCCCACTTGTTCCTTGTGGATCAGGCCTGGGATATGCTTGCCAAGCCTATTAGCAATCAGCTTAGCGAACATTTTGATGTCAATGTTTATCAGTGATATTGGCCTGAAGTTGGAACAATGTGTTGGATCTTTTCACGGTTTTGGGACTACTGCTATGTGTGCTTGGAGGGCTTGAGAAGGGAAAGGGTTTTCCCTGGACACCTCGTTAAATGTTTGTACTATGAGGGGGGATAGTTCGTCTTTGAACTGCTTGTAGAAACGCGCCGTGTAACCGTCTGGGCCTGGACTTTTGCCTAGTTTTAATTCGCCAATACATTCTAGGACTTCTTCTTGGGTGAAGTCCTGGTCTAGGTTCTCTGCTATTTCCTGCTCTATTGGGCCTAAACCGAAATCTTTTAGGTACTCCTCTTCTTCCTTACTGTTGGTCCCGTTAAGTTCCTGTTCTTTTGCTATATTATAAAGTCCATCATAATAGCTGTGGAATTCATCTAGTATATCTTGTGTTGAGAAAGCTAAGTCCCCCCTAGATTTGTGGAGTTTTGCAACAAATGTCTGGGGCATTCGTGGATGTAGGGATTGCGCTAACCTTCTACCGCATTTGTCCCCGGATTCAAAGTCGATTCCCTGCATCCTGTCTCTGTAGGCTAAAGTTTTCTGGTCCAGGATTGCCTTAATCCGTTGCCGTAGAGTTGATATCTCCGCCTGTAACCCAATATTTGGCGCTCTTTTATTTGCTAACTCTCGTTCCTGGAGGTTTGCCAGCAAGTCTCCCAGCTCACGTGCTCTCTCTTTTTTAAGCCTTGTCCCGTGTGAAATTAATATTCCTCTCACTACACATTTGAGCGCTTCCCATTTCAGCGGGGCCCGGGTTTCATCATCCTTAGGGCGAGCACCCACTGGCGTTTGCGTTCTCCGCGGGAAAAAAGCAGCGTTTTCGCCGCGTTTCTCGCGTTTTTTCCGCGCGTTTTTCGCGGCGTTTTCCGTTAATTTCCATTGACATTCATGGGTGCATTAGGAGAAAAATAGGGACACATATGCAACTGACAGTTCCTATGTTAAAAACGCAAACGCAACGCAAAAAAAACGCCAGTGGACAGGAACACATGTTATCTCTATGCCTGTGCAGGAAAAACGCAAAACGCAAAACGCAGGTAAAAAAACGCCAGTGGGTGCTCGTCCTTAGGGCGAGCACCCACTGGCGTTTTTTTACCTGCGTTTTGCGTTTTGCGTTTTTCCTGCACAGGCATAGAGATAACATGGTAAATTGCGATTTTGCGCGATCGCGATTTTAACATTACAAGTCCCATAGACCCCTGCAGAGAAATAAATGCTGAGAATTTCGCAGGGAAAAAAAAATCGCCAGTGGGTTGGGTCCCTTATGGTCAATTATGTAATTTGCTATAGTGGCTTTAATTTCTTGTATGCACAGGGGATCCTTTAGGAGGTTGTCATTTAATCTCCAGTTCTTTTGTCTAATGTCTCCCTGTGTGTCTGCGAATTCTGCGTATACTGGCGCGTGGTTTGACCAAATTAGGGGTCCTATTGAGCTGGTCGGCTGGGCGTCTAATAGCGAGTGAGAGACCCATACATAGTCTATTCTGCTGTAGCTGTTATGCGCAGATGAGTGGTATATGTAATCCCTGTCATCCGGATGCATGACCCTCCATAAGTCAACCAGACGCATCCTCCCCAATTCCTTGAGAAGGGCGCTTGTGGCGGGGCTGGTGCATGTAGCAGGCTGCAGTTTTGAGGTGGTTGTTCCCCCCTGGGCCATTACTTGCGCACTGCCTTTGCTTCTCATAGGAGTGCTGGTTTTGCTGGGGGTTATGGTGCTTCTGGGACGCTTCGCCTCTTCTGTATGGGGGTATTCCTGCTGGGCTCGTGTCTGTCTCTGTGGGAGGGGGGCTTTGGGGTCAGTTTTGGTTTTCTGCCTTGCCCCTGCCACGGGGTTCATCTGCCCCTCTTCTGTATTTCCCCATGCAGAGTGGGGGGGATGGGAGTCCCTTATTCTGGCTTTGCTGGTGTCTTTGGGGGTTTCTGTGCAGGTCTCTGGGGGTATCTTCTCCCCTGTGTTGCCCTGTGCCTCAGGGTTACTGGTTTCTGCTGGGTCTGTGGCCAGGGGTGGGGGCGGGGGGGGCGCTCTTTGCCTGGTGTGTGGCTGCTTCCCCTCTCCCCCTCCGTGGCTCCCGCCGCTTCCCGCTTGTACCTGGAGGTTTGCTTGGTCTCCCTCATGCCTCCCTTGCCTGTCAGCCTCTCGGTCCTCCAGTGCTTCACTGCGGTGAGTGCCTAGGCTTTCTCTTTCTCTGTGCTCTGCTGCTGCTGGTCTCCCCTCCTCCTCGTGTGCGGCGGTGTGCGGCGCCATCTTGGCTGTACCTCGCGGCGGTTGCGGTCCTCCCGGGGAGCGGAGGAAACGTTCCATTGCGGCCGGAGATGGGTTCTTCTGCTGCTCCTGGCTGTCTGCCCCTTTTCTCCTTCCCATATCAGACGATTCTTGGGGTTTGCGGCGGCTGGATCGTCTCTACAGGCGGTGGTTCGAACGGGAGCTGGGAGCACACGCTACCTACTCCAGGGTAATGTATTTTTTTTATGCTCACTGCTTCTTGGTTCCGGCGGTGCCCACCACTGAAGTCCACGTGCCGGATGAAAATCTGACATTTTTCAGGGCCCCCTGCGCACACTCTTCCATAGACTTGAATAGTAGAATGTGCACATTGGACTCTGAAAAGAGAGAGATTTTTGTCCGGCATGTAGACCACAGTGGCAGGAACCAAGACGCTGGTGAGTATAAAAAATACATCACCTTGCTCCCTGTCACCTCGCTTAACAGCATAGTAAGCTAAGGTCCTTTTTTTTTTCTTTGATGCAACAACTGGGAAAAAGGTCTTTATTTTAATATTTTTTATTCATTGTGAGGGCGAGCACCCACTGGCGTTTGCGTTTCCCGCGGGAAAAAAACGCAGCGTTTTCGCCGCGTGTCCCGCGTTTTTTCCGCGCGTTTTCACGGCGTTTTCGCGGCTTTGCCATTAATTTCCATGGAGAAAAATAAGGACACATATGCAACTGACAGTTCCTATGTTAAAAACGCAAACGCAATGCAAAAAAAACGCCAGTGGACAGGAACACATGTTATCTCTATGCCTGTGCAGGAAAAACGCAAAACGCAAAACGCAGGTAAAAAAACGCCAGTGGGTGCTCGCCCTTAGTTGCATATGTGTCCTTATTTTTCTCCTAAATCTCCCATGAATGTCAATGGAAATTAACGGAAAAGCCGCGAAAACGCCGCGAAAACGCTGCGTTTTTTCCCCGCGGAAAACGCAAACGCCAGTGGGTGGGCGCCCTAAGGGTGCCCACCCACTAGCGTTTTTTTACTGCGAAATCCGCAGCGTTTTTTTTTTTTTTTGCAGGGGTCTTTGGGCTATGGGACATGCAAAGCTAAAATCGCGATCGCGTAAAATCGCGATATCGCGGTAAATCGCGATTTTGCGCGATCGCGATTTTTACATTACAAGTCCCATAGACCCCCTGCAGAAAAAAAAAAACCTGCGAATTTCGCAGTGAAAAAAAACGCCAGTGGGTGGGCACCCTTAGGGCGAGCACCCACTGGCGTTTGCGTTTTCCGCGGGAAAAAAACGCAGCGTTTTCACCGCGTTCCCCGCGTTTTTTCCGCCCGTTTTCCGCGGCGTTTTTCGCGGCGTTTTCGCGGCTTTTCCATTAATTTCCATGGAGAAAAATAAGGACACATATGCAACTGACAGCTCCTATGTTAAAAACGCAAACGCAACGCAAAAAAAAACGCCAGTGGACAGGAACACATGTTATCTCTATGCCTGTGCAGGAAAAACGCAAAACGCAGGTAAAAAAACGCCAGTGGGTGCTCGCCCTTAGGGCTCCTTTCCACTGGCGAGGTAATCGCACGTTTTCAGTGCGATGCGACAGTGTGAGCTCTTGCAGGAAAGTCCCACACATGTTGTTCTATGACAGCCTTTCCACTAGCGATGTTTAAGGGCAAGCTGCGATGCGAGGATTAAAAATCGCAGCAGGAGGATTGTTTCAGCGTTTTGCATTTTTCTCTCGCCCATACAGTGCAATGGCAAAACAGATTCTCGTATCGCAACGCAACAGCTTGCGATTTTGCAGCGTTGCGATGCGATTTTAACATTGCGATTTTCTCGCAGCGATATCGCTATCGCCAGTGGAAAAGAGCCCTTAGGGCGCCCACCCACTGGCGTTTTTTTTCACTGCGAAATTTGCAGGTTTTTTTTTTTTTTCTGCAGGGGTCTTTGGGCTATGGGACATGCAAAGCTAAAATCGCGATCGCGCAAAATCGCGATATCGCGGTAAATCGCGATTTTGCGCGATCGCGATTTTTACATTACAAGTCCCATAGACCCCCTGCAGAAAAAAAAAACCTGCGAATTTCGCAGTGAAAAAAAATCGCCAGTGGGTGGGCGCCCTAAGGGCGAGCACCCACTGGCGTTTTTTTACCTGCGTTTTGCGTTTTTCCTGCACAGGCATAGAGATAACATGTGTTCCTGTCCACTGGCGTTTTTTTTGCGTTGCGTTTGCGTTTTTAACATAGGAACTGTCAGTTGCATATGTGTCCTTATTTTTCTCCATGGAAATTAATGGAAAAGCCGCGAAAACGCCGCGGAAAACGCAAACGCCAGTGGGTGCTCGCCCTAAGGGCGAGCACCCACTGGCGTTTTTTTACCTGCGTTTTGCGTTTTGCGTTTTTCCTGCACAGGCATAGAGATAACATGTGTTCCTGTCCACTGGCGTTTTTTTTGCATTGCGTTTGCGTTTTTAACATAGGAACTGTCAGTTGCATATGTGTCCTTATTTTTCTCCATGGAAATTAATGGCAAAGCCGCGAAAACGCCGCGAAAACGCCGCGAAAAACGCCGCGAAAAGCGCGCGGAAAAAACGCGGGACACGCGGCGAAAACGCTGCGTTTTTTTCCAGCGGGAAACGCAAACGCCAGTGGGTGCTCGCCCTAAGGGCGAGCACCCACTGGCGTTTTTTTACCTGCGTTTTGCGTTTTGCGTTTTGCGTTTTTCCTGCACAGGCATAGAGATAACATGTGTTCCTGTCCACTGGCGTTTTTTATGCATTGCGTTTGCGTTTTTAACATAGGAACTGTCAGTTGCATATGTGTCCTTATTTTTCTCCATGGAAATTAATGGCAAAGCCGCGAAAACGCCGCGAAAACGCCACGAAAAACGTCGCGGAAAACGCGCGGAAAAAACGCGGGACACGCGGCGAAAACGCTGCGTTTTTTTCCCGCGGGAAACGCAAACGCCAGTGGGTGCTCGCCCTAAGGCTGGTTTCACACGGCTGAGAATCTCAAGTGTGTTTTGTGTATTGCGAGACTCACAAAACTTGCGTGTATTGAGGTTTTTTTTTTTCGTTTTTTTTTCCCCTCAATGCAATTCGGCAAAGAAAAAAAATGTTAAAAAATCACTACATGTTCTATTTTTTCGCATTCCTCAGAACACACCACTCATTGATTTCAGTGGGACCTTACATACATCGCATTTGAAACACTTTGATCCTCGAGAGAGGATCGGAATTTCTCGGAAGGGATGCAAAGTGATTTTGCCTGAAAAATTGCCTCATATCCACAGGTAAAATGCAGGTTGACTAGTGCGATATCGGACCAAATCTCTTGGCCCCATATTGCGCTCGCCCATGTGTAGCTAGCCTTAGGGCGAGCACCCACTGGCGTTTTTTTACCTGCGTTTTGCGTTTTGCGTTTTGCGTTTTTCCTGCACAGGCATAGAGATAACATGTGTTCCTGTCCACTGGCGTTTTTTTTGCATTGCGTTTGCGTTTTTAACATAGGAACTGTCAGTTGCATATGTGTCCTTATTTTTCTCCATGGAAATTAATGGCAAAGCCGCGAAAAACGCCGCGGAAAACGCGCGGAAAAAACGCGGGACACGCGGCGAAAACGCTGCGTTTTTTCCCGCGGGAAACGCAAACGCCAGTGGGTGCTCGCCCTTAAACTGCCTTTTGGAAGTCAACATTTTCCTGAAGCTTCTATTTTCCGAATGGGAGGAGCATGTTAGTGGACGCATGCCAACTGTCACCAGCCACATTCCCATCCCACAAACCTGTGTTTTGGTGTGACGGGACCTAGTTAAACAGGGAGGATCTGGTGCCACAGACCAATGAGGATGCTGAGGCATACAGGGGAATGAGCCATGAGATATCCAGAACATGGTTTATGCATTGGATATGTGGGGCTGGTGACTGCTTCCATTTTGGCCTTGCAGTCCTACCTGTCCAGGCTCCTTTTGAATTTCAGCTGAAAAAAATCTGCTTCCCATCATTCAGAGTTAACTTCATAGATCTTGGCCCAAGAGAAAGGTGAGCCTCTTTGGTGTATGGAGCCATCCATATGAGTTCACCTTGTGGGCTCACGCAATTTGATCAAAATGTGGGTCAAGAAGCTCAGATATGTAAGCGTTGTATATTATAGCAGTAGTTTAGCTTATTGCTAGAAGAATTGATGCTGTTTTGAAGGCAAAGGGTGGTCACACCAAATATTGATTTGATTTAGATTTCTCTTTTGCTCATACATTTAGCATTTTGTTATTTGACATAAATAAACTTCACAGTTCTATTTTAACTTCTGATAAGAGTTGTAAATTTAGACAGAAAAAGGAACACCGGTCTACTTACTGATATGTAAACTGCCTTAGGCTACATGCAAACGGCACATCCGGATTCTGGCTGCGATACCTGTTGTTGTCTTCTTTCTGCATAGCGGATCGTCCGGATGTCTCACCGTTGAACATGTGTAGTACAGATTTTCCCGCGCAGTTGATGACAGTGCCTGCAGCCAATAGGCTGCAGGTTGGACGGCTTCCATTGACTTCAATGGAAGCCGTACCTGCAGAGCCCACACAGTATTGGAGCATGCTGCCATTTTTCCTCCGCGAGTGGAAACCACAATTGTTTACCATTCGTGTGCATGAAGAATCAATTATCCATAGCATGCTATGGGCAGTATTTGCTGCGGAATACGGGGCCAGATGCCTGTCGCAGATTCCGCAATTAAAATCCGCCCGTGTGCGTGAGGCATTAGGGCGTTATTACATGCAGCATTTCTCCCCTGAAAAACACAAGTGTAGAAATGTGGATTGCAGTTGGCTCCTGGACTCGTCTATTCAAACAGTATGACTCCATATGCCGGCCGCAATCAGTGGAGCTCTGCCTTCTGTCTGCAGTGGAGGAACGCTGCAGTCCATGCTGTCCGATATACACGGACTCTGCACATTGACATGCATTGGCATCTCCTATTTCTCATCGGTGAAATTGACAAGAGTATCATTTTTGTAATCTCATACAACTTGTTTCAATGTTTTCATCTCCATTTAGAACATCTAAATTCAGAAAGTAGTCAGTAGCTTGATACCATAATCTGGTGAATTTTCTCAATTAGTGGCCAAAAATCAGAACTACGCTACACTGTATTTGCAATCCTTTATATGTAAAAAGCAAGGTGATGACCCCCTTTAAGAAAATTTTAGTAAAAATCCACATGTAACATGTGCATTTCACACCTTTAGTTGAAGAGATGATATTCACACTGAAGGTCTGCAGCCTTAGGGCGAGCACCCACTGGCGTTTGCGTTCTCCGCGGGGGAAAAACGCAGCGTTTTCGCAGCGTTTCCCGCGTTTTTCCGCGCGTTTTTCGCGACGTTTTTCGCGGCGTTTTCGCGGCGTTTTCCGTTAATTTCCATTGACATTCATGGGTGCATTAGGAGAAAAATAGGGACACATATGCAACTGACAGTTCCTATGTTAAAAACGCAAACGCAACGCAAAAAAAACGCCAGTGGACAGGAACACATGTTATCTCTATGCCTGTGCAGGAAAAACGCAAACGCAAAACGCAAAATGCAGGTAAAAAAACGCCAGTGGGTGCTCGCCCTAAGGACGAGCACCCACTGGCGTTTTTTTACCTGCGTTTTGCGTTTTGCGTTTTTCCTGCACAGGCATAGAGATAACATGTGTTCCTGTCCACTGGCGTTTTTTTTGCGTTGCGTTTGCGTTTTTAACATAGGAACTGTCAGTTGCATATGTGTCCCTATTTTTCTCCTAATGCACCCATGAATGTCAATGGAAATTAACGCAAAATGCTGCGAAAACGCCGCGAAAAACGCGAGAAACGCTGCGTTTTTTTCCCGCGGAGAACGCAAACGCCAGTGGGTGCTTGCCCTAAGGGCGAGCACCCACTGGCGTTTTTTTACCTGCGTTTTGCGTTTTGCGTTTTTCCTGCACAGGCATAGAGATAACATGTGTTGCTGTCCACTGGCGTTTTTTTTGCATTGCGTTTGCGTTTTTAACATAGGAACTGTCAGTTGCATATGTGTCCCTATTTTTCTCCTAATGCACCCATGAATGTCAATGGAAATTAACGGAAAAGCCGTGAAAAACGCCGCGAAAACGCCGCGAAAAACGCCGTGAAAAACACGGGAAACGCGGCGAAAACGCTGCGTTTTTTCCCGCGGAAAACGCAAACGCCAGTGGGTGCTCGCCCTAAAATTGTACACGCTGCAGATTTAATAAGGGTTTTAACCCACAGTCAGCAGTATAAAAAAAAAAGCCCAGTACTATGATAATGTATATATATATAGGCTGCCCAATGCCAAAATAAACCTAATATGCCCTCCCTTTGTATGTATTTAGCTCCTCTTTCATCTGTGCATGCAGCCTTCTTCATAGAACAGAATGGGGGGTCCTTCTTCTAATATCACAGGACCACTGAGAAGCTGCAGTTCCCAGCAGCACACTAAATCTTCTCTGGGCTGTAAGTAGCACGTTTCGCCAAAGAATCAAATACAATCCGATATATAATTGAAGCAAGTTGGGGTATTGAGCGCAACGGATCGCCATCTTTGTTCTGCTAGATAGATGGCAGAACACCATGTAAAAGCTGGGTAAATCAGCCCTTTTATTGCAGAAGAGCAGCGGCAATAACAATCTTCACACTGTTAATGGTCACAGTGCACACAATGCAAACATGTTCCTGGTCATATGGCCGCTAAATAACAAAGTCTTTAATCCTGGCTATTATACAGGCCTAATGCCTTGGGCCGAATGCACACGGCACGGTGGCATTCTGTTTCGGGATCACGCAGCGAAATCTGACACGGTGCCCGGACGGTGACCCATGTGTACCCGTCCGCAGCCATCTTTTTGGTATTGCACATGTGTCGGGCGGCGCACATGTGCAGTACAGAAAATGCCGCACCGGCACTAGGCGATGACATGGATTCCGCGGCCCATCTGCTGTGACAGCTGCGGACGGGCCGTGGATCAGACGGCTTCCATTGACTTCAATGGAAGCCGTGTGTATGGATTTCGTGCTGGAATAGGACATGCTGCAATTTTCCCTACACGAGCGGAAAATCGCAATTGATTTCTGCTCGTGGGCATGGAAAAGCGATTTTCCATAGCATGTCTATGGGCAGTATTTGCCACAGAATCTGGAAGTGGACGCCCGCTCCGGATTCTGCGATGCAAATACGCCCTTGTGCATTGGGCTTTAAAGGGGACTTGCCAGAACAGCAAGCTTTGGAGATGACTTGCTATTCAGTGAGAAGACCCCCCCAACAATCTCAAGAATGGGGTGCCGCTCAAGTATCTTGGCAGTCTCTTTGAAAGTGAATGGGGCGCTAACCACGTGTGCTCTGACAGCACTCAATTTAGAGTGATGTCATTGCTGGGGAAGAAGCAACCACAACAGTGACAGGAGAACAGGATGCCCGTTCCGGATTCTGCGATGCAAATATGCACATGTGCATTGGGCTTTGAAGGGGACTTGCCAGAACAACAAGTTTAGGAGATGACTTGCTATTCAGTGAGAAGACCCCCCCCAACGATCTCAAGAACGGGGTGCCGCTCAAGTATCTTGGCAGTCCCTTTGAAAGTGAATGGGGCACTGACCACGTGTGCTCTGCCAGCACTCAATTTAGAGTGACGTCGTTACTGGGGAAGAAGCAACCACAACAGTGACAGGAGAACAGGACATGGTAGTCTTCTTTGAGATCGGAGGGCATCTCAACTGTGAAACCACAACAGATCAGCAAGTTATATCTTGTTATTCTGGTAAAACTCTTGTATACCGGTATATCCATCAAATCATACCCAGCCAGTTTAGAGGCATCCTCCCCTGTCAAACTCATGATTCTTAGACTGGGTCCCAGCATCAGACTCCCAGTCTGTACCTCATCATTGTGTAACAGCAGCTGTACCAAATGGACCTCTCAGGATGCTCTCAGTGGACCTAATGGATATTGAGCTCAGAAACTCATAAGCTTTTCTATACTGCAACCACACCCACCCAGGTGTTAACTGATTAATTAGGAACAGAAACTCCTTCAGTGCTGCATATTTCCTCTCAAAGCATGTTCCCAAGCCCCCTAGGGGCTACTTCTGATACTGCATTCCTACAAATCCCCTCCACCCTCTGTTAAAGGATGTAGGTATTATCATAGTACAAGGGGTCAAAGGTCCTACCTTGGGGGAATTATCAGCCCTATTAACTCAACTAGTTGAGCTGTACTAAAAGACCTGTCTTTCGACTGTCTCCCTTTACATGCAATGTCTGGAAGACTTAAAGGAGATGTCCCGCGCCGAAACGGGTTTTTTTTTTTTTAAACCCCCCCCCCGTTCGGCGCGAGACAACCCCAATGCAGGGGTTAAAAAAACCACCCGCACAGCGCTTACCTGAATCCCGGCGGTCCGGCGTCTTCATACTCACCTGCTGAAGATGGCCGCCGGGATCCTCTGTCTTCATGGACTGCAGGGCTTCTGTGCGGTCCATTGCCGATTCCAGCCTCCTGATTGGCTGGAATCGGCACGTGACGGGGCGGAGCTACACGGAGCTACACGGAGCCCCATAGAGAAGAGGAGAAGACCCGGACTGCGCAAGCGCGGCTAATTTGGCCATCGGAGGGCGAAAATTAGTCGGCACCATGGAGACGAGGACGCCAGCAACGGAGCAGGTAAGTATAAAACTTTTTATAACTTCTGTATGGCTCATAATTAATGCACAATGTACATTACAAAGTGCATTATTATGGCCATGCAGAAGTGTATAGACCCACTTGCTGCCTCGGGACAACCCCTTTAAACACTTTTCTTGTCTAGAGCACCAGCTACTCTCTCCCTTTTCTATGTCTTGTGTATTTTGGGCTTTTATGCCATGTTTCTTCTTGTGACCTCAAAACTTCCATCAACTCTTCTCAGGTTATTTTGAAATTTGTCAATTGACCAACACCTACAAAATCCATCTTCTTGAGCATTTTTACCTTCTACAGTCGTCATGGCAACCTCCAGTTCCACCGCTAACACTAATTCACACTTACTATAATTTTTGCTGGATACAATCACTTGAGTCTTCCAAAATTTTAATCACAGACACCTGTACAGTATCCTGAACTTCACTGCAGTCTGTTCTCAGCCCTGTTTGGTTTTGTGTCACCACCCCATCACATTCAACTGAAAACTTCACCTTGGGTCTCTGGCCAACATCATCTTCTTTCACCATTTTCACTATTGAATTTTTTCCACATTATTGATTAGTCACCCAACTCTGAAGAGATTCCCCTGGCGTGGCTAAAGAATTTTCCCTGCCGGGATGGAAGGAACGAGTATGAAGGGGATTCCCCCTGTCAGGATTAAAAGGGATTCCCCCTGCCGCGGCTGTCACAGCCACTGGAGAGGATCACAGAGTTCTGCCATTGCTTTCTAAGGGGCCAGCACTGCTGCCGCCAGCCCCGTTGTGAACAATGGGCAATATCGCAGGAAGATAGTACATACTGTGATGTGCCATGTTGGAAAACATTGCTCGTGTGTATTACCCCATTTAAATGAAGGGGGTTCATATTTGTATGTTTTGCAATGCACAAATCTCGCACGATTTTCTCAGCCGTGTGAAAGCAGCCTTAGGGCGAGCACCCACTGGCGTTTGCGTTTCCCGCGGGAAAAAAACGCAGCGTTTTCGCCGCGTGTCCCGCGTTTTTTCCGCTGCGTTTTTCGCGGCGTTTTCGCGGCGTTTTCGCGGCTTTGCCATTAATTTCCACCCACTGGCGTTTTTTTACCTGCGTTTTGCGTTTTGCGTTTTGCGTTTTTCCTGCACAGGCATAGAGATAACATGTGTTCCTGTCCACTGGCGTTTTTTTTTGCGTTGCGTTTGCGTTTTTAACATAGGAGCTGTCAGTTGCATATGTGTCCTTATTTTTCTCCATGGAAATTAATGGAAAAGCCGCGAAAACGCCGCGAAAAACGCCGCGGAAAACGGGCGGAAAAAACGCGGGGAACGCGGCGAAAACGCTGCGTTTTTTTCCCGCGGAAAACGCAAACGCCAGTGGGTGCTCGCCCTCAAGGAGACTTCAGCCAACCTCTCTTCCAGGAGCCTTCCTGTTTCAGCCTTCTGTCTAGTGTCCTCTTCCTCTGCCACAGATCTTCGCCTCTCATCTTCCTCAGTGAGAGCACATAATCTGGCAGCTTCCGTTTCTGCCAACAAACATTGCCTCAATGCTTCTTCTAAGTGAGCCCTTCTTCTGCAAGTTTTCTTATCTTGCTTTCTGATTCCAGTATCCTCAGGTTACATTTGTCTTTCACAGAACGACACTCCTCTTGTGCTTCAGCACATACCTTCACAACTTTACTTTTGAAGTAGGCACACGCCTCTTGCAGAACCATGCGCTGCTGCTCAACACCATTCACAATTCTAATTGCCAAAGGCAAAAAGTACCCATAGGTAATCCCCTAAAATATAATCCTAATACTCTATTATTCAAAAGAGACAAAGACAACATCGGATGAAATTTAAAATACATGTTTCACCTTGCTGTGTCCTCAGGAGGAACAACCACCAGGGTTATAGTGAGCCGAGTGCTGAACTGATAAGTCTTAAATAGAAGAGAGGCGGAAAATTTTTTTGAGTAGCCAATCCAGACCAGAGACAAGACAGCAACAAATCATGATGTGAGAAAATCTTGACAGACAGCTAATGGTGCTAAAGTTTGACCAATCCCATATCGATGGCTCCACCAATCATAGTGTGTTGCCAGAGCGGGCACAGTGCAGAACAGGCATGGCTATCTCAATAGAACATGTGCAGACACTTGGAAAAATAATTAAATGTTGTCCGAATCAACTGACTGTGCCCAAGTACTTAGAAAATGGCAAGTGCAGCTAGCTCAGATCATGATTTGTTGCTGTCTTGTCTCTAGTCTGCATTGGCTACTCAGAAGAATGTTTATGCAGTCTTCCTGCTTTCATTTTTTTAAATATTTCCTGCTTTGTCGTTTAGCAACATTGCGTATAAACATCGCACATACGCAATGTATTTACATATGTACAGCATTTATCACGCACCCATAGAGAATAGGGTTCTATCACGCATAATACACAATCAGATAAAACATGCTGCGTTCTTTTACGCATGGATTACACGCAATGTGCATATGCAAGTGTGAATGGATCAATGAAAATCAATGTACTTTCAGTGACTCCATTCACCATTGTTGTAGTAATAATATAAATGTATTTCTTATATCAGCCTAGGCAAACATATATATATTCACATATCCACCTTCATAGGACATAGCTAGCAGTTAAATGGTTAACGTGCTCAATATTATGTCATGGTATGTACAAGTACAATGTTGAAGCTAAACCCCTACGTATCTTCTCAGCCTTGGCTCACAAAAGGAAGAACGTCTTATCTTTTACTGCATTCCTTTGGTCCAGATTGGAATATTAATAAATGTCTATGCTACTTGAATATATAGGAATTACGTGTTCACATAGCGACCTACACCTGGAGCGTAAACATATGTTAATCATTAGCATCATTACATACTAGGTCAATCATGAGTTGTTATGATGTTGGAAGGGCGTGCATGTAATTAGTGTGTCATGTTCAACTATATCTGTATTGTATTTCTTTGAATAAATCAGAAGGGTATTGGAGTCTGACAGATAACACAACTCAGCTCAAATACATATATTCATGCATGAAGCTTCTCATTATAACCAATTTGGAGCAGATCAGTGAAATCTTCTGGAATATGATTTATTCCCACAACATCTGGCACCTGACTTGGAAAAATTGACGAGTGATCTTTGGAAATGTGACCTCAACCGATGGGCATGCGGTTTGCCGGATGCCTACAATGGGGAAACACAGCAAAGGGTGAGTTCTGTTCTTCCCTCCCCCATTGTGCATCGATCATTCCGCTTGCCAAATGTGATTGTTCTCAGCAAGAGAAACGACGTAATCTTGTAAATATGATACCTTTTAATGGCTAACAAAAATACATGATGTAATAATAGCGAGCTTCCGAACCAACGCAGGGTTCTTCTTCAGGCTTATGGATTGGATCTGAAGAGGCATGCATATTTATACATGCTTATAACATACATACTTATGACAAGGCACAGATATGGTTGTGATTGGTTTGCACTCAAAAGGAATTCTGCAACAGCAAACAAACTTTTTTGTCTAGGCACTGATAGCGGAGTGAAAGTTTTATGGTCCCTAAATTACTGTTGGAGGGGGGAAAGTCAGCAGGCTTGAATTGCTACAAGAGATACACAAACATTTTTAGCTAAACACTGATAAGGGAGTGAAAGTTAATGGTCCCTGAATTACTGTTGATGGGGGTCTTATCTGTATAATAAATGTCTCACACTTCCCATTCACGCATAAATCCTGGGGAATAATTTAACCCAGTATTCAGCGTGTTAAAGGTTGTTATCAATTTATATTCCCAAATTCTTCTGTGGTTTTGTGACTTGAAACCACCCTTGAATATCAAAACTCTCATATCTCCTATGTTATGTCCATGGTTAGAGAAGTGCTCGGCCACAGGTAATTCTCTTTTTCTGTGTTCAATCATGTGGCAATGGGATCTCATCCTGGCTTTCAGTTTCTGTCCTGTTTCTCCAACATAAAGACCCCCAACAGGACATTTACTGCACATGATCAGGTACACAACATTGGACGAGGAACATGTAAATGTCCCTGGGATCTTATAGTCCTGCTGTGTGTTGGGGATCCGTATCCTGTCCGCAGTCAGTATATGTGAGCAGGTCTTACAGCTCCTTACATTACAGGGATAAGTTCCTTTTTGTGTGTCACAGGGTAATGCACTCCTTTGGTTCCAAATCTGGATGCAGATTTGATGGCTTCTTAAGATAAGGTGATCGTATCTTCAGATAAGAAATGTTTCTTCTCAAGGTTAATTTAACTGCTTCGGGCATTAGATTGCAAAGTAGTTGCTGGTGAAAGCAGACCATAGAGGGTTTCTTTCCGGCTGTGAATAATGGGTAACGCTAATTTTAGATTCAATTAAATTTATTGAATTTTACATGTTAAACCAAGATGATGCATTACAATAAACAGTGATCTCTTGCAAAGTCTGTCTTAACATTTTGTCATTACATCACATCCACTTGTCCAATGGGAATAATTAGGCAGTCTTCATCTGCATCGCATATAAGTAATACTTAACAAATGAATGTAGTTAAAACTATAACTAAATAAGGGGGAGGATAGGGGGGGGGTAAGGCTAGGATTGAGGGGGTAGGGGAAGGTGGGTTTTAGGGGATAATGAACCACCTTGTCTGTTTGTACTGATATTCTCTCACGTTTCGAGTTGGGTAACGCTAATTTTAAAGTGGAAGATGATGACGCTAGGATGTTCACAGCAGAAGAAATAGTGCAAGCTGTTGCAAAGGAAATGATTGATGGCAAAAACGGACTGTTTAGATGAGAAGGTTTGAAAAATGTTTTAGCTGATAGACGATTGGTCAAGGTTGCATAGACCCGGTGAAGAATGTTTCAGTAGGATGACTTAAAGTTTTAAGTAAGATAGTTGCAATTGCAAGATGGCGATTGTGTCATGTACTTTGACTTAAAGACAAAGAAAGGCCAGCCCTTCTTCACCATCTGGGGCACAGCCCTGGCCGTGTCACGGATGATGTTTTTCTCCCTATTGCCCTGCCCCTAGATTGCCATGTTGTTATTATTGCCAATAGCAGTCTCCATACCTTGATACGTGTCTAGTATGCAGTATTCCTGGACCCGCCCATCACCATCGCCCAGTCAGGCCACACCTTCAGTGGCTGTTTCAGTGCCAGCCATAGCCCAGCAGCCATTTTAGAATCTGCTGTAACAATATCTCCGGCCGCCAACCAGGCACCATCTTAGCTCTGCAGCAGGAATGAGCTGGCTTCTCATCTACCATCAATGTATCTTTTACCTGGTATCCAATTGTTTGCACTGCAATGATGGGTGCCTTTTCTGAATTTTGCATAAGAATATTCAAATTCCCTCCATCCTGGCTGCAACCCCCCCTTCCCGCTTATCTGCCCTGCAGTCTGTGTTTTGCACCCACCTCAAGTTGTTTTGTCTAGCATTGTGCTTAAATTGCCCACATATGTAGTTGTTGCTGGAAAAATCTTTTCCACTCCACAAGGGGAAAAATTGGGGAGAAAGAGAGTCCTTTTATAGTCAGTGTCCCCCTATGACATGAAGCAAGTTCAGACAGAATCTGTGGACTAATATGTGACCGTTTGTTCTGTATGTTTTGATGTTTTAACACTGATATTCGTTGTCTGTCTTTGCCTCCTTCATACAAGTGTTAGGTAGTGTCTGCAATGAGAGGACAGGTCACTATGAGTGACAGTAGCAGTATAAAAATCAGAAGATAGCAGACAGCAGTAGAAAAACTTTCAGAGAAGGATCAACATGTGATTATAGATATATACACAGTACAAGCGTGTTATTGTGTCACCTATAGATATATATAGGAAAAGAAGTATGATGATATATATATATATATATATGAATAGATAAATGGTTAATGCTTGATCTGTGCAAACCTCTTCGCCCCCTTCAGAGTTCAATGAGAGAAGGAATGTGTGTGCTTGTACGGAGCTGTGGGCACAGGCCCCCCTTCTCATAGTCAAACTACTAATGACCACTTGTCTGTATGTATGTGTGTAAGTGATTATTATGCTCCACCGCTGGTAACATCATCGCTCCGCCCCCCCCGGGGACGCCATCGAAGGTCCTACAACATATATAAAACACAGAGTCTGACTGACAGAAGAACAACAGAGTTAGGGCTCTTGGAAATGGGAGGACAAAAATAACAAAATGAGAATACAACTAAGCCATTATTATCTCAGAAGACACAACTCAGCAGTCCTGGCAGAACACACTGACCTACCACCACCACAGAGATCCGGTGGGCTGAAGGACCTGTGGTGATGTCACTGCTGTGGGAGGACCCAAGTTGTGTTTGTCTTGTGTGGTAATCACGCTGCTGTGTGTGATGTGCCACCAGAAACACTGCTACTATAATGTCCTAATAATTACTAGTTAGATAGATAAGCAGCAGAGAGGAGTGAATGACTGACTTCGTAATTCTTGCAGCGGTACTCATTCAGTGAATGGAATAGAAATTTGTAATGAATCCAGTGAATTATAATGTCCTAAAAATAGGAAAGAGGAATTTTAAGGTACATTCTTGCTGTTATTTGTGTAGATGTCAGTTCTGTGATTGGTTGGACGTGTGTATAATTGCTAAATGGTGTTACTGTTGTGTTTTCTCTGTGAGAATGTCCTGTAGGAGAAATGAGTGTTCCTATTATGAGAAAATATTAGTGATACTGGTGTTTGCTGTGGAATCTGTTGTTACAAACAATTAAAGGTTGAATGTTTTTCTTCTGTTTGCTGCTCCTGATAACAGGAATCCCAGAGGGAGATGGAAGCGATTGAATGCATTAGTATGCGGGATGAGGAGAGTTGTAGCACTTCTGTACATTTTTCTTTGTGTGATGCTGTTGCGGCTTTTATCCAGCACTGAGAGGGTTACCCAGCTCTCTCCTTCAGAGCTCACCAGAGGGGTTCATTAGTCATTACACCCCTATTTAAGCAGAAATAATGCACTTTAATGTCTTTCAATTGATGTTTGTTTGTTCATCACACTCAGCCTTCTCTGTGTTATGCCTGTTTCAAGCATATCTGTATGTCCTGGTGTGAATGGTGTATATCCTACTGCGTTCTGTGTGAACTATCCCATGCTTCTGTGTCTCTGTGAGTCTACTCTAGGCTTTCTGAGCTGGCATGGTCACCAGTTCTGTCTATATATGTGTGTCTTCCTGCATCTGTCTGCTGCCAGTTCCTTCTGGTCCTGAGTTTCTTCACTGCAGTAATAGTCAGATCCAAGGTTCCAGCTCAGGGCCACTCTTATGAGGACAGTCACTGTGCTTATAGGTAGGGGGTCTGCCATACTCCCTGCAGCCAAGGGTCAGTTTCCCTTTCCTTGTCTACAGTCCGTCTATCTGAGGAGCCAGCTACCAACCACTCAGGGACTGTCCTCAGCTTGGTTTGGTTGGTCCAGTGGATCCACAATTTCCTGAAATCCGTAAAAGCAGTAAACATTATGTGTGGAGGAGTATATGGTTTTTAATATTTATATAAGAGAGACAGACTTGACCACATGGATGGATGAGAGTTAATGACCAGTGACCGGTCACTTCATAGACGTCGGAGCAGAGACTTCCGCTCCAACCCCTGCGTAATTAAATAAATAAATCTTGTTATTTGTATAGCGCCAACTTATTCTGCAGCGCTTTCAGGTAATTATTATTTATCACCCCCCACCAAGCTGGGTACTCATTTTACCGACCTCGGAAGGATGGAAGGCTGAGTCAACCTTGAGCCAGCTACCTGAATCATGCAGGGATTGAACTTGCAACCTTCTAGTCGTAGGCGAGAGCTTACACTCTACGCCACACGAGGGTCTGTTTGTGGTGCTGTCATTGGTTGGGCATTTTAAGATCAACTGTGCAATTCTCAGCCAATGTATATCGGCTTTGTTCAGTCAAGCAAAGCAATAAAATTTATTGAAAGATTGAAACGCACGTTGCGTTGCAAATTCCCCAGCTGCGTACAACATTCACGCTAGAGTGGAAAATTGTTCTCTACGCTTGATTATGTCAGTACTGGGTGGTGCCACTGATAAACGCCACGAGTTGTAAGTTATCCCGTATGTATTTAGGAATGTTTATGTACTTTGTATGTCTAAAGCTTGAGAAAGGCATGCTGTTTATGCCGAAACACGTTGCTATTAAACGTTTCCATTGTGATTGAAGGTCTATTCCGGATCACTAAGTTATATACTTTTGGCTTGTTAAAGAGCACGGGCACAATTGTTTTTTTATTTTTTCTTTATATCTCTTACCTTTTTATTTTTGTCTCTTGACATGTTCTTTAATATAGAAATTCAAATATAATGAATTTTAAAAAATGCTGTAAATTTTCTAGAGCTAATTCCACTGCAGAAAATGTTTGCATTTACACCCACTTTTCACCCACATGGGGAAAGTCCTCTTCCCCTTTCACTATAGTCTTTGTTCACCTACAACCTGCTCAAGTTCAGTCGGTCTTCAACAGCAGATGAACAAACATTTGTTCTCTCGCTCTTCCACATTTTGTGCTTTAATATTTCGTGAAAAATGAAAGAAATGGCCAACAACATTTTTCTAGGGGGCGCTGTATTTTCTTGCACAACAGGCTTTATTTCCAGCCAAACTATAATCCACACACATGCACCACAATCACTATCATATTATGAAATAATGCAAAGCCAGTAGTTTCTAAAATTACAATTTTTATTTGTACGGAGTAAACTAAAAATATATTTATTTGAATCAGTTATAAAATAAATATGGAAAAGGAACATGGAAAATAAAATAAGTTATACATGGTTTTACAAGCTGTATGAAATAAGTTAATAAGCTTCTAGCCAATACTGCTACAATTTTCATGCTTTCTTTCACTCTAAGGGCGAGCACCCACTGGCGTTTGCGTTCTCCGCGGGAAAAAAACGCCGCGTTTTCGCCGCGTTTCTCGCGTTTTTTCCGCGCGTTTTTCGCGGCGTTTTCCGCGGCGTTTTCGCGGCGTTTTGCGTTAATTTCCATTGACATTCATGGGTGCATTAGGAGAAAAATAGGGACACATATGCAACTGACAGTTCCTATGTTAAAAACGCAAACGCAACGCAAAAAAAACGCCAGTGGACAGGAACACATGTTATCTCTATGCCTGTGCAGGAAAAACGCAAAACGCAAAACGCAGGTAAAAAAACGCCAGTGGGTGCTCGCCCTAATGCAGATTGTTAATCATTCCTGCAGTTTTAGCATTATTGTTTCACGTTCTGATTTTTTACAATGCCCTCATGAGCATGCATTGCTTTAAATACATATCAGGATGTGGAAATCCGTCACACTGCATTATGGTAATGCTTGCAGTTCTAGGCAGAGGAACTGGTTGATGTGATAACCCTGAGGAATGTATCTTTCTGTACATAATAGTTTTGTTATGTGCAATTGAGCGTCTGCAAAGCGTAATTATGATTAAGGTCATTTTTGGTAAAATAAAAAAAAAAAAGAAAAATGAAATATAAAATGCTAACATTCCTGTATGAAAGTACTTGCTAGAAAACAATATATTTATATTTATTTGCAAGCGTTTGATGCTAGATGCTTACATCTAGCTCGCTGCTTACCGGCTTGCTATAGTTGAATGTTAACCCTTGTGCTTAGTTAGAGGTATAGTTTCGTCATTCATCAGCATCTAAAGGGTTAACTTGTGCATAAGCTGAACCTACTCTTTAGAACCTGCCATTGTAAACTGATGATCTCAAAAAAAAAAAGGAAAGAAAAAAAAGATCAGCATCTCGATGGAAAGCTACATGCCGGAAAGCTCACTTCCATGCTCAAACATCGCTTGTACAAATTGCTTGAAAATCCGATCCATGTAGGTCTGCTGCCTTGGCCAGATGCCCTCCAAAAATCCTATATGGCCTCCGTAAGATGTAAGCACCAGTGCAACATTTGGATTTTGTTTGGCACTTTCCACTGGGATTGCTGAAGAAAAGAAGAAAAACCCATTCATTGATGAAAAATACATATGGATTTTATCTTATGGCTGAAAGTCAACTTATGTGACTTTAAAGGGAACCTGTCACATTGCCAAGGCAGTTTGATCTGCACAAAGTATATTATAAAGCAGAAGGAGATGATCAGATTGATATGTAGTTTTTGAGGGAATTGTGGGAGTATTGTTACTTATTAATCTCTGCTTCTTCTGGGCTACGGAGTCCAGTGGGCGGGACTAATCAGCAATTGCCAGTTTTACTTGTATCAATGTGCATACAGAGATAACTGTCAATCACTGATAAGACCGCCCACTGGACTTTACATGAATAAATGACAAGTTATACTTGGTTTTCCAACAAAACTACCTTCCCAATCTGCTCAGCTCCTCCTGCTCTAGAATATGCAGTTTTCAGATCACACTGAATTTTGAAGTTGACGGGTCCCCTTAAGAAGTAACCACATCAGTGAAAATCATTTAAAAATGTAAAGAGTCTCCGCAGAAGGTAGGGAACGTTTAACACAATGTCAGGGGCTGAACAGCTACATTCTGATGTAACATTTTATTGGAACAGTAAGTGCTCACACAGCAAGGAGCTACTAGTGAGATTACTTAGGTTGTCATCATAATGAATGACTATACGCTACTGCGAACTCCAATTGGCATGGCGATATACATAAATCTAACACACCTCACACAGAAACTGCTGCCGCTAGGCATTAGTACATTGAACGGTGAAGGCAGGCAGATGTATGTTGTTATGTCATGCAAATCATCTCTCCAGCCAGTTCATCAGGGTGGAAGAAAGGCACCTAGTTAGGAGGCATGATGGTCGTAGTAACATAGTATGTTAGGCTGAAAAAAGACACATGTCTATCCAGTTCAGCCTATTACCCCCCAATATTGATCCAGAGGAAGGCAAAAAATAACCCAATGAGGAAGAAGCCAATTTTACCCATTTAAGGAAAAGAATTCCTTCCTGACTCCAATCTGGCAATCGGAATAATACTTGGATCACTGACCCTTCTGAAGTAATTAGTAATTATAACATGTAATATTGTTACACTCAAGAAAGGCATCCAGGCCCCTCTTAAACTCTTTTATTAAATTCACCATCACCACGTCCTCAGGCAGAGAGTTCCACAGTCTCACTGCTCTTACAGTAAAGAACCCCCTTCTATGTCGGTGTAGAAACCTTCTTTCCTCTAGACATAGAGGGCGTCCCCTTGTTACACTCAGTCCTGGGAATAAACAGATCATGGGAGAGATCTCTGTATTGTCCCCTGATATATTTATACATAGTTATTAGGTCGCCCCTCAGCCATCTTTTTTCTAAACTAAATAACTCTCTGGGTATTGTAGTCCGCCCATTCCATTTATTACTTCAGTTGCCCGCCTTTGTACCCGCTCAAGCTCTGATATGTCCTACTTGAGTACCGCATCCCAAAACAGTCTACAATTTTCCAAGTGTGGTCTGACCAGTGACTTATAAAGAGGAAGAACAATGCTCTCGTCATGTGCCACTAGACCTGCATAGCAAATGTAGGACATAGCAGATAGACTCACCATGTCCAGGGGAGAAGACATCATCTACAGCATTCAGACATAACACTGGTATCTCAATAGATTTCATCCTGTGACACGGGCTCGCATCTCTATAATAGTGATCATTTGTTGGATAACCAAACATAACTGAGGTAAATCTGGTGTCAAACTCTCTAATGGACTTTGCCTGCAATGTAAAGATCAAAGGTGAAAGAAAAATTAGATCTAGTCAAGTCCAATGCGACTGAATATATGGTAACAATGAGGATCATTGCTGACAGTAAATCTCCAGTGCACATGTACAATAAAACTACATCACTCATATAATTTGTCTTACATCTACTAGACAGATACTATGATTAATGCCCATCCTGAACAGCAATGCATAGTGCTGTGCCTTGAAATGAAAGAAGCTATGGAAGCCTTATTATGACATGTCATTGTTTGGGTGGGGTAGCGTGTAACAATATTACTCTACACTTCACCAGGGTCAAACTGGCCCACATGATTACATGATAATGAGCCTAAAGGCTTCAGCAGAATAGAAGCCCTTTTTGGGCTAACTTTGAACACAGTTACTAGAACTACACTCTATGTCTTATGTGCATTTTTGCAGATAATCTGTTAGACATATTGGTGTTCTGTGTCTGTAACTATAACAAGTAGTATTAGTTTTGTAGATGGACAGTGGTACTTTCTAATACCCAGGAACCACGGATGCCCAGTCCTACACTGCCCTCTACTAAACACAAACGTAGGGTCAAGCCCTTTGCCCAAACTAATAGCATTTACCCTACAGGCTCAGAAAAATGATCATGTGTGAAATGAAGCTGAATGGATTCAGCAAATTGTGGCAATCCTTTAATCATCTTTTCATCATTGGTGGTTTAGCTGCTTGTAGTTTATAATCAGCTCTTCATGCACTAGTTTCTAGACCGCTATAAAGCTGATAATCTGAACAAGCAGTACAAAGCATGAAGGAGGGACACAGCAGTAGTCTGAGGGTCTGATGAAATAGTAGCTTTCCCAATGCCCCGGACCCTGTGGCTGTACCTGAGCGGTCAACACTGCACTTTGATATAATCAAAGCCTGGACTGACTTAAAAACCATGTCCAAATATAGACCAAGAATGGTTTGCGTGAAGTTGAGAGGTCTTAATATGTTAGCTTTTTCACTAATGCCCCATTTAGATGAAACGATTATCGTTAAGAAAATCCTTTAAACTAATGAAACAATAATCGTTTGGTTTAAATGCAGGCATTGACCGTACGATGAGCGAGAATCTCGAGGTTCACGGCAATCGTTCAATTTCAGCCGCCATAAAAACCGAGACAACTTCATTAATAAGTCGATGCACAACCTTCTAACAGCCATGTAACAATGACTGGGAATATAAGCCAAAACTAGAGTCTTCTCCAGAAGGAAAAGATAACCATGTACAGACAGACTTACATGGTTATCAGTGTCAGCAGGTTCCTAGTTGGTTGGGTGAGAGGCCTGTGATGTGGGTCGGAAGGGGTACAGTTTCTCCTTGTGGAGACCACCAGAGGAGTAAGGAAACTCCTAGGGCATGCAATGCTCCTCTGGGAAATTTGGTATGCAAATCTGCTGTTCACTGATGAGGGGCAAAATACCTGAAACACCTCACCTGTACCTGCTATCTTTTCTTTCTGGAGAAGACTCTGATGTGGCTTATATTCCCAGTCCTGTTACAAGGTCTGTTAGAAGGTTGGCCATTGATTTATAAGGAAGCTGCCACCAATAGGTGATGCTGTAGAGGTGTTGTACATTCCTTTTTAAGAGCAGAACAACAGTAGCAATTCTGCCATTGTTTCCTTTTACCACGCTCAATGTGTGGGATAAATTATACATCAATTACATTGTGTTTGTTGTTACTGCTGCGACGATACAAATTGTGTCTTTTTTATGTTTAGATTTTTTTCTAGAGAGGGAGAGTGGATTTTTTTTCATTTTTTTAATGACGTTAAATAAAGTGTACCATTAGGGCGAGCACCCACTGGCGTTTTTTTACCTGCGTTTTGCGTTTTGCGTTTTTCCTGCACAGGCATAGAGATAACATGTGTTCCTGTCCACTGGCGTTTTTTTTGCGTTGCGTTTGCGTTTTTAACATAGGAGCTGTCAGTTGCATATGTGTCCTTATTTTTCTCCATGGAAATTAATGGAAAAGCCGCGAAAACGCCGCGAAAACGCCGCGAAAAACGCCGCGGAAAACGGGCGGAAAAACCGCGGGGAACGCGGCGAAAACGCTGCGTTTTTTTCCCGCGGAAAACGCAAACGCCAGTGGGTGCTCGCCCTTATATAGAAAACCAGTTCTATTGTAGGTATTTTTTTTTTTTTTTTTTAGAACCCATTGATTTTAATTGGTTTGTTTTTCTTGTGCATTTCAGTTGTACAAAAACAAAAACACAGAATGTAGTATTTTTGTATGCATTTGCGCAGCAAAGTCAATGGGGGTATGAAAATGTGAGTGCAATAGGCTAGGAGATGTGTGAAAAGCTGCATAATTCCGCAGGAGAAAGCCTAATGAGTTCCAGACGTGTTCTAATTAGCCATTTAAATTGGTGCGTCTTTATTTGCCGCACCCAAATGAACATACCTTGCAGGTGGCAAAAGTATGGGAAATATGCCGATATGTGCTCAATAATGCCAATTCAAAAAAGTTGCACAAATGCACTTAGGCTTGTGTGAATAGGATGGTATTTCTAAAGATTGTACAGACGATTTTGCTTCCAAATGAAAACACAGACTGGGTGGTCCGAGTTGCTCATAACTACGCATATGGCTCCCATATCCAGACAGAAGCCAGCTCTGTGGAATCGCATTATGTTCTACAGGACTATAACTTTTAATTACAATTTTTAGTAGGCAGACTATTAGATTTGGACATGAGATCACGGAATCATTTTTGCAGTGTACATTGCCTG
This sequence comes from Eleutherodactylus coqui, assembly GCF_035609145.1. Lineage (NCBI taxonomy): Eukaryota > Metazoa > Chordata > Amphibia > Anura > Eleutherodactylidae > Eleutherodactylus > Eleutherodactylus coqui. Next base: position 82,877,774 of record NC_089845.1, on the reverse strand, counting down.
TTAGTTTTACACTGATTGTCATCCTAATAGACTTAAATCCATTGCATACCTGGGAGTCTATGTTAGGCCCCTGATTTTATGGCAACCCATCAGCACCCTACAATCTCCGACTTGCACGGACATGCTCCACTGTTTCCAGACTTACTGGTGTACGGCAGGATGATTTTCGCTTTTAGATACAACTTTTTTCCTTAAAATTGGAGAACCACTTGGGTGCCTACTGGGTGGATCCTCACCAAACTTTGTTCTAATAACAGACTGGTAGACGTGAACTTCAAGGACACAAAATACTCTCCTGTGCTCACTGGCAGCTATTTTGTCTCATATATCCCTAGCGACAACGACGTTAGAATAAAACTTTTTAGGCCTCATTTAACAAAAAGTTTAATTTAACAAAACTGTCTAATAGTAAGCCCGCCCATAGCAACCAATCACAGTGCAGTTTTCGTTTTACCTCAGCAGCTTGGGAAATGAAAGCTGCGCTGTAATTGGTTGCTATGGGCAACAAGAGTGGTCTTACTATTAGACAGCTTTGTTAAATTAAACTTTTTGAGTATATGTCTCTATTAATATAAAATGTCTGTATCTGTGTCATTAAACAGGAGTTATGAGAGTTTCAAACAATGGAACATCATTTGTAATAACTCTGTATGAGATACGATTGTCTTAAATTACCTAGTTTATTGTGGCAAAACAATATAGGAAATGGCCACTAGAAAGTTGGTCCAGCAGAGAAAGGGTGCCTCTATTGGTTTATCAAGATGTACCTGTGACGTTTTTGTAAAAGGAGCAGGCGTGCCACTTCTAGCTAGCCTGAGCTTGGAGTTTAATGTATAGTTAGAGGTCAGACGGCCAGGTGGTTATTTGTATACCACTTTCATGTCAAGTGTGGAGAGCTGTAAACTTGTGATGTAATGGAATAAACCCGACAGGTGCCACTATAAGAAAGTTATTGTTGTCAGGTGAGTTTCTGAGAAGGATGCCAACCACTCAGATGGCGATCCTCAGTTGTGATTAATACCCTAATATCACATACAACAAAAATACCTACCTTCATGACATAATCAATGTCAAATTGTTTCTCCAGCACACTGCGGTGCCTATAAAATAACAAATAAATGCATTTCAATAAAGTACTATCCAGTACAATACCTGGACTTATGAAGAGGATAATGCACAAGGGGCGTCACTTGCCTAACGTATTCTGCAACCTGCACTGCACAGAACAGCCACGTGCCAACAAGCGCTGTATATACTCAAATAGGATTACATTATTCACATCTAGGCATAATCACATACAGCGTGGACCTTTAGTGGTTCTACTATCCCGATATGTGTGAAATTATAAGGATTTAGATTTTAAGTTAATACCATGCATTAAACTGCAAGAAAAAGTGAGTGAACCCTTTGCAACTGGTTACTAACAAAATGTGACCTGATTGTTTTCTAAGGCTGCTTTTATATTTATTGTTTGGATTTCAGCGATCCAGCTAGAATTGGAACAATTACACTGTGCAACAAATTTGTAAAAAATTGTAGTAACAGAAAGTAATTTGATATGTTTCTGAAAATTTAAAACACACTGATTACATCGGTAAAACTGAATAACCCGTTTCCCTGAAAATAAGACCTACCCCCCAAAAAAGCCCTAGAATGGTTTTCAAATAGTGTCCAGGCAGCTATATATGTAAAAAATAAATATTTTGGAGCAAAAATTAATATAAGACCCTGTTTTAGTTTCAGGGAAACACGGTAGCAGCACATCTCATTTTCAAGTTATTTAACCCCTTAGTAACCAAGTATTTTTTTCGTTTAAAAAAGTCGTAACGCCTCTAATTATCCATTAACGTAGCTGTTTTTTGCGGGACGATTTGTATTTTTCAATAGTACTATTTCATGTACCATATTATCTACTGAAAAACGTTTAAAAAGTTCTAAGTGCAGTACAATGAAAAAAAAGCAATGAAATTCCACCATCTTCCGGTGCATCTTGTTTCTACGGCCCACAAACTGCACCAAAAATGACATGATAACTGTCACGGCTTGTCGGTTCCAACAGCATCGTGGCATGGTGGCCTCGATGAAGGCCAAGACCTGTCACCTTGTTATGCAGGACAAGGGTTAATGCACCATGTGCAGAGACTGCTTGGTGCTGTCTCTCTTTGCTGCATGGATGCATTCTGGATTAGTCATGCCTGGGAGAAGGTTGAAGGAGGGGTTCTCTAATTGCTCTGCCAGTCGTCAGGTGTAGAGTAGCTTTATATTCTCACCTCTCCCTCTGCTTAATTCTGCTTATTCGGCTCCATAGAGGATTATTGGAGTTCCTCTGTGCTGGGTGCACTGCTATGTCCAGATAAGTTGCTGTGGTTTACTTTTCAGTCGTATTTCTGCTTTGCTTTGCTGTTCGGTTCGTCTCTCCAGGGGTCTCTCTAGGACGATCAAGGCCCAGGAAGAAGACCCTGGGGCTGCCTCTATCGAGGCGATTACTCCACTTCTAGGCAGAGACCCTTCACCTCCCCTGCTAGGTTAGGGCCAGGCTTCCTTCTCCCTGAAGTGGTGCTACTGTTCAGCATAGTGTGGTGCGCACTGTTCTATAGTGCATGGTATTGTCAACTGCAGTGGTTGTGAAAAACCCTGCGTCCGTGCTGAGCGTGGTGCTTCTGTGCCACATGGACAATAACTTTATTCTATGGCTCAGTATGATTACTACAATACCAAACTTATGTCATTTTTTTTTTGCTGTACTAGTTGTATTTTATTTTCAAAGACATCTAATTTTATTAAAATTTTTAAAAATTCTTTTCTGCTGCCATCTTCTGCGCACAATAACTTTTTTATTTTTCCGTCCACATAGCTGTACAAGGGCTTATTTCTTGTGAGACGTCCTGTAGTTTGCGTTACTGCCATTTTAAAGTAAATACGATTTTTTTGATCACTTTTGATTACATTTTCTTGGAGACAAAATGACCAAAAAATTTCTGGCTTTGTTAATTTTTTTTTAGAGGACATTCACCGTCTGTGGTAAATAATGCAACACTTTGATAGATCGGACTTTTACGGACGCAGCGATTCTAAACATGTATTTTTGTTCGATGATTTTGATTCTTTTGTTTAGGCTGCATTCACACGAACGTATATCGGCTCGGTTTTCACGCTGAGCCGATATACGTCGTCCTCATCTGCAGGGGGGGAGGATGGAAGAGCCAGGAGCAGGAACTGAGCTCCCGCCCCTTCTCTGCCTCCTCTCCGCCCCTCTGCACTATTTGCAATGAAAGGAGGCGGGGCAGGGCTAAGTTCAGAGAATTGGCCCCGCCCCTGCCCCGCCTCTCCCCATTGCAAATAGTGCAGAGGGGCGGAGAGGAGGCAGAGAGGGGGCGGGAGCACAGTTCCTGCTCCTGTCTCTTCCATCCTCCCCCCCTGTACACGAGGACAACATATATCGGCTTGGCGTGAAAACCGAGCCGATATACGTTCGTGGGAATGCACCCTAAGGGCGCCCACCCACTGGCGTTTGCGTTTTCCGCGGGAAAAAAACACAGCGTTTTCCACGATTTTTCCGCGCGTTTTTCGCGGCGTTTTCGCGGCTTTTCCGTTAATTTCCATTGACATTCATGGGTGCATTAGGAGAAAAATAAGGACACATATGCAACCATTTTTTTCCCGCGGAAAACGCAAACGCCAGTGGGTGGGCGCCCTTAGTCATACAATCTGTAATAACACAGTTCGTTAATTACATCTTACTGGTGGACGATCCGCAGTGTTTACACCACGTGAAAACATACCCTATATGTTACATAAACCTACCCTAAGGGCGAGCACCCACTGGCGTTTTTTTACCTGCGTTTTGCGTTTTGCGTTTTTCCTGCACAGGCATAGAGATAACATGTGTTCCTGTCGTCCTGCACTGGCGTTTTTTTTGCGTTGCGTTTGCGTTTTTAACATAGGAACTGTCAGTTGCATATGTGTCCCTATTTTTCTCCTAATGCACCCATGAATGTCAATGGAAATTAACGGAAAACGCCGCGAAAACGCTGCGAAAAACGCCGCGAAAAACGCGCGGAAAAAACGCGAGAAACGCGGCGAAAACGCTGCGTTTTTTTCCCGCGGAGAACGCAAACGCCAGTGGGTGCTCGCCCTTATAGTGTTCAGTCAGCACACAGTGTGTAACAGCGACAGCAAAATAGTTGTGAAATCACTTTTGTTATTCTTTGTATTAAGCAGGGTTAATGGCGAGCCGACTGGATTCATTGTATAAGCATATTTCCAAAAAATGCAATACAACGGCAATTGGATTACATTATTCCTCATAATTGAAAAATCTTACATGGTAGAAAAAAACGGATATCATATTCGAATTCAGCACACTAAAGTTACTATAAGCCGCCTACTTGCTTATCTGTTACAAAAATTGTGTTGCACAGTGTAATCATTCAGTGTAAATGCATGCACTGACTGAGGGTGCGGGCAGACGAGCGTAGGCGTATTTACGTTCGCACGAGCGCAACGTATAATCGCCCGAGCGATCGTTTTTCACCGATCACGACCAGAGCTAGAAAGCGTATTTTTGTTTGTTCCTACTTTGCAAACTATCTTTTCGGCCATCGAATATGCGTTGGCGCGTATTTCGGTCGCATATGTTCCTTTTTTTTTTCGGGTTGCCGTTTTTACGCGCTGTAAAATCACCCATGTGAACGAATACATTCGAAACCATTGCCTCAGATGGTCACGTATATACGTTTGGTCGCAAAAACGCGCCGTTTATGCGCTCGTGTGAACGCACCCTGAATGACGAACGAGAAGTTGTTCACCTCTCGTTAGCCGTTCAGTTTCTGCAGAGCCTAGTGAAAATAAGACACTTCCTATAATGTAAGTCACCAGAACAATGTCTGTATGACATTCAGCCCTGAAGCCTAAAGAATCGTGACTGCATCTATGGACTATGATATCGGCTGTAATCCGGGGACACTACAAGATAAGTAATGGTATGTATCTACAATAAGGGCGAGCACCCACTGGCGTTTTTTTACCTGCGTTTTGCGTTTTGCGTTTTTCCTGCACAGGCATAGAGATAACATGTGTTCCTGTCCACTGGCGTTTTTTTTTGCGTTGCGTTTGCGTTTTTAACATAGGAACTGTCAGTTGCATATGTGTCCTTATTTTCCTCCATGGAAATTAATGGAAAAGCCGCGAAAACGCCGCGAAAACGCCGCGAAAAACTCAACTTTTTATGTAGATTATATGTATATGGAAGCGGTAAAATAGCGATCAGAAAGTGAAAAAAAGGCCTAACTACAAAGGCAAACAACAATGCTAATTAAAGCAATTCAGGCTCACCTAATAATTGATGCTTGGAGACATGTCGTTAGATAGTAATTGAAAAGTATCCAATTGAGAGGTTTCTCTAAGACAACTGCAGATTCAAACACTTCCCACCCAGCAGAGAACACAGCGGCACCCAGCAGCGGGGTCTGACGCCCGGTCTTTCCTAAGTAGTTCAGCAGCAGCATTCTAGAAAAAAAACATGAAAGTGCAGGTTACTTTTAATGAAGGAAGAAAGAAAAAAAAATAGATTAGATTTGGGAATGTTACTGATATGACAGCAGTTACAAAGTCTCACGCAGAATAGACAGCTGTTTGAGTATTCTTCATGGGTGACATTTAGTACACGTATGGTTACCCAGCTTTCCAGAAACTTAATGGCTTTTGGCTAAAAATCATTTTTGCAATTGACTTGATCATAAAATCAACACTTAGGGACCTTTCACACAGTATGGAATAGGCCGCATGACGCACTGCGGTATATTCCGCACCAAAATCTGCAGGCTACCTACGAGTTTTGATGTGGAATTGAAAATAGCTTCAAACCTGCCTGCAATTCCGCATCAAAATCTGCAGTAAGACCTGCGGATTTGGGCGTGGAATTCCACAGCTGCGGATTTGGCAGAGTCCTGTGGCGTAATTCCGTCCCGTGTGAAAGGTGCCTTAGAAGGTCGTTCTGAAATGGAGAGAGATGACCATCAGGGAAAGCAGCATGAGCATATAAAATTTCAATGCCAGATCCTATTTCCTCTGGAGATAAGCTGACGCTAGAACTGTCTGGCTGCGGCTTTCTCCATAAGGGCGAGCACCCACTGGCGTTTGCGTTTTCCGCGGGAAAAAAACGCAGCGTTTTCGCCGCGTTTCCCGCGTTTTTTCCGCGAGCTTTTCGCGGCGTTTTTCGCGGCGTTTTCGCGGCGTTTTCGCGGCTTTTCCATTAATTTCAATGGAGAAAAATAAGGACACATATGCAACTGACAGTTCCTATGTTAAAAACGCAAACGCAACGCAAAAAAAACGCCAGTGGACAGGAACACATGTTATCTCTATGCCTGTGCAGGAAAAACGCAAAACGCAAAACGCAGGTAAAAAAACGCCAGTGGGTGCTCGCCCTAAGGCAGTTTTCACATGGCCATGAAAAATCGCGTGAGATTTTTGTGTTGCGAGACGCACGAATATGAATCTTATTCTTTTAAATTGGGTCATATACATGAGCGATTTTTTTTTTTATTTTCCTGCATTGCATCGTGGTGCAGGAAGAAATCGCGGCATGGCCTATCTTTGGGTATTTCCTCGTAACGCCTCACCCATTGTTTTCAATGGGGCAGTAAAACACATTGCATGGCTTCCGCTGTGCACATGAGTGCGATGCAGGGTTTCCCATTAAAACCAATGGGAAACACTTGCCAATCCTCCGACACAGCTGTAAGCCGCACTGGAGGATCGTAACCTCATTAGGGCGAGCACCCACTGGCGTTTGCGTTTCCCGCGGGAAAAAAACGCAGCGTTTTCGACGCGTGTCCCGCGTGTGTATTACCCCATTTAAATGAAGGGGGTTCATATTTGTATGTTTTGCAATGCGTTTTCCGCGGCGTTTTTCGCGGCGTTTTCGCGGCTTTGCCATTAATTTCCATGGAGAAAAATAAGGACACATATGCAACTGACAGTTCCTATGTTAAAAACGCAAACGCAATGCAAAAAAAAACGCCAGTGGACAGGAACACATGTTATCTCTATGCCTGTGCAGGAAAAACGCAAAACGCAAAACGCAGGTAAAAAAACGCCAGTGGGTGCTCGCCCTTAAAGCAATGGGAGGTGTTTTTTACCGAAAAACACTTTGCATCCGCCGGTACATCGCACAAGCGCGATATCGGGCCAAGTTTCACGGCCCGATATCACGCTCGGCCGTGTATAGGAAGCCTGGTGTAAGCACACAAATGATTTGCCAAACCTAGTGTTTGTGTGTTTGGGGCAGTTGGGAGACATAGCTGTTAGCTATTGAAGGTGTATGAGGGCTATTAGGCTGAGTGCACATTGCACGTTGGCCCTGTGTATAACATACATGTCAGGAAAAGCTCCTGGGGTATACGGTTACAACAAACCCTTAGTACTTTTTTTTGACTCTCGAGTGAATGAATGCCCCATTGGCCTCTATGTTGTTGCATTTAAGAGATTTTAGTGAGTATTTTGTATTACACTGTATATACAGATAAGCCATAGCATTAAAACCATCTCCCTAATATGGTCTAGTTTCACTTTGTGACGCCAGAATGGCTCTGACCTGCAAAAATGTCCTGCGGTATATGGCACCAAGATGTTAGCAGCAAATCCTCTAGGCTGCTATTAGGGCCCTTTCACACGGGATGGAATTACGCCGCAGGACGCAGCCAAATCCACACCAAAGTCTGTAGGTCTAACTGCGGATATTGATGCGGAATTGCAGGCAGGTTTTAAGGCATTTTTAATTCCGCATCAAAATCTGTAGGTAGCCTGTGGATTTTGGCGAAGAATTTACCGCGGCTCGCAGTGTGTCGTGCAGCCTATTCCGTCTTGTGTGAAAGGTCTGTTACACAGCAGCGTTACAGCGTTACTGCCCTGCAAAACGCAGGAGGAGCTACGCAGATTACAGACAGAGTAACAAAGACATCCAGGTGCCGGCTGTAATCAGTGTAGCCCCTGCTGTGTTTTGCAGGGCAGTAACATTACTGTGTAATGGCAACCTTAAGGGCTCTCACACATGAGTGCGGCAGTGCGGCGCTATGCCACGTTTTTACTTCCGCTTTCGGAGGCAGCGCTTATAAGCCTAAACCAGGTTTTCTTTTCCAAATAGGTTTTTAATTACTGTAGTTGAAACAGACAAAAGTCCAATACACAAGTAAAGAATATATTGTGCAACGCGTTTCGGCGCACAGGGACACCTTTCTCAAGGCTCACTGTGGCTCACACTTGCACTTTCCTGCTGGATTGCATCATTACCATCTTTATTGGTCTGCATTTCGTTTTTAGGGGTGTCTGTCATTCATGAGACCCCCACTTAAATAAGCGATTTTACTTTGTTCAGTTATTCATGTTTGACTCTGCGGGTGCGTTCACACGAGCGCATAAACGGCGCGTTTTTGCGACGAAACGTATATACGTGACCATCTGAGGCAATGGTTTAGAATGTATTCGTTCACATGGGCAATTTTACGGCGCGTAAAAACGGCAATTCAAAAAAAAACGGAACATATGCGACCGAAATACGTGCCAACGCATATTCGATCGCCGAAAAGACCATTTGCAAAGTAGGAACAAACGAAAATACGCTTTCTAGCTCTGGTCGTGATCGGTGAAAAACGTTCTCTCGGGCGATTATACATTGTGCTCGTGCGAACGTAAATACGCCTACGCTCGTCTGCCCGCACCCTTACAGTAGTGTTTGTTCCACTGTTTTTCTGCGGATATTTGGGATGTGGTGGGAGTATAATTAATAAGACCTGGCTCTAGCCCAAGGTTCTCGGAGAATCCTAGCACTGTTATATGTTCCTTTACTACTGAATCAGATTATTACATTTAAAGTAACTTCCAAAAATGGAAATTCTATTTAAATGTCTACACAATTCTGGAGGACCTGGGAGAGAACTGAGCAGAGAAGTACACCCATAAAGAAGCTACACCCATAAAGCATTAATGCTGGCTCCCAGGCCTTGGCTAAGTTGGGGAAACATGTGCTCTGTCGGATACACTGGGTCTAAGTAGAAAAAAAAGAGGTAATATGCCTAGCACTAGCGGTCTTGTTGGAGGACAAGAAAAGCGATAGAACGGCACTATCTTTCTCTAGAGTTCTGTCATACGGGTCTTGCAATCCAAAAGGGAGACTGGATTTTTGTGAAATGTCAGGCAGGTTGTATAAGGGGCCTGTCATTCTTTTCTGTCTAGTCCGGGTTTTGCCTGTAGCCCATTACTTGGCTTTAAAAGGTCTGCACACAGAGCTACATAGGAAAGAAGCTGTGTGCATGTGGAGCGGACCCTATGGAGAAAGGACAGTTTCTCACGTCAGAATGTGCACCCAGAAAGTAATCCAAGTTATAGTATTTTGGGATCGTTGGTAGTATGCCATCCAACTTCAAGAAAGTCTGATATAGGGCTCAGAAGAGCAGCTATTTTACTAGATTGACCCGATTCCCTACGCAAACATAAAATGTTTGGAAAAATGGTTGTAAACGTTATAAGAACTATAGAGCCAAGGATTCGGCTTGAACTGCTCGCCATCCTCGGCTTGGTCTTCTACGTTTTGGGGACATGGAAACAGTCAAATTGGTAAGCACTTGATATGAATGTCACTCAGTAACGCTTGACTCTCCGTAGCGGCGCTGTTGGCTGAAGCACAACAGCGCCGCTGACAGATCACTCAATGTATCAAACTCACATTTTATGATTTTACGGCAGTGGTGAGGATGTCACAAATCTAATGACACCAAAATCATCCACCAGAGGTCACGCAAAGAGGTCAAAGTGCGGTGCAAGGAAAAGCTGGTAGGCTTTTTTATATTAGATGTGTATTTGCCTAAAGTGAAAAGCCTAAGAATTTTTGCCACAATAAAGCCTTTATGGATTGAAATCTATACGTATCCCCACCTGACTACGTCCTATTTACCAAAATTGCGCTAATTTTCCACAGTATACTCTTACTTTGCGGTGTGAATTCAGTTTCTACCTTAATTAGTTTGAAAAATGCAGCAAACTGCAATGTAAGCACAACATGAATGTGGATAGTGTTAATAATGTTGAGAAAAATTCAAAAAGGAAACTAGTGATACTGGACACAAAGTCCTATCTGTTGGATGCAGGGTGCATATTAGGAGGAGCCGATTGGACTAATATATGGTTTTACTTTTTCCCCATCTTTATGAGTCCAGTGGGAAATCCTATTCAGTGAACAGAAAAAGGCGTTGGCGCGGTGTTAGCCAGTAGAACACAATATATTTTGTGTGATATACAGTAATTAACACAAACATGAAACCCATTCTGTTGAATGGATTTGGTCACACGAATGATTCTCCCCCCATTATTTTCAATGGGACCTTAAAAGAAATCGCATGGTACTCGCATGCCATGCCATGCGATGTTTCTCATTGAAGTCAATGGGAAACAATTGCGATCATTTCACATGTTTGATGTTCTAAATTTCACAGAAGCGATCCTACTTTTAATCCAAAATGCTTCATATCGCCGTGAAAATTGTACGTTGGCAAGCACTATATCAGGCCTCGTGTCTTAGGGCGCCCACCCACTGGCGTTTGCGTTGTTAGTGCGTGAAAAACGCAGCGATTTCGCATCTACGCGTTTGCGTTTTTCGCTGCGTTTTTTTTACGCAAAACGCGGAGAATGTCTCATCCTAAAACGTTGCATAGCTGTTAACATACAGTGCGGCATGGGGTCCCGCGGTCGGCGCGCGTCGCTCCGGCGTCGGCTCCAGCAGCCTGGAGCCCTGTGTCGAGGTCATCCCAGCAGCTTGGGTTGGCCAGTGGGCGGCGGCGTGGGCGTGCCCGCCCGTAGGGTGCCGCCCGCACTCCTCTGTGCTTCTTATACAGCAGTGGGTGGAGTTGCCTCCTCCCACTCTCCGCCCCTGGGCGGAACCTTGTGGTTAAAAGACTGGCAGTGAACTGAGCTCATTGCCAGTTATTGGTTCTGCATGTACCTAGCCAGTCTGTCTGCGGTTCTCCTCAGTCAGTCCCTAGTTGTCGGTCAGCTCCCTCTGGTCCCCTGTTACTCAGTCTGTTTTAGTTGGTTCTGTTTGCCTCTAATCTAGTCTGGCCCAGTCAGCACTAGTTGCTATCCAGCACCCTGCCAGTTTGCCTGTGAGTTCCATCTCCAGCCTAGTCAGTTTTGTTGGTCTGATTCATCTGCCTCCTCTGTCGGCACTCTGTTCCCCCCATTAGGTAGGTTCCTGCTTGTCAGTCGCCAGGTCCCTAGCCAGGGCAGGGACCGCCGTCCAGTTGTCCGCCTGGGGTTAGCCAGGGCCGAGGCAAGTAGGCAGGGACAGTGGGGGTGCGGGAGATCAGGGCACCCCAACTGGCGCTCGGGGGGCAGAGTGCCGTAACATAATAACTGGCCCTTAAAATACTGCTTTTCTTTTCATGGCGGCGATCAGCGCCCTCGCAAACCAGCTGCAAGACCTGGTGCCGGTGATCCGGGATTTGTCAGCTCGCATGGTGGCCCAGGAGCAGTGGGCATTGTCGCAGGAGCAGAATGCCGTTACCAGTCCCGAACCCAAGTGCCCTCTTCCCGAGGTGTTCTCTGGGGAGAGGAACAAGTTTTTTGTTTTTCAACAGGCGTGTCGCCTGTTTTTTCGGATGCGTCCCCGCTCTTCCGGCTCGGAGGTCCAGAGGGTCGGGCTCATAATGTCCCTGCTGCGGGGCTCTGCCCAGACTTGGGCCTTTTCCATTCCCGAGGGTTCCCCCTCCCTGCATTCGGTGGACTCCTTTTTTCAGGAACTTGGGGGCATCTTCGATGAACCGGACAGAGTGGGGTTGGCGGTTTCTCGGTTGCTGGCGCTGCATCAGGGGTCGCTTTGTGTGGAGGATTATTGCTCCAATTTCAGACGCTATGCGGGTGATACTGCATGGAACGATAGTGCCCTGAAAGACGTTTTTATGCAAGGTCTCTCAGACGCGGTCAAAGAACTGTTGATCTCCCATCCCGTTCCCGGGTCCTTAAAGGAGGCTATGGAGTTAGCAGTGAAGGCAGATAGGAGGCTCAGGGCTGGGAAGCAAGATAGACCGACCCATAGAGTCAGGGAGGTCATTTGTCCTGTTCCCTCCCCGTCCGTACCAGTCTCTGTTCCCGAACCTATGGAACTGGACCCGCTGGACCCCAAGGAGCGACGCCGGATTCGGTTATTACATAATCTCTGTCTCTACTGCGGGAAAGCTGGACATCGGGTGATAACTTGCCCCTGGAGGCCTCAGCGTCCACAGTCTGAATCGGCAGAAAGACTTCCAGTCCTAGGCGACTGCAGGGAGGGTCGCCTAGGACCTCAGGTACGTCCTAGACTTCTGATACCCTGCCAGGTTAGATTCCGGAACTTCTCCCGCCTAGGGCAGGCGTTTATTGATTCCGGAGCAGCTGCTAACCTGATAAGCATGCGTCTCGTTGAGCCCCTGAGGGCTGAATTTGTGGCGCTGAAGACGCCAATTCGTTTTGCTAGCATTGATGCTACTCCTCTTGCTTCGGGCTTGGTTCGATGGAGGACCCCAGTGTTACAACTCATGGTGGGGGGTCGCCATTCGGAAGGTCTATCATTCCTGGTGATGGAGAAAATGTCGGTAGACATGGTACTAGGGATGCCGTGGCTGGCGTTGCACAACCCCCAATTCGATTGGGCCACTGGGGAGCCAACCCAGTGGGGGCCGTCCTGCCATAGCCATCACGCTCCCCCTCCCCCCTGCTCAGTCGAACAGAAGGGGTACCGGTCCTCTGGAAATCGCAAAAGGAGGGGTCGCACGGGGTGCCATAAGTCTTTGTCGAAACCTGTTGTCTCCACTAGTTGCTATCCAGCACCCTGCCAGTTTGCCTGTGAGTTCCATCTCCAGCCTAGTCAGTTTTGTTGGTCTGATTCATCTGCCTCCTCTGTCGGCACTCTGTTCCCCCCCATTAGGTAGGTTCCTGCTGGTCAGTCGCCAGGTCCCTAGCCAGGGCAGGGACCGCCGTCCAGTTGTCCGCCTGGGGTTAGCCAGGGCCGAGGCAAGTAGGCAGGGACAGTGGGGGTGCGGGAGATCAGGGCACCCCAACTGGCGCTCGGGGGGCAGAGTGCCGTAACAATAGCGTTTCTATACCAACACACCCTACAGCACCTGTGAAGAATGCCCGCCCTTCCACAGTCTTCAGTAATGTTGTCTGCAAAAACGCCACGCGGCGCGTGCGAATTGCGTTGCGTTGCGTTTTTTCCGGGAGCATTGAAAACCATGGGAGAAGTTAGATTAAAAAAAGGAGCCAGAGTGTAAGGACAGCTGCGATGCGATTTTGCGGGGCGGGGCGATTTTAAAAACGCCAGTGGACATGAGCACACTTTATCTCTATGCCTGTGCAGGAAAAACGCAAAACGCAGGTAAAAAAACGCCAGTGGGTGGGCGCCCTTAGCCCGATATCTCGCTCGCCTGTGTGAATATAGCCTAAAAGAAACAAAATCTTATAGATATAAATACATTTTAATGGCTAATAGTAATTCTGTTAATGTAAACTGAATGTAGACACAGAAAGCAGCAACATAGGGGAATGTCTGCTCTGCAGCCACACTAACCAGGTGCTGGCTGACTAGAAACAAAGGGTGCTCTCACACCTGCGTTGGGGTCAGTTCAGGGTTTCTTTCTCTCTGCTCAGTTTTTGAAGGATGTAAAACTGAAATGAACTGATTTGTCTTTTTCCCCCCATTAATTTCAGTGGTTTTTCCAAAAAAACTGAAGGCTGTTGCATTTTTGTTCCAGTCAAAAAAACTGAAGCAAAACGGAACTGAAGCAGACTGACAGCAAACTAAAAGCCTTCAGTTCTTATGAAAACCCATTGAGATCAACGGGAAAAAACTGATCAGTTCATTTCAGTTTTACATCTTCCAAAAACGCAGCAGAGAGACGGAAACCCTGAATTGAGTCCTAAGAGGGGTTCCACACGGGCGAAAAAAATTGCGCGATTTTCGTGTGATGCAAGAGTCAGTAAAAAAGCAGATTATGAAACGAATGATTTACAATGGTTTCCTTTAGATTTGCGATGTTTTCACTCATGCATTGTTACGAAAGCAAAAAATCGCGGCACGCTCTATGTTTCTGCGATGTGCGTTTTTTTTTCTTCCATGTTTCCCTATGGACCCTCCTTTTTATTGCATTGCAATGCAACAAACGTTGAGATGTGATTTTAACCTTAGAAAGTCCGATCGACTTTCACAAAAAAAAAATGCGGCAAAATCGTGAGCGGCAGCAATGATTTTGCGAGAAAAAGCAGGGCTGATGCTCAAAATTCGTGGGAAAAAGACGTGATTTTGCTGTGATTTTCTTGCGGCAAATTTGCAATTGCCCATGTGAAACTAGCCTAACGTAGGTGTGAAATCACCCTTCTGTGCTGAAGATTTCCTTAGACCACCTGCCCAAAATACTGGCCACTTTTGGTACTGCATTGCTACATATCCCCCTTCTAATAAAGGCCATATCTTTTATCACAGAACCCAATCACATGGGTTCCTGGCTTGGGGAACTCCTTCTACAGTACCCTTTATTGGCTGGACTGTTTATGGTCCAACAGTTCTCAGAGTACCTGCTACTCTTTTTACTACCGTGTTTCCCTGAAAAGATTACCTACCCTGAAAATAAGCCCTAGCTTGATTTTTCAGGATTTTTGGTAAGGCTTGAAATATAAGCCCTAACCCGATTTTAAGCCCTAGTTACAGTTCATAAAAAAGGTCAATAGGAATGCATTAGGTGCGTGTAAAGGGCCATACAAATGCAATTGCTGAATTTTTAGAGTGCTTTTCACACAGTTCAGCCGAGACACTTACCGAGCAGGCTCAGTCCAGGGCCTTCCCGCTGCTCTCCAAAGCACTGGCGCGATTCCCGCAGTCCTTGTAACTAACAGACAGTGTTTTTACTTTAGTGCTGAACTTCCTCAGCAAGAGTGCATAATCTAGCAGCTTCCTTTTCTGCTAACAAACGATGCCTCGGTGTTTCTTTAGCGTGAGCACTCAGAATGAGAACTTCTTGCTTCCAGTATCCTCACATTATACTCTTTTTACAGAGTGACATTCCTCCTCTGCTTCAGCATATACCTTCACAATTCCACATTTTAGGTGGGCACACTCCTCTTCTAGAACCATACGCTGCTGCTCAACATTACTTACTTTTGTCTTCAGCCATGTAATTTCTTGGTCAACTCAAAACTTGTGGGAAAACCTTTATTCAACTCTCTCTATTGCTCTAATTTTTTTCCTAGGCTGGAACGGACCTTACACTCTTGGTCTAGCTCTGCCCTATCACTAGCTAGCTCCTTCTTGAAGCCTTCCTACCACTGTCTCGCTCTCGATACAAATGGCTTTTTTCCCATCCCACTATGGATCTACACATCCCACAAAACCTAGAAAAAGGTTAGGCCAGTTACCAGGGGCAGCTGCTCTATTGCTATTCTGGGCAGATGTGGGCGTCGCCCTGCTCCTCCTGCAGGAGTTAATTCTTCCCAGTGCTGTGTACTTTCTATTAGCACTACAGGAGTTTTTTCCCAGTGCTTTCAACCAAGCTGCAGGGTAATTGGTTATTATCTTCCTATTTAGCTGCACTAGGGATGCTCGTCCTTGCCTAAGTATTGGTGTTAGTTTGTTTCTTGCTCCCAACAAAGGTATTCTGTTTCTGATTTTCATGCACTGAACCTTGAACTTGTTATTTGGATTTCCTTGAACTCTGCCTGTCCTTACCCTTGAAACCATTACCTGGATTTGGTTGAACTCTGCCTGCCGACCCTCAGACTTGTGACCCGGATCTCGTTTGTATATCGCCTGCCATGACATTGGACTGTATTCTGACTGAGCGCCTTGTCTTGTCTTGTGATTGTGTTGCAGCATTATCGCCGACCCCCGTGGGTCAGCTGCCAACTACATCGGGACTATTCCAGGAGGTAGCGGTCTGTTCAGTTCCCCGCAACGAAGACCAGATCCCTGTACAGGGGTTTCAAGGTGAATATCGGGCAGCCGTCGGGATAACGCCCTTAGGTCTAGCCCAAAGTCAAACCAGTTTGTTGGCAGAGTGGGTCCACACACGCTGGTCGTAACATGAACACATAACTTTTCTCTATTTTTGTTTTCCTATCTGTCCCCTGTACTTTCAAGGAAAATTTCCATGCCTTGCAGTTACTGTACCACAGTCCAGGCAGGAACAAAAATTAACATTTTTAGTACATATTAGTACCCCACATATTTTTATTACATCACATTTGTCATTATATTTTTGGCTACCAGTAGCAACACGAGTTTCACCTGAAACTGAACTGACTAAATCATTCCTTGATTGGACAGCAATCACATTAATTTCATCACATGTAATTTTCACAATACTACACTTTTCTTCATCATCTCTCATTTCATCCTTTAGAGGAATTGTTACCACAGCAACTGTAGGCCATAAATCTGGAGATCTTTTTATTATAAAATTGAAAAACATAAGAAAAAGAAAAACAGGGGTCACAAAGCATATAACACGAAAAAAAACATACAAAAATTATTACTGATACTAAATACAAAATAAGCTGAAACAGAAGGCACTCAGCCAACTAACATCACCAAAGTGAGGACCAAAAGGTCCATCTAGTCCAGACTAATACACAAACAGACATACACTACACGCATACCCATCACCGCACCATGAACAACCACAACTCTTGTAACTAAAAAAAAAGGTAAAAAAAGAAAAATTAGATAACTTGACATTAAACAAATTCAGAGATCCAGTCTGACCCAAAATTAGACCTATATTTGGTCCAAAAAGAAACCTAAACAACTTAAATGAAAATTACAACACAGACATTAACTTAAATTAATATTTCATTACCATTTTTCTTAACAACACACAAACCTAAAAATAAATCTTTAAGTAGAAGAAGGAGATTAGCGCTCCAATGTGAGGTGGAGAAAATGGCAGGGTAAAGAAAAATAAACGGAAATCCAATTGGACTCACCCCAGACGTACCGGACCCTGTGTAAGGTCACGGTGCGTCTAATGATCCTGGCAGGCAGTAATATCCACGGTCAGAGCTATGATGTCATCAAGGGGTCCTGATCGCTGGTCTAAATGACATCCCAATGGGGGAGAGCATCGCAGGGTGACTCTAGGTAGAATATATACCAGAGGCAGCAAAGGCAATAGACAACAATTTAGAAAAAACCCCCGTGCTCCAGTGATCGGATAGGCGAAATGAGAAGGCAGAAGGAACTTACTTAGCAGGGGTGTCAGTGCAAATGACACCCCTGAAAATCCAGGTCAGCTCGTAGAAATAAGGCTTGTCCAGGTTATGACGTTTATAAAGGTTCTTTATTCACAGGGTGCAACGCGTTTCGGCTGAAACATCAGCCTTTATCAAGCATACAGGGTGGTAAAACATGGTTACATTTATAGTGAACATGACTGAATGAGTGGAGGCAGCGTCTGCTAGTTACCGCCCCTTTTGGGTCACGTGTGTGGTCACGTGGCTCGGGGGGTGGAGGATGATATAGGATGGTGAAAAAAAGGTGAAAAAAAGGAAATGACTGATGGCTAAATAGATCCCCTGGAGAAATGACAGAGGAACGCTGTATGAGAAGGGCTCTAGGAGGAGCAGGGGAGTCACTGCAAGAGAACGTTGGGTATCACATGACTGCTGGGGGGGGCGGGTGTTGGGCTGGAGAGTGACACAGCAGGGGCACATGACTAGTCATGTGCTCCGCAGGTCCTGTAGACACATATCAAGTAAACTGTGTCCGGACGTGGTAACGGCAGGGCTTCAGTGTGTGACTACGTCAGAGCTGGAGGAATGCAGGAGCTGTCAGCTGGTAGGCTTAGACAGCGCATTATGCAGTCTGTATGCACAGAGGATCTGACTTGTCTGGGAAAGGTGGATTAGGTGAGTAACATATGATGATGAGTTTAGACTATGCTTGGTTAAAAAATGTATGGGTTAGGCAGGAAAGCACTAATAGATAGGAGGTGTATTGTAGTGACAAACATGTTCTAGGATGACGGAGGGAGGGGGGGAGGGGCAGAGGGTGAGCCATGCTGCAAAAAATGTAATAAATAACAAAAAATGCTTAATAGAAATAAAGAAATATATATAAAATAGCATATTAAGGACTAATAAAAATATAAATGCTTATAAGTATAGATATTAAAAATGTATGTAAATACATATAGATAATTTAAGAGTTGTTATACATAAAACAAATAAGATATAAAAACTACAATGCATCAAGCAATGAATCCATAGAAATTTGCATAAAAAATAGTAGTATTGTTGCATAAAAGACTAAAGATGATACTAAAGCATGCAATTACTATAAATAATATACATCCTAGTGGTAGCATGAACATAGTGGGTACATATAGCTGGAGTGTTACACCAAACTTATATAGATAATTAGATGGTTGGTTGTTATTAGATTTGTTCTCAAATTTTTCTTCTCCTCAGATTCTTTTACTCTTAGATTTTTTCAAGGACCTCATTTAGGCCATGAGGATGTAACGTGTTAAAATGATATATATAAAACATCTCTTTGGCTTTTAGTCTAGAGAACTCACCCTTGGGGATTTGCTCAATAGGGGTGACTTTCAATAAAGAAGAATCAGAATTGTGGTGTAAAAAGAAATGTTTCGATAAACTATGTTTGAGAAAATTTTTATTAATATTGTGTCGATGGTGGTTGGTGCGTGTGCGTAATGAGTTGATTGTCCGGCCAATGTATTTGTTCGGGCATGGGCACTCAATCAGATAAATCAGGTGCTCAGAGGCACAATTTAGATACTGTTTTATTTCAAAGGGGTTGTTCGGTTGCCCCACATCCACGTGTTTTCTCCTGTGGCAGATGTTCATACAGCATTTGCATCCTGAGGCTCCACACTTATAGGTCCCTTTTATGGTGGAAAAAAGTGTGGGATTGGTGTTTGCATTTCTATTTCTATTCTTGTTTCTTGGACATGATGGAGCTAGAATATTACCCAGTGTTTTATTCCGTTTGAAAATTAGGTTAGGGTTAGTGGCTAGGGTATCCATGATAAAAGGGTCGCTCTTTAAAATTTTCCAGTGTTTTTTAAGGATCTCTCTAAGGTCTTTTTGTTTAGAGTTATACCTTGTTATAAAACAAAGGTCGGGGGGATTGGTCGAATGTGTAGGTGTCCCCTTTTTGGTCGAGAGGGATCGTTCTTCCAATTTGGCTCTATTAAGGGAATGATCTAGGAGAGTTCTGGGGTATTTTTTCTCCTCAAATCTTTTATATAAAATTTTGGATTGTTCATCAAATGTCTCCATGGTTGAGCAATTTCTACGTATCCTCTTAAACTGGCTAAATGGTACATTTGTCTTCCACTGTTTTGCGTGGCAACTCCTAAAGTCCAGAAAGCTATTTGCGTCCACTTGTTTAAAATGGGTCTTTGTATGTAGGTTTCCTTCTTTGATATATATATCAAGATCCAAAAAAGTGATTTCCGTCGGGCTGAAGGTCCCAGTAAATTCTAGGCCACAGGTGTTCGTGTTTAATGTGTGTAGAAATTGTTTGGCTTCTTCGATGTTGCCATTCCAGATGATAAAGATATCATCAATGAAGCGTTTGTAAAGGACCATTCGAGGGTCCTTTACAAACGCTTCATTGATGATATCTTTATCATCTGGAATGGCAACATCGAAGAAGCCAAACAATTTCTACACACATTAAACACGAACACCTGTGGCCTAGAATTTACTGGGACCTTCAGCCCGACGGAAATCACTTTTTTGGATCTTGATATATATATCAAAGAAGGAAACCTACATACAAAGACCCATTTTAAACAAGTGGACGCAAATAGCTTTCTGGACTTTAGGAGTTGCCACGCAAAACAGTGGAAGACAAATGTACCATTTAGCCAGTTTAAGAGGATACGTAGAAATTGCTCAACCATGGAGACATTTGATGAACAATCCAAAATTTTATATAAAAGATTTGAGGAGAAAAAATACCCCAGAACTCTCCTAGATCATTCCCTTAATAGAGCCAAATTGGAAGAACGATCCCTCTCGACCAAAAAGGGGACACCTACACATTCGACCAATCCCCCCGACCTTTGTTTTATAACAAGGTATAACTCTAAACAAAAAGACCTTAGAGAGATCCTTAAAAAACACTGGAAAATTTTAAAGAGCGACCCTTTTATCATGGATACCCTAGCCACTAACCCTAACCTAATTTTCAAACGGAATAAAACACTGGGTAATATTCTAGCTCCATCATGTCCAAGAAACAAGAATAGAAATAGAAATGCAAACACCAATCCCACACTTTTTTCCACCATAAAAGGGACCTATAAGTGTGGAGCCTCAGGATGCAAATGCTGTATGAACATCTGCCACAGGAGAAAACACGTGGATGTGGGGCAACCGAACAACCCCTTTGAAATAAAACAGTATCTAAATTGTGCCTCTGAGCACCTGATTTATCTGATTGAGTGCCCATGCCCGAACAAATACATTGGCCGGACAATCAACTCATTACGCACACGCACCAACCACCATCGACACAATATTAATAAAAATTTTCTCAAACATAGTTTATCGAAACATTTCTTTTTACACCACAATTCTGATTCTTCTTTATTGAAAGTCACCCCTATTGAGCAAATCCCCAAGGGTGAGTTCTCTAGACTAAAAGCCAAAGAGATGTTTTATATATATCATTTTAACACGTTACATCCTCATGGCCTAAATGAGGTCCTTGAAAAAATCTAAGAGTAAAAGAATCTGAGGAGAAGAAAAATTTGAGAACAAATCTAATAACAACCAACCATCTAATTATCTATATAAGTTTGGTGTAACACTCCAGCTATATGTACCCACTATGTTCATGCTACCACTAGGATGTATATTATTTATAGTAATTGCATGCTTTAGTATCATCTTTAGTCTTTTATGCAACAATACTACTATTTTTTATGCAAATTTCTATGGATTCATTGCTTGATGCATTGTAGTTTTTATATCTTATTTGTTTTATGTATAACAACTCTTAAATTATCTATATGTATTTACATACATTTTTAATATCTATACTTATAAGCATTTATATTTTTATTAGTCCTTAATATGCTATTTTATATATATTTCTTTATTTCTATTAAGCATTTTTTGTTATTTATTACATTTTTTGCAGCATGGCTCACCCTCTGCCCCTCCCCCCCTCCCTCCGTCATCCTAGAACATGTTTGTCACTACAATACACCTCCTATCTATTAGTGCTTTCCTGCCTAACCCATACATTTTTTAACCAAGCATAGTCTAAACTCATCATCATATGTTACTCACCTAATCCACCTTTCCCAGACAAGTCAGATCCTCTGTGCATACAGACTGCATAATGCGCTGTCTAAGCCTACCAGCTGACAGCTCCTGCATTCCTCCAGCTCTGACGTAGTCACACACTGAAGCCCTGCCGTTACCACGTCCGGACACAGTTTACTTGATATGTGTCTACAGGACCTGCGGAGCACATGACTAGTCATGTGCCCCTGCTGTGTCACTCTCCAGCCCAACACCCGCCCCCCCCAGCAGTCATGTGATACCCAACGTTCTCTTGCAGTGACTCCCCTGCTCCTCCTAGAGCCCTTCTCATACAGCGTTCCTCTGTCATTTCTCCAGGGGATCTATTTAGCCATCAGTCATTTCCTTTTTTTCACCTTTTTTTCACCATCCTATATCATCCTCCACCCCCCGAGCCACGTGACCACACACGTGACCCAAAAGGGGCGGTAACTAGCAGACGCTGCCTCCACTCATTCAGTCATGTTCACTATAAATGTAACCATGTTTTACCACCCTGTATGCTTGATAAAGGCTGATGTTTCAGCCGAAACGCGTTGCACCCTGTGAATAAAGAACCTTTATAAACGTCATAACCTGGACAAGCCTTATTTCTACGAGCTGACCTGGATTTTCAGGGGTGTCATTTGCACTGACACCCCTGCTAAGTAAGTTCCTTCTGCCTTCTCATTTCGCCTATCCGATCACTGGAGCACGGGGGTTTTTTCTAAATTGTTGAAAAATAAATCTTTGCTATTCCTATTCCTAAACCCAAGTCACCACACACCCATATGGTGCAGCCTGGGTGCCACGCCTGAATCCCAAGCCCGGACTCAATGTCTCTGTTCATCACGAGGCCACAGTTCTGTAGTTACCTTCATTGAAGACAGTGTGCACTCAGAGTCACCTAACTGAACACTGTCTTCAATACCAACACACTTGTCCACATGGCAGTCTAAGGGCGAGCACCCACTGGCGTTTGCGTTGGTAGTGCGTGAAAAACGCAGCGTTTTCGCATCTACGCGTTTGCGTTTTCGCGCGTTTTTCGCTGCGTTTTTTTAACGCAAAACGCGGAGAATGTCTCATCCTAAAACGTTGCATAGCGTTTCTATACCAACACACCCTACAGCACCTGTGAAGAATGCCCGCCCTTCCACAGTCTTCATTACTGTTGTCTGCAAAAACGCCACGCGACGCGCGCGAATTGCGTTGCGTTTTTTCCGGGAGCATTGAAAACCATGTGAGAAGTTAGATTAAAAAAAGGAGCCAGAGTGAAAGGACAGCAGCGAGGCGATTTTGCGGGGCGGGGCGATTTTAAAAACGCCAGTGGACATGAGCACACTTTATCTCTATGCCTGTGCAGGAAAAACGCAAAACGCAGGTAAAAAAACGCCAGTGGGTGCTCGCCCTTACTCAGCTGCCTACGTATAAACAGCTTTATGTCCAGTTTGGTCACCTAGCAGAAATGTCTCACACACTTCAGCCATGTCAAGGTTAATTTCGCTTCCCCTGGAACCTCATCACTCACTGTAGCAGGATCAGCACTCTGCTCCATCACCGGCTCACAGTGTTCAACACTCACAACTCGTTATCTTTTGTAGGTATAAGAATTCGAGTGAATTCAATGAATGGCCGAGCGCTGCCTGTTATTGGCTGAACCCTGTGACCAATCACAGGCAACGCTCAGCTATCATTTATTGAATGGCTTAGCACTGCCTGTGATTGGCTGAGCGCTCAGCCAATCAGATACAGATCTTTCAGCAGGCTGGGATTTTAAATCCCCGCCTAATGAAAGAACTTCAGAGCAGTGCAGGGAGAAGATGCTGGGCCCTGGCAGCGGTGAACAGGTGAGTATATATTTTCTTTATTTTTTACACATTCTATGGATGATTTTCAGGGAAGGGCTTATATTTAAAGCCCTTCCCCAAAAATCACTGCAAGGTTGCCAGTAGCCCATTGCATTCAATGGGGCCGCTGGCAGCAGTGGCAGGCCCACTGAAAGGAATGGCAGAACAGATTAACGCCATTTTCATTCATTTCAATGGGGAAACTGGTTTTGATATATGAGTGTTTTGGGTTAAGAGCTTCGTCAGGGAACGAATTAAACTTTTAACCCATGGCACCACTGTATCTACTTCTAATTTAGTAGTCCACTCTTGCTGCTGCACCAGGTACATCTGTAGAAGTTTCTCCATTGTAACACCACAGCAATGACCGTCTTTCATCTAGAGCAAAGACTCTCTCATACACACTGCAATTTGAGCTTCTGGCCCAGTAAATCTCTGCAATCCCCGCAGCAGATTTTTCACATGCAGTTTTTTCAGCTTTCAGACATCCCAGCTCTTAAACTGCAACAGATTTATCAGTGGAAGTCAGCCCTTTCCACTCACCACGGGATACCAGGCCTTTCTGGACACCGTAATAATGTTGCGCACCATTTTGTTCCCCGCATCCAAAACACCATATGTGACAACTCAGGGGTTGTTAGATCATCAGATTGCCATTTTTCCTCCACCAGATGGATGGTTCTACACCAGTAAACCACGTCCAGGCGAGATGTTTAGTAAATCCATCCTTTATGGTGGTAAATCAACAGCAGTCCTAAGACAATCCTCACACTGTTATTAATCATCATAATGTACATAAATAGAAAGAAATCCCTGACCGTCTGGTCGCTGAATACCATCAACTTTAACCCCTCAATGCCCGCCCATATGTCTTTTGACAGCATCCATTAAGGGGCTTTATACTGCAGCGCCGTCTTTTGACGGCACTGCATTAGAAGCCCGGCGTAGATTTCCCATGCCAGGGAGAGCAGGTGTTCGGCTGGAAAATCGCAAGTTTTTGCGATGCGGGAAATCTTTTTCCCCATTGCACTGCATGGGCGACATAAAAGAGCAAAATGCTGAAACAATTTTGCTGCTGCGATTTTTATTCCTCGCATGGCAGCCTGCCCTAAAACATTGCAAGTGAAAAGGTTGTCATTGAACATCATGTGTGGCACTTTCTTGTGAGAGCTCGCACTCTTGCATCACATTAAAAACGTGCGATCTCCTCGCTAGTGGAAAGGGGCCCTTACAGGGTTATTCAAAAAGGAGCAGGTTTGGGGATTCAATTACAAATAATCCTTTATATACAGTGTGACATTTTTATGGTCTTTAAATTGATGTAGGTTCACAGACTTGGTGCCCCCACTGTTCCTTGATCAGAGTGCTTAGATGTTATAAATTATAATCTGTTATAAATCTTTTGGAGAGATTTAAGGCCCATTTAGACACAACAATTCTCGCTCAAAATTCACCCAAAGCTGTCTTTTGAGTGATAACCGTTGCGTCTAAATGCACAGACCGTGCAGTTTTTGTGCACAAGTCATTCACTGTTCAATTCTAGTTTTCTTGAATTGAGCGATGAACTCTTATTAGCGGTGCAGGCTGTTATCACAGTCGGCAGCGCTAATAAGATTCTTTCAGCTCGTGTCCTGCTGGTAGTTCACAGCGGGACGTGAACTGTAAGTGCGGAGAAAAATGCAGCTGTTGCAGTGCTTGAGGGGGTTCAAAGAAGGGCTTCAAAATTATTTAATGGAATAAGAGGACTGGAATTGACAGAGAGGCTATGAAAATTAGGAAAAGATGGCTAAGGGGTGACCAAATAACTATGTATAAATACATGAGAGGACAATACAAGGATCTCTCCCAGGATCTGTTTATACCCAGGACGGCTACGGTAACAAGAGGGAATCCTCTACGTCTAGAAGAAAGCAGGTTTCATCACCAACACAGAAGGGGGTTCTTTACTGTAAGAGCAGTTAGACTGTGGAACTCTCTGCCTGAGGACGTGGTGATGGCAAAATCCATAGAGGAGTTTGAGAGGGGACTGGATGTCTTTCTTGAGCGGAAGGATATTACAGGATATAGACATTAGGTGACCAGCAGGTTGTTGTTCCAGGTCTTAAATTCAGGTAGGAACTATCAAACGTTGATCCAGGGATTATTCTGACTGCCATTATGGAGTCAGGAAGGATTTTTTCCCCTGAATGGGCTAATTAGCTTCTGCCTCTTGGGGTTTTTGCCTTCCTCTGGATCAACAAGGGGGTTGAAACAGTCTGAACTAGATGGACATTATCTTTATTCAGCCTAACATATTATGTTACTATGATTGCTTATGCAGAACAGCTGTATTATTCGCCGAGCTATAGTGGCGGTGTCCCGCTTTGCCTGCATAGCTTTTAAGTAGCTACTTAGCTACTATAGAGCAAAGATGATCGCTCACAACTTTCACTCACACTGTCGTTTGAGCGATTTTTTTGAGCGATCATCTGTCAGTGTAAATGTGGTTTCAGTCCTGTATTCAAAGAACCAAACAAGCCTGGGATGCATCAGGTCTATGAATTGGCAAGCTATCAGCTATAATTTATGCTAGTTTCTGGTGTAAGTTAAAATACTGCAAATCACATAGAAGGTGGAGCGCTGAACGAGAAGCCCATGATCCAGCAAGACGTTTTTCAGTGTAAAAGCTCTGCACGAGTAGTAACGACCTTAGCGGTGATGTCAGCGCTCGTACAGTCGTTTAAACAACTGTCGGACCATGTAAATGCCCATTATACACCTTCTCAACCAACTTCTTTTATTGCTTGATTCAAATCATCCTACCATTCTGTGTCCACAGCTCCCATGCAGATCTATGAGTTTACATAGTACCAGACTACAAATACATTCTGTGCACTCAAGTCCTTCAGGCAAATATCCCCTACTTCTTGCTAACATATGTTTAGCGGTAAACAAGAAGTAGGGAACAGAGAAAAGGTGTGTGATTGCAGCATGAGTCTACAGATACGTCTTTCACTTCTTCATCATTCAGTTACTGCAGGCAGAAAACGAAATGACATATCGTTAGGTATAAGCAGGCAGTCATTAACTTATGGACTGCCTGTTTACTGTGAATGGAGGCGGGCGGGCAGGAATGACCTCTGGACCGCTCCGCCACCATTCATTAGCGATGACAGTTCCTATGTTATCATTGGGATGGCTGGTCAGGCATCTGTTGCCCGACATATTGTCCCATGTAAAAGCATCCTCAGGGCTCAGTCACACAGGCGCATCGGCACCCGTATACCAGCGCCGATGCGCCCGTGTGACTGACAGACGACGGCCGTACCTGAAGACGGCAGTCTCTCTCCAGCGCTGATCATAGAACACATGACCGGCAATGGAGCCGGTCACATGTTCTTCCTCCCGGCGCTGCAGAGTGACGTCCATCTTCAGGTACGGCCGTCTGCTGGCTGCAGTAACATGGGCGCCGATGCGCCTGTGTGACAGAGCCCTCAGACTGCATAGGAGTTGTAGGAAATATTTAATCACAGCGCAAACCCTATAAGTAGGATTGTTCTTTTTGTTTCTCTAATATGAGGAACAATTCATATGGATTTTTGTGCAGAACAGCTGATCATATCCATATGCAATGGAAAATAACATATGTCATAGAATATTTTACAGTAAGCAGATTTAAATGAGATTGCAATGGATCTTACCCGCCCATGGAAACACCAGCTGCCATAAGGGGAGCTTCTGGGTATAGTGTATGCACATGCTGTACAACTGTCTCCAGATCTTCTGTGTTAGCAGCACAATATGTCCTTGGTGTCTAAGTTAGAAGACACTACAATAAGAATAACTGCCAGTTAAGGTCACAGTCAGTCTTAAAGTTAACATCAAGGACACA
Source organism: Eleutherodactylus coqui (assembly GCF_035609145.1). Taxonomy (NCBI): domain Eukaryota; kingdom Metazoa; phylum Chordata; class Amphibia; order Anura; family Eleutherodactylidae; genus Eleutherodactylus; species Eleutherodactylus coqui. The sequence continues at coordinate 82,850,714 of NC_089845.1, read as the reverse complement.
GCAATTATAAACTTGTTCACATGCCAGCATATGTGTAAAAGCTTTCCACAGCACTGTTTAATCAAGAGGCCGTTAGCATGTACGTGAAGAAGGTTCCCAACATACATGCTAGACATTTCCCATAAGATGTTCTTTTGGCCTCCATCAGCCCAGTATATATTAGTGTACCACAAGGAAAAAAATATATGGAATAATAGAAGAGATTACACTATTCCATGACAGAGAGTCCAGATAAGAAGTTTTTTTAGCATGGTGAAAAACAAGTTTGGTACAGTGTTAGGGCGAGCACCCACTGGCGTTTTTTTACCTGCGTTTTGCGTTTTGCGTTTTGCGTTTTTCCTGCACAGGCATAGAGATAACATGTGTTCCTGTCCACTGGCGTTTTTTTTGCGTTGCGTTTGCGTTTTTAACATAGGAGCTGTCAGTTGCATATGTGTCCTTATTTTTCTCCATGGAAATTAATGGGAAAGCCGCGAAAACGCCGCGAAAAACGCTGCGGAAAACGGGCGGAAAAAACGCGGGAAACGCGGCGAAAACGCTGTGTTTTTTTCCCGCGGAAAACGCAAACGCCAGTGGGTGCTCGCCCTTAGCCAGTAGACTAGAATGTGATTGTTCCCAGCAAGAGAAACCAAGTAATCTTGTAGATATGATACCTTTTAATGGCTAACAAAAATACATGATGTTATAGTGAGCTTTCAAATCTACTTGAGATTCTTCTTCAGGCTTCTAACACGATAGATCTGAAGAATTATACATATATACATGCACATAAAAGGATATAGACATAGTATGATACATTTGTGTTAAAACTGTGACAGATATTCAGACCTGTGTTCAGAGTATCAAAGATGGTCATTATTTTGTATTCCCACACTCTTCAGTTTGTTTGGAATCTGAAGTTGCTTTTTAATAAACGGTAATAACCCCCATGTGTGCTATTTTGTCTTTGGCTACAAAAATGCTTAGGTACAGGTGAGCTTGTCTCTGGTGCTGTATTTATGCTATGAGCTTGGTTCTGGTAAACAGTTCTGGTGGTGGCATGCTGCTAACCTGCAGTCTTCTGCACAAGCAGAATACGTTGAGTCTGCTTATTAGTGATATATACATATATATATATATATATATATATATATACCTTTTGGCGTTGTTTAATGTTTACATTGGGATCTTTTTTCCAGTGTACAGTTACCATTATGTTAAGGCAGACAAAAAAGTCTAGTGAACAAAGCTTTAGAATAGATATACAGATAGATGTCATACTCTCAAAACAAACATGACAGGATGAGAGGGTCTGTAATATGTAAAACAAGCTGTTCCTTTAGGCACAGGGGTCACTTGCCTATAGGTGACCATGCTTCAGCGATCCCAATAACTAAAGGTCCACTTACACGGGACAAATGGTGGGGCAAACGATGCACGACACTCGTCCCTGTGTGTCTTCGCTCCCGTGCTCCTGCACAGGAACTAGTATCACTGGCTTGCTCATAGAGTTGCCAGCAGGGGGCAGGGCAGTGAAGGAAATTTCACTCCTTGCTCTCCCCCGCCCCTCTGCATTGACTTAACACAGCGGCCAATCAGTACTGAATGACTCCTATTTACACTGAACGATCAGCAATCAGCTTATTGTCCATTTTTTATGATGCATAAACAATGGACGATCAGCTGATCGTTCAGTGTACATAGCAGCCGTTCAGTACTGAACGGCCGCTGTGTTAAGTCAATGCAGAGGGGCGGGGGAGCGCGAGGAGATAAATCTCCTGCAGCCGCCCCGCTGTCAGCCAGCGATATTAGCTCCTGTGCAGCAGCACAAGAGCGAGTATGTGCGGGGACGAGTGTTGGTCATCATTTGCCCAACATTCGTCCCATCTAAATGGGCCTTAACTTTCCCATTCCTGATCCACTCCTAAAGCTGGAGAGGGATTAAAGAGGGACAACATTTCAAGTAATAAGAAGTAGCCCAGGTACCCGATAAAGAACGCGTGCAATACAAAACGTGACATTATAAGTATGAAAAGATATTATCAGAACATACGCATAAATACGTGGAAGCACACCGATGATGATTAATGCTATGTTACTGTATTTACTTAAAATAGTCAAATTCAATGATCCTTGCATTGAACATTTTTATTATATAACTTTAGTGTGCTCTGGCGCTGCAGCTACTCGAGCAGCGGCTACTTTAAGTTTGGCTGTTGTCCTTCTGCCCAAACAGGTCCTTCGCTCGCTTGGCATCTTATATCTAAAACACAAAGTCTGTTTCTTTGTGTCGCATACAAATCCCTAGTTCTGGTCCGATTTGAGTAAAAGTTGGCATTTTTTGTTGCCAATAGCAACCACCTCTCAGACAGGTGTTTTTGAACCGCGTGTTCAAAAGGGTTCTACAGCGTTTTTAACGCACCTGATCTTTGCAATGGGTGATGTGGTGCGTTAATAATCGCTGAAACGCACTAAAATGGAGCGTTCAAATGCTCCATAGAAATCAATGGAGGCACTTTGCAGGGTTTTTAGTGGGCGTTTCAAACGCTGCGCTAAACACTGTAAAAAAAAAAAACACATGACATTCTTATATATGAATTGGCTTGAGCTGCAGTACCAAACACATCCAAAGAACATGAGTGGCGCTGTTTCAATTAAATGTTCAACTATGATCTTGCTAGGTGAATGAGATATTTTCTCAGCAGACATTAACAGGTTAAATCTTGGCTCTTTAACCGTCTTATCTATCTATTGTAATATGTATTACGCTGAGAATGCTGGATGGCGGAGCGGCCACATGGAGATCTCTGGAGACCTCCTTGTATTGTCAGGAAGCATTTGATCAGTGTATAAAGAAGATGCTTCCTCCAAACAGAAACATTTCCCTGCGAGCCAACATATATTTCACCTTTCTCTATTTTCTCGCAGCACTTCACAGCCGCAGCAACTCCAGTGAGAACATCTAAATTTAATATGGGATTAACACCTTGGGAAACAGAACATTAAACACAGAGCAGGCGCTTAACATAGCGAGATATTTAAAGCTGATTACCATATCTGCTCACACTGCGGGTTTATTTAGTGAATGGACTTGAGCTGTGTTAATAAGGATTTCAAGCAGCTTGCCACAAATGTGCATTATGGCCCTTTCTAAAGCATACTGAGCGCTTCATTATCCAGGTAAAAAAAGCTTCCACAGGTTTAAAAAGCTTTGTGCAACTTTGTGGGGGTAAAGTTGATGCTTTTATGAAATATAAAGAAAAATTCCTCTGCTCTTTTGGGGGTAGATGCACACGGATACATTTTACGACTGATTTTCGGACTGAAAAATTGGTCCACAATTCGACCAATAGTACCCGTTCGTAACAAGTAGCAGCGTGTGAGCCGCCAGGAGCTGTATTCAGGGAACAAACCTCACGCTGTTTCCTGATTACTTTTGCTTTGATCTGCCAGTGGGGCTGACAGCTGAGAACAACTGATACAATGTTATCAGCTGTTATCAGCTCTCCCCCAGCAGAGCACAGCATGCGGTCCTGCTTATCAGCTGTTCTGCCAAATTATGGTTTTCAAGCAGAACTGAAAACCGTCGTTCGGCAGAAAACTTAAAGATGGGTCCATTTAGACAAAAAGATTATCTCTCAAAAGACGGCTTTTAAACGAATTTTGAGCGATAATCGGTGTCTAAACGGGACTTAAGTATACGTAAGGAAGTGGTAGAAATCAGATACTGTATCTATATACACATTACCCCATGTGTTTCAGAAAAAGTATATTTTGAAGTTTCACTGAGGAATGAAGCTCCGAGTTACGGAACGGGTTAGGTTAGGGCATGCTGACTGACAGCTCTCTTCCTATGCTCAAAGGGGGAGAGAGCTATCAATCTTCATGCTGCAAGTGGGGTGACTGGGAACTTAGTTCCTGAGTCAAACTCAACAGCTCATATATGTTATCTGTATAGCAGTATTGTTCATAGAGGAGAGACTTTACCTTGTAGAAAGCATTACCTCTATGCAATGGAGGAGTAGGGGACAGAGAAGACTGGGGATTTAATGGATATAGGTCCACTTTATAGGTTATCAGTGGAGCTTTATTGATTATCCATCTTTCCCTTATATATTAACCCCTGTTTGGGTGAGAAACCCTACTCCTATTTGGAGTTTAAAAGCTATGGAAACCTTTATGCACGAAAAAAATCAAAATACCCATATGCTACTGCAAAAATAAAAATGATGCATTTATCTGTTTTTTGCTTTGAGTTTTCATTTTCATGCACTTAGAAAACCTCATAATTGCTTTGCCTCAAGTCCTCTATTTAGATTTCTGTCTGGGGATCACTCTTAGCACTGATCAGCACAAGCTCAGCTCACCCTCCGCTCTGTCAGAGGCAGTATAGCCAAGCCAACTGCAACAATACTAGATGATGCTCTCTATCTATTTCTTTTACTTTTTATTACTGGGTGTAGATTGGTAATGGTGGAACAGACAAGTACAGTGTAGTTGATCACAACATAATGTTATCTCTAGATCAAATGATAGGGTGGTAGGAGATGAGCTGGGCAAAAAACGGAGACTAAGGCCGGCAGCACACAAATGGACTTGCATTGCGAAATCTGCAGCAAATATCATTCGTTACATCCTATGGAAAACTGCTGCTTCCTGCACACTTGCGGAAACCAATTGCGGTTTCTGCGAACGGAGGAAAAATCGTAGCATGTTTCATTTTTGTGCAGATTCCGCAAAGAAGCTGTCCGACTGACGGTCCTTCTGCAATGACATTATGGAAAAGTCGCAGGTACTCGCGTCATTGCCCAGTGACAGCAAGGGAAAAGCAGGAATTTAAAAGAAAACTGTATTGTGCATGTCCAACGGTGAGCCGTGTGGACCATCCGCAGTACAGGGGAAAAAAGTAGCAGGTAAGTGCGGACGGCAGACAGGCAAAGGGTCGGATTCTGCTGCAGGCTCCCACATGCGAAATCCGACCTGTCCGTGTGCAAGTGGCCTAACTATACTATGGGCAGGTGGGAGGGGTGCAGATGATATGGATGTAGAGAAAAGTATAATAAAGCAGTAGTACTAGAAGGTGCAGCATGTTAGGGCATGGAGGCTGGTGAGAGTGATCAGCATCTCCCCACACTGTCAAAGCTATCTGCAATACGTTTTCACCATCCAGACATATCAAAGAGTTTGTTATCCTCTTTCACTACTTATGACTTATAGTGGCTGCAATAAACAATTAAATATACGCTTTCCACAGACTGCACTTCCCTGTGTGGAAGACTCACATGAACTTAAAAATCATTATGTGCTGCCTTCTTCCTGCCACAAAGTGGTCGTGTCTCACAAATCCCTAACTGTGTAATGTGCTACTCTAACAGAATGATGGATTTTGCTAATCTAAAAAAAAATGGCAACTGCATTGGACCATATAAATGGTATGCTACTTTCCCTGGTTTTATTTGTAGGTTTAGTCCCAAGAGAGGTGCATTCTTAAAGGTAGGTACCCATCTTTTCCAGGTTAGTGTTCGGACCCTCCTGAAAGCTTAGTTATTTGGACATTGGTAGATGGGCCAATATGATTTGATCAAATTATATACCAAGAACCTTGCATTATTTAATGTGGTTAGAGTATTTATTATAGATCTGTATACTTCTGATAGCAAATGTATTTTGAGTGCAAACATAGTAACAGATGAAAAAATCTGTATAAACTTGATACTGCTACGATTGAGCTGATCCAGAAGGTTCACCGTAATGCATCTTTTACTGCATGGTGAACGCCAATAAAACAAGAAAACAGGTGGAATTTGTGTGTGTGTGTGTGTGTAGGGGGGGGGGGGGGGGGGTTGTTTCTTTTTTTTAACATACCCCTGCCCTCCCAAAAAAGCTGTACAACACATTATACGTACCCCAAAATAGTGCAATTAAAAAATGCAATTTGTCTTGCAAAAGACAAGCTTGTTATGTCGATGATTAAATAAAAACGTTGTGACTCTTTCAATGGCCGATAAAAAAAGTGCATTAAAGTGCAAAATAGGCCCGTCACTTAGGGGTTAAAGGGGTTTTCCAAGTTATATTTTTTCTAGGCTGTCTGTAATGAAAAACAATAAAACAGCCTATAATCACCTGATCCAGCTACCCGATGCTCCAGCGCTGCCTCTGTGCTTACCTCACCAGATCAAGCCGCAGAGTCAGCCTGACAATTGAACGTCACAGACTGCTGCAGCCAATCACAGATCACAATAGTTGGCCACTGAAGTCCATGATTGGCTACAACAGCCTGTGACATCCCGTCAACAGATAAATACAGCCGGCAGGGTGAATGGAGAGGGGTACTGGAGCAACAGGAATCCGGAACCAGTGAGTATAGGCTGTTCTATTGGTTTTCAGCACAGCCAGCATACTTAATGGGAATAAATATAACTCGGAAAACCCCTTTAAGGGCGCCCACCCACTGGCGTTTGCGTTGTTAGTGCGTGAAAAACACAGCGATTTCGCATCTACGCGTTTGCGTTTTTCGCGCGTTTTTCGCTGTGTTTTTTTTACGCAAAACGCGGAGAATGTCTCATCCTAAAACGTTGCATAGCGTTTCTATACCAACACACCCTACAGCACCTGTGAAGAATGCCCGCCCTTCCACAGTCTTCAGTAATGTTGTCTGCAAAAACGCCACGCGGCGCGTGCGAATTGCGTTGCGTTGCGTTTTTTCCGAGAGCATTGAAAACCATGGGAGAAGTTAGATTAAAAAAAGGAGCCAGAGTGTAAGGACAGCTGCGATGCGATTTTGCGGGGCGGGGCGATTTTAAAAACGCCAGTGGACATGAGCACACTTTATCTCTATGCCTGTGCAGGAAAAACGCAAAACGCAGGTAAAAAAACGCCAGTGGGTGGGCGCCCTAAGGGCTCCTTTAAAAGATTACTCAATTCTCATTTATGAATAAAATATACTATTTTTCAGCATCCTAAATTCTTTTATTAGTGTCTTAATAAAAATTCCAAATCCGTATCCCATTCTCAAGCGAGGAAGCAATATGTGATCTCAGGAATGTACAAGCTATGAGCGGTATTTCCACAAGCTCAGCGCACAAACAAACCAGAGTTCACTGCACGTTTCTTCCAGTTTGCATATAGTGAAAAGACTTTCAAGCCAATGCCTGGTACTGTCTGCATACTAAACCACTGTGAATAGGCTAACAGGGAGAAACAATGCAGAAAGGAAGGGGTCTGCAGAAGCCTCAGACAGTGGGGGCATCCGGATTGGTCTCTATGGTCACAGTTTGTCTCAAATTCTACAGTGGTGAGAAATCTTTTTTTAAAGGAAAAACCTAATAGAAGTAACCTCCTGATATGTCATAGGTATGTAGTGACCCAGCACATCATCCTGGTCCCCTCCATAAATGTCATACATGTTTGTCTCATGTAGATGCACTGTGAAAAGCCTGTCTTGTGATTTCCAGTGTGTGTGTTGCACAGCTGCGGCGCTTGAAAGGTTAAAGGAGATGTCCCGCGCCGAAACGGGTTTTTTTTTTTTAAACCCCCCCCCCCGTTCGGCGCGAGACAACCCCGATGCAGGGGTTAAAAAAACCACCCGCACAGCGCTTACCTGAATCCCGGCGGTCCGGCGTCTTCATACTCACCTTCTGAAGATGGCCGCCGGGATCCTCTACCTCCGTGGACCGCAGCTCTTCTGTGCGGTCCACTGCCGATTCCAGCCTCCTGATTGGCTGGAATCGGCACGTGACGGGGCGGAGCTACACGGAGCCGCTCTCTGGCACGAGCGGCTCCATAGAAGACTGCTGAAGACCCGGACTGCGCAAGCGCGGCTAATTTGGCCATCGGAGGCCAAAAATTAGTCGGCTCCATGGGAACGAGGACGCTAGCAACGGAGCAGGTAAGTAAAAAACTTTTTATAACTTCTGTATGGCTCATAATTAATGCACAATGTATATTACAAAGTGCATTATTATGGCCATACAGAAGTGTATAGACCCACTTGCTGCCTCGGGACATCTCCTTTAACTTTAATAAAATCATTGCCTGCATGTAAATGTATCAGTTTGTCATGTCATGTGGTATGAGTGAAGTTATACATAGGAGTGCTTGAGAGTGGGAAAGAGTGGTCTTCGATCTTGTCTGCTGAGAGAGTCTACAACACAGAGCCACATGGAAGCACCTTCAGCTTCCTTGTGGTGAAGATGGAAGCGGAGGAGAGATATCCCGTGATGACTGAATTCTGGATGTGAGTGGAGTGAGCCCCAATCAGAGAGTGAGCAGTTGTGAGTAATTCTCCAGACAAGGCCAGTTCAGAGGTACTAATTAAATCCTCCAGTTTTCCAATGCGGCCGTCCAGAGCCAGGTCCACCACGTAGAAGTACTCCCTTCAAGCTAATAATTGCTGACAGAGTGTCTGTGGAGTGAACCTAGCCCTTTTCTTCCTCCGGAGTGTTCCCCTTTCAGGAGCGGTTCCTGGCAGATAACATAGACTGCAGGACCGGTGTTATCCTGAGTTTTCTCCCTGACCTCAAACTTCTTGTCTTGCCTACACTGCACAAACCTCAATGAAACTGCCTTGTAATAATTGTTTTGCAAGTTTGCCAAAGTGAAGTTTATACCGAGCCCTAACCGTTCCTAGGGACCCGAGGTACTCAAAGACTGTCTGTCTGAAATTATTCTCTACCGTGTATTATTCCGGTGTGTAGGAACGGTGGCCTCACCCGTGACAATTACTACCCCCAATCTCCTGTTTATTGGCATTCCCTATCCTAGGGGTTATACTCTGGCCTTGACTGCGTGCTGTCCCTCTGGGAAAGGAGTCTGGTAAGTGCCGCCGTGACAAGCCATCACTTAACCCTCCCAACTCTCTACGTATTTCAGGTGTCAGGGGTCTCCCTATGGGACGCTTCAGAATCCCGTTTTTTGACATCACTACGAACAGGATCAGAGCTGTTGCACCATTTATATTCAATGGACTGTTTAATGGGCTGTTACTTAATTTTTGGTTGGGTTACCCAAGATGGCACCCATTGCAATATGCTTCTCTCTGACTCACTCCCGCCAAAGCTCTTGGCGCCAAAAGGACTACACCCTGGCCTGGCACAAAGTAGGGGGGGGGGGGACCACCCCTACTAAATGGACACGTTGGAGCCCAAAGGGGGAGGAGCTACCATCCGCTGCAGACTCCTGGGCTCAGAACACCTTTAGGTGGGCTGAAACAAAAATGGACTCTATGCATAGACGACAGAGACTATGCCCAGTCCCAGTGGCTACGGTGGAACCAGTTCCAAAGAGGCAACTCCTGTACTGGAAGGAGGATCCACAGCTAATCTGGTTACACAGCAGCCCAACGCCGATGGACGGAATTTTATACCGGGCCCTAACCGTTCCTAGGGACTCGAGGTACTCAAAGACTGTGTGTCTGAAATTATTCTTCACCATGTATCATTCCGGTGTGTAAAAACTGTGGCATCACCCGTGACAACTACTAACCCCAATCTCCTGTTTATCGGTATTCCCTAACCTAAGGGTGTCTTCGGTGGTCTGCAATTATACTCTGGCCTTGTCTGCATGTTGTCCATTCAGGAGAGGTGTCTGGTAAGTGCTGCCGTGACAAGCCATCACTTAACTCTCCCAGCTTCCGAAGTATGTCAGGTGTTCTGGGTCTCCCTATGGGACGCTGCAGATACATGTGGGGATTACCTTATTTAGGAGGGCACCCTGTGCAGAATTTACTTTTTAACACCCCTTTCCCGAGTAATTTTTCAGAATAAATACTGGACACATTCATTGGAACTCAGCAGATGATGATCACGAGGAACCCCAATCCCGTTCTCAGTTTGAGAGCTGGTTACTCATGTGCACTTGGTGTCTACAGAAGTATAAAGAAGCTGAGTGGGTTTTCTTAGTGCCTCTTTTTCTCAGCATCAGTGAAGAGCCTACATGTTGAACCTCCATCGGTCACACTTTTATGACCAGCCTAATTTGGCCATTCACATTATATTGCCTTAAAAATAGTTGTCCTGATGAGGACAGCCCTTGTCCATAAGTCCTACTGGGACATATGGATGTGATGGTGGGAATTCACCACTTGATACCTCCTTTTGTTAGCTACAATTGAGAGCCACGGAAAAGAGCTAATCTCATAGGTCGCTAGCAGCTTCTTCCCGGTAAGTTTTTTAGTATGACCTGTGCCATTCAATTGATAGATTTTTAAGAGGTTGTCTGATTAAATAAAGCCTTTAATTTATACCAGACAAGACTGCAGGAATATTCCAACAATACAATTATGGAATAGGAGTCACCCATGTATTGGGAAAATGTTTTTTTGTCTCCACTGTTGTGCATTAAAAAAGGTCCTGCTTCAGCCTCAAATGAAAGGAAAAGGTGCGCTCAGATGTTTGCAGAACCAGTGTCTCTGGGCAGTGTCTGCTGTTTTTGACAGCAGCCATCTGGTCGCCATGGCCACAATTGTGACTGTTAACCCTTTAAATGCCTCGAATGGCCCTCCTGTGATGAAATTGTGAGGTGCTGTTCAGGTGTCACAGCAGCCAGGGGCCTTCTGAAGGCATGTGGCCTGTCTTAATAGAATGCCAGCAGAAATACCATAGACTGCAATTCTGAAGTATTGCAGTCTATGGTATAAGTTATCAAACAATCACAAGTTCTTGTCCACTATGGGGACTAAAAAAAAGTTAAAATAAGCGGAATTAAAAAAAAAATTATTATTGTAAAAATAAAGAATATTTAACCATTATTACAGGCCGTTAAAAAAAAATTGTAACCATTTCCAGGCACTTGGCTGAAGAACAGTTGATCTCACTCTGTCTCTGTTTACAGTGGTGTCTCGAACAACGAAACTGAACTGCCATGGAGTGCAACTGGGTTGTCTTCAGCTATGAATCCAGGTTTAGTATGGGCACTGACAACAGCTGTTTTTGTGTCTGGAGATCTAGAGATGAGCACCTCAATTCTGTCTGTGCTGCAGGTATGATGGTCTGCGGGGCCATGGCATATGACAGTCGGTCACCCCTAGTGTTGGTACGAGGGACAATGACAGCTCAGTGATATGTTCAGGACATCCTGCAGCCACATGTGTTCCTCTCATGGCAGGGCTTCGAAGAGCTAATTTCCAGCAGTCGCTTTCCAATAGGTTGCGCTGTGGAGGTACTCTTCCATCGGCTATTTGTATACATGAATTTGTGACAACTGTTGAAATGCTTTAGAATTCTAATAACTACCCTAAGGCCTCATGTCCACGGGCACGCACATATCATGAGTGCAGAATCCCGCAGCGGATTCCTGCCGTACCCGCAGACATGAGGCAAAAAATACATTTAACTCACCTGTCCGGACCCGGCGCGGGTCTACTTTGTCACGGCTGGATCTTCTTTCTTCTGCACGGGGGATGCACTCGGCACATCGGGCGTCGTGCCGCGCGCATGCGCCGGGCCTTTATATATTTTTTTAATTCTGCTGCTTTCCTGTGAATCTGCGGCACGTCCACAGTGTCAGCTGCGGGTGTGCCGTGGGCCGAACGGTTTCCATTGACTTCAATGGAAGCCATCCCCGTAAGATCCGCAAAAAAATAGAGCATGCTGCATTTTTTGCCCCGCATGCGGGGGGGGGAAAAATGACATCCGCAGCTATTTACATATAAGCAAAAAAACAATAAGTGCACAGAGCCAAAGACAGAAAACATTAATATATTAGAGAAAATGCTTACCAAGAGGTCTTCCCCAGCAACACCTCGATTATTGAAGACAACACACCTAAAACAACAAAATGTTAAATAAATATACACTAGCAGTGCTAAATAGCAATAGTATGATTATTGCCATAAACAGCCCCCGTCTGCCGATATGTCTAATAGCGCATGTAAGCAGGTCATTGACATTGACAAGGCTACCAATGATGGCAACGACAATCTTTTAAGTCCTGAATCCCCCTTTGGTTACATCTGCAGTTCAACCAATTATGACAAAAACACAATATACCGTAAATGTTTCAATAGATTTATAATGTATATAACTGATGAAATTACTGATTACATTAAAAAAAAAAAATTATATATAAAATATCAAAGTTCACTATAAAACATAAAACGTAATTGAGATCTGGGGAGTTTCTTGGCCATGGACCCAAAATTTCAATGTTTTGTTCACTGAGCCACTTAGTAATCACTTTTGCCTTGTGACGCGGATCTCCAGCTCGCTTGAAAAAGTATTATTCATCACCAAATTGCTCTCGGATGGTTGGAAGAAGTTGCTCTTGGAGGTGGTTTAGACACCAGTCTTTATTCTTGGCAGTGTTCTTCGGCACAACTGTGAGTGGGTCGGCTCCCTTGGATGCAACGCAATCCCACCCGTGATTGTCAGATTTCCTATATGCACATAACCTTAAGCTCTATGCACATGCATGTTTTCCAGCAATTTACAGTAGCATCCAAATATTCTAAATGCATAAGTAGGACTTTTTGAACTCTGTTCCCCATATTCACAGAAATATTAGCACATTTCATTGTCATGATGTGTTTCAGAACGCATTGTGGTTCATAGATTGCAGAAGCATATCTTCCAGCTATGAAGTATCTGCTTTGACTGGAATGACAGTGCATTATTTCAGTATAATGATTCAGTGCTTAATCTTGTGAAGGCGCCAAAAGCAATGCAAAGTTGAAAGCATCACTGCACCATCTGCTGTGTGGGTGAGATGTTTAATGTGCCAAAATGTATCTGCTGTATAACTCAATAAAAGAACATCATTAATATACTAGGAGAAGGTAAGTAAACCTTTTGGAAGTACATTGGTCTCTGGCCTGATACAATGTAGCTGATTGCTATCTAACTCATAGACCCCAAGGAAGCCAGGCACTATAAAGTTCTGTGTTAATGCCCATAAGGCAAACAAAAAGCCGGATTAGCGTCCCACCAAAGCATAACCCTCACATAGGAGCAAGGATCGCTCAGTGAATGGAGGCGGAGCAGGCCGGAGATCGCTCGAGCCGCCTGCCTCCATTCACGGTAAACAGGCAGTTGTTTATAGATGAACGACTGCCTGTTTACACGGGCTGATCGTTATTTGATTCTTATGCCTGCAGAAACTGAACGACTAGCGAATTATTATTCAGCGTTCAGTCCCTGCCGGCATTAACACTGAATAATTATCGCCCAGATTCCTGTGATCTGAGCCATTGTCATTCACTGTAAAAGAGCCGTTATTGATTAAATTAAGAACCACCTCATAACTCACAGAAAATGGAGTTAAAAATGCACCATAAACTGCAGGGCAGGCTCAATCACCATAGACCAGTGATGGCGAACCTTTTAGAGACGGAGTGCCCAAACTGCAACCTAAAACCCACTTATTTATCGCAAAGTGCCAACATGTCAGGGGGCGGAGCTTATCACGACGTATGATTTTACCCCCGTCGTTATAAAAAGCACACGGACGCTTCAAAATAGACCGGGTGCAGATTGTGACTGCTTTTTAGATGCGGAAATACTGCGGAATTTTCCACGGTAATTTCTGCCATGTGTAAACATACCCCAGCGGTAATAGGAACACCCCAAGGCGGCCCCGGCGGTAATAGGGACACCCCACGGTGGCCCCGGCGGTAATAGGGACACCCCCGAGTGGTAATAGGAACACCCCACAGCGACCCCAGGGACACCCCATGGCGGCCCCGGCAGTAATAGGGACACCCCCCAGCGGTAATAGGGAGACCCCAAGGACACCCCACGGCGGCCCCGGCGGTGATAGGGACACCCAAAGGCGGCCCCGGCGGTAATAGGGACACCCCCCAGCGGTAATAGGGAGACCCCAGGGACACCCCACGGCGGCCCTGGCGGCGATAGGGACACCCCAAGGCGGCCCCGGCGGTAATAGGGACACCCCCCCAGCGGTAATAGGGAGACCCCAGGGACACCCCACGGCGGCCCTGGCGGCGATAGGGACACCCCACGGTGGCCCCGGCGGTAATAGGGACACCCCACGGCGGCCTGCAGTAGTAATAGCGCCCCTTCCCCACCGAGACCCATATACGTACCATCCTCCTCTACTCGCCGCTGCTGCTAGCGCTGATCCCAGGTACATACTGTGACATCATTTGTGCTGCCGGACGCCTTCGGTACTGGCGTATCTTGTCACCACCCGAAGCTAGGGGTATGACAGGGTTTCCATGCAGGAATGCTTTTGTTACACCCCTAGCTTCCGATTGGCTACTTGCAAGCAGGTTCTCGCAGCAGCGTGTGCCAAGCTTTTTGCCTGGCCTCCAGGGTTACGCCAGTGCCCCCACACTCATGACACAGCCACCCCCGCTGCTGACACTGTGCTCCCAGCGCATCACACTCATGATAGTGCGCTCCCAGGCCCACCTTACCCCTGTGGCCGCTGTCACTGTACTCCCCGCTGTCCCACTCAATGCCGGCTGTGTATGGCCATGTGCCCCCGCGGCCACTGTCCTTCCCACTGTTAGCCTGCATGCCGCCGCTGTTGTTTCCCCCGCGCGCCGGCCCAAGAGGACACTGACAGCGGGGGACGAGTCCCGCTGGTGAACACTGACAGTGGCGCAGCAGCCATGGAATATGCCGGCCCGCCGCTGCAGTGAAGAAGGGAGCGTGCCGATCCGCCGGGACTAACAGCGGGGGACCAGTCCCTGCCGCGGAGCAGGCAGGGAAGATGCTGGGCTGCTACTGCAGTGAAGAAGGGAGCGCGCCATGGACACTGACAAGGCAAAGAGGGAAGACCGTCAGGGAAAGGTGAGGGAGTACGCCGAGGACATATCTCACCTGCCAGGGCCATTGGTCCTTTCTGCCGGTATTCAGTAAGTGATGAGCGGCCGATGGTGACGCGTGCCAGCAAGGAGGGCTCTGCGTGCCGCCTCTGGCACGCGTGCCATAGGTTCGCCACCACTGCCATAGACCCTGGTAGTATCAGTGTTTTTGTTTTCATGTAGTGTGCTATAGATACTGAGCGAGCCAGTGTGGCACAATGTAGTGATACAGGGCAATCCACTGCTTTGCCAGTTGGGGTTGCATTTTTGTATGGTGTGGCGCAGTTATCTATGGCTGACATCCTTGGTATCAGTTCAGATGTGCAGACTATGTTTGTTAGCAGTCACCCCTCCTCTTACCTGGGCTGGGTTGAGCTGGGTGGCTATTTATTAGTCTGCATTGAACATTTAGCTCGCTCATATTGCAATCTGGCTCTCTGCATACTACCAGGGTTCGTGGGGATTGAGCCTGCCCTGCAGTTTATTAGGTGGTGGATTTTTGGCTCCCTTTTATGTCTTTGTACATTTTTTCTCTCACCTCTCATAACACCTAATAAGAGAGGGGCTATACTGCAAACTTAGGTCTCATGTTAGGTGACCGAGGTTCGATATCTGACATTAAAAACTACATAAGCCCCCCTGACATGCTTCACCATATCTTGGTATCATCAAAGGGCAGGACGCGTGTCACCACCCGTTCTGCTGGCATCAGCGCTGAAATCCTGGACAGGGGCGTAGCTAAAGGCTCATGGGCCAGGGTGCAAACGTTTATATTGGGGCTCCCAACTTCTCTGAACCCCTTAACGCAGAGGAGCAACTTGAAGCTCCTGGGCCCCAATGCAAAACCTGCAACAGGGCCCCCAACTATAATGCTTTATTCCTAGTACTAGGCTCCCTATATGGAGAAGAGAGGCCTTATGGGCCCCCTAAGGCTCCTGGGCCCGGGTGCAACCGCATCCCCTATAGTTACGCCAGTGATCCTGGATGCCAGTTCAAAACAATGATGCTGCAGCAGTCAGGTGACTTCCGCTGACATCATCTTCCATAACAAACACCGGGACCACAGCGGGGCTGTAGTGCTAGATTGCAGTCAGAAAATCAGTAAGTATTGCTCCTTTTGTTATTTTAGCACAGTGGCGCGCTATAGGTGGAATATTGTCTGGTACACAGACAACAACTATAAACAATGAGGTGGTTCTTAATTTAGCCAATAAAGATAATGTTATAGTGAGGATCCTAATTCAGCTTTTTCTTTCCTTACGGACAATTAACACAATGATTGTTATCCAAGTCACACAAACTAAAGTAAACATCCACAGTGCAGTGAGAAAAAGTAATGGCCCTTTTACACGGGATGACAGTCGGCTAAATGACTGCATGAGTGCTGACGTCACCGTGCAGAGCATTTAGGTAGGCAGACTTCACTGCTGGATCATGGGCTTCTCGCTCAGCGCTTCACCTTCAATTTGAAGCACTGAGCGGGGAGCGTTTACACGGAACGATAAGCCTGCGATCCAGCGATGGTTTTTATGCTGATTGGAAGTCAGTGATATCAAATAGTGAATGAGTAGTAAACAACGTTTTTGTATTTACACTGGACGATTATCGCTCAATTTCGTCGATTTGAACGAATTTTGAGCAATAATTGTCCTGTGTAAATGGGCCATTAGAGACACATTAAACTGGAAGAGGCTGCAAAAGCTTTGCTAAAGACCTAGGTCTACATCAATCAATGGTTAGTCAAATTATCTACAAATGGAGAAAATTCAGCGCTGTTGCTATTCTCCCTAGGAGGGCAGAGCCTGTTAAGATTACTCTGAATATACAACAGGCAATGCCTAAAATGGTGAAAAATACACGGCCATTACAAGAGGAGAACTGTACGGCGTCATAGAGGAGCATCAACCCAGCATCAGGACTGGTCTCTGCTCCTCTGTGTGAGGTGGGCTACCGGTCTGCATGTTTCAAAGCTGCCAGAAACAGACTGTATGACTGCAGCATGAGGGCCCGATGTCCTGTAGTGGGAGCTGTGCTCACAGCACCGTGCAGCTTAATTAGCATTAACGAGAAAACACCAAGCCTGGCAGGTCTGCCATCAGTGCCAAGTTCTCTTCACAGATGACAGCAGATTCACACCAAGCACGTCTTTTGTTCATCGAGAGGCGAGGTGTGATTTAAGTGTTCCCTTAATGTTTTTCAGCAGTGTATAGGTTTACAGACGTGTATATTGAAATACAGAATTGAAGAGTCTATAAAAGCCTATTAAGTTGATTATTTACTCTTTGTATGCTGTCTACATGTTATATTGGATACATTTTGCATCTTCGGTCTTAGTGTAAAGGAGCTGCGCAAAGGTAGATGGAGGAAAGGTACGGACGAATTTAGAAGTTCCATGTCTTCCTGCAAGACCTTAAGGATGCTCTCACACGGGCGTCTGTAAAAACTGCATTTTCAAACGTGTTCAACAGCTTTTTTAACGGACCTATCGTTGCAGTGGGTGATGAGGTGCTTTAAAAATCGCTAAAACGCCCTAAGATATAGCACAAAGCGTTGGAAAATCATGGAGCTAGAAATGCCACGCTCCAATGCTCGCCTGAGAAGCCCCATTGAAATTAATGGAGGCACTACACAGCGTTTAGTGCGGCATTTGTTGCGTGTTGATATTGGCACATGAACACCTCGCTCAGCACGGACGCAGGGTAATGTTCATCACTACAGTAGCTGATAGACTTATGCACTGAAGAACAGTGCACACCAAAACTGAAGTACGTAACCCAGATGTAAGGACCGTGTGGCATCAGAGTAGACACTCAGCACGGCAACAGGGAACGTACACACAGTAGGAAATAGCCACACACCACACTATGCTGAACGGTAGCACCACTCCAGGGAGAGGGAAGCCTGGCCCTAACCTAGCAGGGGAGGTGAAGGGTCCCTGCCTAGAAGCGGAATAATCGTTTCAATAGAGATGACCCCACGGCCTTCATCCCGGAGAGATGAACCGCACAGCAAAGCAAAACAGAAATGAAAAGCAGAAATACAACTAAAAAGGAACCTGCAGCAACTTATCTGCAAGTAGCAAAACACCTAGCACAGCAGAGCTCCAAACTCCAAGTTCTCCACTATGGAACAGAATAAGCAGCACTGAGCAAAGGGAGGGGTGAGAATATATAGCCACTATGCACCTGGGAACTGGCAGAGTGAATAGAAAACCACACCTCCACCCTACTGCTAGGCATGACTAATCCAGTATGCATCAATGCAGCAAAGACAGAAAGCACCAGCAGTCTCTGCACATGGTGCATTAACCCTTATCCTGCATAACAAGGTGACAGGTCTTGGCCTGTGTCGAGGCCACCATACCACGACGCTGTCGCGACCAACAAGCCGCGACAGATATGTTGTGTGTAGGCACCAGTTGGCAAAACTAACCAAAATTTTGGATCACTGTGATTGACGTGTTCATGACTGAAAGTTAGTGCCGGCTGAATATGGTTGTAGGCAGCCCAGGAATCACTGTGCACCATCGAACCTGCATACACCACACGTCAAATAATTAGGAAGGAGGGTTTTTTTCAGCACTCCTGTCAGGAACAGCTTCCATATACTCATATATTTTGCAATCCAGGGCACGATGGCGATGGTACTTTATTTTATGAGTAAAATTAGACTTGCCAACTTGAACATAATGACCGAGGCCACCGAGGAAAACAAGGTTAGCATGAAAATAGGCACTACATACTTCACGAAAAAAGTTATAAGAATCAACTATGGTGTGCTCGGATATACCAATTAGTTATGCAGCTTGCTTTTTAGAGGTTTTCAAAAACACCGGAGGTCAGCAATGTGCAGCCACTTTCAGAGAGATGAATACCCACGATGACACACAGTTCTTGTTAACACACTTCCAAGAATATCCATCAGAAATTGACGACAAGCGATCCAAAGCAGAGGCTAATGGCAGCTTTCAGAGTTCAGATTGTTTGCAAGTAACTAGCGCTGTTTCATGAACCCAATGACATCGGTGTATCTGTACCTGCTATACTAGGCTGGAGCGTCTTGCAATGTTGAGCGATTTTAGTTGAAAGTTATAGTAAGAATGTCCTTTGTTGCCCATAGCCATCAATCAGAGCTCAGCTTTCATTTTACCACAGCTCATTAATATATCAAAGCAGAGTTCGGATCGGTTGCTATGGGCAACAAATGACATTCTTATAATAAGGGCTTATTCACACGGCCGTATGCTGTGCATCACGCAGCGTTTTACTGCCGTGTTAGTCGCCTCTTGATGCATATGGCAGCGATTGTGCACTGCGCATGACAGCGTATGTCACGCACGCTGTCATGTATAGTGTAACTAGTTTCTTCTGTTTTCTTAAATTCCCCGCTTTGTCTCATAGCGGCGTTGCATGCGCAATGCCGCCTGTACCCAATGTATTTCATATATGTACAGCGTTTAATACACAACCTATATAGAATAGGGTTGTACGTGCGCAATACGAGGAAAAATAGAACATGCTGCGTTCTTTTTTGTGCGCGTATTACATGCAATGAATTTTGCGCGAGCGTGAATGGATCCTCAATGAAAAATTCCACAGCATTTCGGTATCCAAAGCAAATAGTCAAATAAACGCCGCCTGGTTTTGGGCTTTAATCATAGTAAAAATACGGTGCAGAATTAAAGCTCCAGCAATCCAGCAGGAGAGGGTCTGGTGCTTGGCTGTAATAGACTGCTGAGGATACGAAGGAGAAGACAGAAGTAGTTTATAATCGCTTCTGCCTTCACTTTTGCAGGCAACATGGCTCCCTATGTGGAGAATACAGGAAGCGGCAGTGGGGGACAGAGATGTTAAAACAAGTTACGAAAATAAGTTTAAAACATTACCTAAAAAATTATATATATAAAAAAAGAAAATGACCCAACGCCCACACCAATCCAAACCAACGTCATGCCCCCCCTGGAATCCAAGACTATACTAATTTTATGTATTAAAATGTACAAAACGAAAATGGCAAACCCATTCATGTAGTTTATTGTTGCGTAAATATAATAATTGTAAAAAATAAATAACCATAAATGTGAGAAAAGTCTTTTTTTTTTTACTTTTTGTACACATTGTCCTTAATAAAACAAAAAAGGGGAAAAATAAGTGACTAAAGACCCATTTAGACACAACGATTATCGCTCAAAATTTGCTCAAAAGCCTTCTTTTGAGCGATAATCGTTCCGTCTAAACGTGCGGCCATCGTGCACTTTTCGTGCACTATTTGTTCAACGGTGATTTCTAGCAAGCAAGAAATCACCTTTGACTCTTATCAGTGCCACACACTGATTTTCTCAGCGGGCAGCGCTGATAGTATTCTTTTAGCTGATATCCCACTGGCAGTTCTTAGCGGGACACCTGCTGAAATCTCTGAGAACAATACAGCTGTTTGCATATACAAAACAGCTGCTGTTCTCAAAGCTATAGCGGCGGTATCCCCCTCTGCCTGCATTAGCTCTTAAGTAACTAATTAGCTACTTAGAGTTATGCAAAGATGATCAATCAAGACTGTCACTCAAACTGTCGTTTGAACATTTTTTGAACGATTCTTTCAGTGTAAATGGGTCTTTAGGTATTAATAATAGCCCTATATGCCCCTAAACCAAAAGAATAATGGGCCATAAGACCATGACATGCGTATAATCACTAAAAAGTGTCTGGTTCTTTGGGACCTAAACATTCTGGTCTTTAAGAGGTTGACAAATAAAATCATCAGTTTAACCCTTTGCAATCCAATTTTGGATTCAGTGTTTCCTAGGGGACTTTCTCTTTCTGTCATTATACAATGGCGCCGTCTGCTGGCCAGAGCCAGTACTGCGATATGGGACATGCTGGGGAGGCCCCCGACAACAGAGTGGCCAGTAATACACAGTAAGAATACCCTGGCGGACGTCTTCCGAAGTCGGAGCTGTACAGCCTTCAATTAGAATGTCTTCAGACGTCAGACAGTGGATTGGAAATGGCTAACGTCTGTTGCAAATGAATTGGCAGCTTTAAACCCTTCTATAATTCACTCCAATTGTGCAATCCATTAGCATTAATTTGTAGGAATGCAGCTATCTTCGCCCCGCGTAAGGTAACCGTCTTGGCCCCATCAGATACAGGGACACTGGTCATCTAGTTCATCTCTATTAGGTTGCAAGTTAGCACAGCTGCTAAAAACAGTTTGCATTTCCATTCTGCATTATTGAGTATTACCTGTATCCAAGAGCTTCACTGTGCTTAATCATATGAAGAATATAGGATTCCCGACTTGTTCCTGTGAGGCCAGGCAGTAAAAGGATTGTAGGTCTTGTGCCAGCATCAGGGTAATGTGTATTATCATCATTACTAAACCAATCCAGTGAAATCTGTCCTCCATCTGCTGTTTTAATAAGCTCACTGTAAGACACAATAGAAAAAAGTATACTTGACTTATAAGAAGCGGTAATGATATCTAGTCAGCAGAAGAAAGGTTATGAGACATCCAAGGAAGAAATGTCAGCAAAGCCAATGGGGAAATCAAGTAGAAAAGGCCCAGGTAAACAATAGATTTGCACAATATCTTTCACAATTAAAGTCTGCCAGTTTTCTGCAGTTACAGCATTGAAAAGACAAAGATCATCAATGCAACATCCAGGAAAATACCTTTAATACTCCCCAGCATCCCTAGGATATCAGTTCTTTTCCTTTTGTGAAATAAGTCACCTTAGCAAAACAACCTGAATATGTTGCAAATGTTTTATATAAAACCGAAAATTCTTGAAGATGAGGAAATATGGAAAAAATGGTGGCGAGGTGCTTTATGAATATTACACACTCCAAAAACCTATGATAGTTAATGTGCCTATCTGTCTTGCAGTGAATGTTTTCCTTCCCAGTAAAGTGACCATCCAGTCCTGTAACTAAATTTGTTTAGAGACCAGAGGAGGAATGTCATACTACATGGTGTTCTCCTTTATGTGCATACTGCCAAAGATCTGTCCCAGGACCCCTTGACGGGTTTTCCAAATGGCCATGCGGCTTCTCATTTGAGCAGCACTGGGCAATCAGCGTAGACTACTGATTAACACTTTATTTATGTTACGCAGCACTTTACAGCACTTGGTATTGGGTTCTGTGCCCATTGGGGCCCACAATCTATATCCACCTGTTTGTGGTGTGGCCATGTTTTAAGACCACCGAGGGAATTCAGGAAAAGATAGATCCCTCGTCCTTATATTTGACACATAATACGTTGTCCTGCATCGTGCCGATTCTCACCCTTTCTGAGAATTTGCCCAAGCAGCAATTTAGGGAGGCTTTTCTGTTCTTTTTTCTAACATTGCCACATGCCACAGTTTTTCTGGAAGCAAGGCTCTGGAATATGGGAAGACTCGTGTAAAAATTATCCCGGTACAGGTGGTAACCCTGGTCTAGCAGTGGGTGCATCAATTCCCATACAGTTTTTACAGGGACTCATCTATGCCTGGGCAAACTTAGCATTAAAATGCTGAATTACCAGCCTGATTTTAAGAGGTGATCATAATTAGAGTCATCACTGGGTGTGCACTGCGTGTTGTCATTAAAATGCAGAAATTTTATGAACACTTCAAAATGCGTTCTTGACATAACCATGCAGAACATTGGGGTGTAGTCTAAGATATTCGTGCTCCAGTGGGCCCTAATGCTAAACTTCTTTATTAGCCCCATATATAATACAATGTCCCCAAATTTTTCTGATTTCTGATGCACCCACAGGAGTCCACTTGTGGGGTTTTCAAAAACTGGAATTGGGGTTTTCTCGGCTGAAATTTTGGACATATGTAGTGTCCCAGCGGGCACTACAACAACACATACAGCACACTGTCGTGTCTTAACTGTCTGTATGCCATCCTTGAATACAGAAGGTGCCATCTGTGGGAGAGACCCTGTGTCTCCCCCTTCTACTCTAGCAATGAGCCCATCCCTGATGTCAGCTGGTCCCCAATTGGCTGACAGTCAGGTTTAATCTGACTGGTGCAGAGCCCAAGGGCAAGGAAGCAGCTCTATTAGTCTCTATACAGGATGAGGAGTTGAGAAAGTGCGGGAAGGAAATAGAGAGGTGATAAATAAAAGAAGCAGTTAGTGAGTCGTTGTCAGAGTCAGAAAGGAGGAGGACGTCAGACAGTGAGAGCGAGGAGTTCAACATGTTTTGTTCCCAGGACAGATGAGGTCGATACCCGTCCCCTGGGCACCACACAGCAGAGGAAGAGAAGCATCTCTCCGAGATCAACTTCTACAAAAATAGTGAGTCATAACTTTCTGGTGAAGTCAAAGCCGTGATCAGTCTACTAGCCACCTATCCTTCTGCTTCAGTTATTCTTCACTTAAGCTAAATCAATCCTTCAGTCAAATCTATTAGTGGGGAAATTGTCTAAGTCCTCTATCTACAGTGAATAATATAGAGAGAGCGTTGAAGTTAAAGTGTCATCATTACAACTGTATTTTCACTAAGTACTGTAATCTACTGTGTTCATTACAAATTACCTCAATTATTAAATCTGCTCATTCTCGGATTACTAATTTACCGGACTCGTCTCCGTTATTTTTGCGTCATATCATCTGGAGAGTTTAATCAAAGTGTGGCGTCACAGTGACAAGGACTAGGCCTCTGGCCATACGCACAGTAAGTGTATTGGGGTGTTACACATATACATTTGTTTGGATAACAATGTGGGCAATAAAATCATTTGAAAAAAAACCTTTAAGTCCCTCCTTCTAACCCCTGTTGTATCAAATTGTATTTCTGATTTCCCAGTAATATTAGGGATCTGGGGTCTGAAATTTTCTGGGATGATCCACTGAGCATCAGATGAATCAGGCTGCTCAGTAGTGGCAGTCCTTGGATGCCTTCTTGGGGGTCAGGGGGTTCAGAATTGCTTGATGATGAAGAAAATAATGCCTGAAAAGTTGGGTCCTCCCCACTAGCTGAGTCTGACTCACATGCAATAACTGCATAAACCTCCTCCGCAGTAAACCTCCTGTGGGCCATACTATAGATAAACATATTATGCACCCATTTTTTTTTTATTGGATGGCTGACTATAGGACACTGCGGGATCACTGTGACTGGGTGACCACAGGATTGGGTCTGAAACATAACAGTAAGTTTTTTTCGTTTTTGATGGATATGCTGACACTATACTGACTAACCACACCCTGCACTATACTGACCAAGGGATGGGTGACTATGGCATGGGGAGATGGGGTTGGGAACACAGCAGGTACTTTTTTTTCTTTTATTATTACACTGATTGATACACTGACTAACCGCACACTACACTGATCAGCTACTAACTACACTGACAATGCTAACACTATACTGAGTGACCAATCAAAGCAGCAACTGGGGCAGGGCTGCGGCAAATAGTGATTAGTTGCTAACTATGTTAGCAGACATCACTAGATTGTTGCCACGATTGCCACCGCGGTGACACTTTAAACACAGAATGTAAGTTTATGTCCTGCTGCGCTAAGCACTATACACCCATGACATACACGTACGTCTAAGAATCTTAGCTTTAAAATAACACCAAAAGCATGCCCATAGCTCCGATAGAACCGGAGATAGAGATATGTAAAATAGTACTGTTTGTCCAAAACCGTTATGTCCCTTTCCTGCAGAGTGAACAGAGCTCATCCTAAACTGCTGGGGGATAAAAGGGGTTTTACAAGTTAATTATTTTTCTTAAAATCCATGTGATACCCAGGCTGGTAATGAAAGTGTCAATTTCAAAGAATGCTCCAATTCATTCAAGTGGCAGCAGAAGCCATGTGTGACCCCAATGTTTCTTTCTGAAAGCATATGGACATCCCACTGTGTAGCCATAATGCTGCCAGGCCTCAGTTACTACTTCCTATGTAAGGTTTCATATAATGTGCCGCAGCTGACTAGAGTAACTATTAGTTCTTTTATACATGTAAAATATAAGAAGAATGTTGAAAGGAACATTTGGCCATGACATGGGTCATGCATCCAGCTATGCTATCTCTTATTCAGAGAGAAGTCAATGTGGGGTACATTGTAACCCACAAGTTGCTCGCCTCCCCACCCCCGCTCCCTCCTGCTCACTCCCACAACACAGCGTTCACCCCCGCTGGCACACGAATCTTTGCGGGCGAGCAGGCAGGTACTCGGTAAGGACGATACTCGCTCGAGTATCTGTCCTTACCAAGTACGCTCGCTCATCTCTAATTGCAATGTGACAAATCTGATGTAATAAAAATGTGTGGGCTACTGAAAATATTAATTTTCCCTGCCTAGGCTGTGGTACAGTGACTGCAAGTGATTGTGAGTTAGTCAATAAAGGGGAAATTTCCTTGCAAATTCAGGGGATAGATACAGAGAAGTCCTAAGTCCCCACTAGGTACTGTAGGAGGTGTAGATCCACAGAGGAATGGAAGGAAGCCATTTGTATCGAGTAAGACAGTGGTAGCTAGGCTTCAGGAGGAGCTAACTAGTGTTAGAGTTCAGCTAGGGCGGCAGTTTGAGGTCCATTCCAGCTTACGAAAAGAATTAGAGAAACAGAGAGATAGTTGAAGGGACAGTTTTCTACAAGTTATGGGCTGACCAAGAAATTATGCGGCTGAAGACAAAGGTAAATAATGTTGAGCAGCAGGGCATGGTTCTGGAAGGGGAGAGTGCCCACCTCAAAAGTAAAGTTACAAAGGCTGAAGTCTCCCTAAGGGTGAGCACCCACTGGCGTTTTTTTACCTGCGTTTTGCGTTTTGCGTTTTTCCTGCACAGGCATAGAGATAACATGTGTTCCTGTCCACTGGCGTTTTTTTTGCGTTGCGTTTGCGTTTTTAACATAGGAACTGTCAGTTGCATATGTGTCCTTATTTTTCTCCATTGAAATTAATGGAAAAGCCGCGAAAACGCCGCGAAAACGCCGCGAAAAACGCCGCGAAAAGCGCGCGGAAAAAACGCGGGAAACGCGGCGAAAACGCTGCGTTTTTTCCCCGCGGAAAACGCAAACGCCAGTGGGTGCTCGCCCTTAAGCAGAAGGTAGATGAGAATAAGTACCTCAAAAGATTGGCTGAAGCTGACTTGAGATAGTTGCTGAAGGATCAAGTGGCTCAGTGCAAGCAAGATTATGAAGAACGAATCTTGTGGTGGAAGCAAGCCTCTGAAGTTGATAGCAAAATGAAAGACTGGAAGCTTTCCTGAGATGACATTTGGTATTGGAAAGTGAAGTACTCCAAATGAAGCAGAAGGTGGAAAAGGTCTTTAAAGAATAAGCTGTGTTATAAGGACTCGTCATGAAGTTGAGCACAAAAGTAAAAAAACACTGGATGTTAGTCGTGAAAGGAAGAGAAGTCTCAGTCTATGTTCACACAGCAAGTAAAAGTCATGAAGGTCCAGTTGAAGATGGTGAAATGTGTGACAGCAGAGATGATCCATATAAAGAAAAATAAGCTTTCTGTGAAGAGGAATGCAAAGCGTCGCCATGATCCCGAAACGCTGACCCTTACAGGGGAAGTCAAGACATTAGGGCGAGCACCCACTGGCGTTTTTTTACCTGCGTTTTGCGTTTTGCGTTTTTCCTGCACAGGCATAGAGATAACATGTGTTCCTGTCCACTGGCGTTTTTTTTGCGTTGCGTTTGCGTTTTTAACATAGGAACTGTCAGTTGCATATGTGTCCCTATTTTTCTCCTAATGCACCCATGAATGTCAATGGAAATTAACGGAAAACGCCGCGAAAAACGCGCGGAAAAAACGCGCGAAACGCGGCGAAAACGCTGCGTTTTTTTCCCGCGGAGAACGCAAACGCCAGTGGGTGCTCGCCCTTAGTCTGTTGTTTCAAAGTTAGGTGAAGATACAACAGTGTCGGAAAATTCCATGATGAGAGAAGATGTTGGCCAGAGACCCAAAGTGAAGTGTTCAGTTGAATGTGATGGTGTGGTGACACAGAACCCAACACGGCTGAGAAGAAACTGGAGTGAAGTTCAGGCCTTCTGTGATACAAAATCTGGAAGACGCAATAAATGCATTCAACAAAAGTGTTAGCAAGTGTGTGGAGGTTGTCGTGACCACTGTGGAAAGTGATAATCCTCAAGAAGGTGGCTGCACAGTAGGTGATTGTCAACTGACAAGGTTCCAGATGACCAGAGAAAAGCTGGCAGAGGAGCCTGAGGTGGCTTGCAAAGCCTTGAAGCTTCAAGAAGAAAAAAATAGCAGAAGAGTCCAAATGTTCAAGTTATAGTTAAGTGAGAGAGTAGCTGGTGCTCTAGACAAGAAGAGTGTTTAAGTCTTCCAGACATTGCATGTAAAGGGAGATTCTAGCTCGGCTAGTTGAGTTAATGAGTACAGTAGTAAGCTGGTGTTTTCTATGACAGGTTTGAATCATTGTAGCATAAACCTAAAGGTGTGTTTTTATGAGAAGTAAAGCTACATAACTACACAAATAATTATGTAATGCGTGGATGATATGAGGAATAGCAAATAAGACACCGACAATTTGATGTGTTTGCAATATCTGTTAGTGTATAAATGCAGGAAACGTGACCATTATAATAATCAGTCATAGAACGTTTGTCAGATCATAGGTCACAATTTTGTATGTAAACCAAACTTAATAGATATATTATATAGTCATGTATACATCATTTATTCATGATCAATATCTCTGCGATTCCCACAGAGTTCCACATGAGTGCTGGACCTTCTTGTTCTCAAACATGCTTTGGCGTACAACATAGAATCCTAGAATGGTAGAGTTGGAAGGGACCTCCAGGGTCATCGGATCCAACCCCCTGCTCAGTGTAGGATTTACTAAATCCTCACAGACAGATATTTGTCCAGCCTTTGTTTGAACACTTCAATTGAAGGAGAACTCACCACCTCCCGTGGTAACCTGTTCCACCCATTGATCACCCTCACTGTCAGAAAGTTTTTTCTAATATCTAATTTGTGTCTCCTCCCTTTCAGTTTCATCCCATTGCTTCTAGTCTTTCCTTGTACAAATGGGAATAGGGCTGATCCTTCTGCACTGTGACAGCCCTTCAGATATTTGTAGACAGCTAATAAGTCTCCTCTCAGCCTTCTTTTTTGCAAGCTAAACATTCCCAGATCCTTTAAGCGTTCCTCATAGGACAGGATTTGCAGACCGCTCACCATCTTGGTAACTCTTCTCTGAACATGCTCCAGTTTGTCTATGTCTTTTTTAAAGTAGGGTGTCACTATTAAGGACACTTTTGGGAAAGTGTAGTTTTGCTCTTGGGCCATGATTTACAGACTGTAATACATCATTAATGTTTCTACTTTTCATGGCTGTGTTTTAAATATGCAGCATGTGCGACTTTTGTCTATTTTTGCCTCCTTAGGCCTCCCTCACACAGGCACTTTTTTCCGCAATTACCATGGCGTTTTCAACCCCGCGGTAATCACGGTATAACGCTCCCATTGTTTTCAATAGAGCCTCTCAGACAGGCACCCGATCACAGCGTTTTCCAGCGTTGCAATTTTTGAGCGAAGTCTATTCCATTTTTTGGCATTTAGCACACCTCATCAATGATGGGGAATGCTAAAAGTCGGTGTTGGCCCCAGCGATGCTGCAGCCGAAAATGAAAGTAAATTGTGGCACTTTGCCGAACACCTGTGTAAGGGCGAGCACCCACTGGCGTTTGCGTTTCCCGCGGGAAAAAACGCAGCGTTTTCGCCGCGTGTCCCGCGTTTTTTCCGCGCGTTTTCCGCGGCGTTTTTCGCGGCGTTTTCGCGGCGTTTTCGCGGCTTTGCCATTAATTTCCATGGAGAAAAATAAGGACACATATGAAACTGACAGTTCCTATGTTAAAAACGCAAACGCAATGCAAAAAAAACGCCAGTGGACAGGAACACATGTTATCTCTATGCCTGTGCAGGAAAAACGCAAAACGCAAAACGCAAAACGCAGGTAAAAAAACGCCAGTGGGTGCTCGCCCTAAGGGAGGCGTTATTTGCATTCATTAGTATTATTTGGCAAATACGGATCTGTATTTAGCCAGAAGAAAATAAATGACAGCAAATACAGAGGCAAATACAGATCATATGCTGAGGTTCTGCATTAGGGCCCCTGAGCCTTTAGCTACACCTCTGGACTATGCTATACCCAGCTTTTAGAGACTTGGACTTATTTAATATATTTATGTCTTGGTATCTGACATATTAGTGTATTACTATTGGAATTCGCTGTAAATTTGTGACCGTCTGTTCTGCCCCAGTGGAAAAACTGTAAGGGTTCCTGTCCATGGACGAATGTTCACTGTGTTCCCCGCGGCGCTAATCCGGCCACGGGGAACGCAGTGAACGCTTTCCATAGTGTTGCTATGGAAAGCGCTGCCCCCCGTCCATGAGTGGAGAATCATAGCGATTCTCCGCTTGCGGCTGGCAATTTGCAGCATGCTGCAAATTGCCACGATTCTCCGCAGTCAGCCTATCTGTCAGATAGGCTGACTGCAGAGATCCGTCTGCTGCTCTCGGGCGGCGGCTCCCGCAACGGAGATCCGACACAAGATCTTGCGTTATCCGTGGCAATAATCCGCACGTGGGTAACGCATGAAACGCTTTTCTTAGGATAACTATGAAAAGCGCAGCCCGATGTACACGAGCAGAAATCTGCTGCTATTTTCCCCTCGCGTAAAAAAATGGGGCATGCCGTGATTTTCCGCGATGAACCTATCATACTGATAGGTTCATCGCGGAAAATCTCAGTGATTTTAAGTGCTGTCCCACAGCGGAAATCCGCTTGCGTTAACATGTAACGCCCGTGGACAGGCGGCCTTAATCTTATATGTTAAGGTATGTCTAAATGACCTTTATTTATTTTGTGCTGGTGTATAAATATGGATACATAAAATACACATTAATAAAAGAAAATGTTTATTATTATGTCTGCAAATATTTGTAAAAACATTGCATTCTGATATCAGAACCTGAGGAAGATCCAGAGGCGAAGGTTCACAGACCCTACTTATCGCTTCCTGCAGAAACAGTTTGTGGCAGATGACTTTCCTACTCCTTTCTGAACCACTGACTGACATGTGGAAGTGTCTATAATACAGTTCTGTGCCCCAGTTACTGCAAACCTACATAATACGCTTCTGATGCTTTGGCCCTTGTTATGAGATAGATAAAGGTGTTGCTTGTTAATTACTCAAAAGTCGGATGAGAAGCTCCCCTCTTTTCTTCAATAATTGGCTCGGTGGTAGCTGAGATGCTTTATAAGTAGCCCATACTGTAGTTTACACAAGTATTAGAAGTAATGGATAAATGTACTCAGCATGTATCTCATGCTTTTATATGATCACAAACTCCTTAGTGGCTGCTAATATTCTTACACTTACACTCTTACATCTGAGCTGGACGAGAAACAGCTTATCCAGATCCAACATAAATAGTTGTCTTAAAAGGACAGATATACATAGAATATACTAATGCGGCAAACACAAAATATGAAGAAGGAAACCAAAAGAGTGGGTAAGGGGTAATTTGACCCTAACTAATGCGATGAGACCCTACCGAAAAGAAGAGCACTCACCCTGATGAGAGTGACCCCATGTCAGGAACCTGGGGCGACCCTAACTCTCTCGAATTGAAAAACAGTGATAATGTTTGCTACAGAGAATAACAAAAGATACAGTATAGATGGAAACTAGCATACAATGAAGCAGACAAAATACAATAGCAATATAGTAAAGACATAGATGTCCCAACACCCCAGCATATCCTTTACATCAAACAGACCGATCTGACAATAGAGCAGGACAGCATGCGGTATATAACACTGCATCAGTTACTGTTAGGCCAGTGTCAGAGGGGCGTAAGCGTATTTACGCCGCGTATTTGTGGAATGGGTGTTATGTATTTGCAACTGTGTGTTTTACTGCTGCTGCTGTCACAGTGTTCTGTGATGAGGGGACTCCCCGCGGGGATGAAGGAATCCCCTTTTGTTGCTGTCATAGTAGCGGCAGAGGATCGCAATCTTCTCCTATTGCTTTCAATGGGGCCGCTGTTGCCGACCCCATTGGAAGCAATGGGCGATATGGCGAAAATAATGAACATGCTGCGATTTTGTTTTCAC
Organism: Eleutherodactylus coqui; assembly: GCF_035609145.1. Lineage (NCBI taxonomy): Eukaryota > Metazoa > Chordata > Amphibia > Anura > Eleutherodactylidae > Eleutherodactylus > Eleutherodactylus coqui. The sequence continues at coordinate 82,819,864 of NC_089845.1, read as the reverse complement.
GCAGCATCGCAAGCGTTAAAACATTGCAAATGTGATGTGAACCATTGGAAACCATTTGCTTCATAGTTTTGCAATTTCTCGCAGCGCTGGGAATTTACGCACTTTCATCGCCAATGTGAAGGCGCCCTAAGGGTGCTTTTAGATAGGGAGAGAAATTGTTGGCTTGAGCAAATGATTTCAGTTTGCTCGTTCGCTCGGGTGTTCAGTTTAAATACACAGATAAATCGCTAATCTGTTTATTTTACAGGATCATCCGGTTCGCTGTATAAGCGACGGAGAACGACTGAAGGATCGGTATTTATACTGAACGATTAGAGAGCGAGCCAACAATGGTCTTCATGCTTGATGAATGATAAGTGGGTGGCTTCACACAGCTGTATACGTTTTTGCGGGCGTCTTGGTGTATTTATTGTACTTTTTGTGCTTACTGGCCATGTTTTGTTTTTTTTGCGGACGGGATACAACCACGCCCCCATTTAAATGGCTATTTAGCTTGAGTTTCAGATGTGTTCTTCTTCTCTATAAATTGCGCATGCCTTTACGCATTTGCACCCCCCAATAGACTTCTATGGGGACCTTAGCTGTGCAGATACACAATTGTGGAGCGCGCTGTGTTGGCTTTTTTCACGCATGCAAAAAAGTAAGTGATCAGGAACCCATGGCATTGGGATGCAGCAGTTCTTGCCCCCTGCCCCCTGCAGGTGACCCAGCTGTACTCACTTGCTGTAGTGCACGGCCGGCTTGACAGTGATGAAGGGTCTCAGCAGGGTCTGCGCTCTGCCCTCCCAGCACCACAGCGTGGGGTAGTAAGTTTCCGTCACGGCCGGGCAGCGCTGCTTCAGGAAGCCGCAAAAGGTTTCTCCTCCGGCCACCAGCTGAGGCTTCTGGCGACAAGAAGCGACAATGAATCACACAGGTGGGGACGAGCAGCCGGCAGACAGGTGACATTCTCTTACCTTGGCGATGACACTAAGGTAGTAACAGGCATAGGCTGCACCAAAGCCCAGCACCAAGGACAAGCCCACCCCGGAGCCGAACAGCCCCACCCGCACTTGACTCTCCAGGTAGAGGGACAGCTCGCGGGTCAGCCCCTGCAGGTTGATGATGCCCAGCATTGTCCGTCCCGCTGTCACCCTTCAGCCACATGCAGAGGACACCGGCAAGGATCAGCTCAGGAGCCGGTGCTGCACTGGGATGGGGAGACTGGGTACGCTCCACCTCTAGCCAATCAGCGACTGGGAAATCTCGTAGCTCCGCCTACTTTCCTAAGCGAGCGAATCAGCGTTGAGCAGCGCGCCCTGTGTGGGCAATTAGTAGAGAAGGAGAGGAGCCTGCTAGAAGACGGCTGGTGCTGACTGCAGCGCTCAGTGTGCCGCCGGGGGTGGCAGGTGCGCAGGGTGGGGGCACGCTCGTCTGCTGCTTCTACCTGTCAGCAGTTTGTAACACAGCTTCTTCCGTGTCAGCAGTCATTAGCGGCGTCTGTGCTGCTGCTTGTCTCCGAGAAAAGTGGTGCCATGGGAAGATCCCAGTCAGCGCTGCTGCCTGTCTCACTTGGTCAGCCTCCTTCTGTGGCAGTGCTGCTGCCTGTCTCACTTGGTCAGCCTCCTTCTGTGGCAGCGCTGCTGCCTGTCTCACTTGGTCAGCCTCCTTCTGTGGCAGCGCTGCTGCCTGTCTCACTTGGTCAGCCTCCTTCTGTGGCAGCGCTGCTGCCTGTCTCACTTGGTCAGCCTCCTTCTGTGGCAGCGCTGCTGCCTGTCTCACTTGGTCAGCCTCCTTCTGTGGCAGCGCTGCTGCCTGTCTCACTTGGTCAGCCTCCTCACCGCGCTACTTTTCATACCCAGTCAACAGAACCCTTATGGACCCTGTTATAAGTCATAAGGGTCCGTCTGCTGCCATGCTGCACCCGCACAGCGTTATGGGATCATTTGCCATCCAACCAAAGCAAGTGTAAGGGCTCCTGCAGACGAACGTGTGGCGACAGCGTATAACGCTCGCGGGTTTTGCACTTGTTACACGCTCTACCAATCTGCCATAGGCTCTCATCAGATAGATGTCTTACAGATAGATTGCATCAATCTGATAAGGATTAAAATCTATGAGCCTCATGCAATAACTAATGCACTTATCTACAGAGAAGAATGTATTCCAGCGGTCGGCTCCCACTTCCGGCACTCGGTAAAGCAGCCCTCTAATTCTGTCCTGAAACAGGAAGGGGACGGGGAATATATTACCTGCAGTTGCGCTTCTTGACTGCCTCTACAGTCCACTGGTTCTGGGCCTAATTCAAAATAGCTGCAGTGATGAAGGAATATTAATCACTGCCCTCAGAGCATGCTAGCAACGGTGGCCCAATCAGAGGACAAACCATTTATTACCACCCTCTGTTTTCTATCTCTGAGCCAGTTCTTACCCAGATACTGCCAGGGCTCTTGCATTCTAGTCCAGAGCTCTCTCTGCTAGGCTATCAGGACTTGGACAGTTCCCTTGCTGAAACCTAGCCTTGTTCTGTATTTCCCAGTTACCTAGTTCCTGTCTCCTGGTCCTGACCCTACCTTTGTTCCTGATTGCACTTCCTAAATAAGCCTAGCTCTGCTACTCCTGCAGTGCGTGATTATTGAGCTTCCAGCCTGTAATCAAGCTCCATTACTGTTTGCATCCTCTGCACTGCAACTGTGACCACCTGCTAACGACCCGGCTTCCACTTGACTACTCTTCCTGGCTCATCCTCTGTACTGCAACCGTGACCACCTGCTCACGACCTGGCTTCCTCCCGACTAATCTTCAGTCCGGCTCGGTTACTACACCTGGGCTCCAATCCAGCGCCAGTAAGACTTTACAGATACACACGTTTTCGCCCAGTCCGAGCAAGTCTCATCTTATATGTCAGCCTATTACGGTGTCAACTGCTTTTGAGAAATCCAGATATACAAGATCAATAGACTCTCCCAGGTCCAGCCTAGAACTCACTTCATTGTAGAACCTGATCAGATTGGTCTGACATGAGCGACCCTTCATGAACCCATGCTGATGAGGAGTTATACCATTGTTTTCCTTAAGGTAATTTAGGATGGCATCTTTCAGAAACCCCTCGAATATTTTTCCAATTATTGAAGTGAGACTTACCGGCCTGTAGTTATCAGGCTCTCTTTTAGACCCTTTTTTGTATATTGGAACCACATTGGCAATGCACCGATCCAATGGTACAGCCCCGGTCTCAATAGTGTCCATAAATATAAGAAATAGCGGTCTAGCTATCACGTCACTTAGTTCCCTTAGAACCCTTGGGTATATTCCATCTGGGCCCAGCGATTTATCAATTATAATCCTCTTTAACCGTCTCTGCACTTCCTCCTGTGTTAGCATATCTGGAGCACATGCTCTGGCTAGAGCACACTCCCCAGAGCATAATCAGAGTGTGCTTCATCCAAAAGCAGGGTTGAAAGCAGAAAATGTCGGCACGTAGTGCATTAGCTCTGATCCAGTTTAGGCCATTTTTACATCTGGGTCAGAACCTCCTGACGGAGGTTCCGTCGCATATCCATCTGCAAACACTGGAAGAAAACCAGACAGCTGGATTGAAAGTGGGCAGACCCCATTATAGTCAATGGGGTCCCCCAGCGCTGTTCAGTTCTTTCTGAACCATTCGGCCTTGGGGATTCCCCTTTCATGCTCCTCGAACAGAGCAGGAAAGCAAAATCCCCAGCAAAAGTGTGAAAAGACAGTTGTGCAGAATTGCAATGGATGCAGAAGCCGCGCAGATGTAGTCAGAAGCCATTTCTCTGTCTGATGATTCTTTAGAAGCATGTGCAGACTGATTGTTTGGCAAAATTTGGCAAGCAACTTGCCAATTGTGCATTGGTGGTTGGGTAGTCTGTTACGTTGTCGACTGTTGAAGTCCACTGCAATGACTCGGGTACTGTGGTCCCTGGAGATCAGCACAATCTCTGGCCTCTTATCGTGTTAATATTTTAGCCATATCTATACCTTTAACAAAGAGAAAATTGATAACTTTGGCAGAAATCACATATTGTGTCACTATGATCTGCTTCTTGGATGCCAAGTGAGGAGAGCTTTGTTTTAATTCTCCAATACATCCGTAGCGATAGACTCCCATTTACCCGATGGAGGACATAAGGGTGTAAGGGTGTCCTTTTTCCTTTTCAGGTTATGTTCGCCAAAAAAAGTGATACACAGTAGCCAATGCCAATATGTTCCATTGTATAGTTATACAGTGGCATATGTTGGGGGGATACATTAGGGAATATCCCCAATGTATACCTCTGACATATCAATAGCAGAATATGAACAGAGTCTGAACCTCCAGAGACAAAAAGAAGACTAAAATCTGGCTCACATGAACGGGTCAGATTCCGCGAGCGGTCATCTGCAGAGGAAGACCAGTGTATGATCGCGTAAGCGAATTGCCTAAGGTCTTTTATACACAGAAGAACGAACGCAAACAGGAAACTACATCAGAAAGTAGCATAACCCCCTGGAAACGCTCTTCTATCGCTCTGCCATCGTGGTGAGAGCTGCTCTGAGAGCCGTCAGAATGGGATATGGCTCCCTTGGGTCATAGACATGAGCGATATTTTATTTATTATTTTTCCTGCATCGCACTACGATGCGATGCAAGAAAAAAGTCGCGGCATCTTATATCTAGCTGCGAGATCACAGCTAGCAGCCCCATTGTTGGCTGGAGGCAGCAGCGCCGGCCCCATTGAAAACAATGGGAAAACTCCGTGATCCTCTGCCGTAGCTGTGACACAGGGCTTTCACGTGAATGGCGAGTGCGATATCGGGCCCTCACCCGTGTGAAACTAGCCTTATAGAGATGCATGAAGCTAAAGATGTCTCTATATGCATTGCTAAAGCATCAGTCTATGGTTAGAAAAAGTATCTAAAAGATGAGAAAATTCAGGACTTTTGCTGCTTTGCCCACTATCCTGTTAAGATCACTCCAAGATCAAAATCACGGGTGATGCACTAATGATAAAAGATCTAGAAATGCTTCAGAGGCTTTCAGAGAGGGGAGATAAGTGAGTGGAAAAAAAGAGAGGGGTTCTATGTCTTTCTTCTTTGCTTTGTGGGGAAGGGGTTTTGCCTAACCCCTTAATGCCGCAGGGAGTAAGTGTACGTCCTGGCAGAGGGGTACTTAACACAACAGTTACGCCCTGTCGATAGCGGGAGTGCATCGAGACAGTGACCGCTGCTGTTAACCCTTTACACCAGTGTTCCCCAACTCCAGTCCTCAGGGACCGCCAACAGGTCATGTTTTCTGGATTTTCTCATTGTTGCACAGGTGATGTAATTATTGTCCGTGCCTCAGACATTGCCACAGGTGTTCTTGCTAGAGGAGATCCTGAAAACATGACCTGTTGGTGGTCCCTGAGGACTGGAGTTGGGGACCCCTTCCTTACACGCCACGATCTACGTAGATCACAGCATGTAAAGGGCTCACAGAGGGAGGGCGCTGATGTAATCACGGAGGGCCGACAGGTTGCCATGTCAACAGGATGCCAACTACAGGCGTCCTGCTTTGCCATTGCCTATGATCGCTATTACTAGTGATAAGGCATTGCAGGACAGAAGTCCTGCAATGCTTTATCATTGCGATCATAGGTGTTATGGTACAAGTCCCCTAAAGGGACATAAAAAGTTTAAAAGATAAAAATAGTGTAAAACAATAAAAAAAAGCAAAAAAAGCCCTTTTTTGTGCTTTTTCCAAAATTAATATAAAAAAATTAAAATTGCACATATTTCGTATCGGCGTATCTGTAACGACTCGAAGAATAAATTGAACACATGTTTTATCCTGTATGGCAAAAAGCAAAAAATAAAAATAAGGAAAATTGAGGCACAATGCTTAATTGTTTTTCATTTTGAATTCCAAAATATGCAATAGAAGTAATCAAAAAAGCCGTATGTTACCCAAAATGGTACCTATAAAAACTACATCTCATCATGCAAAAAATAAGCCCTCACAGAACTCCATCCATGGAAAAATAAAAAAGCTATAGGACTTTGAATGCTGCAATTTAGAAAAAAATGTAGTTTCCAGAAAAAGGGTTTTAATTGTGGAAAAGCTGAAAAACTCGAGAGAAAAACAAGAACTTTGGTATCGTTGTAATCGTATCGATCCGCAGAAATATTGTATTGTGTCATTTATGCTGCATGATTAACGCTGTAAAAAAACAATGGCAGAATTGATGCGTTTTTTCTCCTGCTATCATTAAAAACTAAAATGTTAATAAAAGTTTTACAATACAGTTTATGTACCCAAAAATGACACCGATAAAAACTACAGTTCGCCGCGCAAAAAATAAGCTCTTATACGGCCGCATCGATGGAAAAATAAATAAGTTCTGAAAAGTGGATATGAAAATCCCCCAAAAATCGTTGCGTCCTCAAGCCCAAAATAGGCCATGTCCGTAAGGGGTTAAAGGCAATCTGTCAGCTCAAATAGGCAGTGCAAATGGCAGGCAGCATGTAAGAGCAGTTTCCCATGAGCGTATACCCAAAATGCATGCAAAAGCGTGATGTTTTGCGCCGTGCATATGACTCTCTCCTGTGCACATCTCTGTGTCTCTTACTGAACTTTTTGTGCTGACCGGGACTGTTCACACGGTGTGTTTTTTTTTCCCGCGAAATTGCACAGCATATTACGCAATTGCACAGGTATCGGTTGACTCCCATAGGGCCTTTGGAGGTAACTTTAGACAGACATACTCAGTAGATAGATTCCAATGCCAGTATGTGTGTGTGTTTTAAGCTCCTCTGTTGGTTTCTTTTGCTGATAAAAGACCAGTCTGGCCTGTTTATATAAACAATACATTGATCCCTCATTTCATATGGGGGACGGTACCTTCTCCCAGGAAGATTATGGGCTTGAGACACAAGTAGTTTCCTCCATCTTAAATCTACACAGCTGAAAAACAGAAAATACACATACCAAAATGGTGAACATCTCCATCATCTCCCACAATCCCTCCTTTTTGTGAGTATTTTCATTGCCCTGGGTAGGTTTTTTCTGCCTGTATAACATGCTGGGGGCTTTCCCTAACTTCTATAGGGGACCCTAACTGTCATATCCCACAAAAATATATATCAGTCTGCTCAGCTCCTCGTGCGCTATAACATGATGCCTGCAGCTTGGACAACATGTTCAAGCTGATGGACTCCCTTTAGAATGCCTGCACATGGGCAGATTTGCATTGCGGAATCCGGAGCGGGCATCTGAGTTCTGCAGCAAATACCTTCCCTAGCCTGCTATGGAAAAGTGATTCTTCCTGCATATGAGCGGAATCCAATTGTGGTTTCCGCTCGCAGAGGAAAAAATCGCAGCATGCTCCATTTTTGCTGCATGAAAAGATAGGACCCGACCTATCTGAGCTGAACAGTCAAATGGGCGGTCCTATCAGTGATTGACAACTGTGTATAACTGTACATACATGGTAGCTTTCAATAACTGATAGGATTATCCACTGGACTGTTCAGCTCAGGATGTACAGAGGTTTAAATTAATAAAATACAAATTATACTGAATTTTTCTCCATAAAACTGTAAGTGCAAAATGCGCTGTTCAATATACTGTGAGTGCCATATTACATGATTAATGTACAAGCTCGGAGATAGCCAATGAAAGGCACATCATTATAGAGTGTATACCACACGACATCTGCCTATATTTTGGCGGCAAAATATTTATATAGTATTCAAATAAATAAAAGGCAGGACATTCAGATACATTACAACATTTGGCATGCTGATAAGTCATTCTCAGGGTTAGGGGTTATGATGTAACACTTTATCCAGAAGAGCTATCTTTAGATAGACATACTCAGTAGATAGATTCCAATGCCAGTATGTGTGTGTTTTTTTTAAGCTCCTCTGTTTGTATCCTTTGCTGATAAAAGACCAGTCTGGCCTGTTTATATAAACAATACATTGATCCCTCATTTCATATGGGGGACGGTACCTTCTCCCAGGAAGATTAAGGGCTTGAGACACAAGTAGTTTCCTCCATCTTAAATCTACACAGCTGGAAAACAGAAAATACACATACCAAAATGGCGAACATCTCCATCATCTCCCACAATCCCTCCCTTTTGTGAGTATTTTCATTGCCCTGGATAGTCTTTTCCTGCCTGTATAACATGCTGGGGGCTTTCCCTAACTTCTAGAGGGGCAGCATGCTCCATTTTTGCTGCGTGAAAAGATAGGACCTGACCTATCTGAGCTAAACAGTCAAATGGGCGGTCCTATTAGTGATTGACAGCTGTGTATAACTGCACATACATGGTAGCTTTCAATAACTGATAGGATTGTCTACTGGACTGTTCAGCTCAGGATGTACAGAAGTTTCACAATGCGCCCTTTCAAAGCCTTCCTTGCAAAGTGATGCTTCCAGCCTCCAGACCCCCTTTATTCTTAAAATTGGTGAGGGTCCCAGAGGTTGAAGCCTGACCAATCACATAGTGTTGACATATCATAGTGATATGGGATGGGAATAACCCTTTAAAGGGCTGAATTGCTTCTGTATGCCGTGTGGATGAATGTAGGGTGGGCTAAAAAAGACCTCATCTAATTAGAAGAGTAGCAAAAATATTCATTCATTTTGGGTGTTTTGAAAAAATGTCCAGAACATTATATTGATTAATGTATTAATGAAATTCAGCATGGATACATTGCTACAGTCGCTCAATGTAGCAGAAGCTTATATGCTTTAATTATTGATTGTAACAGTTATTGCATACATTACATAATAAAATGTAAGTAGGTGGTTGTTCCAGCCTGTAGGACGTTTTAACCCCTTAGTGACAAAGACTGTTTGTGCCTTAGTGACGAAGCCAAATTTTGGAAATCTGACATGTGTCACTTTAACAGAGAATAACGCCATAAAGGTTTTGCATATCCAAATAATTCTGACATTGTTTTTTTTTCGCCACACATTGTACTTCATTTAGGTGCTGGGCCTACTCAAAAGAGAGAGTTCCAAACTGTGGGTAGAAGCAGAGCATACCCTAGTCCCGGGGACGTTATGGGCTGTGGCCTGGATACCATCTACATACATAAGTCTGTGCCTTAACATTTAACTATTCACTATTCCTGGGTCAATTACTTAAAGCCTGGTCAGAGTTTGCACCGGCCAACGATCTAGTGTTAGTGCCTGGGCCCCTTACTCCCCTGGTCTCTAGCCGGCAATTTGAAGCCTCCATGCGAGGACCTCCCATTCTGGAACTGTCAATCTTACTGCTCCCTTCACACGATTCGAGCACATTTGTATGTCCATGTTCTCACAGAGGCATATGATATCCATCCTCTACAGATTACTGCTGAATCAGGGGTCGGAGGTCCGGACGCCACCATATGTGGAGGCGTGGGAGAGGGAACTTGGGCGAAACCTTCCACAGGAAGACTGGGAGAGAGCCTGGATCCTTTGCCACAAAATTTCACCTGCTTGCAAGGCACAGGATCTAAACTTCAAAATCCTATCCCGCTGGTATAGGACTCCGGATCAATTACATAAAATCTTTTCTCAGACCTCCCCCATCTGCTGGAGATGTAACAGAGACATGGGGAACATGTCCCACATCTGGTGGAGTTGCCCTACAGTAGCTGCTTTGTGGAGGGAGACGATGGAAGTTTACAACTATATCAGAATGTCATGAGCGAAATTGACGATAAAGATGGCTCTACTCTCAGTCCTCAATCAAAAAAAGCTAAAAGGGGGCTCCTGAGATTCTTCATCCTAGTAGTCAGAAGAATCATCCCTAGACTTTAGAAGCCCTCTACGCCTCCATCTAGAACAATGTGGGTGGAGGAGTTAAATTATGCGTTTTGATGAGCTAAGAGTGGGAGAGAGTGGCAGAGCTGGATCACACCCCCCCCCCTCCATCCCAGATGCCGTCCCTGTTAATCCCATAAGAACAAAACCCAAATGATAATGTCAGAATTGTTTTTGCCTCCATACCTCCACCTCTCCCGAAAAATGATTAAATGTTCATGCATGGTCTCCATTAAAAAGTACAACCCATAAAACAAGCCATAATTCAGCTACTTGTGGAATGTGGTTAAAATGGAAAAACTTTCAGCACACTGATGGCTCACATTAGGATGTCTTAATACCTGGTCTACAGGAAAGCCTCGTGCACAAGAGCTATGGACACTCTATGTGCTGCCATTGATGACTTTGCAGTTTCCTATTGCAGAGATACAGTATTTCCATGATTTTGGGGAATGATGCTTCTATAATACCGTGCCAGATGGTACATGCCATCATTGTTTATACAATATTAAGTAAATGGTTTACAAATAGGGCTTGTAATTGAATGTTCTTAATGCAAGCCAGATGCATGGGTTCTCAAAATGCTTTGTATCAACTTATCGCTATCAGTAGGGTATTTGTAGTCGTGGCATTTCATCTACCCCTATTCTATTTTATTTCTGTAATAATCCTCCTAATTTTAAGATAATTATTCAATGACCTATAATATACATTATCCACAGAAACGCACCCTTATAACTCATTTGTTGTGTCACAGTTTTTAGTTGTACCATTTCTGTAAATCCAGTCCCCCATGCAGTAAAATAACAAATACGCATATTGTTGTGGTAACTGCAATAGGGGTATGTAAAAAAAAATTAAAAAATTTGGGTTTATTGCACCCTGGTGGCCAATCTACTGAACTACGCCGACTGCAACATGTCGTATGTCAACAGACCAAAGAGAAACTGTTAACTTCCCTCTCTTTCTATAGGAGGAATCAAGATGATAGGGCAAAATGGAAATGTTTTTTGTCTCTCCTGTAAGGTTTGATAGATTTGCTATACAACCTGCTGCAGTTACCACGATGATATACTCACCTCTCCCGGTGCCCGCTGTGTCCTGCGGTTCTGCTGTGGGTCTCCCCTCTGCCATCAGGTCTATAGACTTACCCAATCTGTTTACAAGACGTAACAGAGGCTGCAGGCAATAACAGCTGAGTGCTAAATTGCTGAGCTCTGTTATTGGCTGCAGCACCTGCGATGTAAACCGGCCCAGACTGCAGCCTGTATGCAAAAACAGGCGTCGAGGTCCATGCAGCACCGTAGGCCACAGCGGGAGCAGTGAGAGGTGAGCAATTTGCTGCATGGTGGGCTGGATTTACAGAAATGGTACAACTTGGAAAACCCCTTTAGGCATTCTGACGTGTAGCCTTAAGGGCCTATTTACATGGCCGTAGGTGTTTTACATGCGCCTGCTGGCGCCGTAAAAATGCCTAAATGGCAAAGGACCCAGTGCATATATGCCAAGGCCGCAATGCCATGGTGCCTGGGGAGGCATTCACCCTTCCCTCCCCCTTGCCGGATCACCTCCTCTCTGGCCATTTGCAATTGGAGGGGGCGGGGAGGGGGTGGAGCTAAGCTCCCGCCCTCTCCCCTTGTCCGCAGCCAGCAATGGGAGAGGGGAAGAGCTTAGTTCCGTCCCCTCCCATTGCAAACAGCGGCAAGGGGCGGAGAGGAGAAGAGAAGGGGAAGGGAGTTTACTAGTCACGCTGCTAAACTCATTCCCACCTCCCTTCTCCGGCAGCCAGCATAGGCTCCTATAGGAATCTATGTAGCTGTCCTGTGCACTGTTGTAAGCCAATCCATCAGAGGGGCAGCGTATATCGGCCCGGCGTGAAAACCTGACCGATAGATGCCGTGTAAATTAGCGCTAATCATTGCTTTCTCCCACTGAAATGAATAGAGCGGTAGAGCGCATTCATGATCACTGTTCCATTCAGTTTGGGATCCCCACTTCCCTTATGAAAAATGCAAGGGCCATATATGTCCATATGAGTCCATAGGGTATTTTACACTGAACTACTAGCATTCGGTAAGTAGCTCACCATTCTTTAGCTGTTTGCCAACATATCGTTTGCAAGTGGAGACTCAATGGAAATTTGTTCACAAATCTTCGAAGATGAATGACTGTGACTTTACACCAGGCGACTTTTGATCAACCAGTCATTACATTTTAAAGGGGTTGTCCAGTTGTAAACTATAGATGGCCTATTCTTAGGAATGCTCATCAAAATACTAATGAACACCTGTCTGTGAGTAATGTGTGACTGAGTGTCTATGTGACACATTTGACCTGAATGACTTACGACCATGGGGGTGAACCTATGGCATGGGGCTACTGTGGGGTTAATATTACTACTGGGGCTACTGAGGGGGTTAATATTATTACTGAGGGGGTTAATATTACTACTGTGGCTACTGAGGGGGTAAATATTACTACCGGAGCTACTGTGGGGTTAATATTATTACTAGGGCCACTGTGGGGTTAATGACTACTGAGGCCCCTGTTGGGGACACTATTGCTACTGGGGCCACTGTTGGGGTCACTATTACTACTGGGGCCACTGTGAGGGTCATTTCTACTACTGGTGCCACTGTGGTGGTCACTATTACTACTAGGGCCACTATTGGGGTCACATACTTCTGGGACCACTGTGGGCGTCACTATAACTAGTGAGACTACTGTGGGGGTCACTTTTACTACTGGGGCCAATATGGGGGACACTCTTACTACTGGACCACTGTGGGGAGTCACTATTATTACAGGGGCCACTGTGGGGGTCGCTATTTCCAATGAGGGCAATATGTGGGACACTGTTACTACTGGACCACTGTGGGGGTCACTATTACTACTGAGGCAAATATAGGGGACAGTACTACTACTGGGGCCACTATGTGGAGCACTATTACTACTGGGGCCAATATAGGGGACACTATTACTACTGGGGCCACTATGGGGAGCATTATTACTACTGGGGCTGATATAGGGGACACTATTACTACTGGGGCCACTCTACATGTGGCAGCATACCTCAATCTGACTTAGAGTATGTCTACATGTGGCGGAAATGCTGCAAATTCTGCAGCATTTCCGTATCCAGTCAAAATCTGCACCGTTGGTGCGGATTTTGACTAGAAATCAACCTCATGTCCACAGCTGATTTTATACTATACGGTGCTCCCCTCGCTTCCTTTGTAGCCTTTCTTCCGTCAGCGCCCCCCGCCTTCCAGCAGCCTGGTCATGTGCGGGCCTGCTAGTCAGTTGATGTTGGTCAGGTGAGGCCCCTACAGGCCGTTAGGAACTGGAAGCCGGGGAACGCTGACAGCAGGAAGCCTACGGAGGGGTTGAGGGGAGCGCTGCATAGCATGAAATCAGCAGCAGGGATGCAGCTGATTTCCAATCAAAATCCACACCAATGGCACTCTGGTGCTCCAGCTGAGAAAGAAAAAATACAGGGAGTTGGCACTTTGCTATAAATAAGTGGGTTTTGGGTTGTAGTTTGAGCACTCGGGTTTTATTTAAAAAAAAAAAAGCAACATTTTTTTCTGGCAATTGTGCATGCAGTTTTTTGAACCAAAGCCAGAAGTGGATTCAAAGGAATGGCAAATGTAAGGGAGGAAGGTATACTTTTATCCAGCTAGATCCACTTCTAGCTTTGGCTCAATAAAAATTGCATGAAAAAACAGCGTAAAAACTTGCCATTTTTCCAGAAAAACCTGTGTGTGAAACCACCTTGCTTTTAATTCCCTGTCATTGTTACAAGGCTTGTCTAAAGAGTCTGACTTTGGCTTGAAGGAATGCTGCCTTCCAATAGGTGGCACTGTGGAGGTATTATTCCATCTCGCTTATTTGCATATTACCCAGAAGAGCATGAATGGCATTTTGAGTATCCACACTCACCGTTTAGGTGCTCTCCCTAAGGAGAAAAGATAGCGTTTCTGACCCCCATCCCAGGCCTCTCACTAGCAAAGCCAGACTCCTACTGTACACTGATGAGGGGCAAACACCCTGAAACAGCTGTCTGTGCATGGAGTCTGGCTTTGCTTTTAATTCCCAGTCATTGTTACAAGGCTTGTATAAAGAGTCTAACCTTGGCTTGACGGAATGTTGCCTTCCAATAGGTGGCACTGTGGAGGTATTATTTCATCTCCCTTATTTATATAAAACCACCTTAAAACAATGAGAAATTTAAACACAAAGTATGTTAGTATGTACAAAACTTTTTATTTAAAAAAAAAGCTTTACTTTGTGATTCTGGAAAGCGCTCATTTTCATTTTAAAATCAATTTATCACAATAATGTCCCAATAGTGCAATTTTTTTTGCTGCTATCTTGTTGAAATACATATATATTTTTTGTAACACTCTGGTGCCATCTACTGACCACTTGTGGAAGTCTGCGCATAAACGTTTTATTTACATCCATGACCATCATTTACCTAATGTGTGTGGCCAGCTTTAATAGTCACTCACTGACAGTACTGCAATACAATATGTTACAAGATTATCTTAACCCCTTAGTGACCGGCCCATAGTGCTTTTATGTCCTAGCAAAGTGGGCTTTAATCCCTGAGGACGTAAAAACATGCTTTCTGCAGGGATTTAAGCCATGTGGGCTATGGACGTGACAGCTCCATGCTGTCGGTGCCCACAGGTAGCCGACAGCCTGGAGCTGTCATCCCAGACTGCAGGGAGTCCCCCCTGGCAATGCGATCGGCGCTATCCAATCGATAGCGCCGATTGCATTAATGTGCAAAAAAGTTTTTAAAAAGGTAAAGATTCAGCTGCCCTCATGGACCCTCGTCCTCCGCACTGTCCCCCACTAATCTGGTCCTCCGGGACCCGTCGCCGCTCTTCTGCGCATGCGCGCCGGCCGAACGGCACGCAAATGGCCGGGAGCCCCGGCAAATTTAAAAACTCCTGGCTCCTGAAGGCAGCTGGGAACCATGAGATGTCACCGGGTGGATAGCGGCGATCACGAAAAAGCGAATGTAGGAGGGAATAATACAGCATTTATGCACCCTCTCAACAACTGTTCCATCATTTTGGTGGATCCCTGGGGATGAGAGGGAAGTAGAAAGAATGGACCCCATATTTGCACATTATTACCAATAAAATGAAGGTCATTCATTTAAATCAAGTGTAACCATGTGGGACACATAGTGAATTTTAGGAGGGAGATGGCATAAGGCATTCTTCATAGAATGGTAGAGTTGGAAGGGACCTCCAGGGTCATCTGGTCCAACCCCCAGCTCAATGCAGGGTTCGCTAAATAATCCCAGACAGATGTCTGTCCAGCATTTGTTTGAAGACTTCTATTGATGGAGAACTCACCACCTCCCGTGGCAACTTGCTCCACTCTTTTATCACCCTTATAGCTCTTTCACACGAGCGTATATCGGCCGCCGTTTTCACGGCTGGCTGATAAATGCTACAATCTGATGCATTGGATTCCAATACATCAGATCACATGCTCGTATTCCCACGACATAACAGCACCCGGACGGCCAATATAGCGCTCGGCACTTTTATGTCGGACCAAAAAGATAGTCCTGGAACTATCTTCCCAGCTGGAATATGTCGGCCACTGCATTGACTCCTATGGGAGCCAAAGACAGCCGCCGGAGAATGGAGGTGGGAGGGAGTTTAGCAGCATGACTTAGCTTCATACCTTTTATGTCTCATTGAAATCAATGGGAGCCGTGCCTGCAATTACAAGCACCAGCCACTACACCGAGGTCGGCGTGGAGACTTCTGCTCCAACCTCTGTGTATTTGTGGCGATGACAGCATGCTGCTCAGATGATCAGTCGGGGTCCGGAGTGACAGAACCCAGCTGGTCAACTATTGATGATCTATCCTGAGGATAGGTCATTAATAGTATTTTTTCATGGAAAACCCCTTTAACTCACGTGGATCCAGCTGAGCTCACTGGGATCCAAAAGGAAGAAACGTACTAGAGTTTTATCTCACCAAGGCTTAACATTTGGGTGAAAGGTACACTCCCTCCAGTACTTCTCTTTGCACGTCTACAATATACATTGAATGGCAAAGGTTTATCTTGCTGAGATCTGTTGATTTACACTCATAAGGTGCTCTGTAGTAACAAACACAAACGAATAGCTTATGTGGTTCCAGTGAGATCCGTGAAAGAGGGAGCCCCGGTAAATTTAAAATCTCCTGGCTCCCGGCTCCTGAAGGTAGCCGGGAACTAGGAGATGTCACCTGGGACCATGGTGACCGTTCCCCGGGCCTGTGATCGCCGCTATCCAATGGATAGCGGCAACTACAAAAAAGTTGGAAAAAAAATTGAAAAAAGTCAGCTTCACGTCCCCTCATGGATCGGATCCATGAGGGCAGGTGAAAATACTCACCCCGAGTCCTCCGCAATGTCCTGGTCTTCCGGGGCCTGAAGTCCCCTTCTGCGTATGCACGCCCGACGTCAATCATCGGGCGCGTGCACAGAGGGGCTCAGGCCCCGGGAAATTTAAAATCTCTCTGCTCCTGGCTGCCATGTGTAGCCAGGAGCAGAGAGATGTCACTGGGGACATGATCACTGTCATCCAATGGATAACAGTGATCATTTAAAGTTAAAAGGGAGGATGAAATTACATACCTAAGGCCCCCGGATTTATCCGCGCCAAAACGGCAGACACATGCACAAAAGTTTTAATTTAAAATCTCCCTGCTCTTGGCTACAAAACTTAGCCGAGAGCCTGGAGATTTAACGGGGGGGGGGGGGGGGGAGGGCACGCTGAGCGGTTCCTGATCACGTGTTCGCCGTTATCCAATGGATAATGGAGATCACGTAAAAGTTAAAAAAAGGTGAAGTTTCATCTCCCCTCACCGATGCGATCGGTGAGAGGAGATGAAACTTTTTACCAGAGGCCTCTGTATTTGAACCCCGACGCATTCCTCCTTCGTGGACCTTCTCGAAATTCTGCGCATGCGACCACCGGCAAAATGCTGGACACATGCGCAGGAGGCGGGGAGCCCAGGAAACTTAAAATCCCCTTGCTCCCGGAAGTCCCTGGTCACATGATAAAAAGATAGCGATCTACCTTAGGCCGGTCTCCCATGACCGGATAGGAATTACGGATTCCACATGCATCTGATCCGCGGTAATACGCAGATCAATCGCATTGGATTACACAATTCCGCTCACATTAGCGGATTGGAATTGCGTAATTCACTCACAGAAAAGAGAACACAACAGGTTCTATTTTACCTTGGATATCCGCAGCATAGAGCCCATTGTGCTCCATGGTCGTGGATATACCTGCAGGCCATACGTAACTACATTGTGTACGGGCTGCGGGTACCCGTGTCATCGCTAAGCGACGGCGCGAGAAATACAAAGAAAAAAGGTGCACTGCGCATGACTGCCTGCATGAGTAGGCAGTTATGCGCAGTACATTACGCGTCCGTATGCAGCGCCAAAATGAACATGCTGTGGCCTGCGAATCTACGCCGCAGCAACGACTTATGCCAGCTTTGCAGCGGTGGATTCGCCATCCTGTGTGGACGAGATTTCTCGTTCACATGGCTGGCTAATGCTAGTCCAGTGTGAAACCAGCCCTACACCTTATCCCCGCCACTGAGGTCAAGAAGTAGCCTACAAAAAGTATGAGAGGAGGGGGGATACCCGGTTTTATTGCCCGATGTACCCATCCCAACCAGGCCCCCATAATTACTGCTGTCTTCGAAAAAAAACACACAGTTTACATTGTTACTTTTATCTAAGATTTGGGGAAACCAAAAAGGGTGCGGAGTGTGTGGGGGAGGGGGGGGGGTATTATTATTAGGGAGTCAATTTTTATTCCGTACAAATGGGCAATGGGGCCTGGAATTTATTTAGTTATGCCCTGCAATCCAACGGGTGTTCCGTCCTTTATAGGCCTAGCCATGTGTCCCATAAGTAGATTAGGGCCACAATGGGTATGTTTCTGAACACGAAACAAACAGGGGGATCCATTTTTGGGTGAACGTCTTCATTCCTATGTACACTGTACAAAAAAAAACCAGTTTTTAAATGGACACAATTGCCAAAAAGTGAAAATCTTAATTTTTTTCCTTCTGCTTTGCTTAGATTCATTCAAATACTGTGGGGTCAAAATGTGCAGTACACCCCTAGAGGAATTTGTTAAGGGGTCTATTTTTCAAAGTGGGGTCATTTGTGGGGGTTCTTTATCGTTTAGGCCGCTCAATGGCTCTACAAATGGGCAATGGGGCCTGGAATTGATTCAGTAGTACCCTAAAATACAACGGGTGCTCCTTCCAGTATAGGCCTAGTCATGTGTCCTGTAAGTAGATTAGGGCCACAATGGGTATGTTTCTGAATACGGCACAAACAGGGGTATCCATTTTGGGGTGAAAGTCTTCATTCATATGCATGCTGTACAAAAAAACTGTTTTTAAATTGACACAATAGCCAAAAAAATGAAAATTGTAATTTTTTCCTACTGCTTTGCTTAGATTTATTCAAAGATTGTAGGGTAAAAATTCTCAGTAGACCCCTAGGTGAATTTGTTAAGGGGTCTAGTTTTTAAAATGGGATCCTTTATTGGGGTTCTCTATGGCTTGGGCCTCTCAAGGGCTCTACAAGTGGGCAATGGAGCCTAAATCACCTTCATGCAAAACTTTCTGTTCTGAAAACCACCAACTGTTCCTTTCATTTTGGGCCCCATTGTGCATACAGACATAAGATTAGGGCCACAATGGGTATGTTTCTGAACACAGGAGAAACAGGGGGTATCCATTTTGGGGTGCAAGTCTTCATTCATGTGTGTGCTGTACAAAAAAAGCTGTTTTTAAAATGGCAGAATTGCCAAAAAAACACGAAACTCATAATTTTTCCTTCTGCTTTGCTTAAATTCTTTTAAAAACTGTGGGGTCAAAATACGCAGCACACCCCTAGATAAATTCATTAAGGGGTCTAGTTTTCAAAATGGGGTCATTTGTGGGGGTTTTCTATGGTTTTGGTCGCTCAAGAGCTCTACAAGTGTGCTATGGGGCATAAAAGGCCTTCAAGCAAAATTTCTCTTCTGAAAGCCACTGGCTGCTCCTTTCATTTTGGGACCCGTTGTGCATCCAGACATAAGATTAGGGCCACAATGGGTATGTCTCTGAACAAGGGACAAACAGTAGTATTTATTTTGGGGTTCAAGTCTTCATTTATATGTGCGCTGTACAAAAAAAGCTGTTTTTAAAATGACAGAATTGCTAAAAAAACGAAACTCATAATTTTTTCCTTCTGCTTTGCTTAAATTCATTCAAAAACTGTGGGGTCATAATGGGCAGTACACCCCTAGATAAATTCGTTAAGGGGTCTAGTTTTCAAAATGGGGTCATTTGTGGGGGTTTTCTATGGTTTTGGCCACTCAAGGGCTCTACAAGTGGGCGATGGGGCCTAAAAGGCCTTCAAGCTAAATTTCTGTTCTCAAAGACACTGACTACTCCTTTCATTTTGGGCCCCGTTGTGCATCCAGACCTAAGATTAGGCCTACCATCGGTATATTTCTGAACACAGGGCAAACAGGGGTATCCATTTTGGGGTGTCAATTCTCATGTGCACTATAGAAAAAAAATATGTCTTTAAAATGAGATATTTGTAAAAATATGAAATTTTATTTTTTCTCCTCTAAATTGCATTAATTCATGAAAAAAAACTATGGGGGCAAAATACCCATGACCCCCTTAGTAAATACATTAAGGGGTGTAGTTTTTAAAATAGGGTTATTTGTAGGGGTATCTATTATTCTGACACTCATGAGCCTTTCCAATCTTGGC
The DNA here is from genome assembly GCF_035609145.1 of Eleutherodactylus coqui. NCBI lineage: Eukaryota > Metazoa > Chordata > Amphibia > Anura > Eleutherodactylidae > Eleutherodactylus > Eleutherodactylus coqui. Next base: position 82,800,248 of record NC_089845.1, on the reverse strand, counting down.
TTGGTGCAGGAAAACAAAGTGTTCCTCAAAATGCTGAAAAGTAATGTTAAATTTGTACGTCCTATAAATGGTTAAAAAAAATTTTTTTTTCAAATGTGCATTCAGAATAAAGTAAACAGATGGAAATATATATCTCAGCAACGATTTGTACAGTCTGTTTGCACATATTTGAGATATTACAGTTGAAAATGTCCAATCTTTTCAAAATTTTCCCAATATTGGTACTTTTAATAAATATACACAGGTTCTATCGGTCTATTTTTACCACCTAAATGAAGTACAATATGTAGCGAAAATACAGTGTTAGAATCACTTGGATATGTAAAGCCTTTACGGAATTATGATCTGCTAAGTGACAGATGTCAGATTTCCATAATTTGGCTCCGTCACTAAGGCGCAAACAGGCTTGGTCACTAAGGGGTTAAAGGGGTTTTATCACTATTTAACGTTATCCCCCATTCACAGGATAGGGAATAACTTGCTCATCATGTGGGCCTCACATCCGAGACCCTGACGATCTTGAGAATAGGACTCCTGTGTCCCACTCTCCCGTCACTGTGGGGGTCACGTCTTCCTCCATAGTGATGTCCTTGTGAATAGAGCATTGGCCAAGCATGCACAGTCAGCGCTCCGTTACTTTCACTGGGGCTTACAGAAATAACGGCTCGGGTATCTCCGCAGTTCCATTGAAAGTGAATGGAGCACTAGTGCGCTTGCATGACCAACACTCCAGTCTGCTCCTTACTGTGAGGGGTGCAGTAACCCCGCAGTGAGGAGCACAGGGAACACAGGACCCCTGTTCTCAAGATTGGCGGGGGTATCATTGCTGAGACCCTCATCGATCGGCAAGTTATAAACTGGAGAAGGGAACAATAGTATGCCGGAAAAGGGCCATCAAAAACTGCCCTGATGAAAAATTCTCTGAAATCAATGGGAGTCGTACCTGCAGTTACAAGCGCCGGCCACTACACAGGAGGTTGGCGCGGAGACTTCCGCTCCAAATATACATTTAACCATTATGGGTAGTTGGATTTCCTCACACCTAGGCCTCATGCCCACAGTCGGATTTTTGTTGTGGAATCCTGAGCAGGCGTCCGCCTCCACATTCTGCAGCAATAACCCCCCATAGCATGCTATGGAAAAACGATTCTTCATGCACACGAGTGGAAATCAATTGCTGTTTCCACTCGCAGATGAAAAATCGCAGTATGCTCTATTTTACTGCGGTTTCCGCAGGGACGGCTTCCATTGAAGTCAATTCCGTGGGAATAGCAGGAGATTTAAAAAAACATAAATCTGTACTCTGCATGTGCGACGGCTGGCAGGTCCACACATATCCATAGTACAGAAGGAAGAAGACACGGACAGATATTCAGGGTCGTTGGCACAGGCGGATTCCATGTGAAAATCCCCATGCAGAATCCGAGCCTGCCATGTCCATGAGGCCTTATGACAGTCCTATCATGGGGAAAAAGGGATGTGATGGCCGGCTATCAACCCTTTCACACTGTAGTCTTCTTTCGTTTTGTCATTTTCTATTTTTCCTCCCAACTTTCAAAAAATCATAACTCTTATTTTTCCAGTTACATGGCTACCTACAGGCTTGTTTTTTGTGAGACAAGTTGTATTTTTCAATGTATATAATGTACTGGAAAACTTAAAAAACATTCTAAGGGAGAAATGGAAAAAATGCAACTGTGCAATTTTGGTGAGAGTTTGCTTTTACAATGTTTAAGATGCAGTAAAAATGATGTTATCTTTATTCTTTCGGTTAGTATGGTTACGGTGGGTACTGTTGTATCTCGTCTCCACCAGAATAATGGGTGGAGACACGGGTTGGCTTGGGACAGCAGCAGGGAAGGGCCAGGCTGACAGCTGTAGACGCCCCTCTGGGCTGAACGTTTCCTAGTGGCTGTTTCACAGCTGGGCTCTGTAGCATACTATGTCAGCTTCTGGCGACCCTGTGTCTCCTCTCCTGCCGCCACGGGTCTCCGACTTTTATAGTTGCCGGCTCCTGCCGACCCTGTTAGTGTCCTGCCAGCGGAGTGGCATCTCCGCTCACCACCTCCCTGTCACATTTGCGGAGGTCTCCCATGGCGTCTTTCCTCCACGCTAAAACAGACCCCCCCCCCCCATCCCCGTCTGCGCTGTGCTGGCTCATTGGTGCTACAGCCGCTGGCAACACTGACACTCTCTCCGTTCTCCCTGCGGCCGCTGCAGAGGGGGACAGCTGTCACTCCCCATTCTCCCTGCGCCCGCTGCAGAAGGGAACTGCTGCCACTCTAGCAACAGTAGCGGCCCCAGCTTCAGAGCTGGCCCTGCTTTCAGGGGCATATGTGTGTGGGGCCCGGGAGGATGAGGCAGGAGGTCCAGCTCTAGAGGGCACGTCTGTGGCAGTCAATCAGCTGCTGGGGGCGTGTCCTTCAACTCAGAACTGCCAAAGCATGTCTCTCTACCCATTATTTTGGTGGAGACAAGACACAACAGTACCGTTACGGTGATACCAAATTTATATATATATATATATTTTTTTTTTTAAAGCAGTACAACTTAAATAATAAAATACCTTCTCAAAGAGCAAAAATGTACTTTCTGATGCCATCTTTAACCCCCAAAACATTATTATTTTTGCGTCAATCGGGTTGTGTGAGTGCTCGTTTTTTGTGAGGTGACCTGTAGTTTTTATTAATACCATTTTAGGGTACATATGACTTTTGGATCACTTTTTATTAAGTTTTTTCTTATATATGAGGTGAACAAAAAAGCCCAATTCTGGCATTTTGTATATTTTTTTCTGATGATATTTACTGTGGAAGATTAATAATGCGATACTTTATTAATGTGGACTTTTGCAGATGAAGTGATACCACATTGTTGCTTTTTTATTTTTATGAGATGATTGAGAAAAAGTTGTTGTTATTTTTAACATTTACTACTTTTTATTTTTGCTAATATGTAATCAAAACTTTTTTTAACCTATTTTTACATTTTTTTACTCCCCATAGGGGACTTCAACAAGCGATCATTCGATCACTCATCATAACGTATATTGCAATACTATACTATAGTATTATCATACAATATTATTATACTGTGCAGCCTATCAAGGCATGCTACAGGTGAAATCAATGGGAGCCAAAGACAATGACTGGCCCAGATGCACTGACAGTGGGCCAGGTGAACAGCTGCCCGCTCGGGAACCCTGCCGTTGGACTGTTAGTGCCCTATTTTGGGGACAGGTCCTCATTAGTAAAAGATTGAAAACCCCTTTAATATTGCATTGAAAAGAATGATTTCAAAATAATCGTTCAGTCTAAGGGCTCCTGCCCGTCGGCGTATGTGTTGAACGTAATGTTCTACCGATTTGTAAACAGCAGCTCTGCCGGCAGAGACCACATATAGCTGCGAGGGCACTGCGCATGCCTGCGTATCACACGCACCTGGACCAGGGCAGTGCCCACACGCAATGTATTGCATATGGACAGCGTTTCATATGCAGCCTATACAAATGTACAGGGCTCACACAGAGTAGAGCATGCTGCGATCTATTTCTCTTGCAGATGGATACGCAGTGTCTACACGCACAGGTGCCTGGATCAGTGATAGGCCATTGACTTTCATTGAATACACAGTCGTGGACACGAGCCCCGAGGCCTCCTTCACACCGACGATTGTCTGCAGCTAATAGATTTCCTATGGAAACCTTCAGATGAACGATTTGTAGCCACGTCAAAAAAAAGATAGGACATCAATGGCAAAATTTGGCGACTGCAATTCCGTGCTTTGTCAAATACCTCTTGACCTATCTTTTGGCAGAAAATCGCAGAAGCCTCCATAGACTCCTATGGGAGACTATGCGAACCGGCCAGCAGAGGGAGCTAAAGGGATTCCCCCACAGCAGGGAGAGAGAGCCATGAAGGGAACTCCAGGCTGGACGGATTCCCCCACTGCAGAGGAGGAATTTCCTAACAGCAGAGCTATATTCTGGCAGCTGGGAGACAGGGATTCCCCTACAGGGGAACCTCTGTGTCTCTGCTGAAATAAAGGGAGTCCCTAGCGATGAACAATAGGTATGTGAATAAACCCATTGAAACTAATGGCTTTGAATGGCTGTGTATGATGCGTGTAATACAGAGGGTATTTACGCCCATGTGACCGCGCCCCAGAGGTCAGACCCCCACTGATCGTATCCCAGTGTAGCGCCATCACTGTCCAGGATGGGAACACTTTATGCCTCTTTCATCGTTCCAAACTGCTGTAAATATGGAGACAAGCGCTTCACATAGCCACAGCCAGCACTGCCGCCTACAGGTGGCGTTGAGCAGCGCAGACATCAGCTGCCATAGCCCTACAGCCCTCACACTGGGCTCTCCTCAGCTGCGCGCTCCCGCCGCCCGCGCATGCTCTGTAGCACTCGGGTGTTAGTAGCGGCTGCAGCTTTGGCCTTGTTACTATACTGTCTGAGGGCGACTGTCGGGACTGCGCGCTCCCCTTGCGGCACCGGGACCGGACAGAGAGCAGAGGGACAGCGCGGCAGCCCGGACCGGGGAGTCTGAATCCCGCTGGGAGGATGAGCGGCTCCCGCAATAACCGGGTGATGGTGGAGGGTGTCGGCGCCCGGGTGTCCAGAGGTCCGGACTGGAAGTGGGGGAAGCAGGACGGCGGAGAGGGGCATGTGGGCACCGTGCGCAGCTTCGAGAGCCCAGAGGAGGTGGTGGTGGTGTGGGACAACGGGACGGCCGCCAACTACCGCTGCTCCGGGGCCTACGACCTGCGGATCCTGGACAGTGCGCCCACCGGTGAGAGGGGAGCCGGGGTGTATACTGTAACCGGGGGAGAGAGGAGGGCCGGGGTGTATACTGTAACCCGGGGGGAGAGAGGAGGGCCCGGGGTGTATACTGTAACCCGGGGGGGGGGGGGGGGAGAGAGGAGGCCCGGGGTGTATACTGTAACCCGGGGGGGGGGGGAGAGAGGAGGCCCGGGGTGTATACTGTAACCCGGGGGGAGAGAGGAGGGCCCGGGGTGTATACTGTAACCCGGGGGGGGGGGGGGGGGAGAGAGGAGGCCCGGGGTGTATACTGTAACCCGGGGGGGGGGGAGAGAGGAGGCCCGGGGTGTATACTGTAACCCGGGGGGGGAGAGAGGAGGCCCGGGGTGTATACTGTAACCCGGGGGGGAGAGAGGAGGCCCGGGGTGTATACTGTAACCCGGGGGGGAGAGAGGAGGCCCGGGGTGTATACTGTAACCCGGGGGGGGAGAGAGGAGGGCCGGGGTGTATACTGTAACCGGGGGAGGGAGGAGGGCCGGGGTGTATACTGTAACCCGGGGGGGAGAGAGGAGGGCCGGGGTGTATACTGTAACCCGGGGGGGAGAGAGGAGGGCCGGGGTGTATACTGTAACCCGGGGGGGGAGAGAGGAGGGCCGGGGTGTATACTGTAACCCGGGGGGAGAGAGGAGGGCCGGGGTGTATACTGTAACCCGGGGGGAGAGAGGAGGGCCGGGGTGTATACTGTAACCGGGGAGAGAGAGGAGGGCCGGGGTGTATACTGTAACCGGGGAGAGAGAGGAGGGCCGGGGTGTATACTGTAACCGGGGAGAGAGAGGAGGGCCGGGGTGTATACTGTAACCGGGGAGAGAGAGGAGGGCCGGGGTGTATACTGTAACCGGGGAGAGAGAGGAGGGCCGGGGTGTATACTGTAACCGGGGAGAGAGAGGAGGGCCGGGGTGTATACTGTAACCGGGGAGAGAGAGGAGGGCCGGGGTGTATACTGTAACCGGGGAGAGAGAGGAGGGCCGGGGTGTATACTGTAACCGGGGAGAGAGAGGAGGGCCGGGGTGTATACTGTAACCGGGGAGAGAGAGGAGGGCCGGGGTGTATACTGTAACCGGGGAGAGAGAGGAGGGCCGGGGTGTATACTGTAACCGGGGAGAGAGAGGAGGGCCGGGGTGTATACTGTAACCGGGGAGAGAGAGGAGGGCCGGGGTGTATACTGTAACCGGGGAGAGAGAGGAGGGCCGGGGTGTATACTGTAACCGGGGAGAGAGAGGTGGGCCGGGGTGTATACTGTAACCGGGGAGAGAGAGGAGGGCCGGGGTGTATACTGTAACCGGGGGGGGGAGAGAGAGAGGAGGGCCGGGGTGTATACTGTAACCGGGGGGGGGAGAGAGAGAGGAGGGCCGGGGTGTATACTGTAACCGGGGGGGGGGGGGGAGAGAGAGAGGAGGGCCGGGGTGTATACTGTAACCGGGGGGGGGGGGGGAGAGGAGGGCCGGGGTGTATACTGTAACCGGGGGGGGGGGGGGAGAGAGGAGGGCCGGGGTGTATACTGTAACCGGGGGGGGGGGGGAGAGAGAGGAGGGCTGGGGTGTATACTGTAACCGGGGGGGGGGAGAGAGAGGAGGGCCGGGGTGTATACTGTAACCGGGGGGTGGGAGAGAGAGGAGGGCCGGGGTGTATACTGTAACCGGGGGGGGGGGGGGGGAGAGAGGAGGGCCGGGGTGTATACTGTAACCGGGGGGGGGGAGAGAGAGAGGAGGGCCGGGGTGTATACTGTAACCGGGGGGGGGGAGAGAGAGGAGGGCCGGGGTGTATACTGTAACCGGGGGGGAGAGAGAGAGGAGGGCCGGGGTGTATACTGTAACCGGGGGGGGGGAGAGAGAGAGGAGGGCCGGGGTGTATACTGTAACCGGGGGGGGGGAGAGAGAGGAGGGCCGGGGTGTATACTGTAACCGGGGGGGGAGAGAGAGAGGAGGGCCGGGGTGTATACTGTAACCGGGGGGGGAGAGAGAGAGGGAGGGCCGGGGTGTATACTGTAACCGGGGGGGGGAGAGAGAGAGGAGGGCCGGGGTGTATACTGTAACCGGGGGGAGAGAGAGAGAGGAGGGCCGGGGCGTATACCGGAGGCCACAGAGCGTCGAGGTGTATATTGTAACCGGACAGAGAGGAGGCCACAGAGCGTCGGGGTGTATATTGTAACCGGACAGAGAGGAGGCCACAGAGCGCCGGGGTGTATACTGTAACCGGAGAGAGAGGAGGCCACAGAGCGCCGGGGTGTATGCTGTAACCGGAGAGAGAGGAGGCCACAGAGCGCCGGGGTGTATGCTGTAACCGGAGAGAGAGGAGGCCACAGAGCGCCGGGGTGTATGCTGTAACCGGAGAGAGAGGAGGCCACAGAGCGCCGGGGTGTATGCTGTAACCGGAGAGAGAGGAGGCCACAGAGCGCCGGGGTGTATGCTGTAACCGGAGAGAGAGGAGGCCACAGAGCGCCGGGGTGTATGCTGTAACCGGAGAGAGGAGGCCACAGAGCGCCGGGGTGTATGCTGTAACCGGAGAGAGAGGAGGCCACAGAGCGCCGGGGTGTATGCTGTAACCGGAGAGAGAGGAGGCCACAGAGCGCCGCGGTGTATGCTGTAACCGGAGAGAGAGGAGGCCACAGAGCGCCGGGGTGTATGCTGTAACCGGAGAGAGAGGAGGCCACAGAGCGTCGGGGTGTATGCTGTAACCGGAGAGAGAGGAGGCCACAGAGCGCCGGGGTGTATGCTGTAACCGGAGAGAGAGGAGGCCACAGAGCGCCGGGGGGTATACTGTAACCGGAGAGAGAGGAGGCCACAGAGCGCCGGGGGGTATACTGTAACCGGAGTTAGAGGAGGTTATAGAGCGCCGGGGTGTATACTGTAACCGGAGAGAGAGGAGGCCACAGAGCGTCGGGGTGTATACTGTAACCGGGGAGAGAGAGGAGGGCCGGGGTGTATACTGTAACCGGGGAGAGAGAGGAGGGCCGGGGTGTATACTGTAACCGGGGAGAGAGAGGAGGGCCGGGGTGTATACTGTAACCGGAGTTAGAGGAGGTTATAGAGCGTCGGGGTGTATACTGTAACCGGAGAGAGAGGAGGCCACAGAGCGCCGGGGTGTATATTGTAACCGGAGAGAGAGGAGGCCACAGAGCGCCGGGGTGTATAGTGTAACCGGAGAGAGAGGAGGCCACAGAGCGCCGGGGTGTATACTGTAACCGGAGAGAGAGGAGGCCACAGAGCGTCGGGGTGTATACTGTAACCGGAGAGAGAGGAGGCCACAGAGCGCCGGGGTGTATACTGTAACCGGAGAGAGAGGAGGTTAGAGCTCCAGGGTGTATACTGTAACCGGAGAGAGAGGAGGTTACAGAGCGCCGGGGTGTATACTGTAACCGGAGAGAGAGGAGGCCACAGAGCGTCGGGGTGTATACTGTAACCGGAGAGAGAGGAGGCCACAGAGCGTCGGGGTGTATACTGTAATCGGAGAGAGAGAGGTTACACAGAGACTGGGTGTGTACTGTAAGGAGTGGGCGGGGGAGAGGAGACCACAGAGTGCCTGGGTGTATACTGTAACCGGGGTGAGAGGTGGCCACAGAGTGCCGGGGTGTATACTGTAACCGGGGTGAGAGGAGGCCACAGAGTGCCGGGGTGTATACTGTAACCAGGGTGAGAGGAGGTTATAGAGTGCCGGGGTGTATACTGTAACCAGGGGGAGAGGAGGCCACAGAGTGTCGGGGTGTATACTGTAACCAGGGGGAGAGGAGGCCACAGAGCGTCGGGGTGTATACTGTAACCGGGGGGAGAGGAGGCCACAGAGCGCCGGGGTGTATACTGTAACCGGGGGGAGAGGAGGCCACGGAGTGTTGGGGTGTATACTGTAACCAGGGGGAGAGGAGGCCACAGTGTCGGGGTGTATACTGTAACCGGGGGGAGAGGAGGCCATGGAGTGTTGGGGTGTATACTGTAACTGGGGGGAGAGGAGGCCATGGAGTGTTGGGGTGTATACGGTACTCATCACCTTCAATGTCTCTGCAGGGAGAGTGCATGTATGTAACTACCGTAAGTAGCGACCCTGTGTATATACTAATGATCGTGTGTGTATAGTGTGTACATGTACTATAAGCAGTGGTCTTGTGTGTATATTGTATCATGGAAATAGTGTGTTTGTGCCATAATTTGTGTATCCTATGAATAGTGACCGTCTGTGCACAATAGTGGTTATATCATGTGTCGTTTCTGTAGAGCATATGTGTGTATCTTGTGTGTGTCATGTAAACAGTTGTGTGCGTGTTGTATAGTGACCTTCCGTGTGTGCATTGTCATATAATGTAATGTGTGACATGTAAATAGCATTTAATTCTATTTATAATTCTTTTATGGACTCAGTAAGGTTTTAGTTTAGCCACCTATTCCTTAATTTTAAAGTGTGTTTGTTTTGAGCGCTTATATGTCAATAAAGCATAGAATCTTCTCTTCTGGGAGGGTATGATCATTAGTCTGTTTTCACACACGTGGGGAAAGGAAAAAAAAAGTTTTTTATATTATCCATATAAATAGTAGCTATGTGTGTTGTGAGTCCTGTTAGGCTGGGTTCACACAGGGCGGATTTACCGCGGCAAATCCGCCCACGGCCGCTAATCTCGGGATTAGCCAGCCATGTGGACGAGATTTCTCGGAAATCTCGTCCACACGGGACGGCCAATCCGCTGCGGTAAGTCCGGCTGAAACCACGGCTGCGGCCACCGCAGCTGCGGTTTTAAAAGATGCAGCATGTCTATTTATTGTTTACTTCCGCCGCGGCCGCGCTCTCCATGGGTGCGCCGCCCGCAGCAGAAGAGCGAGCGGCCGGGCCGCTTCAAAGCCGCCGCAGGTTTTTCTGTGGCGGTTCTCCCGTCGGAAATCTTGCGGTTTCGGCTGCGCTCAAACCGCGGGATTTCCGACGGGAATACGCCCCGTGTGAACCCAGCCTAAGTAGAGACGTTGTGTAGCATTGTGTATAATGTAAGTTGTAATCTTGTGTACGCTGCGTGATACTCGCATACAATCACTGTGTACGTATGTAGCATTCACGTGTTTGGGATTTCTGCCCATACTACTGTTATGGATCTAGAACGTGACTTTTTTTTTTTTTTTGCAGCCATTGTCATGTCTTATGCCCTTCCCCCATGTGAAAGCAGAACAATTGTATGTGCCCTGCATAGTATACATGGATTTATCATACACATGAATATACGCAGTACACAGCAAATACTTCTGTACATGTGTGTCTACTGCGCATGTCAAATCCCCGTAACCTGGATTGGGCTGTAATATCCACCAAGATAGGGCATGCTTCGTCCCTTTCTTACGTGTACATTACACTATGTAACACGCGGGGCATATACGCTCGTGGGACTGTATCCCAAGGCTGTATCTACGTGGGTGAGTGCAATATAGGTCAGTGAAAAACTTGACAGCTTTCCGTGCAGTTTTCTATGCGATTGTCGCGTGCGATGGGTTTTGCGTCAGATTCAGGCTGCATCCGCACGGCCTAGAAAGTCACCGCTACACCGTGAGGCCCGTGGCTTCCGATGGGTCCTTTCACATGAGCCATGTTTAGTAGCCCGTGCGGATGCAGCCGAGCATACCATTTTCTAAGATTGTTGAACCATCAGTGCGACAGAGAAATGGCGTGTGTGCATTAATTAACTTATTGACTTGAAGGGGTTCTTTTCACGTTTGCGCATCTCGCTATCGGACTGAACTCGCACATAAGTGCTCATTCACATGGGGGTGTTTACACGCAGTGAATAGAACTAATTGATTTCAATGGGTTCATTCACATCCGTGTAGTTTTCACGTAACTTTCAGTCGTGGCTACGCTCCAAAATAGGCCATAGAAGTGAATGGGCCGCAGCAGGTACGCAGGAAACCTGCCTGTTCACTGCATAGCAAAGCAATTGTCCCTTCTGCTTATTTCGTGTGCACGTGAATACGCAAAAAAACCTGCGGTATGGCCTAAATACGCAAGTAATAGTTATTGCTTTATGGGTTTGTGAATACCCTCGTACTGATATATACTCCTGTCTGTGTGAGTCTTTAGGGCTCATTTACACGTCTGTATATGTGGGCTGTATGTTTTTCATGTACCCCACAAACAGCTCCCGAACCCCATTATGACCTGTTTATATAGTGGATTCCTCATAGTTCGTGGGCAAAAAGTCGCTGCATGGCCTATACTGGTCCATTTTCAGGGTGGGTTATAGCACACGCAATGTGCCGTGTCCGTGAAAATGGGACGCACACGGATGAGTGTCTGTGCTGTCATGTGAGTCTCCGGTCTTGCCTGCAATGTGCAGCCGGCACACACCGGTCAATGGGATGTGTGCCGGGTGATGGTGTGTGACACCGGCGTCCTGTACAGCTCCATGGATGTTGGCACCAACTCCTTAGTAGTGATACATACATGTGCAGCTCTGCTGTATGGTGTGATTGCTGGGTGATCCCGCAGGTGACCGCTACCAACAGTTGGGCATGTAGTGACGGTGGGCGTACAGGCGCAGAGGTTGTGGTGACGTACATTGTGCTCTCATGTCATTGGGAGTAAAGGAATGAGCCGCTATAGATGTGTATCCATAAATACCCAGATATACAGTGTATACGCCGACTGTAATACATACGTTAGCACGCTGGGGTGCATGAAGACCTGTAGTGGGAGGATGAATGTTCCTGGAAAGCTTTCTGCTGGCGTCCCGCTCTTTGCTTCTGTGCTTACCTTACAGCTGCGCTACCACTATAGCTGTATTCACTAACCCGTATAGACGCAGGTTGTAACCAGTGTTTTTGGGCACAACTCGCATCAGATGGCACACATGCCCATGTGCTCTTCATCCCTGCGGATACGGATGATGGGACATGCTGCGACTTTATCTTCCCCACAACAAATTGGCCCTCGGGCTGTCAGTGGAATACGTGGACCAAAAATCCGGGTGTGAGAATAACCCTTAGTTAGAACATATGATTGTTTGATGTATGTCGTTGTAACACATCCTCTATGGACGTTATGATTGTATCTGCTTGTTGCATGTAGATCGGTTTACAATAGCCAACATTCAGGATGTGGTTAGTACCGGCGGATGGTTCTTGTACAGATCCTGGGGATTAGAGGATGGATGTGTGGGGGCTGCAGTCGGGGGGCTTCTTCCCTCCATGCGGGGGTAATGAACATCTGTCTCTGCGTTACATGGAACAATGGCTGCTATTTGAATTGTAATGACCAATCATCTGTGAGCAGCCGGGACGCCGGCAAGCATGGCCTCTATTGTCCCGCTTGTGGCACGGAGATGCCTGCTGGGCCGGAGGTTAATTATGTCATTAACATACTTAGTCTATGAAAATGAGGACAGTTGTAGAGTTACGACGTCTTATTGAGGGTGGATACATGGATGCAGGATACATAGTGTCCGAATGTCAACAGCAATACTAATTGCAATGACTACTGGAAATGTAATGCATGACTGGCTTTACTGAAGAGTTCTGCTCCGAGGTACAGTAATAACATACTGTGTAAGGTCATTCCCTATTGTTAAGGGCCTGGTACACAAGGCCATAATCGCCTGGACACTTTTTTTTCGTGGCCGCAACCCTTACCGAACGTAAATATGGCCAGCAATCAAATAATAATTTGCTCGTTTGTCATCGATCGACTATTGAAACCTGTGAGTGCAACTAAACAACCGCCAGTGCACTTGGTATAGCGATGGTCATGGATTGTCGCTGCAGGAGGCCTCCATTAATATAGTATTAATGGAGACTGTGGAAAAACATGCGTTTTTCCTCGATCACCAGCGGGCTTGTTTTGTTTACCAATGCGGTAAATCCGCGGGCGTATCCCGCGACGGTCGTGGGCATGAGACCTAAGGCTGGTTTCACATAGGCGAGAATCTTGAGCGTTGCGAGATGCATAAAACTTGCGTGAATCTGAACTCTATTCTTTTGAATGGAGTTTTACACATGAGCGATGCTGCCAGGAGAAAAAATGTTGCGTAAAACTTGCGTGCGAAGATCGGAATTTCACAGAAGTGATGCACGGCGTTATTGCCTAAAAATTGCCTCGCATTCGCGGGTAAAACGCACGTTGCCGAGCACAAAATTGAGGTTGGCTGTTTGAAGGTAGCCTAAGAGGACCTTTAGGATGCCTGTCCACGGGCGTTGCGATATCCTGCTGCGGGAGCCGCCACCGGGGTGCAGGAGCCAGCTGGCGGACAATCCCATTGAGAATCGTGGCAATTCGCAGCATGCTGCAACTTGCTGCCCGCGAGCGGAGAATCGCTGTGATTCTCCACTCATGGACAGGGGAAAAGCGCTCTCTATAGCAACGCTATGAAAAACGTTCACTGCGTTCCCCGTGGCCAGATTATCGCCGTGGGGAATGCAATGTAAAAACACCCAAGGAGAGGCAGCCTTAGGCCAAGCTCACACGGGCGGATTCCAGTTGCGGTATCGTTGTCCACATGGAGGATCCTTGGCAAAACGCGGGCATTGAAAATCATGTAAATTTACTTTTTCGCTCTCTTACGGATGCAAATTGTGTATTTGAGTGGAGGAAGAATCGCAGCATGCTCTATTTTGCCACAGATGCCAATGGAGGCCGTCTGACCCACAAGCCTATACACAATTACCATTGCGTATGGTCTGCGGGTACCTGTGTCACCGCTAAGTGATGGCACGGGAAATACAAACATTAAAAAAAACAAACTGCGCACAACCGACAGCGAGCGGCTGCAGTCATCCGCAATACAGCAAAATAAGGTACGTAGGTTTGCCGGCCGGGCTCACAGCTGGGATCTACTGCAGGCCTTACAGTTGTGCACTGTATATGTGAGCGGCTCTCCTTCTCCAACTATAGACCCAGCCAAGCGCTGATCCCGCTGGTTTAACCCTGAAGCACGGCTTTCACAAGGTGGATACACGGTGCGGGCCATGAGTATCTAATACTTGTATGTGTGCCCCGTATAACTGGAGGGATAAGTTAGTGATGAATCCACCCGGCATGCAGACTGATGAATGTTCTATCTGATGAACTGGTTTGACATCGCTTCTCCCCCCCCCCCCCCCCCCAAGTTGTATAAAATATCTGGACGCTTCTCCTAAATATCTGGAGGTTTGCTGCCTTTGATCTTATTCACAAGAGCATGCTAATGTTTTTTTTTAAGGTGTCAAACACGATGGGACGATGTGCGATACGTGCCGACAACAGCCCATCATCGGTATCCGCTGGAAGTGTGCGGAGTGCACCAACTATGACCTGTGCACCGTGTGCTATCACGGGGACAAGCATCACTTACGGCATCGCTTCTACAGAATCACAACTCCAGGCAGTGAGCGGTAAGAGCACTTTATAACTTTGGTACTTGTTGTTCGTCGAGAGTACATGCATTGATGTATTAGAGGGTCATTGGTGCCTTTTTAAAGTTTTTGTTTTCTATGACTTAAAGGGTTTATTATCACCAACTTTTTTTTTCTATAGATGACCTCAGGATAGGTCATGAACAGATGATCAGTAGGGATCTGAGTGGTGAACCCTCGCCGTTCAGCTGATTCCTGGCACAACTATCAGTATGGACAGCGCTGGAAGCAGATTGTGCCAACCCTACTGCAGTGGCCTAGTTTGGAACTGCAGGCGCACCATGTGTTGAAGACTAAAACGTCACATGGTGCATTAACCTTTAATTATAGTATGTCCCCTGGTACTTGACATTTCATTGGATAGGAAAATGCTAGAGGATCTTGGAGTTGGAGTGCTGCTTCTGTCTCCCCTTCTTCGATGCCATCCAAGAGATGATGTGAATTGTTTCTCACAATGCCTATTGATTTCTCACTTGCTCCATGATGCTTTCTGTCAAACTGACTGAAGCCCTGATGGAAGGCTGGAGGACAGGAGTGGCCATAGCTTCACAAATTGATGGTCTGACTTAAATGTTTCTATGATCACTCGGTGATTTTGAATGTTTTAACGGATGCTCCGTATTCTATTTTTTCTAATTGCATAGAAATATGGGATTGTAACCAATATACACGTTATCACTGTCATTCAGTACACAATCATTAAATCTTAGTGTCCTTCTGGAATCCCGTCGGAAGTCAAAGAAGATAACAGCAAGAGGAATCTTTGCTGGCGCTAGAGTAGTGCGTGGAGTTGATTGGCAGTGGGAGGACCAAGATGGTGGCAATGGCAGGAGAGGCAAGGTAAGCGACCTCATTCTGGGCACTACCAGTTGACAGCATTGAAATGGCTGCTCACAGCATCACCCTGATATGTACTGTCCTTTTTGGGAGCTTTGCTGCTTTTGGTAAATTTAGTGAAACGTGTGGCAGAGAATGGGATTTTATAAATCCTATTTACTGTGTTTTTCGGACTAGAAGACACACCCCAGGTTTAGACAACAGAAAACCGAAAGAAATATTTTGTATTAAAGGGGTTGTCCCGCGGCAGCAAGTGGGTCTATACACTTCTGTATGGCCATATTAATGCACTTTGTAATATACATTGTGCATTAATTATGAGCCATACAGAAGTTATAAAAAGTTTTATACTTGCCTGCTCCGTTGCTAGCGTCCTCGTCTCCATGGTGCCGACTAATTTTCGCCCTCCGATGGCCAAATTAGCCGCGCTTGCGCAGTCCAGGTCTTCTCCTGTTCTCTATGGGGCTCCGTGTAGCTCCGCCCCGTCACGTGCCGATTCCAGCCAATCAGGAGGCTGGAATCGGCAGTGGACCGCACAGAAGAGCTGCGGTCCACGGAGGCAGAGGATCCCGGCGGCCATCTTCACAGGTAAGTATAGAAGTCACCGGAGCGCGGGGATTAAGGTAAGCGCTCCGGTGAGCTTTCTGTACGTCCCTGCATCGGGGTTGTCTCGCGCCGAACGGGGGGGGGGGGTTGAAAAAAAAAAAACCCGTTTCGGCGCGGGACAACCCCTTTAATTTAAATGTCTCTGGGGGTCCAACATAATGGAAGGTCTACCGTCATTAAGTTCCCGAGTGGAAGGGCGCTTTAATTAGCCGATCCTCTCAGACTGGAAACTCGCATACAGAAGCGCAGTTGATTGGCAATACACTCTTCTCATGCACCCTCCGATTCTGCTGTATGACAGAATAGTGGATCAAATTTACCACAATCTCAGTATGATTGATCGCTGTGCATCTGAGCACAGAAAATATGCTTTAGGGTATATTCATATGTAGCGGAATTGGTGTGGAGCCACCGTAGACTTCACCCCCTTCAACTGAAAGTGTGAAATCTACTGTGGATCCGCGTCAAGATCCACAGTGGAAAAAATGCTGTGGATTGTGTTGCTAAAATCAGCTACATGTGAACTATACCATACGCTGCGATAGTCCAACTGTAGTTGGGGAGCTCTGCAGCAGCGTATGGTATGATAGTGGAAACCGTGCAAAGAAACTCTTGTCTCATGGTGGAAGCAGTTTGAAGCCTCTTTAGAAGGGAGGTTACAGTAGAAAAGAGTTCAAGAGATAATAAAGAGACTTTAAAAAAAAAAATTAGACTTTGGTAAACTTGGCGGCGTGAGGCGAGCTCTCTAGATGCAGCAAGATTATGGGAAATATATTTCAGCTAGCTTCTTGCATTGGGGTGTAGTGAGGGATAAAGTTTCGGCAGGGGGAGGAGGGTAATCCACAAATGGCTCCGTATTTTATCTCACAGATGCCATGTGTACCGAGAGGAGATATTCGTCGACTCGAAGATATAGGATATGTACAGTGCAGATATTATAACCATGGGCTGTATTGAGCACATGACCTTTTGCAGATGCCCTAGCGCATGAGCCCCCCCGCAAGGCCCTTTAAAGTATTTTAACCCTTTAAGGAACAGGCTATTTTTGTTGCCTTCCTCCTCTTTCAAAAAATTATAATTTAAGTTTTATGCTGACATGGCTGTATGAGGGCTTATTTTTTGCGGCAACAGTTTTATTAGTTAGTGGTAGCATTTTAAGTACCAAGCAGGGTTCAATCCCCGCTTGTTCAGGTAGCCAGACCAAGGTTACCTTCCATCATTCCAAGGCCGGTAAAATCAGTACCCAGCTCGCTGAGAGGTAAAAGATGACTGGGTAAAGCAATGGAAAACCACCCCGCAGTCTGCCAAGACGTCACCCTAGGAGTCAGTCAGGGGACTTTACCTTACCTTGTTCACATTGTGGAGTGCGGACAGAAAAATAGGTCTACATATTTGAGTATAGGAAGCTGAGACATCGTAATGGGATTATGGGGGCCATGACAGTAGATGTAATTTTTTCCTATTTCTGCCAATAACCTTTTTTGTTCTGCCATTAATGTATACTTGGTGGGACTCCAAGTGTTATTGGTTAGTAAATGCCTCTTAATTTCCATTCACGTGAAATCAAATACTTTTTGGACTTCTTCCTTCGTGACTTTCTGATATTGGGTTGAATATAATGTATAAAAAGGAAAAGCTTATATTGGTGTTGGTCAAAACATCACAGTAAGTCTGGGTTCACACAGGGCGGACTTGCCGTGGAAATTCCATCTGGAATTTCGCCACGGCACATCTGCCTGCAGCCACTAATCGTGGGATAAGCCGGCCATGTGGACGAGATTTCTCAGAAATCTCGTCCACATGGGACGGCGAATCCGTCACGGCAAAGCTGGCGCTGTGGCGCAGATTCACCAGCCGCAGCGTGTCCATTCTTTTTTTTTTTTTCCCCATTGCGGCCACACTCTCCTCTATGGGAGTGCTGGCTGCAACAGAAAAGTGTGTGGCCAAGCCGCTCCAAAACCCTCAGTTTTTCGCTGCGGCCAAGCCGTGAGATTTCCGCCGGGAATACGCCCTGTGTGAACCCAGCCTAAGGCTACGTGCACACTAGCGTTTTTTTGACTGATACAGTTTTATTAAAAAACGAATATCAGAAAACTGAAGTGGAAGGGTGAGTTCACGCCTGCATTGGGGTGAGTTCAGGGTTTCCATCTCTGCTCAGTTTTTGGAGGAGAGAAGCTGAAATAAACGAATCCATTTTCTTAACTCATTGATTTCAATAGATTTCCAAAAAAATGCTTTCCTGTTTGCTTCAGTTTTTTTTACTGAAGGGAACGCAGCGGGGCCCGATCACACCAGCGGTTTCATCTGCGTCTGGCTGTTCCGTCGGGGAAACAGGAAAACTGAAATAAAAGGTTTCCATTTTGAAACCCATAGCAATGTAATGAAACGGGGGTCTTCAGCTTCCATCTGTCTATGGCAGTGAAATCTGCTGCCCTTTTGTTTCCAGTTTTGGAAACTGAATGCAGACAAATCCTTTGTTTCTTGCATTGTAGTCAATGGGAGGCAGCTGGAACTGGAAAGCAATCCATGTTTCAGTGGTGGTGCTTCAGTGATTGTGGGTCAGTGGTTAGCCGCCACCACTGACTATGATGGGGTCTGTTCATTTCCTGCATTTGTCCGCCATTTTTACAGAGTGAAAAAGTCTGGCATGCAGGACGTCTGTGCGACCGGAGCCTCCGACGATGTGCGTAGAGCCTTACCAGGGCTCGCTGCATCTGAGAACATGACGGCGGTGGGTTTGGCAGCATTACAAGCTGTTGCTATAAAATATGTGGAGTGTCCATCTGGATAGATTCTTATCTTCCTGTAGAATAATAGATGGCGTTTCCTTTCTTTTTATCCTCTGAGAGATTTCTACAAAACCCTCTCTTATGTGAAAATACTTGAGCTGAGCGAAAATATCAAGTGCCGTATTTATGTAATCTATCTGTGCGGCTATTCTGTTACCCTTCAGCTAACCCATTTACATTTCCGTATTCTTTAATCTCATTTTAGGTAACAGAGATCCAGGACTGGAGTGCATCAAGCCCACACAGCGCTGCCTATGTCCTTTGGGACAACGGCGCGAAGAACCTTTATAGAGTTGGATTTGAAGGCATGGTAAGTGGAGAGGACAATTCCTCGACCATCTCGGGAGTGGGGGTGGTAAGGGCCGGAGTGTGCCTTATTGCTATGCACTCTTTTGTTACATGCATGTGCCAGCCTGGGTGATTGCATAAAGCTCTTTTGTGATGCATCTCAGGCCATGGAGCATATACAATAGGATGGGAGCGGTGTGTGTTGACATATTTGACCCTTCCAGCTGTTGCGGTATTACTGTTGATTTAATTACAGCCCCCTCTTGTAACGGCTATGTATATATTTCACTTGTAGGAAAAGTGTACTTTTTTAATGCGTTATTTTGTGTATTATTGCATTGTGGTCTGTGTTTGTTTTTTCTCTTTCTTTTTTGTTTCAAGTTTTGCTTTAAAAAAATCTCAATGTTTAATAAAGGGAACCAAAATGAAAATAATTAGTACATTTTCTTCAAAATAAATGATTTTATCACATTATCTGACGCCACATTGCACTGAATGAATAGGGACTTTTTTACAAGGGACGATTATCCTTTAGGTAATTAGTGAATCATGCTAAAATGAACAATAATGGTTCGCTGTAAACACTGCCAACAATTGAATGATAATTTGTTTGCTTATTGTTCGTCCATTTCCTGCAGGCATAAAATCATCGTTTGCCAATCGTCTTTGCATGTAAAACTAATCACTCAGTCGTTTGCTTCAGTTCCCAGGCATTTTCAGACTTCCTGATAGACCAATGATGGACTGAACGAGCGCCGCTTCTCAGACTACCTGATGCACGCTGCGCATTAGTATGAATCTGTAGTCTTAAGGGTCATTTACACGGGTCGATTGCCGCTCAAAATTGGTACAAGCAAACAAATTGAGCAATAATTGTCCTGTGTAGAAGCAAAAAAATCCTTTGTTGTTCATTCACTTCTCATTATCAGTTAGCATAAAAAACATAGCTAGATCACAGGATTCGCTCTGTGTTAATCTTTCCTGCTCTGTGCTTCACGAAGAAGGTGAAGCGCTGAGCGAGAAGCCCGTGATCAAATGGTGAACTCCGTCCAAGTGCTAACAGTCTTAGGGGTGAGGTTGGCGCTCATGTGGGCATTTGGACAACTGTCGTCCAATCTAAATGGGACATAATACACTATAAATTGCTCAGACAGGCCCATGTGGTTAGCACTGGCCAATCAAAGCAGTGTATATTATCTTAGTCTGATGAGTGCATCAGGTCAGAGAAGCGGTGCGGCCATCTTTGTTTGTCCCTTTTTAAGGGTATATCCACATAGCAGATTTTTAACTTTTTTTTTCACACAAAAACTGTACAATGCTTTGCCGGCTCCATTGCAAACAATGGGCGATGTGTTCTGAGGGAATGCCCAAAGATAGGACATGCTGCAATTTCGTATGAACCCATACAAAAGAACGAGGTTCGTATTAATACAAGATTTGTGCGTCTCACTATGTACAAATCTCACACGATTTTCTCAGCTGTGTGAAAGCGGCCTAAGCACTCGTTCCCACGGGCGTATGCGTAAAAAGCTGCATGGATCACCGTGCTTTACTGCTGTGGGAGCTTGCTGTGAGCTGGCTGTCGCAGTGTATGTCAGCGATGGCGCACTCTCACACATGCTGCCGTGCACAGTGAGACTGTCTCATAGCGCAGTGTACTGCGTATGGACAGTACGAGCGTAATACGCCGTGAAATAGAAAATACTGCAATCTCTTTCACACGTATATCTGCCAGTGTGAATGGATCAATGTACTTTCATTGACTCCATTCGCCGCATACTACACAGGCGGCATCGTGTGCCTAATATGCAGTGAAATCACGTTTGTAGGAATGAGCCATTAGGCCTCTTTCTCACAGGCTACAAAACACATGTATATGAAGCTCATGGTTCCCAATGGGTTCATTCACATGAGATGTTTTGTAGCCTGAGAGAACCCATTGGAAACCATGGGCTTCACATACATGCGTTTTGTAGCCCGTATGAAAGAGTTCTAAGTCTGTATGATACAAAAAGTGTTATTTGTTTACACCAAGTGAGGGCGAATCCATCTTACGTTTCTGGTTCACTCTGTGTGTAATGTTGAGTCTCATAGATATAGCAAGTTTTATATGAAGCTCCCTCTGACTTGTGTTATCTGTTAAAAATGAATTTTAAAGAGAATGTATTATTATAGGTTGTAACTGTGGAGCTTCACAATCCATTACTAGTTTTCCAAAGAGTTATGGTACAATGGTTTCAACTTCCTGCAAACAATTAATAGAGGTAGAGCAGGGCTTCCCAAACTGTGCTCTGCGGAGCCCTTGGGGCTGCGTGAGTATTAGGGGCTCAGATGTGTAGGGTCTAGGTTCCCGTTCTACTCACTGCTGTACTGAGGAAAGGAACATCCAGGACCTGTGGTCGGCATAGCAACGCGCATTACATGAGCAGGCTCCAGACATAAGATCCACATTGCTATGCCAACTGCAGGTTCTGGACATTTGTTAGCTCAGTACAGACTGTCCGGAGACCGCTACAGTGGTGAGTAGAGGGGGGACCAATCGTGGATTATAGTAGGGGTGATTAGGGCGACCGTCCCAGGCCCGAGACTCCAAAAGGGCCCACGGCCGTTCCGATCCGCACTGCTAAACGTCCAGCTGCAGGTAGAGGAAGGAGTTAGTGCTGCAGATGCAGGGAGGGCTGTGTGTTGTAAGTAATTTAACTGCTTCCTCTTCCTGTATCTAAAGAGCATAACGACAGTGGGAGTTCCTATCGCTATTACCGCTGGGGCCGCCAATATATAGCTGGCGCTATTACCGCTGGGGCCGCCAATATATGGGGGGCGCTATTACCGCTGGGGCCGCCAATATATGGGGGGCGCTATTACCGCTGGGGCCGCCAATATATGGGGGGCGCTATTACCGCTGGGGCCGCCAATATATGGGGGGCGCTATTACCGCTGGGGCCGCCAATATATGGGGGGCGCTATTACCGCTGGGGCCGCCAATATATGGGGGGCGCTATTACCGCTGGGGCCGCCAATATATATGGGGCGCTATTACCACTGGGGCGGATTTGCTGCAGAATTTACAGTAGCTGTAGTAGCAAAGTGGATGAAATTTTGAAAATCTCATCCACACGCTCTGGAAAAATCTGCACAAAACCCGTGTGGACACCGACATGAGATGTGGGATTTTATTCTGCAGCATGTTAATTTTAAATATAATGCATATCAATAGCCCACCCAGCGCTCCAGCATTCCTCCATGTTTTTTATTTTAAACGGCCCTGTCCGTTTTGTAACGACGGAGGTAAAAATGTCATGAAAGCCCCTCCCCTAACCCCTCCCCTGACCACACCCTCTGTCCCGCTTTCTTAGGACTCCAGGAGAAAATTTTGCTTCAAAAAAGGGCTCCATGGCTGAAGAAAATTGGGAACCGCTGAGCTAAAGGGACCAATAAACATTTTGCTTGTATTGGTTTGATTGCGATTACAGTAAGGCTGCGGTCACGCCTCCGTTAGGGTCAGTTCAGGATTTCCGTCTCTGTTCCGTTTTTGGTGGAGAGAAACTGAAATAAAACTGAGAAAAATGGATCCCTTTTTCCACATTAACTTCAATGGGTTTTCAAACAATACAACTGAGAAGCCTTTCCGTTTGCTTCCATTCTGTCAGGTTTCCATTTTTCTAGATGGAAAAATAGTGCAGTCTGCAGTGTTATTTTTCCGTCCAAAAAAAGACAGAAACCTGATGGAATGGAAGCAAACAGAAGCAAATCCATTTTCTTGAAACCCCATTGAAATCAATGGGGAAAAATAGGGATCCGTTTTTTTTTCCAGTTTGATTTCAGTTTCTCTCCTCCAAAAATAGAGCAGAGAGACGGAAACCCTGAGCTGACCCTAACGCAGGCGTGACAGCGGAGTTGGTATGCAGCAGTGTGTTGGTATTCTACAATTGGCATGCATTAACTGGATGTAATATTTATTTCAGTCTGACCTGAAGTGTGTGCAGGATGCCAAAGGAGGCTCGTTTTACAGAGACCATTGTCCTGTCCTGGGTGAGTTTTGTGGTACCTAGCTAGCTGTCTCTGTCTTCTTCCTGATGATGTATTAATATTAGGGCGGCTTCAGATGACTGTATACCGGCCAGATATTCACGCCGGCCGATATACGGCGTCTCTCTCTGCAGGGGGAGGAGGCTGGAAGAGCCGGGAGCAGTGCTCTAAGCTCCTGCCTCCTCTCCGCCCCTCTGCACTATTTGCAATGAGACGGGATGGGGGCGAGGCTAAGTACCGGGAATTAGCTCCGCCCCATCCCACCTCCCCTCATTGCAACTAGTAAAGAGTTGGCGGAGAGGGGGCGGGAGCTCAGCACTGCTCCTGGCTCTTCCAGCCTCCTCCCCCTGCAGAGAGGGACGCTGTATATCGGCCAACGTGAATACACAGCCGATATACGGTCGTCTGAATAAGCCTTTAGGGCTATGTTAAGAAATTCACTATTTAAAGGGGTTGTCTCGCGGCAGCAAGTGGGGTTATACACTTCTGTATGGCCATATTAATGCATTTTGTAATGTACATCGTGCATTAAATATGAGCCATACAGAAGTTATTCACTTACCTGCTCCGTTGCTGGCGTCCCCGTCGCCATGGCTCCGTCTAATTTCGCTGGCTTCTGGCGTTTTTAGACGCACTTGCGCTGTGCAGACTTCTGCCTGGTGAATGGGGCCGCTCGTGCCGGAGAGCTGGTCACCGCGTCGTCATCGTAGCTCCGCCCCGTCACGTGTGTCGATTCCAGCCAATCAGGAGGCTGGAATTGGCAATGGAACGCACAGAGCCCATGGTGCACCATCGGAGAAGACCCACGGTGCACCATGGGAGAAAACCGCAGTGCATCCCTGGGAAAGGACCGGTGGCCATCTTAGGCAGAAGATTTTTAAAACTTCATATTTCGTCGGATCGGTGAGTAGCAAGCGGCTTAAAAACCGCTTTAAATTGCTATTTTATGCCAGGGGGGGTGACAGGGCGAATGGGGTAAAGTAAAATTTTGATGTTTGCCGCGAGACAACCCCTTTAATGGTCCTTTTACACATAATAATCGCTCAAAAATCGTTCCAACGAACACATTTTAACAATCGTTCTGTGTAAATAAGAAAACAAATCGCTCACTATTCGTTCACTTTTGTTTACTGCTGACTTTCAGTCCACGAAAAAATAATTGCCGGGTCGCTGGCCTTTCGTTGGGTGTAAACGCTCTCTGCCTAGTGCTTCACATAGAAAGTGAAGCACTGAGCGAGAAACCAGCGATTATATTATAGCCTAAACACTTTGCTCGAACGCTGACGACCTTAGAGGTGACGTCGGCGCTCATGCAGTCGTTTAAACAACTGTCGGCCCGTGTAAAAGAGACATTACTTTGCAACTGATAAGATGCGCTAACTGGTCTCCACTACCTGCCTCTCGTTTGGTCATTAGGGCACAGGAAGCACTGGTCAATGCAGTTGCAGGCTCCATTACAGACTGTTACGATAGTTAGCAATACCAATTAGGATTAGCAGGGATTAACTTCTTACCTCATATTTCAGGAATGATTCCTGCAACTTTAAAAGGATTATCATCAAGCACCCTGTGTCTTTTCATACAATATCTAGCTGGTTTAAGCCCCATTTGTACACATCATTTGAACAAACGAATTAACCACTTTTTTTTGCTTAGACATGCTGAGCATTTAAATGTACAGGCAATCTTTTGAAATCCTCTCAATTTCCCTCATTGGCTAAAGTAAACACTGTATATGTTTGCTCAGGTGGGCGTGTGTTTATACGAGGAACCTCTGGCTAGCAGGGTTTTAACTAGTGGGAAGAAAAGCCATTGTCTTCTGCCAGCATTAGTAAAGAATCACCCCTCCCCTCAAGTTGTTCAGTCCTTCAAAGACTGATGGAATGCCATTTAAACTAAGCGAAAAGCAAACCAACCACTATTTTTATGCAGGCTGAAACTCTGCGATAAGCGACAAATAAACCTATAGTGCACGATGGCTTCGCATTTACACGTGACTATTATTGCGCAAATTCGTACATTTGAATTAATTTTGAACTGTAATCGCTGCGTGTAAATGGGCCTTTACACACCACTTTGTATCAAATAGCAGAACATGTATCAACAGCTTTAACCTTGTTTTTTAGTTCATTATTAAGTCCTTAACGGGAATCTGTCAGTGTGAAAATGCTGTCCAAAATGCAGGCAGCAAGTTATAGACCAGGAGGAGTGGCTTGATGTATAGTTTTATGGGGATTGATATATAGTTTCAGTATAACTTGCGTTTTCATTCATTTAGGTCTTTGCATATTTTGAACTGAACAGTCCAGTGGGCGGAGCTATCAGTGATTGGCTGCTCTGTGTAGGACTGTACATATAGAAATAGCTGTCAATCACTGATAGCCCCGCCCATTGGACTGTTCAGCTCACAATGTACAGAGATATAAAATTATATAACGATCTGCTCCGCTCCTCCGGCTCTATAACATGGTGCCTGCGTTTTGGACAGCATGTTCAAGCGGACAGATTCCCTTTAAGGAAAGAAAAAAAAGCCCCCTTGTAAGCATTGTGTACATGTCTTTTTTGCATTTAGGTGAGCAGAACGGTAATCGTAACCCAGGAGGCTTGCTTATTGGAGACCTTGTAAATATTGACTTGGAGCTGGAAATTGTCCAGTCATTGCAGCATGGCCATGGCGGATGGACTGATGGCATGTTTGAAACATTAACAACCACGGGCACCGTTTGCGGCATTGATGAAGACCATGATATTGTTGTGCAATATCCTAGTGGAAACAGGTAAGTGAAGCCATACAAAAGCACCCATGCGTTAAAGGGATTGTCCAAGGTTTTTTTTTTTAATATAGTTTTGAGCCCTTGTTCCCCTTTCCGTGCCCAAAACTATACAAATTGCTAAGGTGCTGGAACACCACCACGGCATCTGATAGGTGACCTCACCGGACGAGAAGACCTAGTGATGTCCCATAAAGCTGTTACATGGGCTTCTAATGTAGAAGCCTCAGACGTGTTTACGAGAGGTCACTGAGGATGTCCCTATTGGGCCTTCTGTTGGCTGCAGCAGTCACGTAATTAAATAACCCATATGTGACTGCTGCTGCCTAAGTAAACAGAAAAGCGGAGCATGGCGAGTGGCCGCTGGGGAACCGGTGAGTACTGTGTTCATTTTTTTAAATTTTTTTTTAATCTACAGTGCATCTCCCCACTGCCACCAGTTATTCAGAAAGCCCCCTTAATGTCAATAACATCTAATAGAAGGTGGGATTGCAATCCAAGACGCCTCTAACACTAAAGCTGCCAGTGGCATTGAATAGGTATTGGTGGAGTATGGCAACAATCTTGTCTGGCATCTGTCTAATGTCCAAGAGAGCTGAGAGACATGAGTGGGAAGGACTGAACAGGGTGGATTTGAACCTGTCTGACCCTTTGTTGGTCTGGGAGATAAGCAGCCCACGTGTGTCTGGCAGCCACTTATTCTTTTGCATGCTTTGCCATAAGGAGCTTTGAAACGTATGGAAGTGTAGGGAAATAGTCTTCTGCTTATAAGAAGAGCTGCTGATATGTGTGTATATGCACCAGTCGGCCATAACCTTTAAACCACCTAATATTATGTGAGTGATCCTCATGCTGCCAGAACAGCTTTGACCTGCTTACGCTCGGACTTCTGACAGTGTTCTGTGGTACCCGGACTTAAGCAGCAAATCTTGTAAAGGGAACCTGTTGGCAGGAGAATGGTGCCCGATCTGAGGATACTATTTAATAGCTATTGGGATGCTGGGTATATGGATGGATGTAAGTGGTGTATTTAGTCTTTCCTGCTTCAGTTATCTGCAGCATCACATTGTATTTTGTGCTGTCACTTTTGCATAGGAGTCTGATGTATTCATGGATGTACCGATTACTGCTCCCTCACACTGCCACCTGTCTGATCGCCAGCCGTCTTCCTGCAGAGCTAATGGAGAATAACTGAATTGCGGGCAGGATGGCGGATTAAAATTGCCATCTCGAAGTACAATGTTGGCGCTGCAGACTAATTAAACCATGTTCTGACATAGGAATGACATCATAAAATGTTTACATCCCTACACTCAGCAACTTTAGCGCTATTAAAAGGGTATGCCAGGCACAGATTAACATTTTAAAATCTAATGTACATAATCACAATACTTTATCTTGTAATGGATTACCCGGTCTAGCTACTTTCTTCATTTTCTACCTGTCACATGACCCTCCACCTGAAAGGTATCTCTACTTCTTTTTGACATCTTGTCAACATTTGCTACTTCCTCCCCTGTCTATAGCAATTTCCTGAGCGCAGTGCATGATAGGAGGACAGGAGAGGAAGCTCTGCACTGTATTGGTAATGTTCAGTTCAGAGTGCCGGAGGCTATATTCTAGCCTCTGAGGGCTATAGCAACCCATCAGGACCCTGCAATCACATCTCAAGGATCTGATGGGTGAGAGAGGGAGCCCCCTCCTTCTGTTAGCCTTTTACATGCCATGGTCGCTCTGAAGGGTTAAACAGTGGGGATCGATGGTTTCTTCGGTCCCTGCTGTTTAAATACCAGGATGCTGAGCACCTGCTCTCCCTGGCACGTGAGACTCGCACCAGACGTCTCATACGGCACTGCAGAATAAAGCCCCTTAACAGCTTCTGTCAGAAACCGTGGATGGTCGTTAAGGGGTTAATATTATGACTGATCGGCTCACGTGTAAATACTGGGCATCTGTGAGATATAAAAATCTAACAGAAGACCTTCTTCATGGTTTCTTGTCACCAATCAAGTGAAGAACCTTAGTCGTCTTCTTCCCCACTCTGATGCAGCTGATAGTAGGAAACTGTACATTTCTTTCACTGATGGCTTCAAAAGATCATAAGCTGCTTTTTACTTTATTCTGCCTGAAATGGCCCTTTTCCACAGGACGATTATTGTTCAGAATCCCGCGCTCCTCCAGGAATCCGAATGATAATCGTCCTACCGACCAAACAAAAATTGCTTAGTTGTCCAGTGTCTGCATGCAGAAAACTAAAGGACTAGCCGTTCAGTGTAAACAGCGGTCCGTCATGGTGGACAAATATCTGATTACTGTGAATGGTGGCGGGCAGGGGGGGAGCACCCCAGCGCGGGAAGCGATCTGAGCGATGCCAGCAATACTTGCTCCTGTGTAACGGCACAAAAGCGAGCATCGCTACTCATTGCTTACCCAACAGCTTGTCTCGCGCAAAAGCGACGTAAGTTTCACTGCTTTTAACACCCTGGCAGACAGTTTTGACAGCAATTTTATTGTTTTGGTTTTTTTCTACCTCCACTTTTCAGGGCCCGCAACCTTATCTTTATGTCACCTCCTGAGCGCTCAAAGTCCTTAATAAGGGCTCCTTCACACTGGCGATCGCGATATTGCCGCAAAAACATCACTGCCACTTAAGATTTTTTTCACATGTTTTTGCCATAATTGTTTAAGACGAAAATCAGTAGGACTTTCTAATGCAGGGTTCATGATCGTCATGGAAAACCTGGAATTTGATGAGTCATGCAATACCTGGAAAGGTCATGGAAATTTTTTCTGAGTCTTGCTAAGAGTCAGATTGGTGTTTTTTTTCACCCGTGTCACTGAGAGATTATTTTTTTGTATTTAATTTAATTAACTGCAGTTCATACGCTAAAGATGGGAGGATGGTTGGGTGATCAGAGGAGCTGGTATGTCAGAATATTCCAAGAAGTTTTCTATCTTAGAGTAAAGTCTGTTTAAAAAAAAAAAGACTTTTAGAAAACTTTCTTAATGTAATTCTGTTGTAGTGGTGGTCCAGATTCTGTAATGTTTAGGTTAACTACTGGCAAAACATTAGTTCACTTACACTTTAAGACTCTGTACTGTTTATTTTGAGTTCCGTGAGTGTCGTTGAAAAATCAAGATTTTGTCATGGAAATGTCATGGAAATTTTTTTCAAAAAAAAACCTGTATGAACCCATTAATGTTAAAAATGCATTACATTGCATGAAAATCGCACGTTCTTGCTTTGTGATGAAATAAAAAAAAAAGCTGCATAGGGAAACATGGGAGATAAAGCAAAATGCAGACAGATGGGACATTGCATAAGTGAAAACATTGCAAATTTGAAGGAAACCATTGAAAAGCATGGGTTTCATATTCCTGCCTTTTCACTCGCTCTCGCATCGCACGATTTTATCACCAGTGTGAAGGCACCCTTAGGCGATTATCGCTGCGGAATTCGTGGTCAGACACCCGTCGCAAATTCCGCAGCAGTGATCATCCATAGACATGCTGTGATAAATGATTCTCACCTGCCCACGAGCGGAAAGCAACTGCGGTTTTCCGCTCGTGGGGGAGAATCGCAGCATGTTCTAATCTATGCGGAAAACCATGTGGACCGCTTCCATTGCAGTCAGAGGAAGCTGTCCGTCCCGCGATACTTCCGCAGTGTGAGCACTGCAAAAGTTTCACGGGAATCTGCGCCACAGCCCGGTGCGTAATGAATGGCGCATACGCGCCAGACGAGACACTTGCCATGCATCCGGACAGGTGAGTATATGGTCTCTGGGGGGCGCCAGGTCTAATTCTGCTGGGATATTTCACATTCCAACCCGGCCAGGGGCCTGACGCCAGTCACTATTAATATAGTGCCCATTGCTCTACTTCTAAAACCTTCCTTCAAAGGCTGCACCAAGAACACCACAACTAGTTCTTGCTGCAAGCTACGTAATGAATTCAAAATATGACGTGTAAATGCCTATAGCATCCAGAAGGTATAAACTGATCCTGTATTCTACCCCCAAACCTAGGCATAACCTCATCATGTAATAAACCCTGCAAGTCTTCACATGGCGGTCATCTGCGCCAGACTATGCTCTGCTTCTGGGGCCTTACTCCTTCTGCGATGGAAGCCTTTTTATATGCGCTGTCCCCCAATTAGCATTAATCTAAACCATATTAAAACATTGTTGCAGTCACTAATGAGTTATTTCCGATCCTCGCCATTGCAGGGTGTCAGGTGTAGTACAAAGCTCCGCAGCATATAGTGCTAGTCAGAGCTGATATATAAGCTGCATATATGAAGCACAAAGATATTCATAAATGCATGATAAAATGAATGTAGTATCAACCGAAAATGCTTTTTTGAATGAATGAAATTGTGAATGTTTTGTGCTTCCTAATATAACAGACAGCAGAGCGATGCAAACTTTCAATCTGTGAATTATGATTCATTTCTTAGATGGACGTTTAATCCAGCGGTTCTTACCAAAGCTAATGTCGTCCGAAGTGGAGACGCTGCACAAGGCGCTGAAGGAGGAGCTTCACAGTTCCAAGTAGGGGATCTTGTACAGATCTGCTACGACTTGGAGAGAATAAAACTACTTCAACGAGGTCATGGAGAATGGGCGGAAGCCATGCTTCCTGTAAGTCCTAATAGCCAGTTTTGTCTGTCTGGTATATGTTTGCTTATTTTTACAGGGGTCTCTAAATCGTAATGGGTTTCTGCTGAGAAAAAAACTATTAGTGCTTTATCTTCATTTGTGGGAGTGATAATTGACAGGCCAAATGCCCACGGGCAGAAATTCTGCGGCGGGATTTCACGCAGAATTTCCGCCTGTGTCTGCTGCCATAGATAATGCAATCCTGTGCAGACAGCCGCGGTTTGACAGCGCGAAAACTTGCGCGGTAAACAAATCGCGGCATGTCCTATTTCTGTGTTTATAATAATCACTGAAAGTAGTATGTGATGTTTTTGTCAAATTGTGTTTCTTAAAGCCTTAGGCCTCCCTCACACAGATGGTTTTTCTACAGTGTTTACTGCTGCCTTTTCAGCGCAGCGCTAAAGGCTGTACAAGGCTCCCATTCATTTCAGTGGGGCTGTCCACACAAGTGTCAAAATGCAGCGCCTTGAACGCCACACTTTGATAGCGATGCATGTACTATCTGTGGTTGTTTTCAGCCCTGCGTTGTTCATTTAAATAAATAGGCAGTGTTAGCAGCGCTCTTGAAAGCGTGGCACAACTTGATGATGCGTTTCGGGCAGCGCTAAATGGAGCACTTGCTGCACTACCAAAAAAAAAAAAAAGAAGTTATACTCTCCTCGCTGGCACTGTCCATGTCCCTGGCGTTGCTTTCTGGGACTGCGGGCACTTGTCAGAGGATCTTTTGCTAGTGATGTGGTTTGAAGACCCCGCCTCCAGCATGAGATTATTCTGATTGGCTGAGCCGCGAGCCATTCATCCATTGAATAGCTG
Organism: Eleutherodactylus coqui; assembly: GCF_035609145.1. Classification (NCBI taxonomy): domain Eukaryota; kingdom Metazoa; phylum Chordata; class Amphibia; order Anura; family Eleutherodactylidae; genus Eleutherodactylus; species Eleutherodactylus coqui. The sequence goes on along the minus strand of NC_089845.1, from coordinate 82,769,276 downwards.
TGATTGGCTAATCCAATCAGAGCAATCTTTTGCTGGAGGTCTGGTGTTGAAACTCTGTTACCAGCAAGAGACAAGTGCCTGGAAGCCTGCTGCAACGGCGGACGGTGCCCACTAGGTGAGTGCTTGATTTTTTTTTCTTCAGTTTCCTTGGCTGCGTTATCAGCTGTGCTAAAAACGCTGGCATAACGCATGCCAGTGCTGCTGAAATCGCTGTAAATGCAGCGTTGAAAAATGCGTTTACTGCAAACGCATGTGTGAGGGAAGCCTTAGTGAACGGCCATATGTAGCTTTACAGAGCTAACTAAGGTGCCTTACGCTAGGCTATCATAAAAAAACATGGTGGCCTAGTGTAAGGCTAGTATGGGAGTCCTGTGTTGGCAAGAGCCAGGACTCGGCTGTCTGCTGACTTTTGGAGTCTTGATCTAACGGCTGGAAATGGAGAGAACTCAAGTCCCGACTGTTTAACCCCTTACATGCTGCAATCAATAGTGATCACGGCATGTAAGCAGGTGATAGGTTATCAATGCAATTGCTGGGAGCTGCTGAGTTCCTATGGCAGCAAGAGGCCTGATGAAGACCTTTGAATCTGCCAGGCATGTCAGCCTATCCTCTCTCTGATTGCTGACCTATCATAAGTATACAGCACTGCATCTTCAAGTCCCCTTGGAACAAAAAATGTGTGTGAGAAAATGTTTATTTTTTTTCCTACAAACGCCCTTTATTATGGAAAAAAATTGCACATTGCTGCATTTTTAATGACCCGTACTATAAAAATATTAGGCTTATTATCCTACAAAATATGAATGTCGTAAATGAATACAAAATGCTGTAATTGCTATTTTGTCATTCATCGAATGGGAACTTCAGCTTGTCTCGCACTAAACAACCCCTCTCGCAGGTCATTTGGCAAAGATTAAAAATGTTGTGAGTCTTAGAATGCGGCGCTGCAGAGATATCGCCCTACTCTAACAGACTCGATAAAAAGTTTGTGGGTTCCTCTTCAGATGGCCCTCCCGAGATCAAAAACTTTGATATTGTCCTTATGACATGTCAAAGGTTTTCAGAAAGTACAGTTACACTTTAATTCCAAGTGTCCTCATGTAAATGTGTTCGGGCACGCGGCGCTGTAATTGGTGAAACACCGACTTGGAGTTTGCTGGTTTTTCCTGTACATTGGAATATTATCATCTTGTACTTCTAAGTTTGCTGGCCAGTGAGGCGGTTTACCATGAAATTGGAGGTAGTGGCTGCGTCTGCCACTGATAGGATAATTGCACTTTAAGCAGGTTTGATCTGAATGAAATGTTTTTTTACGCCTCACTGCTTAATAATTAGTACCTTCCATGCCTTTACATTTTTCAGACTCTCGGTAAAGTTGGAAGAGTTCAGCAGATTTATTCAGACAGCGACTTAAAAGTGGAAGTTTGTGGAACCTCATGGACATATAACCCAACTGCTGTTTCCAAGGTGGCTTCTGTAGGATCTGCAATAAGCAGTGCAACTGGAGGTAGTCCCAGAGCTTTATTTCTCTTTATCTGCTGGATGTTAATGTGGATCTAGTCCAAGATCAAGTGGTCATGTAGAGAAGCCATATACTTTAGGCCTCATGCCCATGGCCGTGACTGACTCTGCCAGCGCAATATCGCAGCAGAGTCCGTCACGCGACCCCCAAAGACCCCATACTCGCCTTTCCGGATCCGCCGCTTAAGTCCCGTCCGGCGAGCCGGCCCGCATGCGCAGTACAGCGCATGACGCGCTGACAGTGGGCGATGGCGCAGTGTCCGGTGACGCATAATCACGCGATACTTCAGCTGTGCTCACATGACTACTATCGCGTGATGGCTGTCTTCCATTGACTACAATTTCCGCGGCAATTCCGCTGTAGAATTCTGCAGCGTGAGCATTGAGCTATTAGGTTCAAATCCGCCCGTGGGCATTTTTTTTTCTGACTGCCCCAGAAGTATGCTACTCCAATTAGCCGAGCACGGATGAATTTTCTGCCTAGGACATGAGATTCTTATGTCCTTAGGTAAGAAAGCATGGGACTAAGGCCTCATTCACACGACCATATGCTTAAACCGCTGCTGCTGTCTCGCAGCGTCTTACCAGTCTGTGATCCCGGCAGCGAGTGTACTGCATATGACTGCATATCGCACGCACACGGTCATGCACAGTGTGACTTTGTCTTTTTCTGTTTAATTCCCTGCTCTGTTTTAGAGAGGGGTTATGTATGAATCGCCACCCATGTGCGATGTGTTGTATATGGACAGCGTTACTTTTGCATTGGCAGCGTAGGGCTCACGCTGCATGGTACACGGAGAAATAGAGCATGCTTCAATCTTTTTCTCGCACTTATCCACGCTGTGTTGACACGCTGATCTGAATGAATCAATGAAAGTCCATTGACTTAATTCACTGCGTGTCACGTGGCCAAGCATCACAGGTGTAATGTGCCCCCAAATCACGGTCGTGTTAATGAGCCCTTATTCAAATGCAACCTGATTTTACTTGTGCAAATGGCAGACTGCAGGGGACAGTCAGGCTTATTACCCAGAAACCCATCCAGGTGTGATATTTGGGATTTATCAGCTAATATGTTTTGTGTATGTGCAGCTTTCAGAGATGTTTGCCTTATGCGAAAGCCCCGTGTCTCTGAAACTTGCAGGTAGCCACTATGCATGTACTGACTGTTACGTATGAAGACCTTTGATAATGCTCAATCATTTGTTTCCCTAGAGAGACTGTCGCAACTCTTAAAGAAACTGTTTGAAACACAGGAATCTGGAGATCTTAATGAGGAGCTGGTGAAAGCGGCTGCAAATGGCGATGTTGCTAAAGTAGAAGACTTGGTGAAAAGGCCAGATGTTGATGTAAGGAAGTTCATTTTGGACTCTGTTTCATTATAACAGGTTTTAAAATAAAAATTAGGCCTCATGCCCACGGCTGTGATGGACTCTGCCAGCGGAATTCCGCAGCGGAGTCCGTCACGGTGCCCCCCCAAAGACCCCATACTTACCTCCCGGATCCGCTGCGCGAAGTCCCGCATAACGCGCATGCGCAGTACAGCGTCATATAACATGCTGGCGGTGGTTGGGGACACATATTCACGCTACACTTGCGCTGTGATACAGCGGAAGTATAGCGTGATGGCCAACTTCGATTGACTACTGTGGAAGCCGCCCGCACATATTTCCGCGGCATTTAGAACATGCGGTTTATTTCACGCTGCGGAATTCCGCACCGTGAGCATTGAGCTATTAGGTTCAATAGAACCTAATAGCTGTGGGGCAACGCAGCGGATTTCCACCACGTAAAATGCAGCAGAAATCTATCCGTGGGCATTAGCCCTAAATGAGAACTGGGTCAGGAAGCATCTTTGTTACTGCAGATTGCTTCTGATCTACGTAACAAAAAATTAGATCTTTATTTCCAGAGCGTCATCCCGACGGCCCCATTTACATATGGAGGTTGCCCTCTGACCCAGGTAGGGACAGGAAGAGTTTAAAAGCACCTCCCCTTCCACCCATGCTTCAGTGTCTTCCTGTCCCTACGGTGGGACAGAGGAGCAGCTCCAGAGCTGCAGGAGAAGGAAGAAGACTTACCAGAAGAAAACTTCCCGCACGCTGTGCGATCCCCCTGGAGGGGTAGAGGTCGGGGCCGCACACTCACGAGTCCCTGCATCCCCGACCTGCGGCGCCGACTGAGCCGTAAGTCGCCTCAGCAGCGCAGGTCTCCCTCGCGCGGTCCGCATGTTCCGGCCGCCGCTACCGCGATGGGATAGTTCCTCCTGGCAGAGGAACAGCAGCGGCGGCCTCCCGGAGCTCCTGGATCCTCGGCTCGCATAGCGGTGACGTCATCCGGCGTGGTGACGTCACGCGCTCGACGTAGGGGGCGTGGCTACCGGTGAAAACCCGGAAATGGCGCCAAATTCAAAGTTTCTCCCATCTAAAGCAGGCTCTACTCCATGGAGATATCCTGCTGACTGACTAGAAGTGCCAAACAGCATGTCTACCCGCGACAGCTCAGCACGAGAGGGAGAAACAGATACCCTACAAGCCGTGAGTAGGCTATATGCCAAAAAACGGAATGCAAATTAACGCTGTACTGGATTGGATGCATATATGTCCCCCTTTTCTCTCCCCTCTCCCCCATTGTGGTATGGGTTAGAGTCTAAAGAGTAAGGACTTACCGCACCCCCCTAGGGGGTAGAGGTCGGGGCCGCACACACTCACAAGTCCCTGCATCCCCGACCTGCGGCGCCGACTGAGCCGTAAGTCGCCTCAGCAGCGCAGGTCTCCCTCGCACGGTCTGCATGTTCCGGCCGCCGCTGCTGCGATAGCGGCCCCCCCAAAAAAAAAAAAAAAAATACCCTATGCGACGAATGCACAGGGAAGATACTAGCAGAGGCATCCGCTGTAGGATCAGGGCAGGCCTCTATGGCATCCCTTCCCCAGGCTCAGCCAGGTCCGTCACGGGTCCCTAAAAGGCCAAGACAAACCGAATTGGCGAGCCCAATTTCCGGGAATCCCTGCAGCTCCCGTCTGAAGAAAAGCTAGAGGACCCGCCAGTACTTTTAGAGGATGAGGAAAAGTATTATTTCTCCTCAAATGACATTGCGCACCTCATCAAGGCGGTGAGGGAGACAATGCAGATAGAGGATCACCCGCCGAGGATAGTGCTCGCTTCGGCAGCACATATACTAAAATTGGAACGATAGACGCACACGCAAATTCGTGAAGCGTTCCATAAAACAAAGATAAAACGCTCGGCGGCCTCCGGGGGAAAATACCATGTTCCCGGTCAACTAGACCCTACAACAGGTAATTGCCGATGAATGGCAGGAGCCTGAAAAAAGAATAGCGGTATCAAGGCGCGGGTTCAAACCCCGCGTACGTCAGGTAGCCGGCTCAGGGTCGACTCAGCCTTCTGTCCTTCCGAGGTCGGTGCAATGAGTACCCACTGGGGGGTAGAGTGACAGCTGAAGGCATACTGCCATCGCGACTAGGCGGATTACTGCCAGGCGCGCTCTACTTTAAAAAGCAAGAAAACCCCTTTTGGGCCCTGAAGATACCTCACAACTGTCTTATCCAATGGATAAGAACATAGCCTCGACTTCTGTGGCCAGATCGATGGTCCTATGCATAAATAGGCTGGAAGCCTCCATCATAGATCGGGCCCCTAGAGAGGAGTCAGCCGGTTGTCTTTCCCTCCTAAAAATGGCTACCGCCTTTCTGACTGATGCATCAGCGGGGATAGTAAGATATGATGCACATTATGGCTGAAGACATGGGCCGCAGATGTGACATCAAAAAACAAGCCCTGCACCATCCCCCTCTAAGGGGAATACATGTTGGGCCCGTCCTGGACAAGATCCTGGAGAAAATCAGCGACAGATAGCCTTACAGGAAACCATCCTTTCCGAGGCGCCAGCCACCTCCCGAAGTTAAAGGGAAAACTGGAAGATGGCGTACCCCAAGGGAGGTCGGGTTAAGGAAGCTCAACCCTCTCCTGAACAAACAGGGGGTAGATTAGCACGCTATCTAAGTCAGTGGCAGGGGATAACATCTAACCCCTGGGTACTCCGAATAATTGAAGCAGGGTACCGAATTGGGTTCCACTCTCTACCCTCTAGGAGATTCCTCATAACCTCCCCTGGGTCCCTACAAGATCAAGGGAACCTCATAAAAGGTGTACAGGAACTCAAGGACTTAAAAGGCATTGCACAAGTCCCTGATTATGAAAGAGGTGAGGGATTCTATTCTCCCTTATTTCTAATAAAAACCAAACGGTTCCATTAGGACTATCCTTAACCTTAAGGCCCTAAATAAATTTATTTCATATAAATGAAAAAATTTTTTTAAAGATGGAAACAGTGAGGTCTATCGTCTCACTGATAGACCGGGATACTGTAAAGTGCACTATGCATCCCAAAGATGCATACTGTCACGTCCCAATAGCTGCAGTCCATCACAAATACTTGAGATTCGCTCGGCGGGAGGGTGACAGGATCCAACATTATTAGTTTATGGCCCTTCCATTCGGAATCTCCACTGCTGCTCGGGTGTTCACAAAGATAATAATAGAGATGGTAGCCTATTTCAGACGGAACCAAATCCGTATATTCCCATATCTGGATGACTTCTTGTCAGTGTCGAGGACAGAAGGACTATACGTATAGACCTATCTATGGTCTTGTCTACCCTAAACAGTTTGGGTGGATAGTCAATAAACAGAAGTCCGACCTGAACCCTGGTACACAGAAGTTATACCCGGGGGTATTATTAGACTACCACATCCAGGAATCTCGGCTTCCATCATCTAGGAGGAAGACCTCCTCCAAAGAGTAACCTCCCTCTGTCAGGCTACGACTGTTTCTATCAGAGAAACAATGAAGGTGCTCGGCATCCTAAACAGCCTGCATACAGATAGTACCGTGGGCACAAGCCCATACTCGACAACTACAAAGGTTCATTCTTGCCAGGTGGGACAGACAGCAGACCTCCCTGGATAATAAGGTTAGCCTGTCCGTCCGAGTCAGAGTCCCTACGCTGGTGGACCTCATAGAGGAACCTAAGCAAAGGTACCTCCTGGTCGCAAGAACCTACTATACCCATCACAACAAATGCCAGCAAAACAGGATGGGGAGCGCAAGTAGCCGACCTAAATCTACAGGCCAAAGTAGCTAAGCGCTCATCAAGCTACAGAGAATTAAGGGCAATCTGGGAGGCCCTTAAGGCAGCAGAACCCCCTGTAAGAGGAAGGCATATCAAAACTTTGACTGATAATAGTACAGCTCTGTCGTTTGTTCGCCACCAAGGGGGAACGCGACCCACACCTGCAACAACTGGCGATAAAAATACTCCGCTAGGCGGAGTCCAACGTGCTGTCTTTTCTCTCAGCAATCCATCTAAAAGGGTCCACAAGCGTTGTTGCCAACTTCCTGAGCAGACAGAGCATCCTTCCAGGAGAATGGGGGCTGAACCAGCGAGTCTTCGACCAACTAAGTTGCCGGTGGGGAGAACCGCAGATAGACCTGTTCGCCCCGAGGGAAAATTCAAAATGCCGGGACTTTTACTCTCTGAATCCAAGAGCCAACCCGTGCGGGATAGATGCCCTGTCCCAAAGCTGGGATATGGACCTAGCATACGCCTTTTCCCCTTTTCCCACTGATCCCTCACACCCTCGGGAAAATCCAGACCAGCCGGGTGTCAGTCATACTAGTTGCCCCTATGTGGGACAAAAAGGCCCTGGTATCCCCTACTAAAAGCCTTGACTATTCGGGGTCCACCTCTACTACCAGTAGTGGATGATCTCCTACTCCAGGGCCCGCTAACATATCCGGGGGTCGGAAAAATTGAATCTAGCAGCATAGAGGCTGAAAGCATGATATTGCGTGGGAAGGGACTCTCCCATAATACCCCGACAAAAAGCCGTAAACCTATCACGACAGCCATCTATGATAGGATACGGAGGAAGGTCACAGACTTCTGCAAAATAGATCCAGGGGAAATCCCAGAGCTTGACATACCCGCAATTCGGGAATTTCACAGGCAGGCCTAGAGGAAGGCCTTAGCCCGAGAACCCTTAAGGTTCATACAGCAGCACTAGGATCTTACCTAGACCTCCCCCTAGCAGAACACCGCGGGGTGTGTAGGTTTCTCAAAGGGGCAGAAAGACTTCGACCCTTTTATTAAAGAAACCTTCCCTATCTAAGACCTAAACTTAGTCCTAAATAGTCTTGCCAACCCCCCTTTGAACCCCTCTCCCAACTCTCCCTGAGACTGCTTACGCTAAAAGTTACCCTTTTAGTCGCTATAACTTCAGCTCGGAGAACAGGGGAAATACAAGCGTTATACTGTATTGAACCATACATGATAATACAAGATGACCGGATTACCTTTAAACGGGACCCAGCCTTCCCACCGAAGGTAGTGTCAAAAATTCATAGGGAGCAGACAATCACTCTGCCCTCCTTCTGTCAAAATCCCCGCAATGGAAAAGAACGAGATTTTCATAGCCTAGATGTTAGGAGAGCCGTCCTAGTGTATTTAGAGGCTACCTGCTCCTTTCGCAAAAATAACCTCTTTTTCCAATTTCAGGGGCCGGAAAAAGGAAAGACGGCATCTAAGGGCACCATTGCGAGGTGGATCAAGACTGCCATCCAAGAGGCATATAAAGCCAGGGGCTTCGATCCCCCGGGGGAAAAAAATTAGAGCCCACTCCACACGCTCTCTCTCCTCCTCTTGGGCAGAAAAAGGCCAGGCGTCTGCCGAGCAAATTGCAAAGCAGCCACCTGGTCTAGCAACATACGTTTATCAGACATTTTAGGGTTAACGTCCAGTCGGACAAAGACCTGAGCTACGGACGAAAAGTCCCTCAGGCAGTAGTCCCGCCCTAAAACCACGTATAATTTGGTATACTCCATATGTAAATGGGGCCGTCGGGATGACGCTCTGGAAAGATACGGATTACTTACCGGTAGTCCCTTTTCCAGGAGTCATCACGACGGCCCATAGTTCCCTCCCTTATAGAATAATTAATGTTCTTTCAATGTAAATATGACCGAATGAAGGTAAAATTTGGTTTAGTAAACATTGTCCACCGTGATAATTTGTAAGTCACTGAAGCATGGGTGGAAGGGGAGGTGCTTTTAAACTCTTCCTGTCCCTACCTGGGTCAGAGGGCAACCTCCATATGTAAATGGGGCCGTCGTGATGACTCCTGGAAAAGGGACTACCGGTAAGTAATCCGTATCTTTTTGTTGTGTTTGTGTGTAATTTTTTCAGGCAGTCATGGCTTTTGTTTGTGTGTTCATTTACTTCTCTTTTTCCTATCAGTTGTGTATAAAATACCTTTTTTTTTTCTTCAAAAGTTTGGGTGAGGAGGGGAAAAAAAAATTAACATTTAACATGTATAGCGTTGTCCAATGGCATTCAGCATTTTTGTTGTTGGGGTATTCCTATCTGTGATTAGCTGCTTACTGACTGTTTTACGTGCTGTCTGCTTTAGGTGAATGGGCAGTGTGCTGGACACACCGCTATGCAAGCAGCCAGTCAGAATGGACATGTGGACATTTTGAAGTTACTTCTGAAGCACAATGTGGATGTGGAAGCTGAGGTAATCTTTAGAAAACTTTCATTACTATAATATATCATTGTGATTGTTTACCAGATCTTCATGTAAAATTTTTAAAAATTAAAATAAATCTATTTAGTATGAGGACTGTTGAAGTAGTGGTTATACAAGCTGCTTTTTATGGTAAAATGATAATTTAAAGGGCGTCTATCAGTAGTTTTGTTAATGCTAGATTGCGTACAGCGCCAGGTAAGGCCAGGGGAGCAGGGTTTACCTATGCCCATGATTTTATTAATGGCTGCATTGCGAAAATGAGGGCTTAATTGCCGACATGCTGCTGCCACAAGTGACGTGAGGGAGACCCGGCCCTCCGCTCTTTCCGCTGCACCGACTTAGAGCCGTAGCGTCCAACAAGGAGACCACTGCAGCTGTTAATTAGAGCTGTGGAGTAGCTCAATGGACATTGCGAGGGCACTTCATAGAGAGGTCCCACACTAATGGCTCTCAGCAATTAAATCCTTATTTTCTCTGTGTCTAATTGGCCAAGCAATCCGTTTACTTTTTACCATTTTTGAATTGTAATTTTCTTTGATGGAAACATGTCTGTATTGACACATTCTATTAATGTTGTAGGATAAAGACGGAGATCGGGCAGTGCATCATGCAGCTTTTGGTGATGAAGGTGCTGTGATTGAGGTGTTACATAGAGGGGGTGCAGATTTAAACGCCCGTAACAAGCGCAGACAGACACCACTCCACATTGCAGTGAATAAAGGCCACTTGCAGGTTGTGAAAACGCTTCTGGATTTTGGTTGCCATCCAAGTCTGCAGGTAAGTGATTTGTCTTTTTTGGCACATCTTGCCAAATACTAATTGACCAAATACAGTAATTTCACAAACATTAAAGCACCTATTAGGGTTTTTCTTCCACTTTGCAAAAAAAAAAAAAAGCTTGTTTAACGAAATCGTGTTGTTTGGTTTTAAGGATTCAGAAGGCGATACTCCACTGCATGATGCCATCAGCAAGAAGCGGGATGATATTTTGGCTGTGTTGTTAGAGGCTGCAGCCGATGTCACCATTACAAACAACAACGGATTTAATGCTCTTCATCATGCTGCATTGAGAGGAAATCCCAGGTAACGTACCATGCATTATTCTTTTTTCATAGCATTCATCACATATTGTGATAGTGCCTGTAGTGATCATATAACAAGCTCTGGGTTTCAAAGCCCGAGTAGAAGATAAGAGAGAGCATTTTATGAAGCACTGTCATAGATTGCAAAATGAAACTGAACTTAGAAAAAAAATTGTGCCCATATATTTTCTGGAGGTAGACACCTGGCACATTGTTAAAATGGTAGCGGAACGGTTTACCCAGTTGTGCGCACAGCTGCATTGTTCTCCATGCGGCTCCCTGCAGAATACAATGTAATCTCCTATCCCCAGTGGAGAAGGCAGCATGCTGTTTGTTGAGAGATACTTTATATCTCTGCGGCTTACCTTAAAATCATCGTTCAGATGAAAAGTGCACGATGGCAGTGAGTGCACTTAACGTTTATCGGTCATTTTTGATCGTTTGAACAATTTTTGAGTGATGATCGTTACGTGCAAATGAGCCTTAAGTTAAGAATGAAAGCATTACTGCTTCATCCTTTTTCCAGAAATGGGTTTGTTAGGGTGCCTTTCCACTTGCGTTTTTTAACGCTGCAATATCGCAGCGGGTTTTTTTTTACGCGATTGTCAATGGGACTTTCTAATGTTAAAAACGTATCGCACAAAAATCACAAACCACAAACTTGCAATTTTTGTGTGATGCTTTTTTAACATTAGAAAGTCCCATTGGCAATTGTATGAAAAAAAACGCAGCGATATCGCAGTGTTAAAAAAATGCAAGTGAAAATGCACCCTTAAAAAACTATTCATCCTCTCCTCATGGTATGTCTTCATAAATGGACAAATCTTAATGTTATTTCAATGGATTCTGATATTCGCCGTTCTATAACTAACTGCAGCTATGGGTCTACCAATGCATTGTAGTGGTGTTACATTGTTTCTGTAGTTTGTTTTTGCTTTTTTTTGTTGGTTTTTGGAAAAGTAAAATTACAATTTTCTTATAACTGTACTTTGTGCTGTTCCTCTGTTATTCCACTTAGACACAGAGTAGATTGTCATCTGGGTGTTAGCAGGTGGGGGGTGTCCTTACACTCTGACATTGTCCAAGCGGGGCTGACAGTATCAGACTGCGTAGGAAACCTTCCTGCGTAAAGCAGAATGGGAACAGCATTCATACATTTTATTTCTGCGGAATAACGGAGAAACAGCACAACACAGAGCAAAAAGAAAAGATTCTCCAGAATTGTTGTTTTTTGGGAAATACAAGGATTTACTAAAACAGTTGTGTTGGGAGAGGTGACAGGTCCTCAAGTCCAGCAGAGCAGTTCTCCCATCATGCTTATAGAGGCTGGTTTTGGGTGGGGAAATACCCCGGTCCAATGACGTCCGTATGCCCTGATGAGTCATATGGATAGGATTACCGTAGCGAGGTATTCGCTTTAATTTTGTCATTTTCACAAGTTCTGACAAGTATTTTTATCACCTTGTGTGCCGCTGCTGTATGGCCAAGAAATCTGTGGAATTACAGTTAGCAGCAGCTCCATAGATCTGGCTTACAACAGGAAAAGGGTCTTAGAGAAGAGTGACAGAAAGTGATAGAAAATTGTACTGCACCTGCACCGTCATCACTGTTAGCCTCATCATCTTTTTCCTTAGAACTAATTAGTACTATCGCTACATTTGCTGTGCGCAAATCCCACCTTGCTAGCAATACCTGCAGCCATGCCCTCAACATCCTGCTCTTAGGATTGCTGGAGGTCTAAACCAGTGTGAATACTTCTGCTCTGTATTGGTTTTTGTGCTGCTAGATAAAGTAATGGTATACTAGAAGCTCAGCGGAGAGCTGAGCAAAGGGAGAGTAGCATGCATAAACACGGCTGACAGCTTGCCTTATCCGGGTATTATGTGGTTAACTATGGCAGCACTGTAATGTGGGCATGGAAGTACTTTGGCAGCACAATTATGGGCCCATCGAGTCATTCTGGCAGATCACCCACGCACTTTGACTACGCTAGGGGCAGGGGGATTCCTCAACTTGGTTCTGGAGCAGCACTGTTGTAGAGGCACTGAAGTATTATAGGAGCTTTCGGGCAGTATTATGATGGGGTATTAGAACAGCATGATTTAAACGTGTGTGTTTAATAATACCGTCGGTTTAAAGATGGCTACAAACAGCAGTTCTGGTAATGACATGGCAAAAGTAATGTTTTGCCAATAATATAACACATTGACTTTTTTAAAAACTTTTCCACTTTATCCGAAATGAAAAATGAACCAACTTTTCATATAGTCTTCTTTACAGAAATTTCTTACCATTTGTGTGTATAGCTCCCATGTAGACCTAGGCATCTGATGGTAATAGGCCACAAACCAACTGTGCATAGTCTGATTGTGCGGTCTTTCACAACGGCTTACACACCGATCAGCCGTAACGTTAAATCCACCTGCCTAATATTGTCCAGATCCCCCTTGTACTGCCAAAACAGCTCTGACCTGTCGAGACGTAGCATTCACAAGACCTCTGAAGGCATTCATATCTCAAGAACAGAAGCCACACCACTGCACAGTCTCTCCACATGTAGATACAATGTAGCAATGTTTCAGACTATGGTGTTCTAATGAATAGAGACCCTTATTCAAGAAGGGCAGTGGTTGGGAGAGGAGAACGTATGAATCCCTAATGGCCCACTCTATGTGGAACAGCAGATATGCTAGGAACCCATAGTCTGACACATCGGTACATATCTGCTTCTTTATCTTCTGTGTGTGGAATTAATGTATGATATTCAGATAGCCTTTTTATGTGCATCCTAAAACAAAGGCTGTGGTTTCTGTTCTTGAGATATGTAATACATCTGAGGCTTTAGTACATTAAGGGACCTATACAAATAAGGGAGATGGAATAAATCTTCCACAGCGCCACCTATTGAAAGGCAGCATTCCTTCAAGTCAAAGTCAGACTTTTTTATACAAGCCTTTCAATAGGTGGCGCTGTGGAGGATTTATTCCATCTCCCTTATTTGCATATTACCCAGAGGAGCGTGCGTGGTCTTTTGAGTCTCCTCACTTTATAGTTGCTCTCCCTAAGGAGAAAAGATAGCATTTCTGACCCGGGACCTATACACGCACAGCATCTAGTACAATTTAGGAAGTCAATTTGACCATTTGATCGCTACAGAAGAACTCTGAAGGCATATCTGGCACCACAACATTAGCAGCAGATCTTTTAAGTCCTGTAAGTTACAAGTTGGGGTCTCTATAGATTGAATTTTATTTTCCAACACATCCTACAGATGTTCAATCAGATTGAGATCTTAGGAATTTGGAGACCAACATCTTGAACTCCTTCTCTTTCTCAAACCGTTCCTGGACCATTTCTGCAGTGGAACAGGATGCCTTATCCTACCGAATGAGGACACTGCCATTAGTGAATAATGTTGCTATGAAGGGGTTTACTTTGTCTAGATAGGTGGTACATTTCTCTAAAAAACATGCCCATGAATGCTGGGATCCATTGTGTCCCAGA